>NC_085959.1:1265596-1893395 GCF_963556715.1 Cydia fagiglandana | reverse complement strand
CTAGTCCCTTTGTAGGTACAAATAATAAACATTCAAAAAAAAATATTTGAAAATGAAACACTAATATAAACCAAACGTGTACTCCGTTTTATCAGTTTTTTACCCGACTACGGCAACACAAAAGGAGGGTTATGATTTGACCGGTACGTATGTGGGTATGTATGTAAGTATGTTCATCTGTTCCCTCAGAACTTCTAAAGTACGCATTATAACATGTCAAAACAAACGATATGTCATTCGAATCGTCTTATATAGTCCTGTAGCGCTGGCTATATTTTGAGCCCTAACTTAAAGTAATACATATTAAAGTCAAATTTTTTTTCGCTTACGAATGCTGTTTTAAGGTGGTTCTCCTTGCTCGATTTTCATACAACTTTCTTGGCACCCTAGCTCCTATTATATAGGGTTTCTTCACTTGTATATGTAATGTTTGGGTAGTATATATATTTCTGTCTTCGCTTAACGTAAAAAAATACTAGATTTTGATTAAAATTATTAAGAAATAAGCCTTTGAATATTGGTAAAATTTTGCCTCATTGCTTGTTTGTGTGAGTGATGCTTATAGTATCGGTGTAATTCTAACATGGCGACTTCATTTGACAAGTAATCATTTTTAATTTGTCAAAGGTGTAACAGATGGCACTTTAAAACCGCAACACAGATTACCTGTGTATTTTGTTTTATTTTCACTCAATAGAGGGAGGTATATTTAATGCACAAAGCATGTTACGAGTATACCTACTCATTTAAGAATCTCCTTTCTGATATAATTTCATTCCCAGATTTAATATAACTTAATAATTATTATGATTATTACACAATAAAATACATTTATATATTTATAGAAAGGTCAGTCCAAACAATCATTCGCGTTACGGTCGTCCACCGAAAACCCTTGTGAATTCTGCTTTCGTTTCGGTAAATGTTCTCTGGAAAAGCCTATATTTATTGTAACAATGATTTTTAAACTAAAATACTTAGCTATATTTTTCTCAAAAATATATAGGTATGTGGAGAAAAATATCATCTTCTTGTAAATAAACAAGATTCTATAATATCTTCTGCTTGTGCATAACAATAACATTAGTAGATGATATTTTTAGGGTTCCGTACCCAAAGGGTAAAACGGGACCCTATTACTAAGACTTCGCTGTCCGTCCGTCTGTCCGTCTGTCTGTCACCAGGCTGTATCTCACGAACCGTGATAGCTAGACAGTTGAAATTTTCACAGATGATGTATTTCTGTTGCCGCTATAACAACAAATACTAAAAACAGAATAAAATAAAGATTTAAATGGGGCTCCCATACAACAAACGTGATTTTTGACCAAAGTTAAGCAACGTCGGGAGTGGTCAGTACTTGGATGGGTGACCGTTTTTTTTTGCTTTTTTTTTGTTTTTTTTGCATTATGGTACGGAACCCTTCGTGCGCGAGTCCGACTCGCACTTGCCTGGTTTTTTTTCAAAAATGCTGCCTTTCACCCGAGTTAAAACACTCTAATTTTCATTTCGCATACGAGGAAAGTAAAATGCATGTGTTTTTTTAAATACATTTTTATAGTAGGTATTTTTGAGAGTAGGTATTTTCAATTAACAATTTGGCCAAAAGTAATTTATGGAATGGGGAGTCAAATATCAGAATGGAAATTGTATAACAAAACCATTTATATCCAAATTTCAATTGCTTATTGTAAAAAGAATAATAAAATCGTACTTGGAATTGGAACCTAAACTGCTCTAGTGCAGAAACGTATCATTTCCTGCACACCTTTTACAAAAACAATGACCCTCTTTCATATATTCGGTCAAATTGTGCTTTTTGAAAAACTAATTATAGCCAGCCTTTTATGAATGTAGTATGATACCTTAGGGTATGGTGCTTTACGCACACTAGCGTCCCTTCCCCTCCCCCTGACGCAATCCACCCTTTTTGCATGAAATATGTCCCGGTTCACAGTTTTTTACATTTTTTGAGGAAAGTATACATTTTAGGAAAAAAGTGTCAATGAAAGAAATAATCCTTAATAAATTCTTAATAAAAAAGGTCATATTCATTTTTTTTATATGATGCACCTAATTCATGTATTAGCTTGTCAAAATTCGAAATAACATAGTTTTTACTTAGGGTTCGAAACTCATTTATTATACACGGTGTAACATGAGGAAACCGAATAATTTTAACAGCGTATTCCTGATCACATTTAGAGACAAAAATGTCCTATAAACTTTTTTGAAATTCGCCTAGTTTCAGAGTTAATACCAATAAAAAAAAACAAGTTTCTATTGTTACATAGTTCAAAACGCCTTTTTGATGGCGATGTTGCTACTATGGGATTTAGTCTAAATATCCTTATTGATATGTCAAAAAGTGACAAGTAACACTTTGCAAAAACTAAGTTTTACGAAAAAAAAAACCATTTTAAGTGACAAGTTTACCAATAGCATTTAATTTTTATATACAAATTCATTCATAAAATTAAAAAAAAAAACCAAACAAAATTTTTTTTTTTGCGAAATTGACCTAAACACATATTACATCTTTTCCTTTTTTTTGACCTCATGTATACATTTTAGGATAAAAGTGTCAATGAAAGAAATAGTTTCTTATTAAATTCTTAGTAAAAAAGGTTATATTCATTTTATAACACTTATTATACAAGGTGTCCTCAAGAAATGCGAAAAATTTTATTTCTGAGGTCAAATTAAAAGAAGGAAAAAATGTTTGTATGAGTTTAGGTCAATTTCGCCGAAAACAATTTTTTTTATTGTTTTTAGGGTTCCGTACCTCAAAAGGAAAAAACGGAACCTTTATAGGATCACTCGTGCGTCTGTCTGTCTGTCCGTCTGTCACAGCCGATTTTCTCCGGAACTACTGGACCAATCAAGTTGAAATCTGATACACATATGTAAGTTTGTAAACAAATGAATGTTAAACGTTTGTAAACAAATGAATTTTAAACAAACCCACTTTTGGGGGGTAAATTAAAAAATTAAAAAATAAAAATTTTCAAACTATATCATGTTACATATCAAATGAAAGAGCTTATTGTAAGGATCTCAAATATATATTTTTTATAATTTTAGAATAAACAGTTTAGAAGTTATTCAAGAAAATAGGCAAAAAATGACTATTCCCCCCTCCCCCTTTATCTCCGAAACTACTAAATTTAAAATTTTGAAAAAATACATAAAATAGGTCTATACCTATAGATGACAGGAAAACCTATTAGAATTGTACAGTCAAGCGTGAGTCGGACTTAATTACAGTTTTTGATCCGACTCCTACGGATTTTTTAAAGATTTCACTCACGTTTCGCATAAATAATGTTTAGTTTTAAGTTATTTATTTAATCGTATGGCATATTGTCAGTCGTTTATAGTACTATGCTTAAACCCTGCATCCATTGGATAACGTCGCCGTCAAGGGTGAACAAGTCTGCTGGATCTCCATCGTATTTACGTAGCGCGCAGTCTCGATAGATATGCGCGACATCCTGCTGCGCAGCACCGCACTCACACTTCGGAGACTCCACCCAGCCGCATTTGTGCAGGAACGCTCGTGAGCGTCCACAACCGGTTCTTAGTCTATTCAGCTGACACCATTCTTTTCTGGGCATTAAAAAGCCAGGTGGTTTCACTGTAGGGTTGATACTAACGCTCAGGGTTTCGGGAGGCTTGTTTCTCCACTCCTTTTCCCACATTGTAGATGTGTTGAACTGACAGTTGATCAGAGTTCGTGCAGTATGGTATGAAGGGTGCCGAGATTTTAAACGGTTTGGGGGAGGGTTTTGGAAATCCGCGTGCGCAGGCAAGTCTGGGCAGGCCAAGATCTTCCTCGCTTCACGGATAAGCGCTTGTTGCCTTCTTAGATGAGGAGGAGCAATATGACTGAGCATCGGGAGCCATTGTACGGGGGTGCTCTTGATAGTTCCAGAAATGCACCTCATGGTTTGATTCAGCTGGACATCCACTCGCTTCACGTGCGCACTATTTAGCCAGCACGGTGCGCAGTATTCAGCCGTCGAATATACCAAGCTCAGAGCACTGGTGCGAAGCACATCAGCTCTTGCCCCCCATGTGGTGCCGGCCAGTTTATGCATGATGTTATTCCGGGTTTGAAGCTTTTTCCCTAATTTGCTCATGTGTGGCGCGTAGGTAAGACTGCGGTCAAGTGTCACTCCTAGGTACCTTGGTGTTGGGTTGTACTTTAGAGTTTTCCCTCCAAAAGATATCTTCGGCTCGTAATTAGCCTCTTTGTTGTGAAGGTGGAAGGTTGTTACCTCGGTTTTAGTAGTATTGGGTACCAGGCGCCATTTTTTGAAGTACTCCTCCAAGCTTACCAGGTCTTTGTTTAGCATCTCTTCGGAGGGTTTGAAGCTCTTGTGCTGAGATGTTATAGCGATGTCATCGGCGTACATAAACTTCTGACTTTGTGTAACCGGCATATCGTGTGTATATAAATTGAATAGAAGAGGAGCCAATACTGATCCCTGAGGCAGACCATTATTTAATTTCCTGATCGTACTTTGGTGTTCGCCAAGATGTACGATAAACTCACGGTTGCTCACGGTTGCTGGTAGTTTTAAGTTTATAAAATACATATGTATGTTAGTCTGTAAGGTATTTGTAATATGGGCCTTGTTCCCTGAATTAAATATCTAAATAAATAAAATAAAAAATACATTGTTAAAAATTGTGTAATATACGGAATCCTTGGAACGCGAGTCCGACTCGCACTTGGCCGCCATTTTTTAATTTTTTGAATATATATGTATGTACATAAAAAGTAAATGTTATTGGTAAACTTGTCAGTTAACATGGATTTTTACTTTTTTTTCGTAAAACATAGTTTTTGCAACGTGTTACTTAATTGTCACTTTTTGACATATCAATAAGGATATTTAGACTAAATCCCATAGTAACAACATCGCCATCAAAAAGGCGTTTTGAACTATGTAACAATAAAAACTTGTTTTATTTTTTTAAATTGGTATTAACTCTGAAACTAGCCGCATTTCAAAAAAGTTTATAGGACATTTTTGTCTCTAAATATGATCAGGAATACGCTGTCAAAATTATTCGGTTTCCTCGTGTTACACCGTGTATAATAAATGAGTTTCGAATCCTAAGTAAAAACTATGTTATTTCGAATTTTAACAAGCTAATACATGAATGTGCATCATGTAAAAAAATCAATATGACCTTTTTTATTAAGAATTTATTAAGGATTATTTCTTTCATTGACACTTTTTTCCTAAAATATATTCTTTCCTCAAAAAATGTAAAAAACTGTGAACCGGGACATATTTCAAAAAAAAGCGGGGGTTGCGTCAGGGGGAGGGGAAGGGACGCTAGTGTGCGTAAAGCACCATACCCTATGGTATCATACTACATTCATAAAAGGCTGGCTATAATTAGTTTGTCTTCCCCATACATTAGAACACAATTTAACCGAATCAATAGCATGAGAAATGAAACGGATATTTTTTGTTTTCTTTGCATTAGCATTTTTCTCTCGATAATTTAATCAATTTGCAACATAAGTAGAAGAATCCTCATATATCCATAAATATCAAAATATAAAAGGACATACATTTTCAGAAGAATTCCCCGTGCGACGTTGCCAAATGGTTTAAAGTACAACATGCTCGCAACGTTTGGATGTCAATAAGTCGACAATGAAAAATTATATTTCAAATCAATTCAAACTTGATATTTTTGACAGTAATGGGTTACTTAAATAAGAAGGCATTTTTCACCCGGGTCTACTATGGTCAAATAGTCTAGTGGCTTTTAGCTACTGAGTATAAGTCTAACAAGTTGAACAGCATGACAGGGTTCAAACCACGAACAAAGACTCATTTCTTTTTGTATTTATTTATTTATTTTGTTTCATCTTTTTGGTAATTTTATATGCCTTATTTTAAAAGTTATTTTAAGTAAATGTGTTGTATTTGATTATTTCATGTAGGTATATCATTTCAATAAAATTTTGGAAACTTTTATTTTATACCTGGTCAAGCAAATCTTGTCAGTAAAAAAACCGGGCAAGTGCGAGTCGGACTCGCGCACGAAGGGTTCCGTACCATAATGCAAAAAAAAAACGGTCTCCCATCCAAGTACTGACCACTCCCGACGTTGCTTAACTTTGGTCAAAAATCACGTTTGTTGTATGGGAGCCCCATTTAAATCTTTATTTTATTCTGTTTTTAGTATTTGTTGTTATAGCGGCAACAGAAATACATCATCTGTGAAAATTTCAACTGTCTAGCTATCACGGTTCGTGAGATACAGCCTGGTGACAGACGGACGGACGGACGGACGGACAGCGAAGTCTTAGTAATAGGGTCCCGTTTTTCCCTTTGGGTACGGAACCCTAAAAAGGCGCGAAATCCAAATGTTCTATGAACGATATCCCTTCGCGCCTACATTTTTCAAATTTGCCGCCTTTTTCTACTGACAAGATCTGCTTGACCAGCTATACTTCGTCGATAGTTGACTTCTTATGTACCTATTCTGCGATCCTAATTAGCCTCATGCATGACTTTTTTTTAATTATTTTAATCATTATTTATATCCTTTGAAAACCGGAAAATAAAAATACTTTGATAAATCTTCCCATAATATTATTAAAAAATAATTAAAATACTGAAAATATTTTACTCACGTAAGTTTAGTTTCGAAGAATAACATACGCTTAAAATAATTCAAAAGAGAATGCTAAAATTATAAAATAAAAAAAAACTGGCATTGTCGGGGTTTGAACCATGTATCTTAGCTACAATCTGATTTTTTTCAAAATAGAGGCTACGGGTGCCACGAGCACATGACAGTTGATGGTCGAAAACATTCGTTGCTTCTGAATGCCTTGTAATTCTTAATCGTTGCTCAAACAAGAATTTATTATTTAATTTCCAATCTTTTTTTCAACAATAAACATTTCATCCGCTGCGCCCTCTAGGTTACTTTACTGTAACATTACGAATCTGCTGACATTTGACACTGACTTTAAGGTGACTTTAAGTACGTAAGTGTGCGTGAATGCAAGAAATTGCAATATTTTGCAGTTGGATTCCGGTAATAACGAAATGAGACAATGTTGAGTTGAACATGTCTCGATTTGGATGTAGTATTTTTTATAGTTTTCGCACATATCAACACATCTTATGAAACTTTGTATTTTGGGAGAAATAGTGAAAATCCACAATTCGTGCACAGTGACGCCATCTTTTGGCTGATAATCGGCATCCCATCCCTAGACATCCACCTTAAGATGTTAATCTTACATTTTGTTTTGTGTCACAGATATTATTTGCTTTTTAAGTTATTTAATAATTTGTGGTAATTATTTTTATTTTGAATTATTTTGGAGAAAAGAATATTCGAGAGAAAACATGTAACTGTGTCGCATTTAGGATAGTTTTTTTAATGTGAAAACATAGTTTGTGTCAATTACGTCCATTGCAATCGGATACCATGTCATACTATTCAAAATTACTCAAAAAATAATTAAAGTTAAAAAAAAATGCTGACGTCGCATTTAATCGTGTCAATATGTACATTACATGTTTTTGTGTCTTATTGAGCTTCATAAGATTTTTGATAATTTTGTTCTAACAAGCTATTACCATAACAAAATAATATTAAGGTTACTAGAGTTCACACCTTATTAATATAAAAGGCGGAATAAATAAGAAATATGAATTTGTATCAGTTTCATCCATTGCATAAACAAATAATACAAAAATAATGTTCGCGTTCATACGACGCTAGCGGGTGGCTCTTAACGGGCAACGCGGGCCGTGCGCGGGGAGCGGGCGCGGCGGGCGCGGCGCGACCTTGGCGTGGCGGCGGGTAAGGGCCTCCGTCTAAAAACCACACGTTGCGTACGCAACGCATGTTTACTTCGCCTGCGCGCCAAACTAACGCAACTTATGCAAAGTTATACTACTACAAAGAGAACTTATAAATATTGTACAATGTCACCATTTAGCAAAAGAACTGTAAGTAAGTACATCTCATTGCGAGAATTAAGGTCTGTTTATATCTATACACATTATGGTTACGCATCATATACTTGTGACAATGACAGGGAAAAGGTACCACTTGAGTAAAATTTGCTTATTAATACCGTGACTTGAGGTAACTTTCATTCTTTGATAAAAATATTACTTCTTGAACTTAATAATAATTTATATTAATGTTATCAATATTTTGATTTCTATATCTAATATCTAATCAAGTCTAACTTCAATATATCTTAATTATATGGACTAATAAATTTTAATATAATCATTTTTTTTTTCATTATAAATAGCACAAACCAGTCTTTCCATAATTAACGTAAATTATGCACATTATTTTTTTAATGTATTTTTTGTTCTTAGCATTTTTTTATAATAGATATTATTAATTATGTACACGTATTGAGGTTATTTAATGCCTGTTTATTGTGATGTTTTGAATACATTTACCTTAAATAATAATTACCAACACTTTTGATAGTTCAAGCTTCTTGGATAATAATTACCTTTGGGTTCAATTGGCGTAAAGGACATTTTGGCGAAAATGAGTTATGTCCACTACCGTAGCCTCTAAGGGCTTAACTGACAAAACGCCAGGATATCTTTCCAGGAGAGCCAAAAATCAGTTTTGTTTTGAGAAAAAAATCAGACCTTTTTTGTTTGTTTGAATTAACTGATGACTGTATGTGGCTTTTTGAGGTCTTTTAAACTGATTTCTTGAATACAATGCTTATTTATAAAAATAACATGTCCGTTACGCCAAAAAACACGACTATTTTTTTTTTAAAAGGCGTCCCTTACGCCTCTTCTTTAATGTTTATCTTATCAGAAAAAGAGCGTAATGTACTAAAAATTAAACTGTTTTAGTACCATTTGGCGTCAATCCAACAATTTCGTAGTACTATAATTTACATTTTTTTTTCTGAAAAATTATAGAGATGTATATATTCACTGTCAAGTTTTCCCCCATTTTTGTTAATTTGGATACTTAAACGTGGAAAAGGTCGTTTTTAAGAAAACAATATTTTTTCACACACTACAAAAACAATGTTTTTTTTTTATTTGTTTATATTACTTCAAGTATATTAATTAAATTAAATTTGGCAGGTGAGAAGAGATCTCTGCTAAAAACAATTGAAAACCGAAGGGGAAACATGTTGGGGCACCTGATACGTCACGATATTTACATAAAGTCTATAATTGAAGGCAGAATAGAAGAACAGAGAGGAAGAGGAAGACCGAGACGTGCATATATTGACCAGGCCAAAGAGAAAATCAATGTAGTGACGTATCAGGAGCTCAAAACCTCAGGCTGGTCCAGAAAATGCACTTATAGGTTTAGTAAAAGTTTCGTGGTTTTCGAGATAATCGCACTTTTCTAATTTTGGTTCCTTGTTTCACTGTAATGATCGCTTAGGACATAAATGAAAAGATTTTTACCTCCTGTTTTTTTTTAAATATTCTCTAATAGGCCTGCTAACCGAACCGATAGGCAATACAGTTTTTCCATAGCCAAGGTGTATTTTTAGAAGACCTTAATCCAAAAAATACATTGTACTCTAACATTTTTAAGAAGTCTGATCGCTTGTGGTGAAAAAAAAACGTATGGAGAACAGAGTGGCCAACTTTCTTAAAAATAGTTTATCTAATACTGATTCTAAAATGGTATCACACATGCTATTTACATTTCGACAAACAAAGATATGTCCTAGATGGTGATTAAAGTGAAGTATGGTGCTAACTAGTAAAAAGATATAAAAGTGCGATTATCTCGAAAACCACGAAACTTTTACTAGACCTATAAGTGCATTTTCTGGACCAGCCTGAGGTGCCCTGTCGATGGTTAGAAGGTTGTCCATTCATTACTGGACACCCTGTATATATTGATATACAACAATTTGTAACAAATTAATTTTACTATAGAAAGTATTATGCGTTATTTCTGTTTGTAATGTTAATTGGATTATAAATTTTACTTTTACATACTAAAGTACTATTAGTTACAGTAGTAGTTTTAAAATTTCGTATGTCTATTCAGTAAAACTTATTGAATATGATCGCATATTTATGACATTATATTGAGTAGAAAAAGGCATGCGGCCAGGCTTACGTACTTCTATGGATTTAAATGCAAACGTTATACCTAGACAGTAACTTTCATAAGGTTAATCCTGTAAATTAGGGTTTAAACAAAAAAATATTAATATTACGTCTTAATTAATATTACTAATAACCCAGTCACAAACAAAACTAATAATTATCAGTCTAACCTTAAATGAACGCCATAATTATCATTTAAATATAGTCATGTTTTATTATTTTTATAAAACTGATGAAAAAGTACTAGAGATGCAAGGGATAGTTGTTTGGCCGGATACCGGATATTCGGCCTGACCGTCGGCCGTATATCCGGCATCCGGCCGCCGAATATCCGGTCAGAGGAACTATACCTACGTTTCGGTTTTTCAGGTGCGCATTCTGCAGGTTTGACCTGTTTCCTAGTAAACGTTCGCGCACACTCATTTCTAGGTTCGAAATGAGTGCGTGTACAAGTCAGTGGAATGATTAAATTGTTTTAAAATAATAAATAAGTACGGTTATGACCGTGTCTGTTACCTACTTAACAAAAAAATTGACAAGGAAAGTAGGTATAACTAGGTCATCCCACTTAAACACAAAAAAGCAACAATTATAAACCTGAAATTATACATACGAGGGGCGCGGGCGTATCTCTTACATTGAATCTCTCTCTCGCATAAATATACAATAATTATACATTTTTTGTACATTAGTTGTGGGCGTAACGTACATTTAGCACTCAAAAATTTCCGATGCAAAAGGGCGTATCGTACACAAAGTTGGGAGTTAGTTTGAATTGGCAGATACGGCCAAATGCGTTGGAAAACTGTGTTCAAGCATTGATTTTTCATAGGGCTTAACGGACATTTTTTTCAAGTTATCGATACGTTAAATATACTATTCGATAGAGAAAAAAATACTGAGTATAACAGCATTTTTGCAATTTTGTCCCTTACGCCCTTTGAGCCTACGGTAGTCATTATATACAGTTTTGTTCAGAATTCCAAGCGCTTTCGTTCTGTATAGTGAAAATTTTTATATCTCTTAAAAAGTTGCCTTTACGACCCAATTTTTGTACAACAGCTTATCTCAAGGGGCGTAAATGACCAATATAAATTAGAAATTCATAGGTATTATCGTTAAGGTTACCGCTAAATATAAATATGATTGTAAATGACTTACATGTCTTTTGTCGTCCTTTAAGCCCTTCATTTGTCTTGATGATTTTTCATATCGTATCTCGTATGGTCAATATGGTCGTAAAGGACATATTTTACTATTGACAATTATTATTTTACTTGCCCTTTATGACCCGCCCTAAAATTATTTTACCATAAGTATATGAAGCGAACAAGGTTGTAAAGGACTTTTTAAATATTTGTATCGTTTACTACCACGAATTAGTTTCTAAACTCTAAATTTAAAACAAATAACATGGACTTAGCGGTGTATAATAACAAATAAATAGTTTTCTGGGACCTATATTACTACATTGTAATGTTTGCCCTTAAATTTGAAAGCATTTACGCTAAGAGTTTTTTCGGCAGTTATCTTTGTTCATGGGCGTAAAGGTCTATAATGCCTAATAAATAAATAGTTTTATGGGTCCTTTATTACTAAAATGTCAAACATTACATTTCTCTTCAAATTAAAAACCTCAGCTCGGTGTTTTTCAGCAACTATCATCGTTTTACTCGCAGTGGAATTTCTTATAGTATATTATATATATATATATACATAATTTCTTATATTCTATAATATCGTTGTTTATCGACTAAGCCAATCTGTGTAAGAATGTCCTATAAAATCATTCATTCATTCAATTGTTTCATAATCGTTCTAACAGAAAATATTCTGCTCCTCAAAGGAACATATTTTTAGGGTTCCGTACCTCAAAAGGAAAAAACGGAACCCTTATAGGATCACTCGTGCGTCTGTCTGTCCGTCTGTCCGTCTGTCACAGCCAATTTGCTCCGAAACTACCAGACCAATTAAGTTGAAATTTGGTACACATATGTAAGTCTGTGACCCAAAGACGGATATGTAACGTCAACAAATGAATTTTAAACATAGGGGCTACTTTTGGGGGGTAAACGATAAAATTAAAAAACAAAGTTTTGAAAACTATATCGTGTTACATATCAAACGAAAGAGCTCATTTTGAGAATTTCAAATATATTTTCCTTATAAATTTACGATAAAACGTTTAGAAGTTATTCAAGAAAATAGACAAAAAATGACCATTCCCCCCCCTCTATCTCCGAAACTACTGGGTCTAAAATTCTGAAAAAAATACACAAAATAGTCCTTTACCTAAAAATGTCAGGAAAACCTATCAGAAATCTAGAGTCAAGCGTGAGTCGGATTTAAGAACAAAAATGCGGTTAACGTTTTTTTTGGGACACAGCCGCAATGGTTTAAGTGAAACGTGATGTAGACAGCTATTGCGAAGGCCCTAGGCCGATATCCGCATAAGGCCGAAGGCCCGAAGCTCCCCAAAGAGGCGTGCCTTTAGCTTCAAGCGAGAGTCGGACTGAAGACAAAAAATGCGACTAGGCTGTATCTGGCACATAGTCGCAATGGTACTTGTAGTACAGTCAACAGCAGAAGTTGCTAAGCGGCCGAGGTGTTAAAAATTACCTTGACATGCTCTTATTGTCTTAACTATAAAGTCGCGTCCAGATCATTTTAAACCACTCTCCCGCTTAGCAACTTCTGCTGCTGACTGTACTGATTGATTAGGTTACTATTGTTACGTGTTTTAAAAAGCAGTAGGTATACAGGGTGGCTAAAAAATAAACTAAGTGTATTCCCGTTGCCAACGTGCAACCCTGAAATCGCGAAGAAAAATTTGGCTGTTTCATACATTTTGGCTGGTCCGTTTTCTATGGGAGGATACTTCTATTTTCACGAATTCGGGGTTGGTCCCATACTAAAAGTTGCTCAGTATAATCCCAAAACCTCCTTGGTCACCCTGTAGGTATTATCTCACTTCGGCCTTCGCTTTTAAAACACTTTCGGAAGTTGTAGGAAGCGCGACCCGTCAGACGCTCGAGTTTTCAGCACTAACTACGCATTTCGACGCTTGTAGGTACTATTGTTCGGCATTTAATCTTCAGAGATGTAGAGATATGCCACCACGCCAGAAAACTTCATGTTACATCTGGTTTTTGATTGACCCATTCGGGTTTTTCAAGACGTTTCACTCACGTCACGTTTCACGTACAAAAAAAATTTTGAAAATTGTGTGATGTACGGAACCCTTGAAACGCGAGTCCGACTCGCACTTGACCAGTTTTTTTTCAATAACTTTTAAAATTTATGAAGTCTTGTATTCAACGTACACCATCATCATTGTAATTGGCGTTGCTTGCCACGCTTTATAAATCACAAAATTAGCAATACATTGCGTCTTAAAATAATCTTAAAAAGTGTACTAAAATATCGAATAAAAGTTATTTTTAAAAGTCGCTGATGTGACATTCTCATTCAAAAGGTAGGGACCACTTTGTCCTTTACCATAAAGACGAAATTTTATTGTATCTTTATACAAATAACCTGTCAGAGAGTCCTTATGGCAAGGATAAAGTGGTACCTTTGATTGCGAACGTCACGAATGTTGGTTAGTATGAGGAGCCTACAATTTATTTTTAAATATACTTACAACATACCTACTCCCACACTATGAAAAGACTTAATATAATAATTATGCCTCCGAATGAAATAAATACACTGTAATGGCTCCTCTACACGATGGGCCAACGCCGGCCACTCCAAGGGACGCATTTATGCGTTAGAGGGAGCAAGTGGCCGGCGTTGGCCCATCGTGTAGAGGAGCCATAATGTTCATCTAACAAGCACCCTACCCGCGTAGGTAGCCTTCCCCGCGTACGCCGTTCATGCAAAGTTTTATTTTGCCAAATAGTAAAAAACCGTTGTTGAAAATGACCCAAATTATGAATGTTGTCTCGATGTGGCATTATAATAATGTAGACGTAAACTTAATAACATGATTTTTTTTTGTGGCAGATACATGTATTTATAAGAAAAAAAAAAGATTAAAAATAAAAGCGGTGGATGAATTTGACTCACATTTGTTTGAATAACATATTATAATATCCTGTGAAGTACAACACTTCACTTACCGACTATAATTTTATTTTAGGCATTTTAGGTTCACTATTAGGTATTTATTAAATGTCATTATACCCGTGGATGAAAATGACACAAAATGCGTGTGTACGTCGGAAGCCACTTTGCTTTTACAGGGAAACAAAGAATTTCATCTCGAATATTCTTTTTACCGAATGCTGTTTAAAAACAGAAATACCTAAATTTCTACCTAAGCAAATACCTAGGATGACACAAATTATTATTATTAAGTTTAGTATGTGGTCTGAAAACTATATGTAAAAAATAGGCAACATTAATAATCTTATAACTTCAAAAGTTACTGCTATCGGACTATTAATCGTCCGCTGGTTATAGACTAACTATATGACGGCACAAAAAAATGAACACAGCGCCCTCTAGAGGTAATAAAGTCACGAACCAAAAAAATTAAAAAAAGTAATGATGACGTGTTGTATATCATTTGAAAGAGCTCAATTAGCACAATTCAAATACATACGTATATACATATTGTTAGCTTTTGCACCCGGCTTTGCTTACATGAACCCGATAAAAAATATATTTTTTCGGGCATGTAATTCGAACTACGAATCTACAAGCGCTCTGGATTCTATCCGCGTATTACCCGATTAAAGGATGACTCACGCTAGACCAGGCCGTGGCCGGACCGGGGCGGGCCGGAGCAAGCCGACACAGGGGCTGTCGGAAAAATGACGGAAATATTGTGGGAATGAATGTCGGAAATATTCCGACGCAGCCGGGCATGTAAATTGTGAAGGGTGGTATTCCATCTATCCAATCTTGGTCCAATGTGTAATTGCGTCTCACATTTTGGTTAATAAGAGAGTGAGACGCAATGCATATTGCACAAAGATCTTAAACAAGTAGAATACCACCCGAAGAGAAAAATTAAGTCTCCGGGCTGTCAGGAGGCTCCGGGACGTGACCGGGCCGGGCCCGCAGCTTGCCACGCCCGAGCCCCGGTGATCACGTGATGCTCTCCATAGAAAACGAAGCTCCGGAAGCTCCGGCCCGGACACGGCCCGGTCTAGCGTGAGTCATCCTTAAGGCGATACAAGAAGGTTTTTGCCAAAGAAATTTGTTTGGCCGCTATATACATGGTGTTTTTTTAATGACCTGCAATATTTTATAACGCGAATAGGTATAGAAGTCTACATCAGCCAAATGGTATGAAACAGCCATACAAGAGACGTACGAGGCACGCTGTAGGCGTTCCAAAGCCGGGTGCCTTCGGCGCCCTCATACTAAAATAGTCGGGCGTAGGCCGACGTACTAGGTACGCTGTAGGCGTTCCAAAGCCGGGCGCCTTCGGCGCGCCCTCATACTAAAAGAGTCGGGCGTAGCCCGGCGTACGAAGCTCGCTGTAGGCGTTGCAAAGCCGGGCGCCTTCGGCGCCCTCGTACTAAAAGATTCGGGCGTAGCCCGACGTACGAGATACGCTGTAGGCGTTCCAAAGCCGGGCGCCTTCGGCGCCCTCATACTAAAAGAGTCGGGCGTAGCCCGACGTACGAAGCTCGCTGTACGCGTTCCAAAGCCGGGCTCCTTCGGCGCTCTCATATTATAAGAGTCGGGCGTAGCCCTACGTTCGAGGTACGCTGTACGCGTTCCAACGCCGGGCGCCGAAGGCGCCCTCATACTAAAACGTAGCCCGACGTACGCAGCTCGCTGTAGGCGTTCCAAGCCAGGCGCCTTCGGCGCTCTCATACCATAAGAGTCGGGCGTAGCCCGACGTACGAGATACGCTGTACGCGTTCCAAAGCCGGGCGCCGAAGGCGCCCTCATACTAAAAGAGTTGGGCGTAGCCCTACGTACGAAGCTCGCTGTAGGCGTTCCAAAGCCGGGCGCCTTCGGCGCCCTCATACTAAAAGAGTCGGGCGTAGCCCGACGTAGGCAGCTCGCTGTAGGCGTTCCAAAGCCGGGCGCCGAAGACGCCCTCATATTAAAAGAGTCGGGCGTAGCCCGACGTACGAGGAACGCTGTAGGCGACGTATGGGGAAAGCCGGGATACTAAAAGAGTCGAGCGTAGTCTGAACTGCCCGACGTACGAGATACGCTGTACGCGTGCCAAGCCGGGCGCCGAAGGCGCCCTCATACTGAAAGAGTCGGGCGTAGCCCGACGTACGAGGAACGCTATAGGCGAGTGGCAACGTACGAGGAAAGCCGGGATACTAAAAGAGTCGACCGTAGTCCGACCTGCCTGACGTACGAGATACGCTGTACGCGCGCTGTAAGCCGGGCGCCGAAGGCGCCCTCATACCAAAAGAGTCGGGCGTAGCCCTACGTACGAAGCTCGCTGTAGGTGGTCCAAAGACGGGCGCCTTCAGCGCCCTCATACTATCAAGAGTCGGGCGTAGCGTACGAAGTACGCTGTACGCGTTCCAAAACCGGGCGCCGAAGGCGCCCTCATACTAAAGTAGTCGGGCGAAGCCCGACGTACGAGGCACGCTGTACGCATTCTAAAGCCGGCCGCCGAAAGCGCCTCCATGCCAAAGGATGGCGCAGCCCGATATTTGCGGCGCTCTGCGTTTATTTAAGTACTGAGGACGCCTTCGCAAAAGTAAAGTGACTTCAATTAGTTAGTTTAGTATCGTAGTTGTCGTTGTTTGTCCCCAAATTTACTTATGTCCTGCGTTGTAGTCATTTTTGGAAATATCCCAACCTTTTGGAAATATTAGACCAAGAAATAAAACTTACAGTATCGTCCATTTTTAACATTACCTTTGACAACTCTCAGTGGTCTCAAGCCTCCCTGCCCATCAGGCACGGTGGTATTGGGATACGACAAACTTCTGCTGTCGCTCTTCCGGCTTTTCTTTCATCAGCGCATAACATTGAAAAACTGTTCCGAAAAATCCTAAAAACTGACCCCCTTATAAATTTGGACGTCCCTTTCCTGCCGGAGGCTATCGACAGCTGGAAAACGGCCTGCCCTAACGCGGACTTGCCCATCACTCGCCATTCGCAACACCAATGGGACGAGCCGCTCTGTCTGCTGGTACGGGATAATCTGTACGAAACGTCTACCAGCACCCTAGAGCGCGCTCGTCTCCTTGCTGCGACGAAATGGGAATCAGGCTCATGGTTGCAGGCCCTGCCATCAAAGAACCTGGGCACACTTCTCTCTACGAACACCTTCAGGATTTCTTTGTGTTTGCGCTTGGGGGTGGCTTGTGTGGCTCCTCATCTGTGCCAGTGCGGTGCAAACGTGACGCGTTTTGGTGTCCACGGTTTGTCTTGTGCGAGAAGTGTCGGCCGTCTTTCACGACACGCGAGCCTAAACGACATCCTCCGCCGAGCTCTTGTCACGGCGGGGGTGCCGGCGGTTCTGGAACCGTCTGGTTTGGCTCGCGATGATGGGAAAAGACTGGACGGCATGACCCTCGTGCCCTGGAAGATGGGTCGGCCTTTGATTTGGGATGCCACATGCGTGGATACCCTTGCGCAGTCCCATCTTCCAGGAACACCTAACAGAGCTGGTGCGGCCGCCAACGCGGCTGAACACCTCAAGCGGCGCAAATATGCAGCCATTGATTCTGGCTGCATGTTTGAGCCGTTTGGGGTGGAAACCCTCGGGCCGTGGGGCTCTGGCGCCCACGGCATATTCGCCGAGCTGGCGAAGCGCCTTGTGGAGGCAACGGGTGACAAGAGGGCTGGGTCCTACCTTGCGCAACGCATTGGCATTGCCGTCCAGCGCGGCAATGCCGCCAGCCTTCTTGGCACCCTGCCCCAAGGCACAGAGTTGGAGCCAGTTTTTTATTTATAGGTTATTTTAGTTTAGTAGTTATTTTAGTTGTAGATTTATTGTAGTTTTTAATTTTAGTTTATAATTGTTTTTTTTTTTGTTTATATTACATGTATTTCTTGTTTGAATAAAGTACTTTTTATCGTAGTGTTGAACCCAAAATTAATTAAATAAAAAATAAGTTCAAAAACTAAAACCCGACTACTGCAAATCGCGCTCTTAAAAGTATGAAACAAGAAAGCAATCTTTTCTGAGATTATTTATCAGGAAATATTATTAATGTTGTAAATGTTTTATAAAAAAAATATAACGTAATATAATTTACAATTTTTTTAATGTATTTACTGAGATTCAGAGGATAGCCGTGGTCGTATGCCACTTTACTTTAAAGTTTATAACGTGGCATACGTCCACGGCGATCCTCTGAATCTCTGTAAATATAATTTTAAAAAAAATTGTTAATTATATTACGTTGTATTTTATTATTAAAAAAAATATACCATTTTTAATATTTCCTGATAAATAATCTCAGAAAAGATATCTATCTTGTATCATACTTTTTAGAGCGCGATTTGCATATTTAAAAAACACAAATAAAAAAGAAAAATATTTATAGGGCTGTATCTCCTAAACCATGCGTCGTAGCGTAAAAATAATAAAATTTTCGTTCCCCATAGGAATCTTACGCACTGAACAACCTATCACATTAGGACATGAAACAATCATCGTCATCCATTTTTATTATTATTTCATAGCACGTGTGAGAAAAGGACTATACATACCTCGGCGGAAAATATGGGGTTGCTCGCCTCAGACCTATCCGGCCTCGCTTCATGAGTCGCTTCGCTCGGCCGTCTATATATCTTCGGCCGGCAACCACTTTTGTCCCGGCCTCTGTAGTACCTAATGTACCTACTATTATTGTAAAAAGTGTGTTTTGCTAAGCCTCTTCTAAATTTGTCTGGTGTACATTTTGAGTCTGCTGTTATGATGCTGCCCAATTATAAAAACCTTAGTGATATTTTGCAGTGGAGTATGGTATTACTATGCTTTGGTATGGTTGTAAGCCTGATTTAGATGTTGTTAGTACTGTCGTTTTGCTGTTGTAAATTTTAGAGAGAAAATTCTAAATATGTTGTTTATCGTATTGAGTAGCAGTGCGTGGCAAATCGCTGTTTCTGCGATTGCGGCAATTTGGTCCCATAATTTATTAATGTTTATGTATGTATTTATACTTACAGCCTATCAGTTCAGATGCAGAGAACCAAATGCAGTAAATGTAATTTTTTATTACAACGATAACTCTTTTATTATGATTTAACTCAGAATTGACTTAGGGGAGACTGGGTAAGGTTGAGACAGTTTGAGAATATTTACGAAACTATATAGTTAAATAGAAAACATTTCAAAAAACCTAACTAAATGAAATGAAATGATATTAGGTAGGTACTTACTATTGGTGCAAAATATACAATAATGTATCCATCTTCACCGAGGGTACAGCATTGCCGACAATCATGTTTATGGCTGGGTACTGCTCCTCTTTGCACTTGAAACCCTCACTCTCCTGTAAATATATTTCTATTTATATCTCAATTATTAGCTAGCCTACCCATTAGGTTTGGCGGCCTGGGCATCCGCAAAATTTCTTGTGTATCCTTACCTGCGTTCTTGTCCTCGGTGCATGGTGCTCAAAGCCTTATAGGGAAAATACTAGGTCCTTCTATTGGATCTATGGAGGCCGCGCACTGCTCCGAGGCCAAGAACGTCTGGTCTATAACCTGTCCCAACACAGACCTGCCTGAAAACCCCTGCTCGCAGAGGCAGTGGGACGAGCCGCTCTGTCAACTAGTACGGAAAAACCTTTTAGATACGTCACCTAGTTCGATAGACCGAGCTCGTCTCCTTGCGATTGCAGAGTGGGAGTCAGGTCTGTGGCTGCAGGCGCTACCCTCTCCAAACATTGGGACTTTTCTCGACAACACTACCTTCCGCCTAGCAGCTAGCTTACGTTTAGGGGCATCTACCAATCAGCCACATCGCTGTCAATGTGGCACCACGGTGGACATTCTTGGCCACCATGGCCTCTCATGTGTTCGAAGCGCTGGCAGGATCCCCCGCCATGCCAGCATAAATGATGTCCTCCGTCGGGCTCTTGTTAGTGCCAAAGTACCTGCAGTCCTCGAGCCCAGCGGTCTGGCCAGGGATGACGGCAAGAGGCCCGACGGAATGACACTGGTGCCTTGGAGCATGGGTCGGCCGCTAGTTTGGGACGCTAACTGCGTTGATACCCTGGCACCGTCCCATGTTCCAAGCACCAAGGATTCTGCTGGCGCTGCGGCTTCCTCAGCCGAAAGCCTCAAGCACCGCAAATATGCCGCTCTGGGAAGCAGCTACATATTTGCGGCGTTTGGTGTCGAAACTTTGGGGCCGTGGGGGCCAGGTGCGCGTCGACTGTACAAAGACTTGTCGGCGCGCTTAATAGAGGCTTCTGGTGACCGGAGGGCTGGCCACTATTTCGCCCAGCGTATTAGCATCGCTATACAGCGGGGAAATACGGCCAGCCTTCTGGGCACCTTGCCCGTTGACGGCGATCTGGGGCAAATTTTTTACCTATAGTTTTTGTAAGTTTTATTATGTTTGTTAATTTATTTCTTTGTTTCTATCAAATGATTAAACTGATCGTTATATTATTAAATTATATTATGATTCAAAGATTTTTATAGACATTCGTCATACTTTAACGGAGTTTTATCAATTATAAATTCTTCTTTATGGTCGAATTGAAATTAAAATAATTCAAACCATACCTTATAATATTGTCCAGCCGACGTAGTATGTATGGATGTCTTTATCAGTTTTTATCCACGTGATAAAATAACTGTCACTCTTTAACACCGTGGGATAGAAAGTGACGGACACCGTTTTATCACGCTGTCACGTAGACAAGAACGACCATCATATTCGTACTGTTTTAGCCTTGAAGGATATAACCAAACGGAGTAGTCATTAACAGGCATTCCCCTCTATATGTAAAAAATACTATTAGGCAAAGATGGCGGCTGACGGCGGCGCCATTGATATTTGATCACATCTTGAGTTCTATAAAACCAATCGGTTCGTGTGAGGTGTCGTTTGAAAGAATATTAAACGTGCTATTATTTATTTTATAATAACCATAGTCATAACTGTAGTCGTTTACAAAGTATTTTATAATATTTGATTTTATACCGTGCATGGATGGCATAAGTACTGATTAAATATGCGTCTAACTTAATAAATTACAACTATACCGCAATTATTTTAATACAAAATATACGAGACATTTCATTAGCTTACCAAAAACATAAGTTTTATTGGTGTATGATATTATACATATAACCAAGTTATAACGAATTTTGTTCAGCATGTGTCACTACGCAGCGTCACGTAAATGGCGGGCGACCGACGTCAATATCACTTTTCACGTACAAATATTCCAAATTTTACAGATAGTTTCAGTAAAATTTGGAATAAATATGACGACATTTTGACGTGAAACGTAGGTGAACGTCTTGAAAAGCCCGTAGAGAGGCTCGGATCAAAAACCGATGTAACGAAAAAGTGTTATGGCGCGGTGGCTTATATCTCCGAAACTATAATACCTACAAACATAGTTTTGGTATAGATATATAGAAGAAAGTAGCCATTACTCGGAACAGCAGGTGTCGCTGACATAGATAGCGCTGATTCTGCGCTAGACACGACGTATTCGGAGCTAAAATGACCCCTATTTCCAGTGTTCATTTAGTAATGACTCATCAGGCCATTAACCGATTTCGGTAAAATTGGTGCCATTTGATAGATCTTATTTTATTTTACTGAAATATGAGAAGAATAAAGTACGTGGAATTATAATAACCTGTAAAACATAAAAATATGTCAATTTTGACGTGAAACGTACTGTTCTGATCATTTAAACTAAATACGATTCCGGTTTCGTGTCTACCGGAATCGCGTACGAGAAGTACACGTTCACATGACACGTTCACTGTCTCTCACGCCGGTTTCCGGCATCGAAAACGTTTGCCATGCTTTCAAAGCCACACTGAATCTTATACTAACTCTCGCACTGTATCCTTTACCAAATCTCTCACTGAATCTTATACTAACTCTCCCACTGTATCTTGTACCACATCTCTCACTGAATCTTATGCTAACTCTCCCACTGTATCTTGTACTAAATCCCTCACTGAATCTTATACTAACTTTCCCACTGTATCTTGTACTAAGCCCGTCACTGAATCTTATACTAACTCTCCCACTGTATCCTGTACCAAATCTCTCACTGAATCTTATACTAACTCTCCCACTGTATCTTGTACCACATCTCTCACTGAATCTTATACTAACTCTCCCACTGTATCTTGTACCACATCTCTCACTGAATCTTATGCTAACTCTCCCACTGTATCTTGTACTAAATCCCTCACTGAATTTTATACTAACTTTCCCACTGTATCTTGTACTAAGCCCGTCACTGAATCTTATACTAACTCTCGCACTGTATCCTGTACCAAATCTCTCACTGAATCTTATACTAACTCTCCCACTGTATCTTGTACCACATCTCTCACTGAATCTTATGCTAACTCTCCCACTGTATCTTGTACTAAATCCCTCACTGAATCTTATACTAACTCTCCCACTGTATCTTGTACCACATCTCTCACTGAATCTTATGCTAACTCTCCCACTGTATCTTGTACTAAATCCCTCACTGAATCTTATACTAACTCTCCCACTGTATCTTGTACCACATCTCTCACTGAATCTTATGCTAACTCTCCCACTGTATCTTGTACTAAATCCCTCACTGAATCTTATACTAACTTTCCCACTGTATCTTGTACTAAGCCCGTCACTGAATCTTATACTAACTCTCGCACTGTATCCTGTACCAAATCTCTCACTGAATCTTATACTAACTCTCCCACTGTATCTTGTACCACATCTCTCACTGAATCTTATGCTAACTCTCCCACTGTATCTTGTACTAAATCCCTCACTGAATCTTATACTAACTCTCCCACTGTATCTTGTACCACATCTCTCACTGAATCTTATGCTAACTCTCCCACTGTATCTTGTACTAAATCCCTCACTGAATCTTATACTAACTTTCCCACTGTATCTTGTACTAAGCCCGTCACTGAATCTTATACTAACTCTCGCACTGTATCCTGTACCAAATCTCTCACTGAATCTTATACTAACTCTCCCACTGTATCTTGTACCACATCTCTCACTGAATCTTATGCTAACTCTCCCACTGTATCTTGTACTAAATCCCTCACTGAATCTTATACTAACTCTCCCACTGTATCTTGTACCACATCTCTCACTGAATCTTATGCTAACTCTCCCACTGTATCTTGTACTAAATCCCTCACTGAATCTTATACTAACTCTCCCACTGTATTTTGTACCACATCTCTCACTGAATCTTATGCTAACTCTCCCACTGTATCTTGTACTAAATCCCTCACTGAATCTTATACTAACTTTCCCACTGTATCTTGTACTAAGCCCGTCACTGAATCTTATACTAACTCTCCCACTGTATCTTGTACTAAACCTCTCACTGAATCTTATACCAAATCCCTCACTGAGTCTTATAATAACCTCCCCACTACACATTGTGCCAAATCCCACCGCTGCCACCAATTTGTTATAGGGCAGCCTCCGTTGGAGTTTCGAAGAAAACTCTTGAATACAACCCAAACAGTTTATTAAACCCAAAATACACTGCACAAACTTACACACTAAAAGATTTAGGATATTACTAGATCTATGTTAAAGAGTAAATTACGAGTGACCATTTTTTTACTGTTATTCGAATTTTTATACAGTAATATTGCTGTCAATGCTTCACCTACATTTTAGTTTTACCTGGTAAGCAAAATAATTATACATGTATATAACAGTACGTGAACGTCTTTAAAAACCCGTTGAAGGGATCGGATCAAAAACCGATGTAACGAAAAAGTGTTATAGCGCGGCGGCTTATATCTCCGAAACTATAATACCTACAAACATAGTTTTGGTATAGATATACAGTATGTAAACTTACTAAAACCATTTACTCAACCCCGTTAATGAATAGGTCACACTGAGCAACTTTTACTATGGCACCATCCCCGAAATCGCGAAAAAGAAATTGATTCTCCCATAGAAAAATTCAATGCTAGACCAGCAAAATGTATGAAACAACCAAATTTTTTTTCGCGATTTCGGGGTCGGTGCCCTAATAAAAGTTGCTCAGTGTGATCTACACATTAACGGGTTTGAGTAAATGGTTTTAGTAAGTTTACATACTGTATAGAAGAAAGTAGCCATTACTCGGAACAGCAGGTGTCGCTGACATAGATAGCGCTAATTCTGCGCTAGACACGACGTATTCGGAGCTAAAATGACCCCTATTTTCAGTGTTCATTTAGTACGTAGAGTTTCGTATCTTTGCCTGCGCTACCTAATTTCGCCTAGTTTGACATAAGTTGCCATTAACAAAGTATTTCTAATGTAAGCCTTACATTAAACTGCTAAATACAAAGTATTTTTTACGGGTGTCAACATTCTTCGAACATTCTGCGGCTAACTTCACACAGTTGACCTTCAGTGAGGTTTTTTCGCGACGTCAACCACACGTTTTTTTAAACCAGTGTTTTAAGTTCAGTTTTAAACGGTGATACGGACCCGGTAATGTTAAACTTTTTACATGATTATATCCTATAACTATTTCTTTTTCATATGAAACTATTATTTAATGGCTAGCTTACGTTTAGAAGTCACAATTGGATAAAACATTGGTGAGGGTACTTTGCGTCCATCTTGTTGCCAAATTTCGCCTACCCCTAGGGTTGACAAATTTTTTGTACCACATTCATTGGTGGATGACATTTACTTGTTCCCAAATTGAAATATTTTCTTATGTTTGGTTATTTTAGTTTACGCTATAAGTATGCAAATGTTTATTTCTACTCTTACCGATATTGAGTAGGTACCAAATAGGTATTTTTATGTCTCACTTTGTGTAAATAAGGTTGATTTGATGTCAATTACGATAATAACAACAATTTTGCAACAATTAAACAATTTTGTTAAAAATGTATATATTTTTTTACTTATAAACCATTACTCTCCTTTTTTGGCATGTTGGTTAATTTTTGGCAGCCTTAGCTTCATTATAGAAAATGTATGAAAACAACTTCAAACTGTTACCAAACTTCGTCTACTACCCCGTTTTTAGGGTTCCGTACCTCAAAAGGAAAAAAAACGGAACCCTTATAGGATCACTCGTGCGTCTGTCTGTCCGTCGGTCCGTCTGTCACAGCCAATTTGCTCCGAAACTACCGGACCAATTAAGTTGAAATTTGGTACACATATGTAAGTCTGTGACCCAAAGACGGATATGTAACGTCAACAAATGAATTTTAAACATAGGGGCTACTTTTGGGGGATAAACGATAAAATTAAAAAACAAAGTTTTGAAAACTATATCGTGTTACATATCAAACGAAAGAGCTCATTTTGAGAATCTCAAATATATTTTTTTTATAAATTTACGATAAAACGTTTAGAAGTTATTCAAGAAAATAGACAAAAAATTACCATTCCCCCCCCCCTCTATCTCCGAAACTACTGGGTCTAAAATTCTGAAAAAAATACACAAAATAGTCCTTTACCTAAAGATGCCAGGAAAACCTATCAGAAATCTAGAGTCAAGCGTGAGTCGGATTTAAGAACAAAAATGCGGTTAACGTTTTTTTAAGGACACAGCCGCAATGGTTTAAGTGAAACGTGATGTAGACAGCTATTGCGAAGGCCCTAGGCCGATATCCGCATAAGGCCGAAGGCCCGAAGCTCCCCAAAGAGGCGTGCCTTTAGCTTCAAGCGAGAGTCGGACTGAAGACAAAAAATGCGACTAGGCTGTATCTGGCACATAGTCGCAATGGTACTTGTAGTACAGTCAACAGCAGAAGTTGCTAAGCGGCCGAGGTGTTCAAAATTACCTTGACATGCTCTTATTGTCTTAACTATAAAGTCGCGTCCAGATCATTTTAAACCACTCTCCCGTTTAGCAACTTCTGCTGCTGACTGTACTGATTGATTAGGTTACTATTGTTACGTGTTTTAAAAAACAGTAGGTATACAGGGTGGCTAAAAAATAAACTAAGTGTATTCCCGTTGCCAACGTGCAACCTTGAAATCGCGAAGAAAAATTTGGCTGTTTCATACATTTTGGCTGGTCCGTTTTCTATGGGAGGATACTTCTATTTTCGCGATTTCGGGGTTGGTCCCATACTAAAAGTTGCTGAGTATAATCCCAAAACCTCCTTGGCTACGGGAATACACTTATTTTTTGGTCACCCTGTAGGTATTATCTCTCTTCGGCCTTCGCTTTTAAAACACTTTCAGAAGTTGTAGGAAGCGAGACCCGTCGAACGCTCGAGTTTTCAGCTCTACGCATTTGGACACTTGTAGGTACTATTGTTCGGCATTTAATCTTCAGAGATATGCCACCACGCCAGAAAACTTCATGTTACATCTGGTTTTTGATTGACCCATTCGGGTTTTTCAAGACGTTTCACTCACGTCACGTTTCTCGTACAAAAAAAAATTTGAAAATTGTGTGATGTACGGAACCCTTGAAACGCGAGTCCGACTCGCACTTGACCAGTTTTTTTTTAATATATGCCTAGTCTGGTGTAGTTAAGGTTCATAGTATATTAGCACATTCCAAGGAGATACGACTTAACATGTGTAAGTCACAGAAAAGTACGTATTAGCGGCAAGGCATGCCATGCCATAGGCGAAGATTGGGATAAATACCCAAACATCGCCTATTGCCTTTGGGGTCATCTATTACCAACTTAACCAATGAACTTCAAAGTTTTAGTGGTGTATACTGATAGTTAGGAATACTAAAAAACGTTTTTTCGCCTTAACAGATTAAAATGCTTTCAAATTTGATAGATTTTTTGGGAAAAGTGTCAAAACCCAGGCGAAGATACGAAACTCTAACACAAAATACCTGACATAGTAAGATAAAGCAATAATGGTTCTTTTAATACCACATTTATCCTAGTAATACGTGCTCATCTCCTCAAATAATGCATTAGCATCTATATACAGGGCGTCCCACGGCTATGCCACATGGAGGGAAAGTACCCTAAATATTGTAGATGGAACATTTTACTGAAAGAAGACATTATTTTAATTTAAAAAACAATTTAAACTGCATTCATACATTTTTAAATAATTACATGGTTGAACCGGGAATCGAACCCGCCGCACGAGAAAAAAAATCAACCTGTAGCTTTATCATACCGATCGAAAGGCTTGATCATAAGGATTATTTTTTGCTAAAGAACATAGTGTCAGAAACAAAAGGAAGACCATGAATTTTAACATTTGATGTGAAATTTAGCGAAATAATCAAAAGAGTGCGGCTTTGTATTCAACAGAATGAGACTACATTTTGAGCATTTGATAAATTAAATTGATTAATTTTGAATTAAAAATGTTAAAATTCATGGGCTTCCTTTTATTTCCGACACTATGTTATTTAGCAAAAAATAATCCTTATGATCAAGCCTTTCGATCGGTATGATAAAGCTACAGGGTGATTTTTTTTCTCGCGCGGCGGGTTCGATTCCCGGTTCAACCATGTAATTATTTAAAAATCTATGAATGCAGTTTAAATTGTTTTTTAAATTAAAATAATTTCTTCTTTCAGTAAAATGTTCCATCTACAATATTTAGGGTACTTTCCCCCCATGTGGCATAGCCGTGGGACGCCCTGTATATAGATTATAGAACACATAGACCGTATGACGGCTGCTTGACAATCCCGAGTTCCTATTGCTAGTAAGTATATAGTAATCTTAGTTAGGTATTTTCTGATGTACCAATGGGTAAAACATATTTTAGAAAAGGTCACTTCTGTGGACAATACTATAGTTCGTTTTTTTAGCATTAGAAAGAACTCCGCAGAAGCAAGCGTGCAGTTTTTATCAGGCTCGTTAATTATTAATAATTATTGAATTATCTAATGTAGTATGGTCAATACATATAATTTACTTCAAATTGTTACCGCTAAAAGTGCCAGATTTAGAACCACAAGCGAACTTCTGCGAAGTTCTTTCTAATGCTAAAATAAACGGACTATATAAAAGGTAACGACTGTGGTTCATATATATCCCGTTTTTCTCATTTGAGTCTCAAGTACTGAATAAAATATTCTGCCTGTAAAGGTGCTGCGTTAAAAATTGCTTTTAAATTCCCTTAAATGCGATGGCTACAGGAAAGACACGAACGAGTTTGCTATAAAACGTGTATTACCCGTATAAAATATCTATTCTCGTAATTTTGGTGTGTTATTTACAAAAAAATTGTACCTAATCGTTACATTCATTACTCCAAAATGAATTGATCATTTAATTAAATAGGTGTGACGCTGTAATTAATTATTTTAAAATTACATTCATTTAGATGCAGTGAATCATTATGACCCCAAATAATCTTTTAGTAGTCTTCTACTAAAAGATTATTTGCCGGCCGCATATTTTCTAACCGACTTGATACCACGATGAAATGCACAATGGTTTCCCATAAAAGTGATGCTAAGTCCGAATTCGATAGTCTGCCACGGCGGAACTTGCCGAAAGTCCGAAAAAGAAGGCCACTTCCGGTGCGAAAAAAGGGTGCTGATTTAACCCATCTGATACCGAAATAATAGTTATGACAGCAGTTAGAAATTTACATGTAGACACAGAAATGCCAGTATTTTTTTTGCCGGAAGTGCTTGGCAGACGGTCTCAAAGGTGGCCACCGGGACCCCTAATTTAACCCATCTGATACCACCATGAAACCAATTCCAGTCGGTAGGTATGAACCCTTATGTCAGGAATATTAAGTCTGCCAAGGCTTTTCCTGCCGAAACAACTTGGCAGACGAGATTATGTGAGCATGATCACCATCGGTTACTCTACACCATGAAACCAATAAATTTATAAAATATATATGTCGCAGTAAGATAGATATATCCGTTATATAGCTATAACCCTAGGGATATAATTATATGACGTAACATAGTTATACGAAAGCGATTCATTACTATCTTACTAGGTATATAACTATAATACGGCTTTAGTTTAGTGATATAGTTATATAACTGGATTAAGTTTAGTGAAATAATTGTAAGTAGGAGTGCAGCGGTGCGGCGGAGGTATAGTTATATCCCTAGGGATATAGTTATATGCCGTATAGTACGTAACTACGTATTATAATCATATTCCTAGTAAGATAGTAATTGTAGGTATTAGGAGTGCGGCAGTGCGGCGGAGGTTTAGTTATATCCCTAGGGATATAGTTATATGTCGTATTATAATCATATTCCTAGTAAAATAACTATTATATATATTTTCATGCTGCTATTTTTAAGGGTTTATGAGGCATTGCGATCGATTCACGAAATCTGGCGCGAGATTTGACAGAATTTCAATGAAAATAGCTGTCACTCAGTAGAAATCTCGCGCCAGCTTTCGTGAATCGACCTGTACTTTTACGTAATATTGCTAAAAAGTATTATACGGCATATAACTATATCCCTAGGGATATAACTATACCTCCGCCGCACCGCTGCACTCCTACCTACAATTATTTCACTAAACTTAATCCAGTAATATAACTATATCACTAAACTAAAGCCGTATTATAGTTATATACCTAGTAAGATAGTAATGAATCGCTTTCGTATAACTATGTTACGTCATATAATTATATCCCTAGGGTTATAACTATATAACGGCTATATCTATCTTACTGCGACATATATATTATCTATATAGATTCTCATAACGAGCTCTTTCGTTTAATATATAACACGATATAGTTTGCAATACTTTGTTTTTTTTAATTTTATCGTTTACCCCCCAAAAGTAGCCCCTATTTTTAAAATTCAGTTGTTGACGTTACAATATATTCGTCTTTGGGTCACAGACTTACATATGTGTACCGAATTTCAACTTAATTGGTCCAGTACTTTCGGAGCGAATTGGCTGTGACAGACGGACGGACCGACAGATGCACGAGTGATCCTATATTTTTCCTTTTGAGGTACGGAACCCTAAAAAACAAGCTAAATAAAACAGATTAATTAAAACCTATGCTGGCGCCATCATAAAATATTTCGGCCATCCAACGCCATGCCATTAACACGACTGTGTGGCGCCACCTACGCGTTGACAGTGGGAACTGTGTAGTGCAAGTGAACGCGAAGTGGCAGTGCAGCGGCCGCGTCAGCCTTTTGATGGAGCGCGTGTCCGACAGATGGCGTTAGTTGTCCTGCCGGCATACCTAGCCAAGCGTTTCCTGAAAATGGAGCGCGGAGGGCTGTGTTCAGCGTTAAATAAAAAGTATACATAATAGAGATACAGTTCTGCAAGTGTGGAATGTTTTATTGGAAATATCCTCCTCTTTAATCATATTAATTTTAGTTTCTTAAATATGAATACTTTTTGAGATTTTGGGGAAATAAAAGATATCTAATTTATTCCCCCATTTTTTGCTTATAACTTTTGATATTTTTTGTTTGCTAATACACACTTCGGATAATTTTTTCTAGGCATCATGACTAATCTAATGAGGTATTTTTAGGAGAATAAATAAAGATAATATCTTTATTTTTTACCGTTTCAGGATCTCGAACAGACTATATTATAATCTATTGAGTTAGAAGCATGTTTTACCAGTACCTATTAAGTACTTATGTCCATGCACGGTAAAAATCATATATTTTCAATTATTTTGTAAATGACTACAGTTATGACAGTAATTAGAAATCAATTATAGTACGTTTAATATTCTTTCTAATGGTATCCATCACCAATTGATCGAGAAATAATGAACAGTTGATGTCGGCCGCCCGCCATTTACGTGATGGTGCGTATTGACCCATGCTGGTTATGTAATATCATACACCAATAAAACTTATGTTTTTGGAAAGCTAATGAATTGTCTCGTATATTTTGTAATGACATTAATTGCGGTAAAGTTATAATTTATTGAGTTAGACGCATGTTTTGTCAGTAGGTACTTATGCCATCCATGCACTTAAAAAACTCATGTATTTTAAAATATTTTATAAACGACTACAGTTATGACTATGGTTATTATGAAACAATAATAGCACATTTAATACTCTTTCAAACGACACCTCAGACGAACCGATCGGTCCCATAGGACTCAAGATGTGAACAAATATCAATGCTGATGCTGGTCGGCCGCCCACTGTTCCCCCCCCCCCATTTTTTTTCGACAAGTCCCCGCCTCCATAAACTAAAACCGGTCAGTTCGTATTCTAGAGATGATGAGGAACACATCCATACCAGTTTTAGGTATTTAGAAGAGATGTCGAATCGTGAAGTAGAGGACTTTTGTTTTCAATCCGGTGGTCGCCGATTCAAACCCCGGCTCGCACCAATGAGTTTTTCGGAAATTATTAATATTATGTACGAAATATCATTTGATATTTACCAGTCGCTTTTCGGCGAGGAAACCGGACTAATCCCAATAAGGCCTATATTAATGTACGACGCTAGAATTGTCTCTGTACATCTAATAGTTTCCAAAATAAGCCTTTCAAAATTTGTAATTTTTTCGAACACGTATTCGTATGCTAAGTGCAGTGAGTATCTTTTGTCTCAGGATGCCGCTTGGAACAATTGTTTCTAAGGTCAAACAAAGCTGATTTGGCCCGGTAGCCACGAGATCGTACCGTGCCTTACCTACCCCCCAAAGAAAGTTACATTATTCAACAAGGGGTGGGGGAGAATAAATTTGGGAGACGAGGGTTTTTATTTCCGATTTTTTTAACATACTTGCGAAGGAAAAAACTAAATTTTAAGCGATATATACTCCTTAAATACGGCGACATTTCGTCGGGTGACAAACAAAAGCCACTAACTAACACCATTGAAATTATTGGACAATAAACCGTGTTACAAGTGAAATCATCCATAGATTTAATGCTCAGTAAAAGGGGTTTAGCACACAAACCACTGCTTCCAGTAATATTTCTTTTATTACAGCGACATACAGGATTAATTATAAGATTACAAAGAACAAATCCAACATAACCTCGGGCAATGAACCGCCGCCAAAATCTGACAGTTCTCCCTCAACAAACATGACCATAGATACAATAACCAAAAAGTATAAAGTCAGGTGCATACTACATGTGATTATTATCAGTATAAAGTAACATACAGGATATCAACTATTGTGATGCTTACAACTCGGCCGTCCTTTTATTTATAGTGAGTCCTCTCACTAAAAACAATTGTACATTAATAACAACAGCAATATATCATAACAATTTTATCGATATCAAACAAACATTCATAAGAACAGTTTTTGTAAACTTCTGACTATAGACTTTTATTAGTCAATCACACAACCAATGACTAGTTGCATATATTAACCTTATTGAGAAATCAGTCTTCACACTTCACAATCTTCACATGCTATAACCTGAGATCATATAAACACTAAACAGTAATTTAATACAACCAGCACCTGGTAGCATTAATAGCCTTCTTTCAATAAACTTTCAATACATATGAACTAACTTACAGTCTTGGTCTGGTCTAGACATCTGCCAAAGTATAAGCCAACATTAATTAACATTCAATCTGCCCTCAAGGCCTGCTCTAAACAGTATGACAAAGAATAAAACGTCATAAACAATGACAGTCTACCCTTATAAGGCCTGCTCTAAATAGTTTAGCAAAATATAATTCATCATAAACAATCACAGTATTAAGACCATTTAGGCCTGCTCTAAATAGTTTGGCAAAACATAATTCATCATAAACAATCACAGTATTAAGACCTGCTTTAAATGATTTGCAAAACATAATTCATCAAAACAATCAGTCTGCCATTTAGGCCTGCTCTAAATAGTTTGGCAAAACATAATTCATCATAAACAATCACAGTATTAAGACCTGCTTTAAGTGATTTGCAAAACATAATTCATCAAAACAATCAGTCTAAACATTCACAGTCTGCCCTTAAGGGCTGCTCTAGATATCATTCCAAAGTATAAATTGTTATGGCCTGCTCTAGACTTGCGTTGTCTAGACAGTCTGCCATCACGGCCTGCTCTAGAAGACAGTCTGCTATCAAAGCCTGTTCTAGACAGTCTGCACATTCATACCTAATTAATTATTTGAATTAATTTGTTTTGGCCTGCTCTAGAAGACAGGCTGTTATCAAAGCTTGCTCTAGACAGTCTGCACATTCATACCTAATTAATTATTTGAATTAATTTGTTTTGGCCTGCTCTAGAAGACAGGCTGTTATCAAAGCTTGCTCTAGACAGTCTGCACATTCATACCTAATTAATTATTTGAATTAATTTGTTTTGGCCTGCTCTAGAAGACAGGCTGTTATCAAAGCTTGCTCTAGACAGTCTGCACATTCATACCTAATTAATTATTTTAATTAATTTGTTATGGCCTGCTCTAGAAGACAGGCTACTATCAAAGCCTGTTCTAGACAGTCTGCCTAAGTATAAATCATCATAAACAATCACGACCTGCCCCAGACAGTCTGCCTTCAAGGCCTGCGCTGGACAGTTTGTCAAAGTATAAACTAATATGTATATATATTTATTTGGATCAAACAACAAGGCCCATATTACAAGAACCTAACTTTGCCAAAGCATAAACTAACATAATAAACAGTCATGGCCTGCTCTAGACAGTCTGCCATTACGGCCTGCACTAGACAGTCTGCCAAAACTCAACAGTTATATTCTAGATTCATAATATTAGTATAATAGCAATCTTGTCAGCTAAGAGTCCAAAACAACACCTGTAGATACTCTCGCTGGTCGCTGGATCAAGGATCAGATGCAGAAGGCAGTAATCTTGGACACGGCACGTATGTATGTCGGTTCCTCGCTCTGTGGCCCTGTCCATCGGCAGCTTGGGCCCTGCCCACTGCTGGCAGCACCGTCTTAACAGTTTAACCTCCTTTACTTCAGTCAGCTCTTGCTGCGAAGCCCTCGCTCATTATCAACTTCATCCATTCAGCCAGGTTACCAGCGTTGTAACATAAAAAAATAAAAACAAATGTTATAATTATTGGCAGTAGCAACGATCATTTTAGTCTCAGTCCTCGTCAACAATTTAATCATTGATTATATACATCGAATCAGTCAATCATTACCATCATCAATTAATCTTACTATAAACGTCATCTATATATCGTCATCAAAGTGGTCAGTCAAGCTTTATCGCCGACATTGTCATCGAAATCATCCAGCTCCGTTTTTATCATCGATATGGCCAGTTATTGACCCTGTCATAGTCATGGAGCAAACATTGTCGCCGACATCGACACTTACTTAACTAGTAGACATGTTCAGTCATATACCTACATCATCATCATTATCGGACCTCTGTTACCTAAGATCTTCCTTAGCGTTATAAATAAAGTATTTGTATTAGACACCTACTCATCGTTACTAAAATTGTAATTAGACGTCAATGTCGTCTTGGATATCAATCATTATCTTCATCAAAAATCCTCAACATTAATAAAATAAAATAATAAATATTCATCAATTTATCAACTTTGAGAAGATTACATTTAAATCATGTTTTATTTTGTTGAATTTATATAAACAGATATTTATTCAATAACCTGATGGTCCTGATGTTTCGTCCTAAACTTCGTGCAACATATCACCATAGTAATATTCAGCCACAGGGATGGTAAAAAACGCAACACTAAACCTCGGGGTCACATGCACCCGAAAAGAAAAGGCTCCAAATAGGTACAAGCGTATACTACACCGAGTACACCGTAGCAAATACTAGCGTCATTACCCCACCTACTATATTATTGAAACTATTGGAAGTAATTAAATTCCAATATATTTATACACCTTTTTTTTTAATAGTTAGAGCCAATGGCTATGGCTGTAAAACTGCAACCATAAATGTTGTGTTTATGAATCATGGTTCACATGGTTAATATCACCAACCTATTTCTCTTGTCATCACTGTGTCTTCGTCATAAAATCATAAATGTACCATGTGTTAAACCTAACAATAAACCAAATTTAAGGATACTTTCAAAGTTTAATGAATTGAAAAGAAATGTAAAATAAAAATTAACTCCAAGTTACTTCTACACAGCCTACTTTATAAGGCTTCTTTAAATTTGAATGTTATATACTTTTAGATTCGTTCATTCAACTTACTCTGGTGTTGAGTCTTTTGTTTAAGTCAGTCACAGACTTTTGCACAAAACCATACTAAAACCCTGCACTAAAACTTGTGACATTATTTGTACCCACTCATCGACCTTACTCTTTAAGTCAATTTTCAATGAGAATTCTTTAAGTCTTGTCTTTTCGAACAGGCACAGCTCTTGCCAACATTTTAATTTTATAAATGGACCCTCTTATAATTGATAATGTATACACAAGTAATCTGCTTTTGCATTCGACCGACACTATTCCTGACCATTACCCACCTCTTAGCAACCCAAATTCCACAATTTATGACCTCTAGGATCCGTCCATTTGATTAACTTAATTAGGCATCACCAGCTGTTAAGATTTTATGCAAATGAAACCATAAAGCCACAAATAAATTGTATTTCATAGCAACAATAATTCATAGTTTCATTTGTGGTTTATTACTGGATTGTAATCATAATCATTTTTCATCGCAATCCATGGTATTACAAATGTATAACTGTACTATTTCAACTTCGCATACCTAGTCAAATTTTAAAAATATAACTGAATACTATGCAATATTATTAGACAATAAATATTGTGTCAACACCGAAAAGTAATCTGTTCTTGTTTAGCCAATCCCGTGCAACAAACGCTTTCACTAGAGTCATTAGACAAGACCTGCATTAAATTTATAAATTTAGAAAAACAAATTTGAACACTGGTGTATACCTATTTTGTGCAATAAGGTTTAAATATAAATACCACTTGTCAACAATTCGAAGGTATGAAGTAGATATTCAAGAATTCCAAATATAGTGAACTTATTCACTTTCTTTTAGATACCTACAAGGAGATCTTAACCCTTTCATTTTAATATGCAATGTCAGTATCCACAATGCGACCATGCATCATGTTCCATGAATGATAATAATGATGCTTTGAAATTGTTACTTATATTTTCAAACTTAATTCTTTGGTAAATTGATGTAAAATAATTGTGACACCATTAATAGTACAAGTCTCTTTTACATTTTGAAATATTAATATCATTAATGTAAACTTCCTTGATTTGTATGCGAAGCGTGAGGTAAGCGTGGACAATTTCCAAAAATTCTGCACATCTGTTTTTCATTTTTAAATTATATAAACCTTGCTCATATACAAAATTCAGGCTTCAGAATGAATTATATAAGCTAATGAATTGGATTGTTGAGATGCATGACCTTTAAATAAATGTTATGAAATAGATGTGAAACTACCTGTGTCAATTCAAATTTCGAATTTATACTGTGTGTAATTTCATTCATTCATTATTGTTTGTATGTGCTTCTCTCTAAGTATCCAGATTGATAATTTCCAATATAACAATGATATGAAACTAAATGCATGTACCTACCTATGTAGAATATACCATTCAATATCTTCAATTAACATTTTTTTTTCATATACAAAAGTTTATAAATAATTTCTTTGTTGTCAAATCAAAAACTAACTTCAGTCTTTTATCTAAAATAATTTATATGCACATCCACCTATTATAAATTACCACCTATTCTGAATTAGAGACCGGAATATAGAAATAGAGCTATATCTTAATAAGTGTGGTGCTCGGTAAAAGCCTCTTTTAACTCTTTCCACTGATAACCGTCATGGGCCAATCTACAATTCTAGCCCGCTATCAGTTTCTTCCTCTCATCTTCGCTATCCTATCAATTCATCATGGCAATAACCTCTGTGATACCAATCCATAACATTTTATTATTATCTCTTGCCATATATAGGCATTATATACTCATACATCATTAGAAATAAAATACCTTTTAGTATCATTAGACTATCCAAAATAGTAATAATACCTAGTATATATTCACCTAATGTCATTATACAACTCAGTGTTAATAACTAACTTCACTAAGCACCTATATTGTACCTGAATACTGCACAATGTCATCCTTACCCTTTTGACTTCGTTCGTAACCTTGTTGGCTCTGTGTCTCACCAATCTCACTGTGATGAAGCTGATGGTTGCTTGCTTGCGTTTTCGTCGAGATCTATTCTCATTGTATTCCAACGTGTCATCTCTCAGACCAAAAACAAACAATGACAAAAAAAAAACAGGGGTTAGTAACTAGATCAATACATAGCAAACGTCAAGTACTTACATTGCAAATTTAAAACACCTTTTATGATAAGCAAATGAAACCAATTGTCAATCAAACAAACTCAAACTTTTTTTTTAAAAACCAAGCAACATACATTGCTACGCACCTCTGATCATCCTGTCCTAGCCGGTTTCTGCCTCGGCGACTGAGTATTCACTGGCTAGTGAGAACGATGATCGTGACCTCTCAGGTGGCTGACGTAGCCTATTTTTGCAGTGAATGAACATCCACATTCACCGCAGGTCTGCACACTTCCGACAAAATTGTAGTTTATGACCGCAGGTGGTCGGGCCTTTAACCCATCTTGCCTCGAGTTCGACTCGCCTCTGCTCTTCAAAGGCTTGCACTTTTTATTCACCGTAAACCTCTACTTCTGCCGATCTTGTGCCGAAATCTCCCAGTGCGATGGTTCAATATAGCACCTCTATACAGGTGAAAACAATTAACCAATTTCTATGTGGGCATTTGAATTCACAATCCCGCTTTCTGAGTTGAAATCATCCATAGATTTAATGCTCAGTAAAAGGGGTTTAGCACACAAACCACTGCTTCCAGTAATATTTCTTTTATTACAGCGACATACAGGATTAATTATAAGATTACAAAGAACAAATCCAACATAACCTCGGGCAATGAACCGCCGCCAAAATCTGACAGTTCTCCCTCAACAAACATGACCATAGATACAATAACCAAAAAGTATAAAGTCAGGTGCATACTACATGTGATTATTATCAGTATAAAGTAACATACAGGATATCAACTATTGTGATGCTTACACAAGTTAAATAAAGTCCATTGTTACTTTAATTTTTTGATAGTACTTAGTGACTTTTGCTTGTCACCCGACGATTTCAAACATTCGTTCGCAATCAGTTCGCAATATTGTCATTTTTGACATGTTAAGCATGGGCTAGGCATGGGTGACACAGCTAGATCCGGCATTCAGCCACAGTTGAAAATTGTGTATAAATATTTTTACAGCAATTAAATTAATCAAATTAAATATTTTTAAACATAAACAGAAATATTAAATAATAAACTACGGTATTTTAAAGGTAAAACTCTCTTTACTCTTATACCTTGGCTTTAAACAAAGTATTTTATATACTTACTAGCTGTTGCCCGCGACTTCGTCCGCGTGGAATCTTATCTTCAACATTTTACATCTTTAGTACATATAATTTTCATATCCAAGCAATTTTGAAATAAAGTACTTTTCTTTTTTAGCAAGTTGTATGAAGTTTTGAGTCAATTGGATTTTGATGTTGGTTGCTGAAATTACTTTTCTTGTATTCTCATAATTAGGTACCTATGCCTTTATACAAAGATTCAAGTTCCGCACTCACAAAATATCTGATCTCCATACAAACTTTCAACCCCTTTCTCACCACTTTGGGGGATGATTTTCAAAAATGCTTGAATTAGTTTTCATGTTTTTTAATTTAATATATTTTTTTGCAAAAAGTTCAAGTTCCTAGCTTAAAATTAAATTTACACCCAAAGACGAACTTTCATCCCCTTTTTTAACCCCCTTAGGGGTTGCAATAACTTTTTTTTGTTATCGGCTATTATGTCTTTCTAAGAAGTTTCAAAGCATTTGTAATGGATTCAAACTTTGAACCCCATTTTAACCCTGTTAGGGGATGAATTTTACAAATCGCTGAAATCGCTTTTATTGTCTTCTAATAATATCCCCAACTACAAAGATTCAGATCCCGCGCTCGAAAAAATGTATGATATCCATACAAACTTTCAACCCCGTTTTCACCACCATAGGGGATGAATTTTCAAAAACGCTGAAATTAGTTTTCTTGTATTTTAATTTAAAACGTTATTACAAAGTTTCAAGATCCTAGCTTAAAATAAAATTTGCACCCGAAGACGAACTTTCATCCCCTTTTTAACCCCCTTAGGGGTTGAATTTCCAAAAACGTTGCAATCACTTTTTTTTGTAATGGGCTATTATGCCTTTCTAAGAAGCTTCAAAGCATTTATAATGGATCTAAATTTTCAACCACTTTTTAACCCTTTTAGGGGATGAATTTTACAAAACCCTGAAATCACTTTTCTCATCTTCTAATAATATCTCTAAATACAAAGATTCAACTCAACCACTGGAAAAAAATGTTGATTTCCATACGAACTTTCAACCCCTTTTTACAATCTTAGGGGATGAATTTTCAAAAACGCTAAAATTCGTTTTCTTGTATTTTAATAATATATCTTTTAACGAAGTTTCAAATTCCTAGCTCAAAAGAAAACTTTAACCCCATACAAACTTTCACCCCATTTTTAACCCTGTTAGGGGATGAATTTTACAAAACGCTGAAATTACTTTTATTGTCTTCTAATAATATCCCCAAATACAAAGATTCAAGCCCCGCGCTCGAAAAATTTTTTGATATCCATACAAACTTTCAACCCCTTTTGCACCACCTTGGGGGATGAATTTTCTAAAACTCTGAAATTAGTTTTCTTGTCTTTGAATTTGATACTTTTTTACAAAGTTTCAAGTTTCTAACTTAAAATAAAATTTGCACCCGAAGACGAACTTTCATCCCCTTTTTAACCCCCTTAGGGGTTGAATTTCCAAAAACGTTGCAATCACTTTTTTTTGTAATTGGCTATTATGCCTTTCTACGAAGTTTCAAAGCATGTGTAATGGATTAAAATTTTCAACCCCTTTTTAACCCTGTTAGGGGATGAATTTTACAAAACGCTGAAATTACTTTTCCTTTCTTCTAATAATATCCCTAAATACAAAGATTCAAGTCCACTACTTGAAATTTTTTTTGATATCCATACAAACTTTCAACCCCTTTTTCGCCACCTTAGGGGATGAATTTTCAAAAACGCTGTAATTACTTTTCTTGTATTTTATTAATATATCTTTTTACGAAGTTTTAAATTCCTAGCTTAAAAGAAAACTTTAACCCCATACAAATATTTCATCCCCTTTTAACCCCCTTAGGGGTTGAATTTCTCAAAATCGCTTCTTATCTCTTGTACACTTTATAAATGCAATCTGGTGTGCAAATTTCAACTTTCTGGATTTTGTAGTTTCGGCTCTGCGTTGATGAATCAGTCAGTCAGTCAGTCAGTCAGTCAGGACACTTGCATTTATATATATAGATAATATAACCTACACGGTTCGGTTCATAAGAATTAGTGACCTAGTTAGTAGTAGTAGTAGTACCTACTTAATTTAAAAAAAGAAACGCCATAAGTCTTTAGGGAGTTAAAGCTTTTTTTCACAATCCATTAAAAATTTTAAAGATTACATTTGCTTCATTGATTTTTAGAGTGTTTTTGTGGAATTGACCATTGTCTGCTTCGAGCAACACCGGCTTCCGACACGTCGGAAGGGAGGAGCCCAAGCGATATCTCACCGTACAAATCTTTCTGCCATTTTTCGCGGGGGAAAAGGTGCACACAGTTGCACTTCTCACACACTTACATACAAAATCCAATCTGTAATGACGACACAAATACATAGAAAATGGCACACGTCAAAGACAAATCTTGCTAACCTCGATCTCTTTTTGTGTACGGACGAGTGACTAGTGTCACAACACGCACACTAACACATTTTCGTTGAAGTATGTCATTGTATTCTGAGAGATGAGAAGTCGGATTTGTCGCTCGACCGATCCGCAATTTGTACTGATTGAGCAAAATCGATAAATCCAACAATTACTTGAGACTAAAATATAATAATTGTATTTAAATGTAATTAAACGTATAATATGTAAAAAAAAAATATTACATGTGAAATGTAACACTTTCTTTTTGTAAATTTGATGTCCCCGACCTCTTTTTATAACAAAAAACCGAGCAAACAGGCATTTTTGTGCAGCAGTGTTCACGCGCGCGTCTGGACTCGGTCTAGTGAAAAATCCAAGTGCAACTAGTTTTATTACCCGCGCTAGATCGGGGGGCACGGCAGTGCCCCCGCCAAGTCGAGCGCGAAGCAAACACTGCCGTACCATCCTTTACTGGAACCAATTTCGCCACATTTTCAGGCCCCTATTTGAGAACCTCTGGATAAGACCAGAACGCAGAAATTTTGGTCATCCAGTAAGCTATAATCACATACTTAATCCAAAATTTCAAGTCTGTAGGTCATTTAGTTCCGAAGTTAAGTGAAAGCAAAGTTTCGCATTTATGAAACTCACTCATGATCATCAGAATAGAACTAGTACTTCCCATAAACTCAGAGAGCTGAAATTTGGTACAGAGTTAGGGTTTAATGGCCACATAAAGGGAAAACCTAAAAATATTGCAATATCAGTCACGTTTTAAAGATCTAAGAACTGCATAAGTAAGTTTGTAATCCCATATAAATATATGATATTACAAAGTTACTGTTGCAGTTCCTACAAATAGTAGGTAAAGTAAAGTAAAGGTACACTACGATGTACGATGTGAGTATGAATGAAGATATGTTTAGTTATGATATGTGTATACATAGTATGGGTATGAGTACCCGAAAAGAAGGACTGCCTACAAAAAGAGATGAGATCCCATCAAAAACATTACATGTAAAAAGGTGCAAGTCTCGCAACGCTTTTACTACAAAAAAGTTTTGAGATGTAATGTGAAACCAAGTCGGTTATTTTAATCAGTGCCAGGGGGTGTTAAAACCGTATCAATAAGATATCTTTAATTTGTAATACGTATAATGACTTGGCCATCGCACGGCTGCATAATGACAAAAGGATCATCGTCACCTATTAAAAATAATTCTAATTGAACATAACGCTAGCGCTAATTGCAGTTTGAGCATTACACATATTTACGAGTACGGTACGAGTAAAGCATTATGTGCGATTGCCAAGTCATTATATGATGATTAGTGACGGATTACTGATTATTATTTAATTATTAGATTTAATGAATGGGCAATACGAAAAACTGTTGCTACTGTACAAGAATCAGAACCGGAAAAAAGGAAAAGAAGGATTTGTTATAATAAAAAAACTACTCCTAAAAAGAAAAAAAATGTGTTAAATAAGAAAATCTAATAAAATAAATCAATATGCCCACGTTTCTACAAAAAGGAGTGAAATCCCACCAAAAACATTCTGTAAAAAACTAGCCAAGTCTCGATGGAGCTGCTTGTTTATCTCTAAAAAGTAATGAAATCTAGACAAAGTCGTGCCAAGTCTAAGGTTCCTTACTGCGATTTCTTTATTATTATAGTTAATGTTGTGTGACTTGGCCGTTGAAGGGTACACAAGGGTACAAAACCAGGTGCTCCATGACACCATTGCACCAATCTGCCATTGCACCAAAAAGAAGTGTTTGTTTCAGGCTCGCCCATACATAAGTATTATTGAAATACGCAGCTTTATCAAGCCTACAATTGACTGGTTATTGAATCAACGTTTTCCAAGTGGCAATTTTCCATCGTCAATGGGTAGCGGTTCTGGCGACAGATTGGTGCAATGGTGTCATGGAGCACCTGGTTTTGTACCCTTGTGTACCCTTCAACGGCCAAGTCACACAACATTAACTATATTAATAAAGAAATCGCAGTAAGGAACCTTAGACTTGGCACGACTTTGTCTAGATTTCATTACTTTTTAGAGATAAACAAGCAGCTCCATCGAGACTTGGCTAGTTTTTTACAGAATGTTTTTGGTGGGATTAGATTGACGCGCTAATCTTGTACCTCGGCAGAGGGGAAATAGTGCGAATGCCGCCTCCCTTTCGTGTTGCTCGAAGATTGTCTGAGATAACGTCAATCTATGGTGACCTCTCTGACTTGGACTTCATTACAGATCAATTTCCCTATTTTACTAACTCTATAGTCTATTCTAAAATTCCGCATAAATTTGGTTAATTGAGTCTAAACGTTTTATTTAGTTAGTTTAAGTAGTTAAAACTATCGAAACTAAAAACCAATAAGTACCTTAGTAATTAATTGTGACGTCCCATGGTCAAAGTACCTTATGGCGAGTATGGAGCTATGCATACCCCAGTAATCTACAATAAATAAGCTATCGATAACACAAAAGATCAACCTCTTAAGTTGTGCAGTTACAGAGATATTAGTTTTTGAAAATAATGTTGTAAAATGAGCAACTTTACGATAGAGAAGTTTTAAGTTTAGCCGCCTAGAAAACTATGTTCCTGAAGTAAGTTACATAGTTGACTACAAATAATAATACCTTAGACTCCCGAGATTAATAAAATGTTGCGACTTGTTCTGTAATACAAATAGACACCTTTGATATCGACTGTGATTTATGTGTAATGTCAGGGAGGGCATTTCCTTCATACTTTTTGATAAGTTCACTTTGGCTGGTCATAACTAAGATGATATTAATTTTTTAATAAACCTGATCACTGTAATAGATTGAGCATTTATTTAACTATATACAGGTACTCATATTAACTTGCTAGTACTGCTGGTCATTTAAATATGATTTTATTTTTAAAACATGTCAGTTGACGGATTTTCCCAACGGTTTGGGGCTATTCCGTCAACCTACGATTTTTCTTATATCGTGACGTATTACAAACATATACGTCAAGTAAACAAATACCGCTGTACTCTTAAACGAAACTAAACTCTAGCGACCTCAATTTAAGGTTTATTTTAGATTTTATTGGCAAATATATTTTTTCGGGGCAATTCCGGCCTATTTTTACAATCAGGAGTAGTAAACTTTTTAAAACAGTTTCCCAAACCCTAGGGAAAATCCGTCAACTGGCATTTTTTATATATATAATGGGCTACTGTTTTTGTGCTCACCAGTTGGCGCCATCGCCACTGTTAAGGTCCGAAGTACAGTGTTATTATGGGCGCAACAACGTAAACATAAACTTGGTAGGTATTAATTTTCATACTTATTATTTAATTAAGTCAAATCAAAAAGGTTGGCAATACATCAAATGTGGAAATTCCGGCACGTGACGGTTTTACCCGTTTCACAATTGACGGATTTGTCTGCTCGATCATTTCGTTGATACCAATATTCAATCACCCATAGTTTCTCACCAACAGATCATAATTGAAAATTTATAGAACTACCAACAAACATGTGTATCGAACTATATAAAAAACATACTTACTAAGCCGTAAACTTACATTTTCTCATCGCACCGTCCCTAAACACAGCAGCTCACTATACTCGCGAGTTCGAGTTCGGAGCGCAACTAAACTTTGAAAGCGGTTTTTTATTCATTTACTGGCTAGACAACGCCATCTGTTTTTGACTGTGGGTATTATATGTTCTCTCTGCTTTACCGATCGACTCAGTAAGCGTGTACTCTTGTTTGAATCCCACCAAAAACATAAATGTAAAAAAGGAGAGCCAAGTTCAATACAAAAATTATGCTTGGCTGTGGGGCTCGCCGCAAAAAGAATGGAGATCTAAATGAGTGCCACTGCCAAGTTCTATGCAAAATCCAAATATGTATTTATAGGAACAAAATAACATTATAAACAAGTATTAAACTCTATTTCTTTGCTTTATTGGATACCTATAACAATTGCTGTTATTTAAAAAAATGTGAGATCTTAAAGTAGGTTAGATTTGGCTTGGCCAGGTTTTATCAGAATTACAATATATATAAAATGATTGATATAATGAAAACTGGCCAAGTCAAATCTAACTACTTTAAGATCTCACATTTTTTTAAATAACAGCAATTGTTATAGGTATCCAATAAAGCAAAGAAATAGAGTTTAATACTTGTTTATAATGTTATTTTGTTCCTATAAATACATATTTGGATTTTGCATAGAACTTGGCAGTGGCACTCATTTAGATCTCCATTCTTTTTGCGGCGAGCCCCACAGCCAAGCATAATTTTTGTATTGAACTTGGCTCTCCTTTTTTACATTTATGTTTTTGGTGGGATATCAATACTTTTTGTAAAGAAAACTAGGCAGGTATTGAGATTTAATGTTTTTTTCTTGTGTTTCCGCTGTATGGTTTTTACTTCTGTTCTTTGTATAATTATGTGGTGCCGCGCGCCGCCGACGACACACCGTTGGCCGGTTGTTTAGAGCGTATTACAAGTTTTTTGTATTGTCCCCATACACTTATTTTTTGACTAAACTTTATTTTAATATAGCAAATATAATAATACATATATTGGGGTAGTTTCAAATATCTGCTTGTAACGGTTCCAACGCTACAATAAAAAATATTTTTTGTATGGGGACCCCCCCTATTTTTTAACTTTTTTTATTTTTAGATTTTTTCCTACGCTTACACACAATAACCGAGCTGGATTCCAAATTTCATCCTTCTAGGTCATCTGGAAGTAGGTTAGGTTTAGGTACTTATATGTCAGTCCCAATAAAAAATGGTTTTTTTGTATGGGGACCCCCCCTATTTTTAAACTTTATTTTATTTTTAGATTTTTTCCTACGGTTACACACAATAAATGAGCTGGATTCCAAATTTCATCCTTCTAGGTCATCTGGAAGTAGGTTAGGTTTAGGTACTTATATCAGTCCCAATAAAAAATGGTTTTTTTGTATGGGGACCCCCCCTATTTTTAAACTTTATTTTATTTTTAGATTTTTTCCTACGGTTACACACAATAACCGAGCTGGATTCCAAATTTCATCCTTCTAGGTCATCTGGAAGTAGGTTAGGTTTAGGTACTTATATGTCAGTCCCAATAAAAAGTGGTTTTTTTGTATGGGGACCCCCCCTATTTTTTAACTTTATTTTATTTTTAGATTTTTTCCTACGGTTACACACAATAACCAAGCTGGATTCCAAATTTCATCCTTCTAGGTCATCTGGAAGTAGGTTAGGTTTAGGTACTATAAGTCATAAGTCAGTCTTAAAATTTACGACTTTTTGACCTTCATACCTTTATAACCGTTTGAGCTAGCTTCATGAAATTTGGGCTTCTAGATATCCTTATGGATATAATTAAACACACGTAGTTTTATGTGTTTACGTCAAAGATGTTTTGAGTTACAGAAGGGTCAAAAGTGGCACCAAGTGGTTCGTGTAATATTACACTCGGCGCTGGCTAGCCAGTTCCTTTGCTTGAACTTGGCTTGACACGCTGCCGCGTGTCTAGATAGCCGCAAACGCCGCTTGACGGAAATGCCCCGCTGACGGATTTGGCCACCCTGACTACTAACCAATCTCTTGAAAATAAAGTTTTGTTTCATTTTCACGATTGATTGCAATGAGCTCTCAAGATTTAAAATATATAAGAAAACGACACTGAGGACCCGATTCGGATTTTGAAATAGACATCAATTAGATATCTTTTAGACATCACCAAGATACGATAACGATATGTTTAAGATCTAATCTGTCAAATTTGACATTTGAGCGATTCTGGAGATACTCTTGAACGATTTCCACAGGATATGACTTAGAGATCCAATTCACATCTAATAGATATCTTACTCTATCCAACGTAAAAGTGACATTGTTTACCCGAATTGCGCTGCAAAAGAGAATTAGTTGATATCTAAACTATAACGTAAGTATCTAGAATGGATCTAGTACGTGTCGTCTCTTGTGAATATCTTGAAGTTCGAATACGGCAGTGAGAGACAGTTTAAGCAAAAAAAAATACCGATTTAGAACTGAAAATGAAATTTCTGACTCTTTCATGTAAAATCACAAAATTGAATTTTTTTTTATTTTAATGTCAATCTATTTTTCTGAGCACATATGAAAGAAATTATGTCATTCAAATGTAATAAATCCTAAAACCGCAACTAAAAAATTTCAACTGTCTGTCAACACGGTTCGTGAGATACTACAGCCTGGTGACAGACAGACGGACGGACGGACGGACAGCGAAGTCATAGTAATAGGGTCCCGTTTTACCTTTTGGGTACGGAACCCTAAAAAATGATATTAGAAACCTCAATATCATTTTTGAAGACTTATCCATAAACACCCCAAACGTACCTATGGGTATGATGAAAAAAAATATTTTTGAGTTTCAGTTCTAAGTATGGGGAACCCCCAAAATTTATTGGTTTTTTTTTCTATTTTTGTGTGAAAATCTTAATCTAGACACGCGGCAGCGTGTCAAGCCAAGTTCAAGCAAAGGAACTGGCTAGCCAGCGCCGAGTGTAATATTACACGAACCACTTGGTGCCACTTTTGACCCTTCTATAACTCAAAACATCTTTGACGTAAACACATAAAACTACGTGTGTTTAATTATATCCATAAGGATATCTAGAAGCCCAAATTTCATGAAGCTAGCTCAAACGGTTATAAAGGTATGAAGGTCAAAAAGTCGTAAATTTTAAGACTGACTTATAACTTATAGTACCTAAACCTAACCTACATCCAGATGACTTAGAAGGATGAAATTTGGAATCCAGCTTGGTTATTGTGTGTAACCGTAGAAAAAAAATCTAAAAATAAAATAAAGTTAAAAAATAGGGGGGGTCCCCATTCAAAAAAACCACTTTTTATTGGGACTGACATATAAGTACCTAAACCTAACCTACTTCCAGATGACCTAGAAGGATGAAATTTGGAATCCAGCTCGGTTATTGTGTGTAACCGTAGGAAAAAATCTAAAAATAAAAAAAAGTTAAAAAATAGGGGGGGTCCCCATACAAAAAAATATTTTTTTATTGTAGCGTTGGAACCGTTACAAGCAGATATTTGAAACTACCCCAATATATGTATTATTATATTTGCTATATTAAAATAAAGTTTAGTCAAAAAATAAGTGGTGTCCCCATACAAAAAACTTGTAATACGCTCTAAACAACCGGCCAACGGTGTGTCGTCGGCGGCGCGCGGCACCACATAATTATACAAAGAACAGAAGTAAAAACCATACAGCGGAAACACTAGAAAAAACATTAAATCTCAATACCTGCCTAGTTTTCTTTACAAAAAGTATTGATATCCCACCAAAAACATAAATGTAAAAAAGGAGAGCCAAGTTCAATACAAAAATTATGCTTGGCTGTGGGGCTCGCCGCAAAAAGAATGGAGATCTAAATGAGTGCCACTGCCAAGTTCTATGCAAAATCCAAATATGTATTTATAGGAACAAAATAACATTATAAACAAGTATTAAACTCTATTTCTTTGCTTTATTGGATACCTATAACAATTGCTGTTATTTAAAAAAATGTGAGATCTTAAAGTAGGTTAGATTTGGCTTGGCCAGGTTTTATCAGAATTACAATATATATAAAATGATTGATATAATGAAAACTTGGCAGTGGCACTCATTTAGATCTCCGTTCTTTTTGCGGCGAGCCCCACAGCCAAGCATAATTTTTGTATTGAACTTGGCTCTCCTTTTTTACATTTATGTTTTTGGTGGGATGCGGTTCACAGAATACATCTACTTACCAAGTTTCGAGAGTATAGTTCTTATAGTTTCGGAAAAAAGTGGCTGTGACATACACGGACAGACAGACGGACAGACATGACGAATCTATAAGGGTTCCGTTTTTTGCCATTTGGCTACGGAACCCTAAAAACAGGTCACTTATTTTAAGTCGAAAAACGCTCGACATGTTTCACTCCGTACCGAGGAGTGTCATCAGGAGCTTGCGTTTACGGCGACGGACCCATCGCACGGCTGCATAATGACACAAGGATCATCGTCAACTAGGTAATAAAAATAATTAAACATAACGTTAACTTGCTAATCGCATGCAGTTTGAGCATTATACATATTTACGATGACGGTACGAGTAAAGCATTATGTGCGATTGCCAAGTTATTATATGTATTAAAAATTGAAGATATCTTATTGATACTTGATACTGTTTAAATTGCGAGACCTGTATCTTTGTACATGTAATGTTTTTGATGGGATCTCATCTCTTTTTGTAGGTAGTCATTCTTTTCGGGTACGTCTTCTTGTACGTCAGCTACCACTTTTATCAAAGCTCATATTCATACCCATCCCGCACTCTACTCGTTCTCATACCTATACAATACTCATGGCCATACCAAACTATACTTGTACTCATACAATACTTAATACCCAAGTACCCATCCTACAACTCCCACACCATACCCGCACTCATACCTATGACATATTCATATCCTTACCATACTCATAGCCATACCATACCTATTCGTACTATAAACATATAATAACTACATATACACATCTTCATACTCACATCATACATCACAGACCTTTACTTTACCAACTATTTGTTGGAACTGCAACAGTAACTTTGTAATACCATATATTTACATAGGACTACAAACTTACTTATGCAGTTCTTAAATCTTTAAAACGTGACTGATATTGCAATATTTTTTGGTTTTCTATGGCTTGATAAGCTGAAAACTACTTATGTTCAAAATTAGAAGCTTGTGGGTATGCTGGAAGTACCTTAGAATTATGATGTGAATGAGTGAGTGTGTCAGTGTCGAAACTAAGGAACTTTGACGTACAATAATTCTTAAACTACAAGTTCTAATTGAATGTTTTTGAGAATATATCTAAAGCATGTTAAGCCCTATATGTATCTGAAAATTCAGGGTCCTAGCACTCCTAGCTTTAGCCAGCACAAAATTACAGGACGTCGAAAATCGCCTGAATCGCTTCGGGAAATAGATGGTACTTACGGCCGTGCGTCTTTGTCTGGCTCGACTTGGCGGGGACACTAGTGACTGCCGTGCCCGCAGATAGTATCATGAAGGTATTAATTTTTCTCAAAAATGGACGGCAAAGTCGACTTTGCCGTCTAAAAAATAGGTCGCGAAGCGCGTAGTTTATGGTCAGTCAAAAATTAAAAAGTTAAAAACATTGCAGTCTCGATTTTGGGACTGCAATGTTGCATACAAATTCCATTATTTGTCGAGTTCCAAACTTTTTAAAAGTTGAAATGACCATATCAAATGAAGGCACAGGCCCATTAAACAGCCAAACAGATGATTAGTACCGCGACTATTTAGATGTCTCAAATAGGTTGGCGTATTTTTGGCAGAAAAATACACTTCTATTTTTTTATTAAAAAAAATAAAATGGCGGCAAGGGCTTTTTTCTGTCAAAATATATATGTAAGAACGTTGCTTTTGTAAAATATTTCTATGATATTTATATTTCTTGCACCATTTTTGAGAAAAGCACTATATATGACTCGGCTGGAAGGCTACTTGCTGGCTTCGGATTCAATTAAACGGACTCCCAAGGTCGTCCGTTTAAAACGAATCCTCAGCCTGCAAGTAGCTACTTCCGAGCCTCGACAATAATGTACTATATCCGTTCTTATTCCCCGACTGATTTAAATTATCTATGAGTAAAGTCACGAGCAAACAGTTAGTCAGCCACAAAACCATACAGTAAATTCCATAATGCCGGCATCCCAAATCGCTGGAAAAATTAATTTTCTTCTGGCGCACGGTCGAGTGGGGGCTCTTGAGGCGGCGCCCTGGGGGCCCCGCCCCCGGCCGCAGGCGCTGGGCCGCCAGTCCGCCGGCGAGCGCGCCGAGAGCGCACGCGAGTGAGTGAGTGAGTGCCAGTGGGGCCAAGCCCAGCCTTCTAACCATAATCAACGGAAACATTGAACCCCAGATGGGAGTTTACGAGGACAGGGGAGCGATGCACTGGGTAAGCTGGGGCCCAACCCGGATAAACATTTTCATTTATATTTCAACGTTTTTTAATTTACGAATGAGACCTTTTCCTGTATTACAGCTTTGCTGCTTTCAAGTTTTTCATCTATTATTTCATAATTTTTGCGAAACGAGGACAATGAAAACCGTAAAAATAAAGTTTGCTCAGAAGGACCATCAGATAAAATTTTTTTTAATTGGTATTGAATTGATAATAACATTGGGTACCTACGCGAAATATTTAGTACACTGCACTGGCAGTAATATAGGTAGGTACTACTTAAAATAAAGCACCATTTGAAGGTGCAAAAGCGTTGTCGATACGTATCTAAACCTATTGTTTTTAGCGAATGCCTATATGCCTAAAATACAGGGATACATTTAGCTACGCAATAAGAGTCATCAAGTCACATTGAAACACAAGTTATTTGTGTGGTTTCACGTTTTCCCGCTCGACTTGGCCATTCTTTGCACCCATTGAGTATCTATAGGTATTTATACATGAAACAAATACGAATGTTTTTCGAGGCTTGTGACTTAAACAGTCAAGTATATTACGAAAACTTTCGTGTTGCACCTTTTATCTAATACCTATAGCCCCCTGAGACTCAGAAGCAATTGTTTTGTTTTTGAAATTTGAACCCCTAGCTTAGTTACGCAATAAAAGTTCAAAATAGATTTTGGAATATGTACAAAAAATTGTACGCAGGGACTCAGGAGGATAGGTACATGAAACTATGTAATTAGAACATTCGACCAGAAACTGCAATGCACGAGGTGTTACAAGACTTGTATTGTATATAAAAGGTGTAACACGAAAGTTTTCGTAATATACTTGACTGTTTAAGTCACAATTAAAAACCACAAGTTTGCCAATGCACACATATGTTTACACATGTTAATATCGGTATCTTATTTATGTATCAGCTATGTGCAGTAGTGAATACAGGTACATATGTACCTAGCTACATAGTATAATACGTACGTTGTTAAATATTCATAAAACCGGGCAAGTGCGAGTCGGACTCGCGCACGAAGGGTTCCGTACCGTGATGCAAAAAAAAACAAAAAATAGCAAAAAAACAAAACGGTCACCCATCCAAGTACTGACCACTCCCGACGTTGCTTAACTTTGGTCAAAAATTACGTTTGTTGTATGGGAGCCCCATTTAAATCTTTATTTTATTCTGTTTTTAGTATTTGTTGTTATAGCGGCAACAGAAATACATCATCTGTGAAAATTTCAACTGTCTAGCTATCACGGTTCGTGAGATACAGCCTGGTGACAGACGGACGGACGGACGGACGGACAGCGAAGTCTTAGTAATAGGGTCCCGTTTTACCCTTTGGGTACGGAACCCTAAAAATGTAAAAAAGAGTGTGCTGGCGAATATAGATAATAATAGGTGCTTTTGTCTCTGTTACTTTCAGAATGATACAATGTAGGTTGTAGGTAGGTGCCTAAAGTCAGCAAGAATAGGCTGCAGCGGATTTGATAGCCCACGCAGTGAAAGTGTCATTTTAAACGTCAAACTTCTATGAAATTATGACGTATAAATGACACTTGCACTACATGGGGTATCAAATCCGTTGCAGACTTTTTAGGGTTCCGTACCCAAAGGGTAAAAAGGGACCCTATTACTAAGACTTCGCTGTCCGTCCGTCCGTCCGTCCGTCCGTCCGTCTGTCACCAGGCAGGCTGTATCTCACGAACCGTGATAGCTAGACAGTTGAAATTTTCACAGATGATGTACCTATTTCTGTTGCCGCTATAACAACAAATACTAAAAACAGAATAAAATAAAGATTTAAATGGGGCTCCCATACAACAAACGTGATTTTTGCCCAAAGTTAAGCAACGTCGGGAGTGGTCAGTACTTGGATGGGTGACCGTTTTTTTGCTTTTTTTGTTTTTTTTTGCATTATGGTACGGAACCCTTCGTGCGCGAGTCCGACTCGCACTTGCCCGGTTTTTTTTTGGTTATAGCGTTTGCGTAGGGAATTTAAAAAATAACTATTTAGTAAGCATAGATAATGTTTAATGTTTATGGTAGCGATTATTTTGAAGGACGGATGAAGGAGCCTCGATTCAAGGAAACTTATTTAAATCGGTACTCAAGTACAAGAATTTTATAATCTACGCATGCTTAATAATGAACATTTTAGATCATTAATTTACCTACCTCCTAAAGTTAGTGATGTGTTTATTTATTAATAAATAAACTGTTTCAATGTACTGGTATTAAATATATTGATTCGTGACGTGAAAACTGAGAAATCTTTTTCAACGGTACTTTTTCACAGTTTACTAAAAGTATAGGTACATAATGCACATTAAATACGCAAGATATTAAGTTTTTAAAAACTAATCAGCACCTTAGTCAATGAAAAACTCATGTCGATTTTTTCGAAATTAACCAATCCTTAAAATAAGTGTTATAATAACAATTAAACGTGGGTACTACAGTTAATTAATCTACACCTACGAGTAGATGATGATTATGATTTCTTTTACTACGCTGTTTACCTACACTTACCTACAATCTTACACTAACTTTTATTTACGTATTCACTATAGTTTATTGTAGTTGTGACATAATAATAATCAGAAATAAAGCAGCTTTCCGACAGTAGATTCTCACCTAGCAGAGGCGAGGCAACGGGCTCGAATTATTTGGAACTCATTTCAATGTAAAAGTGTACATACGTTTAAAAATAAAGTTAAATTATGGTTATTGAAATCCTTTCTCAAAGAAAATAGGTTAAGTTAAAATACAAAGTGTATAAAAAACATTGCGAATACCCAAATTAGACCTTAAAACATAGATATAATATAAGTTATAGTTTTATAAGTAAAGAGTGCTGTATTTCGCCAACAAACTGTCAAGCAGTTTGGCGAAACCATATAATTGTAATTGTGTATGTACTTTTGTTAAAAAAAAAAAATCTTATGCGGGAGTTTCGGAAACTAGTTTCGATAAAGGACCTTAGAGTTTCGAAACCAAAGAAATGTATTAACTCCGCCTAATGCACACGAGATACTCGTACTATTATAAATACAACATAAATAATATTGTAATTACTCGTTGCATTCCAATTTTTAAATTATTTAATTTCTATCCAATCACTACACCCTCCATATTAGTAATTCGTAGTTGTACTGTGATATTGCCATGGCCGCAAAAGAACACCTAGGTACTCGCGAAATATTGTTATGTTTATAGAAAAGGATTAAATCGCAACTAAAGAGTCTTTTTTTATCCACATGACGAATAAGGGAGGGTATTGTTTGTCTTTTGCGTTTATGTTCTAGTGACGAAAACGCTTGTAGCTATTTATAACTAGGTACATAGATATTATTGAATCCGGTCTAGCAGAGGAGGCCTAGGGGAGAGCTCGTGGCTTACTATAACACAATCATTTGTTCCTTGTACCTATTCATACAGTGGCCATACAATATTGCAGCTTGATGTAGCTACAACATAAATAGTACATTAATAAGAAAAACCCGGACATGTAATATGTATGTGATCAATTAGCTAGTTTACAAAACCGGCCAAGTGCGAGTCGGACTCGCGCACGAAGGGTTCCGTACCACAATGCAAAAAAAAGCAAAAAAAAAACGGTCACCCATCCAAGTACTGACCACTCCCGACGTTGCTTAACTTTGGTCAAAAATCACGTTTGTTGTATGGGAGCCCCATTTAAATCTTGTTTTTATTCTGTTTTTAGTATTTGTTGTTATAGCGGCAACAGAAATACATCATCTGTGAAAATTTCAACTGTCTAGCTATCACGGTTCGTGAGATACAGCCTGGTGACAGACGGACGGACGGACAGCGAAGTCTTAGTAATAGGGTCCCGTTTTACCCTTTGCGTACGGAACCCTAAAAAGTACCTTGTGTGTCAAACAACATCAAGAAATTCTGTAGGCGTGCTGCTTTCGCCACAATATCTTAGAAATTCTGCTATAATTATAGTAGTGTACCCTATGATGGGCGTGGAACCAGTAATGGGACAAAAAACCACAAATCCTGTAAAATAAGTGTCTAAAAGTAGTTTATAAACACTGCCTGTATATTATCATAAATAAGAGTCCTAGAGCTGTTTCAGTTTTAATTTTTATTAAATTTGGTTGTTTTTTAAGAAATTGGCGTCAACCCAAAAGTTGTCGTGTCACTGAAAAAAAATACCACTACGAATTCTTAACAACTTCGCTAAGAGAGGTGAGTAAATTTATTAAATTTTAATTAATTAATACTTGATGAAAACTAGAATGTGTTTTGTTAATTGCATTTACCATGAGATAAGGTATACAACATACTATGTTGTGACTCCACAGATGTAAAAAAATAGTGGCATTTGGCCCAATCCCATTATAGGAGCTGTAAAACTGCATACCTCCTATAATGGGCAATTTACATAATGATGCTTGCCATGCCATCATTTCATGTTTAAGCAATACAGAAGTAAAAAGTAGTTACGAAATATGTCAACCAGGAGGTATGCTCGGACTTCGGATAAATTAATATCGTTTTTTAGTGTGGGTCAAATCTTGGTAGCCGAGTTTGAGCCACTTTCCCGTTTTCCGATTGAGTTGAAATTTTGTATTCGTAATTAAATATGCAAATCGGATGATAATGCAATATTATGATAACATGGACCAGATCTGATGACCTATTTCAATATTTTATACTGATAGAGCAGTGTCCATTACTGGGGGGCCCATTACTGGAGCTTTGGTGTCCATGACTGGAGAAAAATAGCATAGTTTTAATTTGTTAAGTATGTGGAAACTCATTGCAGTATCTTTGATACAACACGCCTGAAACATGAAAGACGGATAGGACTTTCATCTTTCAATACGCTAAGCGGTAGACCATTCACATGTATTAGGGAAATATCACAAATACTCCAAATTCCCTCTTAAATGTCCCATGACTGGTGCTGTTACTATATATTAATTATATACTTTTATTTAACGTATTTTATTGCAACTCAAAGCTGAAGATAATAAATAAATTAGTAGATAGTTGAAATGCAGCTATATCCTGGGGGTTGGGGTCTTTTGCCCTCTCTCCGCCCTCCGCCGCGCCGGATCCGGCGGTAGGGAGGTACGAATATGATTATATGACCCCTCTCTCGCTTCCCGTCGGCACAAGAAAACGTAAACGTGCACGTAGTTACGTACTTAGTACATAGTACCTACGTATAATTACGCCTCTCAGTATATGCCTGGTTGAATATATATCTTTGCTTTCGTATCTATAGGGAGTTTTACTGCCATGTTCTGCCGCCACAGAGCAGCACTAATTTGTTTAGTAAACCATAGTGTAACTTAACTTAAACTTACTAGGTATTACTAGGCCATAAACAGTTTTTGACAAGTTTTCACTATGACATTGATGCATCAATGCGGTTTGTTTACAGGTGGCCTACCGCGAAACGAGAAAATCTAAATTTTCTTTATCTGCCTCTCTATCGTTCGAATAGACAAGAGTGATAGAGAGGTAGAAACCGAACTTTCGATTGTAGTGTTTCACGGTAGGCCATGTGATTGGCCTAGTGACGCACTCTACGCAGAGTGTTACGTAATATTCCCTATTATTAAAAAATACATATAAACACATTATAAAAAACCTAACCTACCCGGCTAGCACATGATTGGCGCGACAGTATCTCGCGGCGACATAGACTACCCGTCCCTCTTTTGTTAACAAAGTTAGTAGAAGACGGGTAGTCTATGTCGCCGCGAGATACTGTCGCGCCCATCATGTGCTTGGGGTGCTAGGGTGCCGCCAGCAGCGGGGCAAGGGAATATACAGTGAAACCTGGTTAATTAGCACCTGTATAAATGGAAAACCTCAATAATTGTAACCAAAAGTCCGGTCCCGGTCCCTTGAGACCAAAATAATTGAAATTTTGGAACCTCTATAATTGCAATTTAGATTTTAGCGCTTTTCGTAATTTTGCCTCTGTAATTGACCACATCGCAACTAAGACCTCTATAATTGACACTGTGTTAAAAAAAACCGTTATTTTTGCTCTTTTTAGAGTTCCGTACCCAAAGGGTAAAACGGGACCCTATTACTAAGACTTCGCTGTCCGTCCGTCCGTCCGTCCGTCCGTCTGTCACCAGGCTGTATCTCACGAACCGTAATAGCTAGACAGTTGAAATTTTCACAGATGATGTATTTCTGTTGCCGCTATAACAACAAATACTAAAAACAGAATAAAATAAAGATTTGAATGGGGCTCCCATACAACAAACGTGATTTTTGACCAAAGTTAAGCAACGTCGGGAGTGGTCAGTACTTGGATGGGTGACCGTTTTTTTTTGCTTTTTTTTTGTTTTTTTTTTGCATTATGGCACGGAACCCTTCGTGCGCGAGTCCGACTCGCACTTGCCCGGTTTTTTTACCTCTATTATCTTATTATTAGTCTTATAAGGCTGGATATGGGACAATAGGGATCGAACTGTTTTATAGTCATAGAGGGACCCACTGGGCTCATTTTTATAAATAGGTAATCCGTGAATTAATAAACTTTCATAATGATTATTACTTTAGAATTCGTGCCTCCATATGCCTATATATGTTACAAATTTTAACATAAGTAGGTATATTTATATAGAACACTGGGGTTCACTTCTCGACTAATTAGTCTACGAACTGTGAAATATTCCATGACTGCAATAATATTAATCGAAACACCATTTGAGTCACGGATCCCCGCATTAATACGAGTAACCCAGCCAGCCCTTTGGTAACATGAGGCGTCGTGTGGTGCGTGTGTAGAGTCGGACCAAAAAAAGTCTGCAGCGGATTTGACAGCCCACGTAGTGCAAGTGTCATTTATACGTCATAATTTCATAGAAGTTTGACGTTTAAAATAAAACTTCCAGTGCGTGGGCTATCAATTCCGCTGCAGACTATTCTTGGTCTGACTCTAGTAGAGTATGTGATAGTTAATAGTAGTAGTACTAGCCAGTGATTGACTATCCTTCGTCTGGGCACAGACGGTCAGGTATGAATGTGGGTCAGCTAGATATGCGGCCCGGGCCGGGGGCGCAGGTCGCGGGTCGCGGGTCGAGGTATAATCAGTTATCACGGCGTCTGCCAATGTTATCAATCATCATTACTCTCGCAGTTAGGGTTTCTGCTCGAGAATTCTTGAGGCGACAAATCTCGAGAAATTTGCTCTTCATCGAGACGGGAAATAAAAACTCGATGCCTCGAGAACTCGAGAAATAAATATCTTGTTATGTACGTAAGTAAAAAAACAGACACGTGATGTGTCTATAGTTTATTTCTTTAGGTAGCCAAAATAAAGTAAAGAAGGGTTTTTATGGCATTTTCAGGTACTTAAAACATTTATTAGACAACCAACCAAATAGAAAACTGCCTTGATCCGTCCCCTACCGTTCTGGCTTCAACGAATTTTCATGTTGAAATTAAAAACTATTATAATTCTAAATTACTATTGATAAATCAAATCATCCTGATATATTTTATGGAAAATAGCACAATTTTAGCAGCTTCATTGTTACATTGAGTAAGTATTTATATTGCGTAGTAAAACTGTAAGTTTGTCACATCGATTTAATTGACTTTAATATTCTTGCCTAATAAAATATCATATTGTGTATTGTTTACATTTTGTCAAACACCTAAAGAAAAACAATATAGATATAAAATTATAGAATGTCACCGTTGGCGCGTGCGAATGCTGCACCTATAGCTTTTTTGTTGATTTTTTGATTATTAAGTGCAATTTATGGTAACTAAAAATGTATCATTTGTTTGAATGATTGATCTGACCCTCCTATGAGTTTGATTTGTAATAAAGCAAAAAAATTAAATTTCTCACTTCCGGTTAAGAATTCGATTCGGCAACTGGCAAATTCGGATTCAGCGGGGTCTAATTAGTTTAAAAAACCCGGTTGCCTAAAAGTAATATGATTTGCCAGAGGAAATCGATTTTTATTAACCCTTAAATTGGCATTGTACATCACCGTGTACGTTAGTTAGTAAAAATTCCTGTCGTAAATATATCTAATTTCCTAAGCTTTTATTATCAGAAACTACTTAATAATGATGTTATGAATAGTAGTAAAATATGTGATATGGCAAAAATTTGAAATTAACGTCGCTATCAAAAAATCTGTTCGAAGCGGCGACGCTCGCCAGTACCTCTAATAAGTTTTATTAAATTTCAACAACTTTTCTGTATGCAAGTTATGATTATTATGTTTTAAGTTTCATAAGAAAATGTTAAATTATATGAATAATTGGTCATTTTGCGTGCATAAGGCAGAATAATAAAGATAATCACTGGTAAATTGGAATGTACACCACGGTTACCGTTGACAAGTTTGTAAAGATGTAGTTACATTCAACTACGGTAACCACCGTGTACGTTGCCAACTACACGGTAAATAAACATCGGTAACCACGGTGTACATTACCAACCTATCTGTACTTAACTTTTGTTTTGAATCTAACGATTTTGCGTGTCCTTGTTTATTTCAAATATTTTTAAACGATATGCTTTCCTTTCTTTGTCTGTAGTACTTAACACTATGTAGATCGCATAAGATTTTGGCTTTAATTCACGTAAAAATGTATGTTCTGATTATGAATCAGATTCCGATGAGGAACCAACGCGACCACAATTTTATTCTAACGATAGCTCTGATCCACATTCTTTAAATTCTTGGAGTGATTAAATTTGCTAGACAGCTTGTAGGACGAGGATGAGGACGATAAACCACGATAAGCACCATTTATTTCTGAAAGCACATTGATTCTCTTTCGAGCATATTAGAGTTCTATACTCTCCATCTACAGTTATTTATGTAATGATGCTTTGCCTACACTACTCTTAAACACTCATCGCCATTCACTAATAGGGTAACAAGAGCTTCATATAACACGTGAAATGTACCAGCCTGAAAAAAAAAGACAGAGTTAGATACAGCTTTAGGTTACTTTTAGAACTTCCGGTTTGAGCTATTCGAAGGATATTGTAAAGCGACGAAGATTGGTAACCGATGAAATGAAAGTTGAGAAACTGTGCCGTAAGAAAAAAAATACAAAAGGCTCTGAAATAGCGACCTACAGAGTTACAGATACAGGTAGTCTTTGGTTTAACAACACGGAGCATTTTCCTGAGAGTGGACCGAAAAATGTACGCTACAGATACTGTAAGGAGGGAAAGACGAAATTTTATTGCGTCAAATGCAATATGCTCCTTTGTTTCATCGTTCGGAGAAACAAAAAAAACTACATTGCTTTTGACAGTTTCACACTAAATTATGTTTTTCATAATAATTTACGTAAATTTTTATATAATATTTTACTGGCTTCTTGGCAGCGGTAACCAGCGTGTACATAGAACAATGTTACTTTTCTTGTTATGAAATTGGCAACGTGCATGGTGATGTACATAGATTTTCTGAAAAACTGATAATACTGGATTTTTTTAAACATTTTTCTGTAGACCCCCAGACGGTATTAAATAAAGGTATGCACCTATATTACATGTTTTTACAAATTTTTACTCTTGCCAATTTAAGGGTTAAATTATGACCAAATATTCTTTTTTTTACAAAATGTATTTTGATATCTAAAACTATAATAGTTTAGTTCTCAATGTAGGAAATAATTTTCAACATGAAAAAATTTTCAGTTATTCAGCCACCACTTTTTTTTTTGTATAATCAACCTCACAAGGAAAACAGGTGTTTTAGCATGTAATTTCCTGTAATTTGATACCACACACGATTTTTATAATATATTTTTTGATTTTTCAAATGTCAATAAATGCATTTAGATATATTTTTAGTATGTTAAAAAGATACACACAAAGTACTAAAAACATCATACCCCGTCTTTGTGGGAATTATTTTGACCCCAAAGGCTATATCTCCTCTAGTAAATGTATAGTTTTACAATATGAATTGGAATAGGTATGTGTGTATTATCAACTCTATACAGGGTGTGTCTGGCCATGGGGCTTTAAATCCAGGGCTCAATTCTACTCGCTAAACTAAGCTTCTTTTATTATGGCACCAACCCCGAAATCATGAAAAAAATGTTTACTTTTTCATACATTTTGGCTGATCAGATGTCGACGTTTTCTATGGAAACGCCAAAAATTTTTCCCCGCTTTTAGGGTTGGTCCCATAGCTCAGTTTAGTGAGTAAAATCAAGCCCTGGATTTAAAGCCCCAAGTCCAGACACACCATGTATAATTTACGCCAGAAGTAAATGACGGTGTGACGTTCTGTTTTCGAATTACCTCAAATTCTGATTCTATTTTATTTAGATTAGGTATTACTAAAAGACATATCGAATAGGATCCACCGAATATTAACCATAATGTCATTAAATTAGGGCTTATTTTACATTGAGATAGGTACTAGGTATCCTTAACTTTTTGCGGTAAGATTAAAACTTGTTGTGAGTTAATAAGAAAGCAGAACAGTAGTATCACCAGTATCATTAGCAGCAAGTGTCTGTATACATGCAGATGCAGTATGCAGCCAACTCCAACGTTTAGGCATGTCACTGTACCGTAATCACTCGGAGAGTGCTAATTAAGTTTAATAAACAATTCGACAGAGCCTTATTCGTTTCAGATTCTGCTAAAATCTTCATAACACCAAATTAATAACACTAAATTAGTGGCGAATGTACTTGTACTTACAGCCGGCCAGGAATAGTGTCGCGACAAAACGTTCCTGAAAGCTTTGTATTGTAGAATATAACCTCTATGTGGTATGTACCTAGGTATGCATTGACATACTACTTACATTTCACGTAAATCTCATATAAATGCTGAAATTTGAGACAAATGAATTGTTTAAGTTTTTGGCTCACAAAACAATACATTTACGCTTACAGTTCAGATCTGAACTATAACTCTTAATATGTGCGCACAGAAGGATATGAACATTCAGTTAAAATATAACGCTAGAGGGATGAGATGTCAAGAGAAAATATATAAATAGTAGTAAGATTGACACATAGGTACTATGTATTGAGTTATCTACTAATTAATTATAGTAGGTCTAAAAACTAAACAAGATAATGTATTATTTAAAATGCTCGTAAACTAAAAACTAAAGGATAAAAAGCGTATTCGGAAAATTGATAAGTGCGAACGAGGCTTATGTACAGAAAGCCTTACATATTTTATTTTTAAAGTTGGCCTTTGCCCAGCAGCGGGACACCAAAGTAGGCTAGAAAAAAAAAAGTTGGTAAGCTGCGTTCTAATATGTCTAATGGAAGAATTTCCTCAAATATTCCGTTTAATCGTGAACAAGTGCTTCACAAACTGTTCGTTATTTAAATTTATGGGTATTATTAATCATATTGTAACTGAGATATACTTTCAGTTACTTCCTTTGGTCACCAATTCAATCAGGTGAATCATTATTATTTTAAAAGTTAGATTATATAGTTTTCCGATGCGCAGGATAACTGTGCGTATCGTGTCAAGTTAGTATCACATAAATTACATCGACTTAAAATGTTGAAATATGTAATAGGCCTCCGGGGCTCCGAGGGCAGACAATGCGCCGCCGCGCGCCGCCGGCCGCCGCGCTCCCGTCGGCGATAGAAAGCGTTCCTGTAAAAATGCTGTTGATGACACAACTATACATATAACGAAATGTATTTATAATGAAATAACAAGCATATATGCTAATTAAACAACGTACGTATAAGTTTAATATACCGGGTTAATTATGCGAGTGTTACAAAGAGGTCCACAGGCGGGGCAATGTACGAAAATCTTTATTTATTAATAATTAGTAATAGGAAGGAAGGTCAGGGCAAAGTTGTTGTTTAACTAACTAATATTGATACCCGAACAAGCGAAAGAAGTGAACCATGAGTGGAGTGATTCGAAAAATAGAATCTTGAGCGTTGCGACGGTTTCAAGGCACGACAGTTACCTAAACAAATTTTGCCACCGTGTGAAACACAAAGTTTTTCAACACACCAACACAAGGAAAATACGAACTTTTTAAATCACCATAGTCATTTCTACCAGCAAACAGAAGAGAACAAGTCTTCAAAATTTGCGTTTGATAGGTATTTAATTATGCCTCACATGTGAATAAACTGCAACTTTCTTATCAGTTTTAAAAACAATCAAGCGAGCATTTGCCAGCTGGTGTGGTGAAAAATATAACAGAATAGCGCTCTCTTGTGTCAGAGGCCAAGACCCTCTTTGGGTCACTGAGTCAGTGATGTATGTATGTATGTATGTGTATAAGTAATATTATATTTTTGGATTATCGATTAATGGATTAATTTATTTTATTAATAAAAAGTTCGAGTTCGCCTAACTTTGCACCGACTTAACGGACCAAACTGAACGTAAGTCATTGTACACGTCATGTTTTCATAGAAGCTATGTTCGATTAATGATGAACAGGCCACACTTTGTCATTGTGTGTTAGGTATACCTATACCTACCGTGAATATAGCCAACTTTGCCACCAGGGGAAACTTTGCCCAAAACGACAATTTTAAGCAAATTCGTTAATGTAGAAAAATTTAAAATACTTATGGCTACCCTGCTATTTATTTTTAGCAGAAAATAGGTTTTTGTGACAAAACTATACACCAAACATGTGCACAACTTGGGAATTTTCAGCGAGTTTTCAAATATAGGGTATATTTCGGCGGGCAAAAAATTGTTAAAAAATGAATGCATGTAGAAATAACTGTTCCAAATTTTAGGTATCTACGTCAAACGGTCTCTGAGAAAAACGCATTTAACTGATTTGCAAGACCGAAGTGATCCCATAAGTGTTCCGTAAACAAAGTTTTGTACGGAACACTAAAAAATTGAGAACCCTTTGACAAATATTTCTGGGTTTCAGTTATAAAACGTGAAGCATAGATTATGTCCATTGAGGTTTAATCTAAAAAGGCCTAAAGACACAAAAGTTTTGGCGGTGGCCAATGTAATCCGGTAATTTACAGACCTATGGATGCCAACATTGCCCACCACCAAAAACGGCTTAGGGTTTTCACTTTTGACAAATTTACCCGACTTCGCAAGTAAAAGAAGGTTATGTTTGTACACTAAAGTAAGTTTATAAATATATACTGTATTTGATTGGTTTTATTATCCTTTATTTAGATGTTTTATCCCTTTTACGCATGAAAAACACAGCAAAACTCATATTTTCGGCCATTAAACTAATGTAACAGGTTTTCTCTAAAGTGACAACCCTAGCCTTTGTAAAATGCTTAGGTGAGTCTTGTATGGAAAAGGGCAAAAACGGGTAGGCAACATTGCCCACCCGATTTATTCAAAAGTTTATATACTTATCGATAAGATATTAACAGGGAATGGTAGGATTTCCCAAAAACTTTTTGCGATTCTTAGACATCATCATCATAAGAGCTGTATTTCAGCACCAAATTGACGTGGGCAGTGTTGGCCACAACCCCGGATATCTTTGCCCGCCCTCTAAAACGCCATAAAAACGAATAAACACAGGATTTAAAAAAAAAATCTTCAATTAAACTGACGCGGTTGATTACAATGGACGTGCTGAGCAAAAAAAAGTCATACGATGCCATATTTTTTTTTTGAGAAATTCGTGTTGTTTCGAAAAAAGCGGGCAAAGTTGGCTATATTCACGTACCATGCGGAGTTAGCGTGGTCCGACTATTATGTAAATAATTAAATAAATATCGCACCACGGCCGCGCTGCCGACGGTAGATAGGTAGTTAGGTACCCTACTCTAGGTTAGCTCTTTATCTAGACACGCGGCAGCGTGTCAAGCCAAGTTCAAGCAAAGGAACTGGCTAGCCAGCGCCGAGTGTAATATTACACGAACCACTTGGTGCCACTATTGACCCTTCTATAACTCAAAACATCTTTGACGTAAACACATAAAACTACGTGTGTTTAATTATATCCATAAGGATATCTAGAAGCCCAAATTTCATGAAGCTAGCTCAAACGGTTATAAAGGTATGAAGGTCAAAAAGTCGTAAATTTTAAGACTGACTTATGACTTATAGTACCTAAACCTAACCTACTTCCAGATGACCTAGAAGGATGAAATTTGGAATCCAGCTTGGTTATTGTGTGTAACCGTAGGAAAAAATCTAAAAATAAAATAAAATTAAAAAATAGGGGGGGTCCCCATACAAAAAAACAATTTTTGATTGGGACTGACATATAAGTACCTAAACCTAACCTACTTTCAGATGACCTAGAAGGATGAAATTTGGAATCCAGCTCGGTTATTGTGTGTAAGCGTAGGAAAAAATCTAAAAATAAAAAAAAGTTAAAAAATAGAGGGGGTCCCCATACAAAAAAATATTTTTTTATTGTAGCGTTGGAACCGTTACAAGCAGATATTTGAAACTACCCCAATATATGTATTATTATATTTGCTATATTAAAATAAAGTTTAGTCAAAAATAAGTGGTGTCCCCATACAAAAAACTTGTAATACGCTCTAAACAACCGGCCAACGGTGTGTCGTCGGCGGCGCGCGGCACCACATAATTATACAAAGAACAGAAGTAAAAACCATACAGCGGAAACACAAGAAAAAACATTAAATCTCAATACCTGCCTAGTTTTCTTTACAAAAAGTATTGATATCCCACCAAAAACATAAATGTAAAAAAGGAGAGCCAAGTTCAATACAAAAATTATGCTTGGCTGTGGGGCTCGCCGCAAAAAGAATGGAGATCTAAATGAGTGCCACTACCAAGTTCTGTGCAAAATCCAAATATGTATTTATAGGAACAAAATAACATTATAAACAAGTATTAAACTCTATTTCTTTGCTTTATTGGAAGTCAAATCTAACCTACTTTAAGATCTCACATTTTTTTAAATAACAGCAATTGTTATAGGTATCCAATAAAGCAAAGAAATAGAGTTTAATACTTGTTTATAATGTTATTTTGTTCCTATAAATACATATTTGGATTTTGCACAGAACTTGGTAGTGGCACTCATTTAGATCTCCATTCTTTTTGCGGCGAGCCCCACAGCCAAGCATAATTTTTGTATTGAACTTGGCTCTCCTTTTTTACATTTATGTTTTTGGTGGGATATAAGTACACACATTTTACTTAGCTTATAATTTATTTTTTTGCCATTTAAAATCATACAAAATAGGAAAATCTATATTAAATTCAAATTTATAACTGTATTAAAGCATAATTCCTACATAATTATAAGTTATAACAATAAATATGTAATTAGAAATGAAAACAAAAAAAGTAAGTATTTTTGTAAATTTTTGAGCCATTAAAGTTGAAGTTATAAGTCACTAGCTGTTGCCCGCGACTTCGTCTGCGTAGAATCTTTATCTTCAACCTTTTACATCTTTAGTACCTATAATTTTCATATCCAAGCAATGTTGAAATTAAGTACTTTTCTTTTTTAGCAAAGTTGTATGAAGTTTTAAGTCAAGTGAATTTTGATGTTGGTTGCTGAAATTACTCTTCTTGTATTCTCACATAATAGGTACCTATTATGGGAATATGCCCTTATACAAAGATTCAAGTTCCGCACTCACAAAATATCTGATCTCCATACAAACTTTCAACCCTTTTCTCACCACCTTGGGGGATAATTTACAAAAATGCTTGAATTAGTTTTCTTGTATTTTAATTTAATACCTTTTTACAAAGTTTCAAGTTGCTAGCTTAGAATAAAATTTGCACCCGAAGACGAACTTTCATCCCCTTTTTAACCCCCTTAGGGGTTGAATTTCCAAAAACGTTGCAATCACTTTTTTTTTAAATCGGCTATTATGCCTTTATAAGAAGTTTCAAAGCATTTGAAATGTATTAAAATTTTCAACCCCTTTTTAACCCTGTTAGGGGATGAATTTTACAAAACGCTGAAATTACTTTTCCTGTCTTCTAATAATATCCCTAAATACAAAGATTCAACTCCACCACTCGAAAAATTTTTGATATCCATACAAACTTTCAACCCCTTTTTCACCACCTTGGGGGATGAATTTACTAAAACGCTGAAATTAGTTTTCTTGTATTTGAATTTGATACTTTTTTACAAAGTTTCAAGTTCCTAGCTTAAAATAAAATTTGCACCCGAAGACGAATTTTCATCCCCTTTTAAACCCCCTTAGGGGTTGAATTTCCAAAAACGTTGCAATCACTTTTTTTTGTAATCGGCTATTATGCTTTTCTAAGAAGTTTCATAGTATTTGTAATGGATTAAAATTTTCACCCCCTTTTTAACCCTGTTAGGGGATGAATTTTACAAAACGCTGAAATTACTTTTACTGTTTTCTAGTAATATCTCTAAATACAAAGATTCAACTCCACTTCTCGAAAAATCTCCACACTCGATTCCCTTAGTAAAATGAGCGACACATTGAACGCTCTATAGTTCGTTTTTTAGGGTTCCGTAGCCAAATGGCAAAAAACGGAACCCTTATGGATTCGTCATGTCTGTCCGTCTGTCTGTCTGTCCGTGTAGGTCACAGACACTTTTTTCCGAAACTATAAGAACTATACTGTTGAAACTTGATAAGTAGATGTATTCTGTGAACCGCATTAAGATTTTACACAAAAATAGATAAATTAAAAAAGAACGATAAATTTTGGGGGTCCCCCATACTTAGAACTGAGACTCAACATTTTTTTTTTTCATCAAATCCATACGTGTGGGGTATCTATGGATAGGTCTTCAAAAATGATATAGAAATATCTAATATATTTTTTTTCTAAACTGAATAGTTTGCGCGAAATGTGTGCCCCCCCCCCTCCCTCCCTGTAATTTCTAAAATTTAAGAATGATAAAACTAAAAAAAAATATATGATGTACATTACCATGCAAACTTCCACCGAAAATTGGTTTGAACGAGATCTAGTAAGTAGTTTTTTTTAATACGTCATAAATCGTAAACCGCAATTTTATTATGTCACTTGCTGTTACGGAACCCTTCATGGGCGAGTCCGACTCGCACTTGGCCGCTTTTTATTTAGCATTAGAAAGAACTCCACAGAAGCAAGCGTGCATTTTTTTTCAGGCTCTTTAATTGTTAATAATTATTGAATTATCTAATGTAGCATGATTACCACTAAAAGTGCCTGATTTGGAACCACAAGCTTACTTCTGCGAAGTTCTTTCTGAATTCTGATGCTACAAAAATGGACTATAATCAACGCAATTTACCAAGGAAATCGGTAGATAGTAACCTCGCTACGCCTGCTGAACCCTTTAGAGTTTAGAGAAACCACTAAGTGTCTAGTCAGCGCATGTAAAATGGCGTCGCTGCGTATTTGCGCCAGTATTGAATCGTGCTGCGTCAGCCATGCATAGAGACACCTGTCACACCTCAACGTTGGCGCAACTCCGCAGCGACGCCATTTTCCATAGCGCTGACTAGACGCCGACGCACAAAAGACGCTAGTGTGGCGTCACTCGACGCCGACGCTTGTGCAGGGTGTTACTAACCTGTCGTTATCGTTGCAGCAGCAACAGAACGATCGGTACCTGTCATCGTACGAGGGCGGCGGGTCGCTGTCGCCGGCGGCGCCGGCCGCGTCGCCGGGCTCCCCGCGCGACTGCACGTCCTGCCGCAAGCGCGAGCCGCCAGACGAGCCCCCGCCGGACGACTGCGCGGGCTGCGGCGCGCGCATCACCGACCGCTACTACCTGCTGGCGCTGGAGCGCCGCTGGCACACCCCCTGCCTGCGCTGCTGCGAGTGCAAAATGCCTCTCGACTCCGAGCAGCGCTGCTACGCCAGGGACAGCAATATATTTTGCAAGAACGATTATTTCAGGTCAGTACTTTCACTTGCATTCGCGTAAGGAAATTGAGCTCAAGGACATTATGGGGAAGACTTTCAGCAAGCTCTTTCGGCGCTTTAACCCTTGCGTTCCTACACATGAGTACACAAACTCCACTTACAGAAGGTAGTGAAGCACTACTTCTCTGACTGTGTCTGAGCAACGAACGTAATCATGAGAGTTTTGCCCTATGACGGTCATCCCTGAAATAAACTGTATATGCCCGTCTGTTCCCACATTGGTATTAATAAAATTGGCGTCATAATTAGGTATGGTATAGTAATCTGGATATAAGAGATAGGTGGTATATTAAGAGCCGGTGTTCGGATATATAAAATAGGAGCTGATAATGAAGGTGGTGTCAGATATATCCTCGAAAGCACTTTGACTAGGCCACTCAATAACCTTGATTTTTTTAAGCTTAAAGAAAACCTTTGTTTGAGGTCGTTATCATGCTGAAAACCCAGCGTGATGGCATATATTTTCTTTAGCATAGGTTATCATGTCATGTGTGTATTAAGTATATTTTCACACACATATCGTACCATTATCCCGTCAATACGTACGAGGGGTCCGACTCCATGGCGAGAAAAACATCCCCAAGCCCTGACTGTGGGTAGCTGGTATCGCACATCGGGTCTTTTATTGTGAGGTCGACATACTTGACACCATCCGATGACATTAAATCAAACTTGCTCTCGTCACTCCATAAGCTATTCGACCATCGTTACTTGTCCACGACGTGTTCGCGGATGCTAATCGGGAAACCTTACTCGTATTCTTAGCTGAAATATGTGGTTTTTTTTATGGGCGCCGACCATGTAATCCTTACTCTGTTAAGCGTCGTTTAACAGTCCAAACGAACATTAATGTTATAGTTTTCTTTTAGTTCATCGTGAATTGCTTCTACGGACAGCTTGTTTATATCACACGATCCGTCGTAAAAGTCGTTTTTCGAGGACGACCGCTTGTAGGCTTAATGAAGACGCTGTTTGGAGCCTTTAATTGCTTTTTCCAGACACTAATCAGTTGCCGTGATACACCAATTTTTATTATTGCCATATCCGTTTTTGATGAATAAATGTTACACAAATTATATTACACAAAAGTTGTGGATATGTCACACTTTTGTGATAATTATATGTATACAGAATTTAATTATCCTATAGTAAAATGTGGATATGGCACATTTTTCAAAAATATTTTTTTTCTTAAACCGATTTGTGTTAATTATAGCTATTTTTTTAAGGAATCACAAAAAAAAACGATTTTCTCAAAAATGGATATGGCACAAATGTATTCTCAGCCGACGATATTATAAAACGACATAGTTAGCAAAACTTTGTTTTTTAACCGTCTCATTTACCCCCTAAAAGTGTCCCGTATGTTTAAAATTCATCTAATTACGTTACATGTCCGTCTGTCACAGACTTACATGTGTGTGCCAAATTTCAACTTAATTGGTGCAGTAGTGACAGACGGACAGCCAGATACACGAGTGATCCGATAAGGGGTCCGTTTTTTCCTTTTGAGGTACGGAACCCTAAAAAGGGCAATTCCGTGGGAAGACTATGGGTGGTGCAACACAAGTCTAGCACCACACGTAGGTACTTATCTGATGTACGCTTTACGTTCATCGGCGCTATCGTCCATCTCGACGCGAGCCACAGGCGGCAGCGGGTGGCGACGCGCCGTGCTCGGGCACACGTAGGTACCTACTTATCTGATGCGATGCGCATCTCTATGACATCTCAGCGGCTGACGCGAGTGACAAGCGAGTAAGCAGCGGCAGCGAGTTGTGACTCGCGTTTCGCACAGCTAGAGCCATTCAAAGCCACACTTGGCAATCGTCAATAGCATACTTTAAAATGACAGAGCAACGGCTTAGGTCAATGGTCAACGTGACCGATGGGGCACGCGCGGCCCTACTCTGTAGGTAGCCACCGGCTTACGGTAATTAATTAGAGAAATTTCATTTTGTATTTTTGATATGATATGGAAATTTTCCTTTTCTAAAATGAAAGATTGGATTCGGAGGTGCGAATTTTTCCTGAATATTGCGAGGACCCTTCGAGCTTTATGGAAACTTTCGAGTTTTTCGCAAGTTGCCCATGTGTCAAAAATGATTAATTGATTAGATAACTTGGAGAAGCATCATATATTCAAATGTATGTTTAGTTTAATTTCCCGTCGATCCGGCGACACGATCCGCCGGTGCTTTACTGGTACATGTACCCACTGCCGGAGACACGATCCGCCGGTGCGTTACTGGTACATGTACCCACTGCCGGAGACACGATCCGCCGGTGCGTTACTGGTTCCTGTACCCACTGCCGGAGACACGATCCGCCGGTGCGTTACTGGTACCTGTACCCACTGCCGGAGACACGATCCGCCGGTGCGTTACTGGTACCTGTACCCACTGCCGGAGACACGATCCGCCGTTGCTTTACTGGTTCCTGTACCCACTGCCGGAGACACGATCCGCCGGTGCGTTACTGGTACCTGTACCCACTGCCGGAGACACGATCCGCCGGTGCGTTACTGGTACCTGTACCCACTGCCGGAGACACGATCCGCCGTTGCATTACTGGTTCCTGTACCCACTGCCGGAGACACGATCCGCCGGTGCGTTACTGGTACCTGTACCCACTGCCGGAGACACGATCCGCCGTTGCGTTACTGGTTCCTGTACCCACTGCCGGAGACACGATCCGCCGTTGCGTTACTGGTTCCTGTACCCACTGCCGGAGACACGATCCGCCGGTGCGTTACTGGTTCCTGTACCCACTGCCGGAGACACGATCCGCCGGTGCGTTACTGGTACCTGTACCCACTGCCGGAGACACGATCCGCCGGTGCGTTACTGGTACTTGTACCCACTGCCGGAGACACGATCCGCCGTTGCGTTACTGGTTCCTGTACCCACTGCCGGAGACACGATCCGCCGTTGCGTTACTGGTTCCTGTACCCACTGCCGGAGACACGATCCGCCGGTGCGTTACTGGTACCTGTACCCACTGCCGGAGACACGATCCGCCGTTGCGTTACTGGTTTCTGTACACACTGCCGGAGACACGATCCGCCGGTGCGTTACTGGTACCTGTACCCACTGCCAATGTATTTTCTTCCCTATTTCAATTATCTTCAGGTATACATTTAAATGCTCTGAGACCGACCTCGGAGCATCACGGAGGATTGTTACTCCGCGGCATCGAGGAGCACGTTAGAGGGTACCGCGGCGGTAGGCACCGGCATGCCGCAGCATCCCCCGGCATGCGCCGAGGCCTCCCGGGTGCGCCGGAGTAGCGCCGGGGCGACGGGGGAGCACTCGCGCACACTAATCACTAATCCCTACACGCGGCGGCATGCCGCGGCATCCCCCGGTGCGCCGGCCGCCAACGCTCGGGCTATCGCGGGGGATTTTACCTCGCCGGTGAGCGCTGCGCGGCGTAAATCCTCCTCGGTGATCTGCGCTGCGCACCGCCGATTTGCGCTGGCCTTTAGTCTAAAACCGTAAAACTATTCAGACTTTATTAACTTTTTTACAAAATTTTAATTGCCAGCAATGTACAGCGTAGTAAATTGACAACTAAGTGTTAATGACATCTCTTCGTACTTTGTTTATTACTTATCACAACGTTTATTTCAAGAGTTAGCGATACTAACAGCAACTAAACTTAATACAAACCCCACATTTTAATAAAATAAAACGAGTAAGGTTTACTCGGGTAATTCCGAATGTCGAAAACTGTCGGATAATTCCGAAAAGAGACTTTTATTATGATGGAATTAAGGGTGATTTTCATCTGAATTTCGGAATTATCCGACATTCGGTATTACCCGAATACACCTTACCTTACTGTCTTGACGTTGGTTTGGTACCTGTCGGAAGTGCTCGAGAATCCTTTCCTAAACTTGCAATGGCCCGATTCCGTGCATGACCCTTTCAGGCTGACCAGGGGCGGTTGGCCTATTCTCAAGAACTCGTTGAAAAGCCGCTGTTATCGATCGACCATTGTGTGGATGCCGTCACTCTGGCAAGTGTTCTCAATAAAGCCTTGAGCTGCAGTTCCACGTGTATTAACAACTCTGAAGCATCGTAACCCATTTTAAAGAAAATCCAATACCAGTTTTGCTATTTTTAACCGACTTCCAAGTCTAAAAGGAGGAGGTTATCAATTCGATTGTATGTTTTTTCTTTCTTTTTTTTATGTTTGTTACTCCATATCTCCGTCATTACTGGACCGATTTTGAAAAATTTTTTTTGATTGAATGTATATAGGTACATACAGATTGGTCCCGTTTTTGTCAAAACCCAGTTCTGATGATGGGATCCATGAGGAATCGAGGGAACTCCTCAAATCTTAAAGGCATACATATAGTGATTTTTAGGTTTTTATCAACAAATCAAGCATATACATCCACAAAAGTGACATTTGATGAAGTGGAACTGCTGATGATGATCAGAACGGAACTCTTCAACGACGCATAGGTCACGTTTGGCGATTTGTCCTCTTCGTTATGTTTGCTAAGCAAGTTAAGTTTTTTAAGCCACATTTTTGTCAAGCTCGTGTTTCGATGCTGGGATCCATGAGGAATCGAGGGAACTCCTCAAATCTTAAAGGCATGTGTATAGAGATTTTTGTATTTTCATCAGAAAATCAAGCATTTTCATTAAATCCGGTCGCATTTGATGAAGTGGAACTGCTGATGATGATCAGAACAGAACTCTTCAACAACGCATAGTTCACGTTTGGCAATTTTTCCTCTTCGTTACGTTTGTTAAACAAGTTAAGTTTTTAAGCCACATTTTTGTCAAGCTCGAGTTCTGATGATGGGATCCATAAGGAATCGAGGGAACTCCTCAAATCTTAAAGGCATACATATTGTGATTTTTGTGTTTTTATTAATAAATCTAGCATATACATTCAAAAAAGTGACATTTGAGGAAGTGGAACTGCTGATGATGACCAGAACGGAACTCTTTAACGACGCATAGCTCGCATTTGGCGATTTTTCCTCTTCGTTATGTTTGTTAAGCAAGTTTGGTTTTTAAGCCACATTTATGTCAAGCTCAAGTTCTGAACATGGGATCCATGAGGAATCGAGGGAACTCCTCAAATCTTAAAGGCATACGTAGGTATAGATTTTTTTTGTATTTTCATCATAAAATCAAGCATTTACATTAAAAACTGTCACATTTGATGAAGTGGAACTGCTGGACCCGGACCCGGACTCGGACCCCAAACTCGTTACAATCTCATAACAGACAAGCGTGGGTGCAGCATACGGTGTGTGGTGAGCAGCTGACGGACCCTCCGATCCAGGGCGTCCAGCTCGGTCTGAGTACACCTTAGTATGCCAAAGGAGTATGTGAGTAGAGGCATTACCCAGGCGTTGAAGGCGCGCACTTTGTTGCCTCCTGAAAAAATACTGCTTTTGTGAGCAGACTGAAAAAGCGCTCCTTCAACGACCGTCTAATACCCTCGTCCTCAATACCCAACGACTGTGACATACCAAGGTATTTATAGGTTTTTGATTCAGAGATAGATCTTAAAGACATTGTCTCAGAAAGTTGTAAATTTGTTGAATTCATAACCTTTCCGCGCTGTACATGTATAACTGCACATTTATCTACACCAAATTCCATGTTGATGCCACTACCGAAGACTTCGGTGGTTTTCAGTAGCTCCAACAAGCCTTGGGTATTTGGTGCAAATATATTTTTTTTATCCTTTCCACATCTCGGGACCATGGGGTCCCGGACTCTTCGGAGGCGTGCGTGGGGCCGAAGCCAACAGCGCAGAGGCCCTTTAAGACAATTTAATCTGAAGGCCCTACACGTGGCGGTTACCATCCCCGAGCGCACAATATGATACATCCGGAGATGGTCCCCGCCAGGTGCAAAGACTATTGGAGTGCAGCAATTTTTTGCTGCGGTGGGGACTAAGGTCTATTGATCTGAATGTTGGATGGACTGGATATCGGGCTATGGGAGGAGGCAAGCGGACACCTGCCGTGACAATCAGTCGCAATATTGTTAAAGACAGGTGGTGACTCGCCAACTCATTGAGTGGGCCCCGCAATGGCCGCACGCACGGTGCGACAACAGGGCAACACATTGGAGTGGCTGTGAGCTGTGAGGTTGTCGAGAGGTGAGTCTGCGTTAGCCAGATCCCGGTAATCCGTTCAGCAGGCCGCCGGCGTTATGACATTTTACACTTCCAACCTGGAGCATAGGTCCCGCTCTTGCGACTCCACTCTGGCCGGTCAGTCAAGGCAAACACAGAGGCGAGGGCCAGATGAAAGTGCCCTCTGGAATAGGGGTCCACGGTGTCGCCACTCACCGTCAGCTCGCCGCAAACTGCCCCCGCGGAGATATTATTTTTATTAATATACTTATTGATAAATTATTATTATACTTATTGATAAAAGAAACCCACACACAGCTCGTCAGCGTTCATATAATCGTACATTTACCATAATACAAAACATAAACAAAGTAGGTACTTCAGAATTAATTCATAAGAGCTTGTTGCTAGGCCTACATGAATAAAGTATATTTTGATTTGATTTAATATAATCCAATCCTTATATTTATTTCAGCCTTACACACGTACCTACTCTCTTTACTCATTTTTTTTAATTAAGTGAGTAAATAGTAATTTTAACGACATTGATCATGAATAAGAATTGATTAATACATAACGCTCATGTGCTTTATGAAAAAAAAAAACATTATTTAAGGAAAATATTTAATCATAGGTAATTATGCTGAATAGGTCCTGGGGATTAAGCGTTTTTGTATAAATTTCAATTTCGTTAAAAAAACCGGGCAAATGCGAGTCGGACTCGCGCACGAAGGGTTCCGTACCATAATGCAAAAAAAAAACAAAAAAAAAGCAAAAAAAAAAACGGCCACCCATCCAAGTACTGACCACTCCCGACGTTGCTTAACTTTGGTCAAAAATCACGTTTGTTGTATGGGAGCCCCATTTAAATCTTTATTTTATTCTGTTTTTAGTATTTGTTGTTATAGCGGCAACAGAAATACATCATCTGTGAAAATTTCAACTGTCTAGCTATCACGGTTCGTGAGATACAGCTTGGTGACAGACAGACGGACGGACGGACGGACAGCAGAGTCTTAGTAATAGGGTCCCGTTTTACCCTTTGGGTACGGAACCCTAAAAAGTGTTGAATCATTAAAACAAAATATAATTGTTATCCCTCTTAAGTTAACATCCTGTAGAGTAAAGACGCACCAAACGACCACAAACTTAATTTATTCAATTATCAACTACGGGTAGTAACCGTTCGGCAATCTTCATCTCGGTTCACCAACCCAAACATGCCGCCCGAACTCGGACGCCACCTGTATACGCCTCCAAAACCCGCCTCTAAGCCATAACCATTAAGATTCAACCCTTTTTTACTACCTACAAACAGCGGTAAACGTAATTTGGTCACGATACATCTCAAATAACATTATCAGCTACCCAGGCGGAGCGGACACAAGAAACAATAAAATTTTGTCATAAAAGTGGGTTATGTTTGTGTAAATCAAATGTGTCCCGTAAGGGGTCATCCATTAATTACGTCACACGAATTTCTAGGTTTTTTGACCCCTCGCCTCCTTGTCACACTTGGTCACATTTGGCAAACCCCTCCCCCCTAGTGTGACGTCACATTTTTTCTACGAAATCGCCAAATCAAATTAAGTAAGTACCTGAGTATTATTAATATTTTATCAAAATATTTTTGAAGATATAAATATTGGTAATTTTATAACCCAAAACTGCTTAGGAAAGAAAATTAAACGAATAAAAACGATTATCGTTTTAAAAACTTGTTATTTAAATGTACAGCGAATAAAATAATTCAAATAAATTTTCGGTTACTGATGAAGTTAAAGTGACGTCACAAAGTTTGTGTCTCCCCCCTCCCCCATGTCACAATATGTCACATTCTCTTGACCCCCTCCCTCCCCCTAAACGTGTGATGTAATTAATGGATGACCCCTAAGACACTAGACACTTGATAAATGATAAATAAGTAGGTAACTCATAAAGGCCTCGCGGCCGGGACGCGGACTCCGGCGTCGTGAGAACGACTACCAGTACCAACTTCGACTCGAGAACTTTTGAAAGTGTCTTTGTATGGCTATGTGTATGCGTCAGCATCTAATGAATAAATACAAGGGTGCTGTGAGACCTGGCGCATTCCTCACAACATCAACTGTATTTGCCGGGCACACGACACTCAGACGCACGAAAACTTAAAAACGTTCACTAACAAGATAGTACCTATTTATACTCGCTTGTGAATTATTCAGGAAAACCAATATGGCAGTATAACTAATCATAATATCAGAAATAAAAATAGAGAAATACACGTAGGTATCTACCTACATGATACATCGTATAACGACGTACATGGCTAGGATTTCCTGTGTGACAGAACCCAGCAGGTTATTAAACCAAAATAACATGCATTCTTACAGATATTACGAAACTGAAATCCAATCTTATCTTATCTTATTGTTTTCGGGGGCCCTTGCGGATACACTTCGACACATAGGGATCTTTTGTGCAGAACTGAAATCCAATTTTATTTGCAGTTATTCGAAACTGAAGTCCAATACGATTCTTATACCTAAAAGAATAAGTGTTTTAGTATTCTAGACATAGTTTTGACATACTTTTTTTAGCAGCCTAAATTACCTATATACGAGTATAGTCAAATGCGTAGTAACTGTGGAACCGTTTTAATAAAATTCGCTCCAAAATGTAGCGTCTTTTTATTCAGTCATTCTCTTTTAAAAAGACAATATTAGAGCCGCATTTTGACTTGGTGGTTCACCTGTGACCTTTCATCGGGCGGTGTTGTTGTTGTTATCGGCTCGCTAGTGAACCACCACGACCACTTTACACGCACCTCTAAGTGCACACAGTTGTTGTAGTCGGATGGACCAGGCTAGACTGGTTCGGTAGCGGGTAGGGAGCGGTGCGAGTAGCTCCGGAAGAATGGGTTCCCACACCTAACTATTTTACGTCACAATCATTAATATAACATTATTCTGCTCTAGTTTGAGCACTAAAAAGTAATGGTGCATCAAGTTACACATAGTTATGGATGAGGGAGTTAGAGAACCTTCTAAAAATATATTATATACCGCAAGGTAAGTTAGTGATGTCAAAACTACTGCAATGTAAAGTTGGTTAAGTTATCGCGCAAATTCCGCTTTAATCTAGACACGCGGCAGCGTGTCAAGCCAAGTTCAAGCAAAGGAACTGGCTAGCCAGCGGCGAGTGTAATATTACACGAACCACTTGGTGCCACTTTTGACCCTTCTATAACTCAAAACATCTTTGACGTAAACACATAAAACTACGTGTGTTTAATTATATCCATAAGGATATCTAGAAGCCCAAATTTCATGAAGCTAGCTCAAACGGTTATAAAGGTATGAAGGTCAAAAAGTCGTAAATTTTAAGACTGACTTATGACTTATAGTACCTAAACCTAACCTACTTCCAGATGACCTAGAAGGATGAAATTTGGAATCCAGCTTGGTTATTGTGTGTAACCGTAGGAAAAAATCTAAAAATAAAATAAAGTTAAAAAATAGGGGGGGTCCCCATACAAAAAAACACTTTTTATTGGGATTGACATATAAGTACCTAAACCTAACCTACTTCCAGATAACCTAGAAGGATGAAATTTGGAATCCAGCTCGGTTATTGTGTGTAACCGTAGGAAAAAATCTAAAAATAAAATAAAGTTTAAAAATAGGGGGGGTCCCCATACAAAAAAAACATATTTTATTGAGACTGACATATAAGTACCTAAACCTAACCTACTTCCAGATGACCTAGAAGGATGAAATTTGGAATCCAGCTCGGTTATTGTGTGTAAGCGTAGGAAAAAATCTAAAAATAAAAAAAAGTTAAAAAATAGGGGGAGTCCCCATACAAAAAAATATTTTTTTATTGTAGCGTTGGAACCGTTACAAGCAGATATTTGAAACTACCCCAATATATGTATTATTATATTTGCTATATTAAAATAAAGTTTAGTCAAAAAATAAGTGGTGTCCCCATACAAAAAACCTGTAATACGCTCTAAACAACCGGCCAACGGTGTGTCGTCGGCGGCGCGCGGTACCACATAATTATACAAAGAACAGAAGTAAAAACCATACAGCGGAAACACAAGAAAAAACATTAAATCTCAATACCTGCCTATAGTCCGTTTTTTTTAGCATTAGAAATAACTTCGCAGAAGTTCGCTTGTAGTTCTAAATCTGGCACTTTTAGCGGTAACAATTTGTAGTAAATTATATCCCACCAAAAACATAAATGTAAAAAAGGAGAGCCAAGTTCAATACAAAAATTATGCTTGGTTGTGGGGCTCGCCGCAAAAAGAATGGAGATCTAAATGAGTGCCACTGCCAAGTTCTATGCAAAATCCAAATATGTATTTATAGGAACAAAATAACATTATAAACAAGTATTAAACTCTATTTCTTTGCTTTATTGGATACCTATAACAATTGCTGTTATTTAAAAAAATGTAAGATCTTAAAGTAGGTTAGATTTGACTTGGCCAGTTTTCATTACATCAATCATTTTATATATATTGTAATTCTGATAAAATCTGGTCAAGCCAAATCTAACCTACTTTAAGATCTCACATTTTTTAAATAACAGCAATTGTTATAGGTATCCAATAAAGCAAAGAAATAGAGTTTAATACTTGTTTATAATGTTATTTTGTTCCTATAAATACATATTTGGATTTTGCATAGAACTTGGCAGTGGCACTCATTTAGATCTCCATTCTTTTTGCGGCGAGCCCCACAGCCAAGCATAATTTTTGTATTGAACTTGGCTCTCCTTTTTTACATTTATGTTTTTGGTGGGATATCAATACTTTTTGTAAAGAAAACTAGGCAGGTATTGAGATTTAATGTTTTTTCTTGTGTTTCCGCTGTATAGTTTTTACTTCTGTTCTTTGTATAATTATGTGGTGCCGCGCGCCGCCGACGACACACCGTTGGCCGGTTGTTTAGAGCGTATTACAAGTTTTTTGTATGGGGACACCACTTATTTTTTGATTAAACTTTATTTTAATATAGCAAATATAATAATACATATATTGGGGTAGTTTCAAATATCTGCTTGTAACGGTTCCAACGCTACAATAAAAAAATATTTTTTTTGTATGGGGACCCCCCTATTTTTTAACTTTTTTTTATTTGTAGATTTTTTCCTACGCTTACACACAATAACCGAGCTGGATTCCAAATTTTATCCTTCTAGGTCATCTGGAAGTAGGTTAGGTTTAGGTACTTATATGTCAGTCCCAATAAAAAATGTTTTTTTTGTATGGGGACCCCCCCCTATTTTTAAACTTTATTTTATTTTTAGATTTTTTCCTACGGTTACACACAATAACCGAGCTGGATTCCAAATTTCATCCTTCTAGGTCATCTGGAAGTAGGTTAGGTTTAGGTACTTATATGTCAGTCCCAATAAAAAATGTTTTTTTTGTATGGGGACCCCCCTATTTAATAACTTTATTTTATTTTTAGATTTTTTCCTACGGTTACACACAATAACCAAGCTGGATTCCACATTTCATCCTTCTAGGTCATCTGGAAGTAGGTTAGGTTTAGGTACTATAAGTCATAAGTCAGTCTTAAAATTTACGACTTTTTGACCTTCATATCTTTATAACCGTTTGAGCTAGCTTCATGAAATTTGGGCTTCTAGATATCCTTATGGATATAATTAAACACACGTAGTTTTATGTGTTTACGTCAAAGATGTTTTGAGTTATAGAAGGGTCAAAAGTGGCACCAAGTGGTTCGTGTAATATTACACTCGGCGCTGGCTAGCCAGTTCCTTTGCTTGAACTTGGCTTGACACGCTGCCGCGTGTCTAGATGTATTGACCATGCTACATTAGATAGTTCAATAATTATTAACAATTAACAAGCCTGATAAAAACTGCACGCTTGCTTCTGCGGAGTTCTTTCTAATGCTAAAAAAAACGAACTATAGTTTTCTTTACAAAAAGTATTGATATCCCACCAAAAACATAAATGTAAAAAAGGAGAGCCAAGTTCAATACAAAAATTATGCTTGGCTGTGGGGCTCGCCGCAAAAAGAATGGAGATCTAAATGAGTGCCACTGCCAAGTTCTACGCAAAATCCAAATATGTATTTATAGGAACAAAATAACATTATAAACAAGTATTAAACTCTATTTCTTTGCTTTATTGGATACCTATAACAATTGCTGTTATTTAAAAAAATGTGAGATCTTAAAGTAGGTTAGATTTGGCTTGGCCAGGTTTTATCAGAATTACAATATATATAAAATGATTGATATAATGAAAACTGGCCAAGTCAAATCTAACCTACTTTAAGATCTCACTTTTTTTTAAATAACAGCAATTGTTATAGGTATCCAATAAAGCAAAGAAATAGAGTTTAATACTTGTTTATAATGTTATTTTGTTCCTATAAATACATATTTGGATTTTGCATAGAACTTGGCAGTGGCACTCATTTAGATCTCCATTCTTTTTGCGGCGAGCCCCACAGCCAAGCATAATTTTTGTATTGAACTTGGCTCTCCTTTTTTACATTTATGTTTTTGGTGGGATATCTCTTCCCGTACTTCTCTGTTCTGGGCGACGCATTTTAAAATCGCCCTTGTGCTTCCACATATAAAATACTTATGAAATAGTCCATTCAGAGGCCGAAGAACGTAATATTTCTAAACGCCTGACTTTTTTTAGTACCACGTCGGTGGCAAACAAGCGTGCGGCCCATTTGGTGGTAAGCAGTCACCGCGCAGTGGCCTACCGGACGTCTGCAACTCTAGAGGTATTACATGCACGTTACCGTCCCTTTAAAAATGAACAGTGACGGTATGGAAACGCCCATGAGACGGTATCGAAACGGCCAAGCCACATATTTTGACCATCAAGATGTAGGGTTTGTAAAAGGGCGCACATCCACACATACTATGAGATCTGATAACTTTTTGACAGTGCGAGCCATATGGTGTCTTGGCAACATTTTACATGAAAATGTTTTCGGTGTAGTCATAGTCTGTACTCTACTTTCAATGTAGACTATACCTACACGTACTGGGTGCGAGTTACCCAATATACCGTTTCGGTGGGCCGTGGGCTCGCACTCCGAGTACCTACACAAGTATTGTGACATTCCGTCATGTGCGATAATCGCCTTTACCACGCCTACGGTCCATGAGCCCATTTTGACGGGGGCCTCGGATATCCCGAAGATTAGTTCCATATCTAAACGTACCTTACTGTACGCATAAAAACGTCTTATTTAACTTATTTTTCTCAAAAATGGACGGCAAAGTCGACTTTGCCGTCTAAAAAATAGGTCGCGAAGCGCGTAGTTTATGGTCAGTCAAAAATTAAAAAGTTAAAAACATTGCAGTCTCGATTTTGGGACTGCAATGTTGCATACAAATTCCATTATTTGTCGAGTTCCAAACTTTTTAAAAGTTGAAATGACCATACCAAATGAAAGCCATTAAACAGCCAAACAGATGATTAGTACCGCGACTATTTAGATGTCTCAAATAGGTTGGCGTATTATTGGCAGTAACATAATACACTTAAATTTTTTTATTAAAAAAAGTAAAAAGGCGGGAAGGGCTTTTTTTGTCAAAATATATATGTACGAACGTTGCTTTTGTAAAATATTTCTATGATATTTATATTTCTTGCACCATTTTTGAGAAAAGCACTATATATGACTCGGCTGGAAGGCTACTTGCTGGCTTCGGATTCAATTAAACGGACTCCCAAGGTCGTCCGTTTAAAACGAATCCTCAGCCTGCAAGTAGCTACTTCCGAGCCTCGACAATAATGTACTATTGCTTATCGTAGTTTTTAACCCGTAGTGTCTTAAAAAACAGTAATGCGGGCTGCAGTCACTCGTCGAGAGACCGCGAGACAGGCCGAGAAAGTCTCGCTCTTCCTTGTCTCGTCTCGCGCTTAGTCTCCGATTGGATCGGAGCGGTGCCGAGACTCGGCGAGTGTGTACAGCCAGCATTATGCCGGCTGTGTGCACGCTGCACGCTCGGCGAGAGCTTCTCGCCGAGAGTCTCGGGCGAGAAGCTGTCGACAAGAGCACACCATGTATACACTCGTTGAATCATTTAAACCGCGGATCCGCCACGGACATAGAAACTGTTAGTGAATAGAATCAGGCGTTACTAACGTGCTAGTAAACCCACTACTGGTACTAGCACGTTATCTTCTACGCGGATTAGCAAAGTAATATGTTGGTTTTAATTAACAGAAACTGTTGCTGCGATTTGCCTCTGTGCTGCTAGCTACTATAAATATTTAAGCGTATACTTATCATTTTTTAGGGTTCCGTACCCAAAGGGTAAAACGGGACCCTATTACTAAGACTTCGCTGTCCGTCCGTCCGTCTGTCCGTCCGTCCGTCTGTCTGTCACCGGGCTGTATCTCACGAACCGTGATAGCTAGACAGTTGAATTTTTCACAGATGATGTATTTCTGTTGCCGCTATAACAACAAATACTAAAAACAGAATAAAATAAAGATTTAAATGGGGCTCCCATACAACAAACGTGATTTTTGACCAAAGTTAAGCAACGTCGGGAGTGGTCAGTACTTGGATGGGCGACCGTTTTTTTTGCTTTTTTTGTTTTTTTTTTTGCATTATGGTACGGAACCCTTCGTACGCGAGTCCAACTCGCACTTGCCTGGTTTTTTTTTAAACTAAGCAATGGAGAAGAAGGAGGTGGTGGATGGTTACTAATACGCACCGCAATAGATCCCAAATCAATCAGCTCACTTATTCGGACCCAAGTATCGTAGATAAATATATCATAGATAAGCAATAGCAATAGCTTATCTTTATGTTTCACCTCTTTTGGGTTCCATAGGACTGGTTCCATTTAGTAAAATTCTAAAAACTGGCATTCAGTCTCGTTGCACCACATTTTAACGGCTGATCACCAAAATGCGTCTTTTCAGAAACACATCGGGCAATTATTAATAATAATATATATGTATTTAACATACGTGTGGTGGTCATTTGCATTTTTGACGTCTACCCCAATTTTTTCATAGATTTTTGTCGAGTAGTTACACAAATTTCTGTTTTGACAATAAGTGTGTACATGCTCCGCCTCTCTGTCCTCGCGGATACAGCGAGATTCTATAACTCGGCCGCAAAAAACCGACCGCAATCGGGAAACGGCGAGACGAGACAAGGAAGACCGAGACAAGACGAGAGCAGTCTGTACACACTCGCTCTCGGCCTGTCTCGTGGTGTCTCGCCGAGAGTGTACAGCCGGCACTACAGTTTGACCTGCTTTTGGCCGCGGCCTCGTCTGCGGGGAACGATGATTATGTTTAGCAAAACCTAGTGCCCCCGGGTAGTTAGCAAAACAAAGAGGCACGGGAGTACCATCCTTTTCCCGAAGTGATTCAGGCGATTGTCGACGTCCTGTAATTTTGTGCTGGGTAAAGCTAGGAGTGCTAGGACCCTGAATTTTCAGATACATATAGGGCTTAACATGCTTTAGATATATTCTCAAAAACATTCAATTTGAACTTGTAGTTTAAGAATTATTGTACGTCAAAGTTCCTTAGTTTCGACATTGACACACAGTGGGTGTCATTATCATTATACGTTTTAAAATTAAAGATATCTTATTGATACGGTTTAACAGCCCCTGGCACTGACTAAAATAACTGACTTGGTTTCACATAACATCTCAAAACATTTTTGTAGTAGAAGAACTGCATTGCGAGACTTGCATCTTTTACATGTTTTTGATGGGATCCTATATATCCTTCCCAAGCCCTCAAACTATCTGCATACAAAATTTTATCTAAATTGGTTTAGTGGTGTAAGCACGAACAAGTAAAAACAGACATAGATTTTTCAATCCTCCAAAATGATAATGATAAGGCAGCAAAATGAAAATACACATATATGCCTATATTCTTGTATTTTCAAGTACTTTTCTAAGATCGTCAACAACGTATATGTACCTACCTATGTCAGATTACATCATTTTAGGTCCCCAAAAGCAACCTTGTCGGAAATCTCTCCATCCCACCCAGTGGAAGAACGTCCTGACTCCTCGAGAGCCTAGTAGTATGTGTGGCATTGCCATTATGGGGCTTCGGACGGCCCCATGCCGGCGCGGCGGGGGGCCCAAGTTACCCATGTAGAGGTAATTAAAGTCCAAACAAATTTCCGAGATAACTTGAATGTATTAATCGCATGTGTAGTCGTAAGAACGCATGTTTACGACTACGACGGCAGAGGAGAATGCTACTTTTTGGGCCAAAAGCAGTGTTGCCAACTCGGATTTTGAAAAAATGCTAGACTAATGTCTAGATTATGCCAAAATTATGCCAAAGATTTTTGAAACACCTATGCTAAAAAAATGCTAACATATCACTTGAAATTAGACACTTAAAACACACACTCTTTTCAAATTTACTGCCTTTTTCTACTGACAAGATCTGCTTGACCAACTTTATATAGTCCGTTGACGTCCATCCGTCCGCAAAAGTCAAAATTCATATGAAAATATGAACCACATAAGGCGATGGCGCATATTGTTGCTGCCAAGTTGGTGCAAACTTGGCTTAAACTAAATTATGCTAAAAAATATGCCAGATGCTAAATGGAAAATTTTGGTGCCAAAGCGAGTGAAAATATGCCAGATCTGGCATCATTTATGCCAAGTTGGCAACACTGGCCAAAAGTCGTAAAGGTAGTAGGTGCTATGGCTGTAGCGGCCGTGCATCTCGACCATTCTAATAAAATGTTTCAACTGGTGAACTGATATAATCTTCCAAAAGGTACTGGTTTTCAAGACTTCTTGCCAAAAAGGTTAAGCGCAGAAGTAGTGGTTATTGTATGGAGGCTGATGATAAAAAAGTGGTTTTACAAAATTGAACAACCGGCAACCTTCAAATCAAGAGTGAACAGGCACCTTCTGGGCGAGCTCGTTCCATCGTAGGCCACGTCTACGCCTCGGCTAGTCTGTGGCCATGAGTAAGACCATTCATAATAATAAAAAAAAAGAACAGTAAAAGAGGTGGTTTTAGATACCTGTGACATGACAGGCGATCACGTGATGCTTTCCATAGAAAACGTTGCGCCGGAAACTTCGGCCCGGACACGGCCCGATTTAACGTGAGTCAACCTTAATTGGCCGCGATACAGAATATGTGAACGCTATAAAGCGTTCCCGAACGCTATTATAATAGGCTAAGCTCTACCTACTCTTACCAACAAAATATTTTCTACGGATATGCGTGGTACACTCGGCATCAATATAGTATAGCGGTTAAAAGAACGCTCCAAAAATATCTGCCACCCTACGGAATACTTGTCTTCTTCTTCCTCGCGTTACCCCGGCATTTTTGCCACGGCTCATGGAAACCTGGGGTCCGCTTGAGAACTAAGGCCCAAGAATTGGCGTAGGCACTAGTTTTTAGGAAGTACTAGAATACATTTCTAAATAGAGATATCTACAGTACTTACGCCTTCAAAATTATCTGTTACAGTCTAATTACTCTAAATAAAAATAGAGTGCTAATTGCCTATTCGCACGTGTATCGTACTCCGTTTTACAGTAGGTACATAGAGTCAGGCCAAGGTAATGGCAGTGATTTGGATATAACACATTAAACTGTCCCGTTTTGTGCACGTAAATAGTAGGTCATTAATGTCATTAACGGGTCTAACACGATTAAATATCATTATTTTAAGTACCTTTTTTTCGGCGCTTCAGCCAGGTTGCACTAACTGTTTAATCGCGTTAGACTCGTTAATGACATTAATTAAGCGAATTTGATAGCCCAAACGGTGCAAGTGTTATTTTAAACGTCAAATTCTATGAAATTATGACGCTTTCTTAACACTTGCACCGTCCGGGCTATCAAAATCGTAGCGACTTTGCTTGGTCTGAATCTATGGCCCTTAAATCTTTCGACACAGGCATGGAAAGTGCTCATTCCCGCACTAGTGCGCGAAAGTATCACCATATATACCTACTGTAATGATACCTACTTTTAACGCTTATTATGATATGTAACTTTTCATGCTGACTGTACACAACGACGCTAGGAGCTCCTATTGTTAAGAGCTTCAAAACTATACTCTCAAATAGCAGTTTAAGAGATGTAAGGATGTGTAAGTACTTCTTTATTACCACGGAATGAGGTGCAAAATTAACTGGATTATGGACATACGTCCTTATTACGCTTCTGGCAAGTTTGTCCGAACTTATCTAGGGTTATTAAAGGTAAGGGTCGAAGGTTCGCTTTTGTTGCATGAAATGTGCAGGTCACGTCACTCAGTGTAGCTTCTCCTACTATTCTACCCAGGTTCGGAGAGGCTACCTAATCGTAAGAACTGGCGTGAGACCTACAGACTCTTAACGACACTTAACGACGAAAACACAATCATGCATGTGTTGTGCTCTTTAAGTAAACGAAACACTAATCTCGTTTTTAGGGTTCCGTACCCAAAGGGTAAAACGGGACCCTATTACTAAGACTTCGCTGTCCGTCCGTCCGTCCGTCCTTCCGTCCGTCCGTCCGTCCGTCCGTCCGTCTGTCACCAGGCTGTATCTCACGAACCGTGATAGCTAGACAGTTGAAATTTTCACAGATGATGTATTTCTGTTGCCGCTATAACAACAAATACTAAAAACAGAATAAAATAAAGATTTAAATGGGGCTCCCATACAACAAACGTGATTTTTGACCAAAGTTAAGCAACGTCGGGAGGGGTCAGTACTTGGATGGGTGACCGTTTTCTTTTTGCTTTTTTTTGTTTTTTTTTTGCATTATGGTACGGAACCCTTCGTGCGCGAGTCCGACTCGCACTTGCCCGGTTTTTAGGGTTCTTACTTATTTCCGCGAGAGAAAATTCCTCTGAAATCCCACAGTATTACGCGATCATTTAGTTTCTAGTCTAGGGTGTGAGGATGAACACCTTGCCGATGACGGCGAGTGGTGCGGTGATAGAAGAAGATAGTTTAGTTGAATAGTTTACCATGTAGTTGTAGTTAGTTACCTATGTAAGGAAGAGCGGTGTCTCCCAACACAAGCATTTATTTTGCTTACAGGGAGGCTCCATCCCTTTGATCATTTGTACATGTTTTTATTGAATAAAGAATTTTTGAATGTTGAATTTTTGAATTTTTGAATTTGAATAGAAAGCGGCCGTTGGCTTCATGTCAAACTTCTTTGATACGCTCATATACATACATACATACATAGGTAAACTACAGTAAGGTTAGGATAAGAGAAACAGTTTAGTTTACTCGAGGCAAGCACGAGGATCTCCACGAGTGTATCTCATGCTCCAGCTAACCTTATAATTATTACAGTAACTATAGTACTTATATAATTGAATTTATAACTCGTATATTAAGTTGAAGCCTGTGGGAAGACGCCAGACGGCGGGCGCGGCAGAAAAACCGCCAAGTTCGCGTGACTGCGCGCTAATCCGCGCGCGCAGCCCCGTGACGTCACGCGAGCGGAAGCCAAGTCTTTTTACACACACCCACACTGAACAAGGGAATATGAACCCTGTGGTGCAGAGATTAAGGTGTGGGGGTGATTTGAGTCGCCTGCGCATCAAGATTGCTTACATTGTTGGATTGGACACTAGATCGTGATAGGTTGTTGATGGATTAGGCTTGTCGGTTCTGTTGTATGGAATCCGCTTCATGACGATTTGCAATTACACATGTCAGTCGCGGAACGTGACATTTTATGTTGTGAGAAATATGAGATAATTGGAGATGGTATCCATACAATTATTCACCAAAGAAAAATAACTTAAAACAGAACTTTATTAATGTATCTTGAACAGTTTTTGTATGTGAATCATAGGTCACTGTTAGGATACTTTCTTAGTACCGTCCTCAGAACAAGACCTAGCTCGAAAGTGACCTCCTAAGAAAGTGTCCTCCTTAGAAAGTGACCTACTCCGTCTAAATTATTTAAAGGAAACAGTAAAATAGTACATTTCGATGCTAGTGCGGAAGGTATGTCATTACTTCACGAGTACCGAGATATCTTGCCACGAGCCGCAGGCGAGTGGCAAGACTCGGGACGAGTGAAGAATGACATTTCCGCACGTGTATCGAACGACGTTTTTTAATACAGTTGCGAAAAAATAAGAAAAACATTGTTAATCGTACACTAAACAAAAGTGGTAACAGTGACAGCTCGGTTAGACGTCGTCTTTAAGTATATTATATCTATGGGCGTTTGACAGCTATTCCGTTCCATTCAGTCAACTTATTAAGAACGGAATTTTCAATATTGAATATTAAAAATTAAACGTGTTATAATGATGAAGAGGTAAGTAATTAAATATGAAATATGTAAATTTTTCGTATTCTTACATTAACGGTAGGTTTTTATGCTGATTACGACGTTTAAAGGAAACTAATATTAACACTCATCAATTAAGTAGTCGTGAATTGGAACAAGTATAAATTAAAAAAAATTGGAAAAGTAAAAAGCACTAGTTCGAGATAACCAACTTTCCGCACGCTAAACAGCTACGTAAAGTAGCACTTTTTGAGCAACTGTATTAAAAAAATGTTACAGTGTTTGAAACTGCCCCATAGTTGCCACCTTTAAAGTTAATGAAAACAATAATGACACTAGACTATTAGGTATGTCCTGATTATCACAATAATGATACTAGACTAAAGTCTATTTCAATAGAACTTGCTAACTATGTAAACAAACCGCCATATTGAAATTGTCTCTGAATGATCAATTTACTAGTGATGGGCAAGACTCATACTTACTACTTTACTAATGTCAAACCATATCGAATAATAAAATACCAAAAGTAAAAAACAATTAGTTGCTTATTTTTAATTTGTTTAATCACGATCAGAAGACAAATTAGTACTTAAGAATGATGTATTGATGTATTTTATAATTATAACCGTGGCGGTAGGTACAGAGCGTGAGTTGGGTAGTGTGTAGCGGGTTTATATTACAAACTTTAGTCACATCACAACACTACCCATCATAGACAATTGTAGAATTTAAAAGAAACAAAACCGCCATTCCATCATTATGAAACCATTTTAAACTTTTAATTAAATATCCAAGATACAGTTACATATTTATGTATTTTACGGAACGGACCGTTTCAATAGTGTATATGTGTATGGTTTCAATGGTATTTGATGAGGTGGTGTGAAAATTCAAAGAGAAACAATGATAAATCAAAATTACGTTGTTTGTTTACATAGTTAGCAAGTTCTATTGGAATAGACTTTAGGTATGTCCTGCGTATAACCATGTATAGGCATGCAACTATTGGAAGCTGTTAGACGGACGTGAAATGTATGTGCTGGTCAGACCAGTCGATTGCATCTTCTCACAGTTTTCGCTATCCTACTCTTTAAGTACCTACTTACTCAATATTTTAAAATACCTATACCTAGTTACTAGTATTAAATTAAGATTTAAAAAATAAGTCCAAAGGAATTCTTATTTATAGCTCAGTTACGAGATAGCTTTTGACTATCGGGATTTCATTTTGTCACTGCGGCAAATACAAAAACTCCACAAAGACCTACGACTACCGTAATACGTAGTATATTTATGCAATTTAAACATAGAAATAGAAACTATTTAAATATATGGCGTATAAAACATACATTAGATGAGTACAACATAAAGTTAAATAAAGAAACATACACCAAATAGGACGCCGCTCAGCATAAGCAGCGTATGTAAGACACTGCGCTGGTTTTCAGGGCACCCAAAATTAAAAACATAACACAGACAATACACTCATTCACAACCGTTAATATATGCGAGAAGTGAGCGAAGAACGGAATAGCCGTATCAGCTACAATCCCTCGCCATCGCTCGGGGTTCCGGCACCGGCCCATTCATAACGGACACGCGCGAGGCACGAGAGGAGAGCGGGCCTGACATTCCTCATTCAAACATTTATAATATCATCTTCCTCAGCATTATTTGATGGCATGACAATAAAATACTTACCTACACACTGGTAATTAAATTAGATCTTAGTCTGAGGTAGACCCAATAATTTTTCGAGACCTTTTTACAAACTTTTTTCAACTATGCCGCTTGCACTTCGGCGAAGCCTAATTTAATTACCCAGATAAAGGGCTCCCCTATTAGTTGTCTCTATCCACCTACTCTGTCTGTAGTTTCCCGCCATGAATGCGTCCAAGTCGTCCCGCTATCTGCTTTTCGGTGTGCCTGCACCCCGGCCTGCATGTCTTATCTTCTAGGCCTTATATTTGAAGCGCTCTCTGACATAGGTACTCGCGTGGAGCGACGTACAGTATCTAGTCCGTCGCGGCGCGGCGCGCCCTATCGCTTGATCTGAGCATTGTCTCACGGCTCCGCGCGGCGGCCGATGACCAGCGCCCGAAATGCTAATTCCGCATTGTGCTAATCATATTTCCACACGGGAAACGACTCTGTGACAACGTTACATCACTTAGTTGCTGTTGCTACTACGCGTAACCCGTGGAATGACCCGATCTAGAACTTACAAGCATTATTTACCATCACATTTTGATAAAAACTCGTGGGTACTTATAAAAAATTTTGTTTAAGATTCTCAATCGAACCAGCGATTTAAAAGGGACTGGGTAACAGACTAGTATACAGGTTATTTACTTTCATAGTGATTTAGTAGGGATTTTTCAAATAAAGGCTTCACTATGGTGCTGTGTGGGTACCTAATACGTATTAGTTTTCGGGTGGTGTGTGAGGAGGTGGTGCGCGTGACGGGCGCACTTTGGCTCGCGCCCGGCGCCCGCGCACGGCAGACGGAGTTATCGGCGTCCGGGTCACCGCCTTATCGCGGCGCAAAGTTCCCTGCACAAGCACCGGCACCTATTTTAACCCGAAATACAGGAATTTTGTAACGTGACCCGAAATACAGCAATATTTAGAGGGTATTTCGGATTTTTTGACAATGTCACATTACGTATCTATACACCTTCTATATACATATAATAAAGCTGAAGAGGGTCGAAAGAATTAGAATTAGAATCGATAACAGAACACGTTCCAACAGTTTTTAGAATTTTTGTCTGTTTACCTATCTGTTTATCTGTTTGTCTGTTTATTTGAACGCGGATCACGTGAAAACTGCTGAACGGATTTTGATGGAAACTTTACTAATCTGTCGAGACAATCCCCGGCCAGGTTATAAGCTATAAATATTCTACCCCTAAAAGGGGGGGTATTAGCCACAATATTCGATTGAGTTAAGTTTGCCCCCGAAACCTATGGCGCTACTTAGGAAGGAGGGGCAAACTTTTTTCAAATATTCGCTACCACTATAGAGTACCCGGGTAAACTAACAGATGGCGCTGAATTTAATACGTTGTGACATGAATAAGCCATCGAGGAAGGATTTGAAATGAGTTTACATAGTTACGTAGTGGTAAATATAATTGTTTATTTAAAAAAAAAATCTCCGACAACTAATTTTTGCCATTTTACTGCAAATCGCCACACTGTGATTGTAACATCCAAAATTTTCACAAAAACTTACATAATATTTTTATTTTTTGTACAAAAATATTTTTTTTGTATGGTAAGGTATAATAATTATCTCAAAAATGAATTCCTCGTCCCTAAATTATACGAAAATGATATATAACTTGCCCTAGTTGCTAAGACTAATACGAGTAAGGACACCCGGATCGGCTACCGGGCCAGATCAACTTTGGGCATCACCTGAGACTAAAGTGCATGCTAAAAGACCTTACTCAACCTACTAACAGCCATGCATAGAGCCACTTGTACTGATGGGACATTTTTGGATCTTATTGGAAATATGGTGGAAATTACATACAGATGTCTCTATTGGAGATCTTTACACCGGCGCGCTCATTCTTTCTTCCGTGTCTTTACACTATACAACAACCTAAAAGTGTGGTGAAAGACAATTCAAACCACAGAATTTTACTCTATTATCTTTTGATTAATGATAAAGGCCTGTGATGTTTCGGACACAGTTCTTGCGTTTGATGTGTTGTTGCGGACCGGTTTCTCTATAGTCTCCAGTCATCACCTGTGTATCTCGCCAATATTCATACGACCATAACAAAGTAAATAAGAGTTGTAAAACCCAGAGAACAATTATGTAAAAGTCAATATTCATAATTGTATCCATTCATATCCTCATTTCGCATGTAAATGTCTCGGAACACGTAATGGAACCTAATTACGGTGTTAACACAAACTAGAGCTTATTATGGGAATGTTTCCTGGGGAAATTAATGAGATTTCAATAAAGATGTGAGATTAGCGCCACCTCGGCGCGGCGTTGCCTAGCCATACGGAAAGTATTAAACTGCCCAAGCGAGGATATAATACTACAAACTAGCTTATTTAAGAAAGAGCTTATCGTCCTTGCGCTTCGTTTGGCATTTACGACTTTTCCTAAACAAATGTGGGTGGCGTAGACAATTAATGGGCCGCAGGTTGGAATGAGGTGTACGGTGTGCAAAACAAATTACACGGTTGGTTAATCCATTCAGTGGCCCTTGTGTTCGTGATTATTTGTGATGCGTTTGCGCATCACTGCCGGCACGTGTGCACGCGCACGGTAATCAAATCACCTGTGCCGTGTCGATTGAGTCACAGGTTGAAAAACAATTTCAATTTTCTTTAGTATACTACACTATTTTGTCTACCTAGTAGGTACACTAGGTAGACAAAATAGGTTTAATAAATATGAGATTGGATGTCATTCGAAAGTTATAAATTAAAAGGGGAATTTCACCGTGGATATTAATGGTTTATTACAATATTCACACGAAACAGATACACAAAATCACAAAGAAGACACCATTTAATCAACTTTAATATGTAAGTGATATCTTATTAGATGTGAATTTTATGTTTTAAAATACCTACATCGTAGACAAGTTTAATTCTGAAGCTGCGTTTCCACAGAGGCGGAGACGAGCCAGTGGAGCGGAGTTCATCTCTGCCTCTGTGGAAAGACATCCTATAAAGAGCCTGCAATATGGTTAGTCTAGGAACCTTGCGGAATGCTCCGTTGGAGTTCAAAGTACCGAATCGATCTAAGAAGAGTTATTAATAGCTTATCAACGGCTGCCTTTGCCGTGCCGCTGATAACGTATGCTGTAGCACTCGCTGCGAGGATGCGGGCGAACCGCGGCCTAGCCAAGGTGACGGTCGCTTGCGCTACGCCATCGAATCGCTTTGTGTCTCTATCACTCTTCCATATTAGTGTGACAGTGACAGTTGCTTTTCGTTCGCTACGTAGCGATAGCGGTTGGCATGCAGTCTTATGTCTACGCCCGGGGCCAGGTGGCCTAGCCAGGATGTTGCTATGAAGAAACATGTGACAGATTTATAATGTAAGTTTCGATTGGGGTGTCTATCAATGATTGTCATTTCGGCTGGACCCTAAGGGTCTCTAGTCTCTGTCCTTGACCTGGAACACGACACGCTGTATTTTTGCGCGGTATGTTCTGCGTGATTTTTTTCTCGGAGACTGCATTTACGGTGGCATACAGGACCCTATTGTTTAGGGGCGTGTAAATATACTTTTGGAAGGTTGGCTTATAATATGCTCGATCTTGTGATAAAGGTGTCCTACTATTAGTACTACATTACGTACATAGTATTGTTTGTGCTTCTCCAAAGCCAATTGGCAGCGCAGCGGCCACATCGCTAGCCGAACTAGAATGGCTTTGCCTGCCACTGACACCAATAGAGATAGGACAGCGATAGAATATATTATACAGTGTCTAAATCCAATACAGGCAATCAATTAAACCAAATATATAATTAATCGGTCTAATTTTTAATTAAGAAGATTTCATTTTTTACCCCGTAATTATGTTTTTTTTTTTAATTTACCGTGCAGAAATGTATAAGAAAGTATACTGCAAAAATTAAGAGACATAAGATAGCATGAATTACGAAATTCGAGCTTTTTAGAAGCCGCCAATTGTCAATGGTTGTGCATCCGTTCCGTTCTGTGACTACACCAGCCAGCAGTTACTGTTGCAAGGACGCAGAGGCGTTGATCACAAAAGAGAGGGAGGGACGTGGAGGCTAATCGAGCTTGCTCAAATGCACGTGCTTGTACGATCCAGGCGGTCGGTCAGAGGCGTATGCTAGGGACGCTAACAACCTCCGTCCAGACTAACCCGTTCCGAGCAAGGATGTGTATCCGGGCCTACTCATGTACTTCTTCCCATCATCTGCCGTCCCGTCATGCTCAACTGACCCTCCTGCCCGAGACACCGGTGAGCCAATAATACAGGTGGGGAGTGTGGGGCGTGTGCAGACAGAAGGATCGGGATTGATGGGAGTAGAAGAACCAGACCAAATACTAGCATCGTGCCCAGTATAAGGAAGATATAGAGAAATACTAGTGTAAATATATACGAAGGGAATGGTGACTGCGAGTTGAGTTGCGTTCCTTGCTCCGAAGTTTTTAGAATAGCTGTTTGTAATTTTCACGCGGATTGTTCAATTACTCGTATCTCGTTCTCGTACGTCGCGGAGTCAGCATCAATCGGTGCCCTTTCATGGTTTTCTATAGTGACTTCTCTTCAAGGAGTTCCTGTAATTACGTTCCGGGCGATTTTTGGCTTTCACTTGTAAGATCCATAACTTTGAGGCTGCAGCAGCAAGTTTGAGCCTTTTTTTCACACATACTTTTACCATATCGAGTTCTATTGTCAAATAGCCGTGTATTGCCGCTGTCGTTAGACATCTTGGAGTTGCGAATGATCTCTTGTCAGGTCGCATTCAACATTTGTACTTAAATGCTAAGATATTAATTGGGTCTGTGTATTTTTTTTGTTACTATGTTTCTATGTTATTTATTGTCGTGAAATTCACTTGGGATGAAGCTTTGTCTAGTCTCTTTCTCTTGACGGTGACGCAAACAGTCCCGACTGCCGAGGAGCGTTGTCAATGTAGGCCGAATACCGCCGTAACCGCCGTTAGCTTCTTGAATGACGATCAAGTATACAGACTTAGCATACGGTGAGCTTCAGTAAGGTGGATGATGGATTTTGTACCGTTGTATAAGTGCAGCGCAGCACAGGTCTTGTAGATGTAGGAATATCTAGGGGGACCTTTTCCTGGAGGCACAAATAATATCTATCGGTTGGTACTTATAATGGTTCGATGTTTGTTATCAGTGGAGACGGCTTGTCAATGCTTGTACATTGACAGTTACTTTTCTTATCTCGTAACTTGTGTGTTGTATTACATTCGGGCCGAATTATGTATGGTAAAAACATATTTTGTATGGTGAAAATTTTCATTGCATTTCTAAGCAACAGTTATTTACGTTCTTTATAAACAGTCATGATCGGAAGTTGCCATCTGTCGTCTAATCACCAGTCATAATTATTTATCAGGCCACAATTAACACTGTCCAGAGAGATGCAACGGATAGTTGTTTGGCCGGATACCGGATACCGGATATTCGGCCTGACCATCAGCCGAATATCCGGTATCCGGCTGCCGGATATTCGGCCAGCTGAACTATACCTATATTTCGGTGTTTCAGGTGCGCATTCTGCAGGTTTGACCTGTTTCCTAGTGAACGTTTGCGCGGACTCTTTTCTAGGTTCGAAATGAGTGCGCGTGCAAGTCAATGGAATTATTAAATTGTTTTAAAATAATAAACAAGTACGATTATGACCGTGTCTGTTTCTTAAATCCTATTTGTTTACTCCGAAATCAAGCAATGTTACTATCCGGTATCCGGCCGGATAGTAGGTCACTATCCGGTATCCGGCTGATAGTAAAATAATGGCCGGATAGGCCGTATACCGGATAGTAACCGGATATCCGGTGCATCTCTACTATCCAGACACTAGTCGTGCGCCGAATTGCGTGTCGCGGTGATAACTGATAACCCTATCGCCAGCATCTCGCCGAGACGTGTTAGTCACCCCGATGACCTGCGCCTGCGCGCTTGACTGGTTCACTAGTTGAAAATCGCGGCGTTCGCTGCTCATTATTTCTTTCTTAGACATAAATATCTATCTACTTATTATATAAGCCGAGTTCACAAACGTCTTTACAAGCCAACGTTCCAAAAATATATTTACACGCCTCTGAAGGACATGTACACAGTCACCGTACATGCAGTTTAAAAAAAAAACTTGTAGAATAAAACGCGCAAAAATACAGGGAGTAGTGTTCCAGACCAATGATAAAGACCGTTAGGGCCTAGCCGAAATGACAAGCATTGGTAGAAAACGCTAATCGAAGCTTAAATAATGTATGGAAATAGTCACTTTACTTCTTGTAGCATCTGTCATCCCAATACATTTTTAGGGTTCCGTAACAAAAAGGTACAAAAGGAATCCTTATAGTGCGACTATGTCCGTCCGTCCGTCTGTCTGGCTGTCTGTCACATTCCTAAATTTCTCGAGAACTACTGAAGCTATCGATTTGAAATTTGGAATAAGTGGATAGGTATGAACAACGCTAACCCAAACACATTGGAAGTGAATAAGTAGATGAACTACGCTAACCCAAACACATTGGAAGTGAATAAGTAGATGAACAACGCTAACCCAAACACATTGGAAGTGAATAAGTAGATGAACTACGCTAACCCAAACACATTGCAAGTGAATAAGTAGATGAACAACGCTAACCTAAATACATTGGAAGTGAATAAGTAGATGAACAACACTAACCCAAACACATTTGAAGTGAATAAGTAGATGAACAACGCTTACCTAAATACATTGGAAGTGAATAAGTAGATGAACAACGCTAATCCAAACAAATTGGAAGTGAATAAGTAGATGAACTACGCTAACCCAAACACATTCGAAGTGAATAAGTAGATGAACTACGCTAACCCAAACACATTCGAAGTGAATAAGTAAATGAACTACGCTCACCCAAACACATTTTTTTTACCCCAAACACATTGGAAGTGAATAAGTAGATGAAGAACGCTAACCTAAATACATTGGAAGTGATTTGTTTCTTATTATTTGGCGTTTGTCATCAATTTCGAGTTAATCTAACTATTGTTGACTATTAATTATTTCAGCTATTATATACACTCCTAAAACTAGCACAAGATACGATAATATAAGATACATCAAACTGACAAAGTTTTATAACTGTATTGTAATAAAGATATTACGCAACATTATCGCATGTCACACGAGAATCGATATCTACGTTCCATACTACAATATAATATAATACGCTATAGTGATAAATGATAAGCCAATGAAAGGGAAAATAGATAATTATTACGTAAGAATACCTACCCTACCTAATACTAGGGTATGTTGTGCGACGGGAAATGTCACGCGTAAGAAGTAGTTAGTCAAGGTTACTCTTTCAATTCATTGAACACACACGTAATACGGCATGTGTAAGTGTCACTTAAGTATGTAGGTTAAATATAACATAGGTACCTATTTAAATTTTATAGAGAGCTCACACTAGTGTCTTTGGAGCGGCGTCTAGTCAGCGGGTCAGCGCTAGGGAAAACGGCGTCGCTACGGAGTTGCGCCTACGTTGCGAGCTGCAGCCATAGAGTTGACTAGTCAATCCTCTAGACGCCGACCCTCGGGAGACACTATAGTTCGTTTTTTAGGGTTCCGTACCTCAAAAGGAAAAAATGGAACCCTTATAGGATCACTCGTGCGTCTGTCTGTCCGTCCGTCTGTCACAGCCAATTTGCTCCGAAACTACTGGACCAATTAAGTTGAAATTTCGTACACATATGTAAGTCTGTGACCCGAAAACGAATATGTAACGTCAACAAATGAATTTTAAACATAGGGGCTACTTTTGGGGGTAAACCATAAAATTATAAATCAAAGTTTTGCAAACTATGTCGTGTTACATATCAAACGAAAGAGCTCATTGTGAGAATCTCAAATATATTTTTTTTATAAATTTACGATAAAAATTTTAGAAGTTATTCAAGAAAATAGATAAAAGATGACCATTCCCCCCCCTCTATCTCCGAAACTACAAAGTCTTAAATTCTGAAAAAAATACACAAAATAGTCCTTTACCTAAAGATGACAGGAAAACTTATTAGAAATCTAGAGTCAAGCGTGAGTCGGATTTAAAAACAAAAATGCGGTTTAGGTTGTTTTAGGGACACAGCCGCAATACTTTCAGTGAAACATGATGTAGACAGCTATTGCGAAGGCCCTAGGCCGATATCCGCATAAGGCCGAAGACCCAAAGCATCCCGAAGAGGCGTGCCTTTAGCTTCAAGCGTGAGTTGGACTGTAGATAAAAAGATGCGACTAGGCTGTATCTGGCACACAGCCGCAATGGTACTTGTAGTACTGATTGATTAGGTTACTAGGTATTGTCACGTGTTTTAAAAAGCACTATACAGGGTGGCCAAAAAATAAACTAAGTGTATTCCCGTTGCCGACGTGCAACCCCGAAATCGCGAAGAAAAGTTTGGCTGTTTCATACGTTTTGGCTGGTCCGTTTTCTATGGGAGGATACATTTTTTTTCGCGATTTCGGGTCCCATAGTAAATGTTGCTCAGTAGGTGTAATCCCAAAACCTCCCTGGCTACGGGAATGTGCGTATTTTTTGGCCACCTTGTAGGTATTATCTCTCTTCGGCCTTCGCTTTTAAAACACTTGCGGAAGTTGTAGGAAGCGCTCCGAGTTTTAAGCTCTACGCGGAGCCACAGAATAAATAATAGTACTAGGTACAGAAGACTCACTCTCTAACAAAACGCGTCTGTCACGATCAGCACAGATATGGCCGCTAGGTGGCGACAGCGCCACGCGCGGCTTATGGCAAGCCCCAAAATTGGGGTCGAACGGATATACTTTTAGCTACCTGTAGCAAAGCGACGAAATCGCGGAGTGAGACACGCCTGGCGGAGCTCGGTCTTCAGTCTTCGCATTTAGACACTTTTACTATTGTTCGGCATTTAATTTCCTATCTAAGCTACTTTGCATATTTGCAGAGATATAAGCCACCACGCCAGAAAACTTCATATTACATGTGTTGAAAACTTGATTGACTCATTCGGGTTTTTCAAGACGTTTCACTCACGTCACGTTACACGTACAAAAAAAAATTGTTGAAAATTGTGTGATGTACGGAACCCTTGAAACGCGAGTCCGACTCGCACTTGACCAGTTTTTTTAGCATTAGTAAGAACTTGAAATAAGGTAAGCGATCTTGACATGTCTTTTAGTTGAAAAACGCTTTTAAAAATCAGTAACTAATAATATTACCTATGAAAGCAGTAAAATATAAATGATCATATTAGATTCATAACTGTTACATATATGCCGTAACTTATTTTTAAAATGTGTTTTTCAATTAAAAGACATATAGATTGTTTACCTTATTAATAATGCTAAAAAAGCCGAACTATAGTGTGGGGTATCTCATAAGCCGCGGCTCCACCAAGCGCACGCGCTCGCGAGGCAGCCTTGCTCGGTCTGTGCACGTCCACAGTGCCTCGGGGCCGTGCGGGCGCACGTTGGCTCGGCCGAGCGTGCCTCGGGGTCGAGCCGTCCGCTGTCGAGTATCTATTTAAATTTTATTGCACAAAAGAAAACTTATCGTACAAAAGGCGGACTAATGCCAAAAGCATTCTGTACCAGTCAACCTTAAGGCAAAGTATATGTGGAGTCTTAGCTGCAAGCAAACGATAAATACAGTGTTACTGGATTTAGATTTAAGTTATAATTATACTGTGTGTTAATAAATGGTTTACTAACGAATGGGCCAAAAACGTTTCCCAAAGTATCACATCCCAAACTATTTTACCCAAAATATAATTTCCCAAATAGATATTTGGCAAAACAACTTATGGCAATAATTTTACAGTTAGCAAAACTCTTTTTTGGCAAGTTATTGTTTTACAAAAAATTACTTGGTCAAACTTCATTTTACCAAGTAGGTACATAATTATTATTTAGTCAAATGTATCGTTAGGCATGACTAACATTTCCCAAAATATTGCACGAAATACGATTTACATCCCAATAGAGCCTGCAGTATTTTTATTTGGCTGGCGTTTAACTGATCATTAGATTATATAGTAAAATGTAACGTCAAAAAAACATTTTTAATGTCAAAAATAGTAAATGATCCCCAAAACTAAAACTCAATTTTAATGTGAAATGATAACCAAATTTGTTACATTTTTTTTTTGCTATCCTATCAAAGCAAATAACACCATAAGTAATCATTGTAACCCAAAAATAGTAAATAACCACCAAAATTTAAACCATATTTTAGTTAAAAATGTCACGCAAGTTTTTTACATCTCGTTATCGTATTAAATTAATTAATCCACTTCGTTACCTTTTTCTAGTCCATAGCATTTCGTTTCTGTAAGTGTCGCAGTTCTAACCTAACCTACTTTTCTGATACCGGTTCGGTTTTGTGAGGATTGCAGTTCAAGTTCAAATCTAACCCAACCCACACAAATTACGCACTTTAACGTATTTATACCTATTATATTAACACAACAAAAGATACAAATTAAAATAAAGATACCTATTTGTCAAATTTGCGAAGTGACAATTTGACCAAACTTCTTTTTGGAATATAATATTAGCCAATAAAAAACTTTTGCTAAATAAGTTTTTGTCTTAATAAAATTGACGGATGAAAAGAGGTTGCATGTAGTGGAGATGAGAATGTTAAGATGGATGTGTGGTGTGACAAGAATGGATAGGATAAGGAATGAGTATATAAGAGGAAGCCTAAAAGTTGCACCCATAGTAGAAAAAGTAAGAGCGAATCGCCTAGCGTGGTACGGGCATGTGATGCCGAGGGACGAAAGTTATGTGACGAAAAAGGTATTACGAATGAATGTGGAGGGAAGTAATGGGAGAGGAAGACCGAGAAAAGGGTGGATGGACTGTGTGAGAGATGATATGAAGCGAACGCAAGTGAATGAGATGTCGGGCGAGAGAGAGGTATGGAAGAAAAAGACATGCTGCGCCGACCCCAAATGAAGGGGATAAGGGCAAGCGAATGATGATGATGAAATGAAAGAAAAATGATGCCAAATGATAACTTGGCCAAACAAATTAATTGCGAAGTGTAAATTTGCATAAGATTCATTTGGGAAACTAATGCGCTAAGTTTGTTGGGAAGTGAAATTTGGCGAAAGGTATTTGGCCCAAACGGAAGTATACTTACACCACCAAAACCTTATATGTATGATATAGCTCCAATTTAACCATTTTCATTTCTTTTTAGGGTTCCGTACCCAAAGGGTAAAACGGGACCCTATTACTAAGACTTCGCTGTCCGTCCGTCCGTCCGTCCGTCCGTCCGTCTGTCACCAGGCTGTATCTCAAGAACCGTGATAGCTAGACAGTTGAAATTTTCACAGATGATGTATTTCTGTTGCCGTTATAACAACAAATACTAAAAACAGAATAAAATAAAGATTTAAATGGAGCTCCCATACAACAAACGTGATTTTTGACCAAAGTTAAGCAACGTCGGGAGGGGTCAGTACTTGGATGGGTGACCGTTTTCTTTTTGCTTTATTTGTTTTTTTTTTTGCTTTATGGTACGAAACCCTTCGCGCGCGAGTCCGACTCGCACTTGCCCGGTTTTTTTTTTGTGTAAAAATTGATATTTGTATAGTTTTCTGCACTTCCTCGAAGGGCAACGGGAATATCTAATGACATATCGTACGTAAGTAAGTTTATATAAGTCAACATTCAAAGTCAAGATTGAAGATTGCAAATTAATAGAGTCGGACCAGGATAACTCGGCATGGCAATAACAAAGCGTGACAATACTGTACGATCACTAATAACCCCCAAATGTCGACGATTGCCGTCGTCAATTCCTGTTCCTGTCACACTTACGTACGAATGTACAAGTGCGACAGAGAGGGAACACGTCAAACGTGGTTCGCGGTCCTCAGTATGGAGATGTCGCTCGATTTTACAACGTCTAGCAGGCGTTATCTAAATGCGTTTTATATGTGTCCGCTACCTAACGATTCTTTTTATTGCAGTAAGTTTTTAAGCAGCATGTGGAGCGCTCTTTATGGTACCTACCTGATTGGTCGAGAATGTAATGTAAATGACTCGTACACATTATATTTCATACTTAACTTGTTCGCGTCTTTCCTGTAGACATCGCAAAAGAAAAGCTAATTAGCACCCTTAAAGGCTAAATACATTTTTAGGGTTCCATGCCCAAAGAGGGTAAAAACCTAAAAACGGGATCATATTACTAAGATTCCGCTATCCGTCCTGTCCGTCTGTCTGTCACCAGCCTGTATCTCATGAACCGTGATAGCTAGGTGCAGATGTACCTATTTCTGTTGCCGCTATTACAACAAATACTTAAAAACAGAATATAATAAATATTTTAGAAGCCCCATAGAACAAATGTGTTCTTTTTTGCCATTTTTTGCGTAATGGTACGGTTTTTTTAGTACTCGCGACTCAAGAAAGATAAAGGTGATAAAATAGTTATAGAAGAGACCTTTTTCTGAAATGATTTTTATCCGAATGCTTGCTTTATTATGATTAAGTTTGCGTAGAGAAGACATAGCTACTCGACTGCGTCGTAAGATTTTTGTATGTGCGACTCAAATCATTTTAATGTATTTAAATGTACTTATTTAAAATAGCTGACTATGGAAAAATGTAAAGGCAAAGGGGTTTATACTTGAGAGGCAAAGTAACCTGTCACAAGAAGAACGCGCCAATTGACATTAGCATTTGAGAACATTTAGAACGCCTTACATCCACTCTAACCGTTGGTCAAATTTACACTTTAAGTGCTAAGTAATTAAATCGCATTTACTACAACGAGGAAAACAAATGAAGACTTTTAGCGAAAAAAACATGTTCGTATAATGGAACAACACTCGGAGTCGTAAAAGAACTGTCGTTCTAACATGCACCTAAATTATATCTAAGAAAGTGTCTACATTACAAGATCGTTACATTAGTGTTACATAAGTTCGGCCACTTACAGTATACTGATTTTGCATTTGATACTAATATACAAAATTGTATTATCAATCGATGACACAAATATACCCGGTTTTATGTGTGATTTTTAAGTCTTAATTGTTTTTACTGAATTCCGTTGATTTGGTGAGGTTCTGTATCGATAAACGTTACTACATATATAAACACACACACATACTGAGTAGTTTTTTCCACGGCTCCATGAATGAAAACATCATAAAGAACCGATGTATCTACAAATTCCGACAAGGCTCAGGCAAGGGGATTCCTCCGAAGAATTGTTCGGTAGGATGAATCCTTAGCTTCTTTCCGCCGTCGCTCTGCGCGACAACATTTCCATCTTACTTAGGATACTTCCTTAGATGGTTGGCAGTCTTCAACTATGCGTTTCTCCAGAGACTTCCGGAAGCCTCACTGAGGAATGCACTGTCGCCCGCGGTATTTCCGGCCCGATACGACCTTCAAACCTAAAGCGGGATTTACATTACGAAATGTCACGCATGTTGAAATCAGTTTCACGAAAGTAATTTCGATATAAGCGAAAGTCTTCTCTTCTTCTTCCTCGCGTTATCCCGGCATTTTTGCCACGGCCACATAGGAGCCTGGGGTCCGCTTGACAACTAATCCCATGATTTGACGTAGGCACTAGTTTTTACGAAAGCGACTGCCATCTGACCTTCCAACCCAGAGGGGAAACTAGGCTTTATTGGGACTAGTCCGGTTTCCTCACGATGTTTTCCTTCACCGAAAAGCGACTAGTAAATATCAAATGATATTTCGTACATAAGTTCCAAAAAACTCATTGGTACGAGCCGGGGTTTGAACCCGCGACCTCCGGATTGCAAGTCGCACGCTCTTACCGCTAGGCCACCAGCGCTTCAATATAAGCGAAAGTAATTTCGTGAAATAAATAGTCGTGGATTTCACAGTATCGCAGTGACCATGGCCCCATCAGCAACGAAGCTCCGCACAGCGCAGACAATTTCGCGACACTAAGTTTTCACGTCGCATCGTGTTAATAACTACTAAATTAGTTGCATGACCCTACATAATTTCACCAAAGCATCGCGCGGGGCACGAAATTGACTTGCTTTCATGAAATTAATGCATTCATAAAGGTGAATTTACATTACGAAATTAGTGTCATGAAATTGGTTTCGTGACATTAGTTTCACCAACAGTTTCACGTGTAATTTAGTACTTTCATAATGCATGAATTAATTTCACGAATGCAAATCAGTTTCGTGCTCTGCGCGATTTTTTGGTGAAATTAGTGTCATGCAACTAATTTCGTTGTGTAAATACGACGTGAAAACTTAGTGTCGCGAAAGTGTCTGCGCTTTGCGGACGTGTAGCTTCGATGCTGATGCGGCCATGGTCACTGCGATACTGTGAATTTCACGACACTAATTATTTCACAAAATTACTTTCCGCATATATCGAAACTATTACTTTCGTGAAACTGATTTCAACATGCATGACACTAATTTCGTAATGTATATCCCGCTTTAATAACTACTAAATTAGTTGCATGACACTACATAATTTCACCAAAACATCGCGCGGGGCACGAAATTGACTTGCTTTCATGAAATTAATGCATTCATTAGGAAAATATTATACTTGTACACGTAAAACTGTTGATAAAACTAATGTCATGTAGGTAATCGATTTGACGACCGGTCTAACCTAGCGGGTAGTGATCCTGCCTATGAAGCCGATGGTCCCGGGTTCGAATCCCGGTAAGGGCATTTATTTGTGTGATGACATAGATATTTGTTCCTGAGTCATGTTTATTTTCTGTTTGCTATGTCGGTATTTAAGTATTTATATTAAATATCATATATATATATGTATATATATATCGTTGTCTATAAGTACCCACAACACAAGCCTTCATGGAGCTTACCGTGGGACTTCGTCAATTCGTGTAAAAATGTCCTATAATATTTATATATTTATTTAATTTCACGCCACCAATTTTGTAATGTAAATCCCGCTGCAAGAGCGTAGAGCGTACAAGCTTCCATCACAAAGGCCAGCAGGTTATGTGCCTTGTGGTGTAACAACAAGTCTGTATGTAACAAGTTGGCCCTGCTAGCCCGTGTGCCTGCTGTTAAATCTTATGGAGTAAAATTAGTTCAAGCGGCTGCCGCTAGTACTAATGTAGGACATTCCATAAGATTACCTGTGTTTGTGACGATCAGCGCCACCGACTTCGCACGTTCCCAAAAGTGCTAGGTCAGGAAAGTAAGGTACCTAAGCGAGAAAAAAGAACACAATTTAACAAATCGTAACCGCTCATTTTTTTTTTAATAATAGCCACGTACGCATACGCACCTTTCCAAAAAAGTACAAATAAACATATCCAACAATACATACGCCCAGCTAGGAAGCGACGTAACCATACTCGCCTCCGGTTTCCTGGCCAGGGGGTCTATTACGAACACACCATCCCTTTCCCTCCTAAGGGTTACAGAAAGGGAGGGTAGATCCGTTTCGTATTTCGAGGCAGGGGTCGCGCTACGGGCGGTCCGGAGCCGTGTTTGCAAATAAACAGTTGACGGCGCCTGCTAGGGTTGTACAATGGCGCGCCGCATTCGCACGGAGCAGCCCTGGGAATGGTTCCATGCCCCCCGCGGCGATGGCTGTGATAAGGACCGATTTTTACTCACCTCGGTATGAGACTATGAGAACGGCGACCTGGCAGTTTTCAACTGGGGACATTCGGGCCATACACACTTTTGAGAGGATATAGAGGACGACACGCTTCTCCATACAAACGTTGTCCTCATCTTCCCTGGATATTGACATTATGGAAAATAGTTTTACAGAATACATTGCATGTTAACCTATAGATATGCCTTCTTTGACTGTGTTCGATTTTTTGACTAATTATAAGAGTTAAGAGCGAAAACCAAATTCCATATAAATTTTTAAAGCTCAAATATGACTGTGGTTAATATACTTCAAATTACGTAAAAATATTTTCTATAATGTTAATACCCAAAGAGGCAAATGCGAGTTACGTTTATATCCTGGAGAATCGGTCAAGTGATTTTATCCCCTTTCGTCTTATGTTTAGGAAGGGTCCATATTGGGTCGCATAATAATTGATTGTCCTAATGTAATGTTACGCATAAAACTCATTTCGCATATTTTTTCTCCAGCTGAAACAGAAAGTATTTTCGTTTAGTTGTACCACTGTATATATATTGTATGTAAATAAATGATTTATATTTCGCATAATTGTTATTGTGCTGGAAATATTAACATTTCTGAAAAATTATAACACAAACCTAACCTAACCTATTCTACACAACCTATGCAAAATATTTTCGAAAATACTTTCTGTTTCAGCTGGAGAAAAAATATGCGAAAAGAGATTTATGCGTAACATTACATTATGACAATCAATTATTATGCGATGAGATAGGATCCCGTTTAGGAAGCTTCGAAGCAGAGCGGTCCCGCGTGTGGCTTTTAAGTTTAGGAAGCTTTAAAGCTGAGCGGTCCCGCGTGTGGCTTTTAAGTTTAGGAAGCTTCGAAGCTGTGTGGTCCCTCGTGTGGCTTTTAAGTTTAGGAAGCTTCGAGCTTAGCTGTTCCGTGTGTGGCTTTTAAGTTTAGGAAGCTTTGAAGCTGAGTGGTCCCGCGTGTGGCTTTTAAGTTTAGGAAGCTTCGAAACTGAGTGGTCCCGCGTGTGGCTTTTAAGTTTAGGAAGCTACGAGCTTAGCTGTTCCGTGTGTGGCTTTTAAATTTAGGAAGCTTCGTAACTGAGTGGTCGCGCGTATGGCTTTTGAGTTTAGGAAGCTTCGAAGCTGTGTGGTCCCACGTGTGGCTTTTAAGTTTAGGAAGCTTCGAAGCTGAGTTGTCCCGCGTGTGGCTTTTAAGTTAAGGAAACTTGCGCGTGTGGTTTTCAGGAAGTTTCGAAGCTGAGACGCGGGACCCCGCGTGTGACTTTACAACTTCGACACTTACTTAATATTTCTCATAACTTATGTATGATCATTAAATGATCATACATAAGTTATGAGAAATATTTGATATTGAGAAGGTGTTCTTCTGTGTGTGTGGCTTTGTATAGGTCTGTCCGTTTTTGTAAGAGCAAATTGGTACGCCATAGTAAATGTAAGGCTAGATTGTACCTCTAATGGTACTGAAATTGAATTCCTTGATCCTTGACAGTACTTGCGCGTTGGCGATAGTATACCTATTATAGTCGTGTCCAGATATTTGTGAGCACCTGAGCGCGACTGTTCTGAACCCCTAGTGTGAATTTCATTCGATAGCGTGACGAGCGTATGTGTTTGCGTGTCTATTATAGTATGGGATTTTGAAAATCGCGCCAAGCGGGACGTTTCGTAAAAGTCAAAATCCCATACAAAATGACGCTTAACGCAAACGCGTACATCACGTCACGCTATCGAATGAAATTTATCGAGTGATATTACAAATAATAGTGCCGGAGGTGGTTTACTAACGAATGGGCCAAAATCGTTTCCCAAAGTATCACATCCCAAACTATGTTTCCCAAATTATCATTTCCCAAAAAAATGTTTGGCAAAACAACTTATCGCAAATTTTCAGTTAGCAATAGTCTTTTTTGGCAAGTTATTGTTTAGCAAATAATTACTTGGACAAGTTTCATTTTACCAAATATTATTTAGTCAAATGTATCATTAAGCATAACTTACATGTCCCAAAATATTGCATGGCATACAATTTACATACCAATAAAGTGGAGGCTGCAGAATTTTATTTGTCTAGTATTTAAATGATCATTACATATACATAGTAAAATGTAACGTCAAAAAAAGACATTCTTACTGCCAAAAATATGTAGTAAATGATCACTAAAATTAAAACTCCATTTTAATGTAAAATGACAACCAAATTTGTTACATCTTGCTATACTATTAAAGCAAATAACACCAAAGTAATCATTGTAACCCAAAAATAGTAAATAACCACCAATATTCAAACCACATTTTAGTTTAAAATGTCATGCAATTTTTTTACATCTCGTTATTCTATTAAATTAATTAATCCACTTCGATGACCTTTTTTTAGTACATAGAATTTCGTTTCTGTAAGGACCGCAGTTCTAACCTAACCTAACCCACTTTTCTAATAGCATTTCGATTCTGTGAGGGTGACAGTTCTAACCTAACCTAACCCACTTTTCTGATAGCGGTTCCGTTTTGTGAGGATCGTAGTTCAAACCTAACCCAACCCACCCAAATTATGTAGAATTTAACGTACCTATTATAACATAACAAAAAGTACTTTAAATAGAGATGCCTATTTGTCAAATTTGCGAAGTGACAATTTTGACCAAACATCTTTTTGGAATATAATATTAGACGATAAAAAACGTTTGCTAAATAAGTTTTTGTCCTAATAACATTTGACAAAGTAAAATCATGCCAAATGTTAATTTGACCAAATAAATTATATGCGAAGTGTAACTTTGCTAAAGGTTCCTTTGGGAAATGAAACTATTGCGATAAGTTTGTTGGGAAGTGAAATTTGGCGAAATGTATTTGGCCGAAACGAAAGTACACCGCCGGAGGTAGTGTCATCCAATGTATGGGATGTGCAAGTTTTGGTATCGGATGAATTTACTTGGCACAGACGTAGTATACGTCAAGCTAAGCCAATCCAGCCCGGTAGCCAACCGACACCCCCTGGTGGGTAGGCAGGGGGGCATCCAAAGTTACACGCCGCATATCGGCTTCTATTTACCTACCACCTCGAGTTTGGTATAATTTCCAGATAAATCGGGCATAAGGAATTCATTTTTGAGACATTTGATGTACAGTTTAATAGAAAATAAAACTGGTCAAGTGCGAGTCGGACTCGCGTTTCAAGGGTTCCGTACATCACACAATTTTCAATAAAAAAATTTGTACGTGACGTGAGTGAAACGCCTTGAAAAACCCGAATGAGTCAATCAAGTTTTCAACACATGTAACATGAAGTTTTCTGGCGTGGTGGCTTATATCTCTGCAAATATGCAAAGTAGCTTCTAGATAGGAAATTAAATGGCGAACAATAGTACAAGTGTCTAAATGCGAAGACTGAAGACCGAGCTCCGCGTAGGGCTGAAACTCGGAGCGTCCAATGGGTTGCGCTTCCTACAACTTCCGCAAGTGTTTTAAAAGCGAAGGCCGAAGAGAGATAATACCTACAGGGTGGCCAAAAAATAAGTAAATTCCCGTAACCAGGGAGGTATTGGGATTATACCTACCTACTGAGCAACATTTACTATGGGACCCGAAATCGCGAAAAGAAATGTATCCTCCCATAGAAAACGGACCAGTCAAAACGTATGAAACAGCCAAATTTTTCTTTGCGATTTCGGGGTTGCACGTCGGCAACGGAAATACACTTAGTTTATTTTTTGGCCACCATGTATAGTGCTTTTTAAAACACGTGACAATACCTAGTAACCTAATCAATCAGTACTACAAGTAACATTGCGGCTGTGTGCCAGATACAGCTTAGTCGCATTTTGTATCTTAAGTCCGACTCACGCTTGAAGCTAAAGGCACGTCTCTTCGGGACGCTTCGGGTCTTCGGCCTTATGCGGATTTCGGCCTAGGGCCTTCGCAATAGCTGTCTAGAACTCTAATACATTACGTTTCACTTAAACCATTGCGGCTGTGTCCCTAAAAAACCTAAACCGCATTTTTGTTCTTAAATCCGACTCACGCTTGACTCTAGATTTCTAATAGGTTTTCCTGTCATCTTTAGGAAAAGGACTATTTTGGGTATTTTTTTCAGAGTTTTAGACTTAGTAGTTTCGGAGATAGAGGGGGGGGGGAATGGTCATTTTTTGTCTATTTTCTTGAATAACTTCTAGAATTTTTATCGTAAATTTATAAAAAAAATATATTTGAGATTCTCACAATGAGCTCTTTCGTTTGATATGTAACACGACATAGTTTGCAAAACTTTGATTTTTAATTTTATGGTTTACCCCCCAAAAGTAGCCCCTATGTTTAAAATTCATTTGTTGACTTTACATATCCGTCTTTGGGTCACGGACTTACATATGTGTACTAAATTTCAACTAAATTGGTCCAGTAGTTTCGGAGCAAATTGGCTGTGACAGACGGACGGACAGACAGACGCACGAGTGATCCTATAAGGGTTCCGTTTTTTCCTTTTGAGGTACGGAACCCTAAAAATAAAAATATTGACGAATAAATGATAATCAGTGTGCTATTTTTTTATTCAACTATTATAACTATTGTCAGCCGAAACTAGAAATGCTAGAAAGTTGAAATTTGCACACCAGGTTACATTTATAATGTGTACAAGAGATAAGAAGCGATTTTGAAAAATTCAACCCGTAAGGGGGTTAAAAAGGGGATGAAAGTTTGTATGGGGTTCATGTTCTATTTTAAGCTAGGAATTTCAAACTTCGTTAAAAGGTATACTATTCAAATACAAAAAAACTTTTTGAAAATTCATCCCCTAAGGTGGCGAAATAGGGGTTGAAAATTTGTATGGAGATCAAATTTTTTGGCGAGTGTGGGGCTTGAACCTTTTTATATGTGCATATTATTAGAATACAAAAAAAAGAAATTTCAGCGTTTTTAAAAATTCATCCTCTAACGTGGTTAAAAAGAAGTAGAAAGCTTGAATCCATTACAAATTACATTGACTGCCCCCCCTGCCTACCTGCCAGGGGCTGGCGGATGTCTACCGGGCTCAAATAGCTTAGCTTTACGTATATTACATTTGTGCTAAGTGAATTCATCCGATACCAAAATTTGCACCTTATGACACTACTTCCGTCACTATAATATGCACAGGAGTATAAGTTCCTCAAATTTTAATTTTTTTTTTTAATTTTGTTGTAAAAAATATCTCATCGATAGATGACCCCTAAATCGGCAAACATAGGCACCAACGTACCTATAGTATTGTATAGGTAAGTACCTAATAATAAATGCTAAAGTCACAGTTCAAACAACTAATTCAAACGAAACTATATCTAGACACGCGGCAGCGTGTCAAGCCAAGTTCAAGCAAAGGAACTGGCTAGCCAGCGCCGAGTGTAATATTACACGAACCACTTGGTGCCACTTTTGACCCTTCTATAACTCAAAACATCTTTGACGTAAACACGTAAAACTACGTGTGTTTAATTATATCCATAAGGATATCTAGAAGCCCAAATTTCATGAAGCTAGCTCAAACGGTTATAAAGGTATGAAGGTCAAAAAGTCGTAAATTTTAAGACTGACTTATGACTTATAGTACCTAAACCTAACCTACTTCCAGATGACCTAGAAGGATGAAATTTGGAATCCAGCTTGGTTATTGTGTGTAACCGTAGGAAAAAATCTAAAATTAAAATAAAGTTAAAAAATAGGGGGGGTCCCCATACAAAAAAACCCGTTTTTATTGGGACTGACATATAAGTACCTAAACCTAACCTACTTCCAGATGACCTAGAAGGATGAAATTTGGAATCCAGCTCGGTTATTGTGTGTAACCGTAGGAAAAAATCTAAAAATAAAATAAAGTTTAAAAATAGGGGGGGTCCCCATACAAAAAAACCATTTTTTATTGGGACTGATATAAGTACCTAAACCTAACCTACTTCCAGATGACCTAGAAGGATGAAATTTGGAATCCAGCTCGGTTATTGTGTGTAACCGTAGGAAAAAATCTAAAAATTAAATAAAGTTTAAAAATAGGGGGGGTCCCCATACAAAAAAAACATTTTTTATTGGGACTGATATAAGTACCTAAACCTAACCTACTTCCAGATGACCTAGAAGGATGAAATTTGGAATCCAGCTCGGTTATTGTGTGTAAGCGTAGGAAAAAATCTAAAAATAAAAAAAAGTTAAAAAATATGGGGGGTCCCCATACAAAAAAATATTTTTTTATTGTAGCGTTGGAACCGTTACAAGCAGATATTTGAAACTACCCCAATATATGTATTATTATATTTGCTATATTAAAATAAAGTTTAGTCAAAAAATAAGTGGTGCCCCATACAAAAAACTTTTAATACGCTCTAAACAACCGGCCAACGGTGTGTCGTCGGCGGCGCGCGGTACCACATAATTATACAAAGAACAGAAGTAAAAACCATACAGCGGAAACACAAGAAAAAACATTAAATCTCAATACCTGCCTAGTTTTCTTTACAAAAAGTATTGATATCCCACCAAAAACATAAATGTAAAAAAGGAGAGCCAAGTTCAATACAAAAATTATGCTTGGCTGTGGGGCTCGCCGCAAAAAGAATGGAGATCTAAATGAGTGCCACTGCCAAGTTCTATGCAAAATCCAAATATGTATTTATAGGAACAAAATAACATTATAAACAAGTATTAAACTCTATTTCTTTGCTTTATTGGATACCTATAACAATTGCTGTTATTTAAAAAAATGTGAGATCTTAAAGTAGGTTAGATTTGGCTTGGCCAGGTTTTATCAGAATTACAATATATATAAAATGATTGATATAATGAAAACTGGCCAAGTCAAATCTAACCTACTTTAAGGTCTCACATTTTTTTAAATAACAGCAATTGTTATAGGTATCCAATAAAGCAAAGAAATAGAGTTTAATACTTGTTTATAATGTTATTTTGTTCCTATAAATACATATTTGGATTTTGCATAGAACTTGGCAGTGGCACTCATTTAGATCTCCATTCTTTTTGCGGCGAGCCCCACAGCCAAGCATAATTTTTGTATTGAACTTGGCTCTCCTTTTTTACATTTATGTTTTTGGTGGGATTTACATAACGAAAACAATAAAAACCATAAAAGCACTCGATCCCACAAATACATACAGGGTGTCAAAACAACGACGGCTCTCAAAACCGGCGCAACCCAGATAAAACACTCGAGCACACAATAACACAACACACAAGCACACAAATAAACACTTGAACACAAACAGTGACATTTTAATCGTACTCGATGATGTTTGGCCGAGTTAAGGGCCGGCCGCGACCCCGACGGGTTAGCATCTGTAGTACATATTTTATGAAGGAGTCCGTATGTTATTGAAGTTGTACAAAAAATAATTACTTTTTTTTTTGGTAATTTAGTGCCCTACGAAATTGATGGAGTATATTTTTTTAATATATACATATATTAAACATAATCATTTATCAATTTTACAACATATCGCTGGCCCAATATTACAGGGTTCTATGTTACATTTTAAAGATAGTTGAAATTCGACTTAATGTCACTATGACAATGTTATAATTTCAGTTCGATAATAGTGAAACATAGAACCCTGTAATATTGGGCCCTAAGGGCACTAAGTACTAATAATTATCAATAGTAATTCTGCATATTTGAACATTACTTTTACCACCTAATATACAGTACTAAATAGATTTAGATGAACATAAACAATAATAAAATTCTTGGCCTATCCCGACTGGTTTACAGAAATTCCATATTATAGAATCTTACGCGGACGGAGCCACGGGTTGTGTTTTGAACGGCTGCACGGATTATAGCTCCAAATGGTATCAAACGTATAACTGTGCATGTTTTACTATGTTTACAACATGCAACTGTATTTCAAATTCAAACGCGAATCTCACAAACACTAATCACCTATACAGTTGATTGACAGCTCAACGATTCACGATTTAGCTAAAACAATTGAGGCAACCCTACGCGATACCGACTTCAACAGTTTGCTTTATATCACTGCTCAACCCTAATTAAAAGCGCCGGTCAAATTAAATAGGACCTTAATTGGTATAACTAAAATTCAAATTCGCTTACGCAGATTATTTCGAAATGTATTGAAGCCGCTCCTAAAGCTCCGAATGAGATTGAACGTTAACACGTCGTGATAAGATTCAATTTTGCTGGTGTTAGTAATTACAGATAATATGATGTTCCGCGCCGTTAAGCGTCAAATCGCATTATTTTGCTGGCTTGCACTATTTGTATGTATGTTTGTATGAACGCTCGGCTGAACGGGGTTTGTACTCGAGTTAAACTATAACATTATCGGATCAGGTCGTTCATTTGTGGCGTATTTTAACATTCATGGGTAAACAACGGGTTGCACTCCGGGAGCGCCGGCAGAAGTGAAAACTCAATGATATTGTAACAGTTTTTCTATCAGGTGACGTGTCCGTCTTACAAAGAGTCTAACGTCAAAATATTAATAATAGCGCCATCACAAAGTGTAAGGTGTCGTGCACTGACAAACCAGCTATTAGGTCCTCGTTTCCTAACCAGTAAAATTTTTAGTTAGAAAATCAAATCGGAAATCCTTAGGTAAGTACATATGTACAAATTCTAGACAATACAGCCAATATCGGCCTACTTCCTAAAGCAAACCACCTGTGACTGGGACACACTTATAACGCAAAGAAGGTTTATTGAGTAGGTACATGGCACGTTTATTAAACTGTCTAATGTTAGAGTTATAATTTAGTTTTTAGAGTTCCGTACCCAAAGGGTAAAACGGGACCCTATTACTAAGATTTCGCTGTCCGTCCGTCCGTCCGTCCGTCCGTCCGTCCGTCCGTCCGTCCGTCTGTCACCAGGCTGTATCTCACGAACCGTGATAGCTAGACAGTTGAAATTTTCACAGATGATGTATTTCTGTTGCCGTTATAACAACAAATACTAAAAACAGAATAAAATAAAGATTTAAATGGGGCTCCCATACAACAAACGTGATTTTTGACCAAAGTTAAGCAACGTCGGGAGGGGTCAGTACTTGGATGGGTGACCGTTTTCTTTTTGCTTTTTTTTGTTTTTTAATTTTTTGCATTATGGTACGGAACCCTTCTCGCGCGAGTCCGACTCGCACTTGACCGGTTTTTATGTTTTAGGTTATTTATCTAATAAAATTTATGATCAGATTATAGAGTACGATTTTATTTTGCTTCCGTCATGTTGTGCACTTGCAGTGGTATAAGCCCCACGGTGAAGCTTTCAATTTAAAACATCTACAAAATGTCTACTCGAACTAATACCAGCAGCAACTACATCAATTATCTCCGTAAAAACGTGATTTACTAGAAAAATGCGTGAATCGTGATATGTTCGCGTGGAACAAACGTTCCGGAAACATAACACGACCCTCCTCTCCGCTGTCGAGCGATGGAGACATCATGACCTATATATGGACAAAAAAAGCAATAAAAACATATAACAATGCGAGCCACAACAATCATTGTTGGACCACAATACAACAATATTATTGTCATCTTTCATTTGTCAACACACACCCTGTATGAAAACAAAAGAACACATCTCAATTTCAACTCTATAGTTAAAGTGGTAAAGTTGAAAATCAAATGACGCGCAGTGTTAAGCTCAACAGCTGCGCATAGGCACATTTAAGTCGAAAGATAGTAAAGCGTTTGTTGTGGCGAGGCGTTTGTGATCTTTTGTACAATTGTGTTTTTTGTGGTTGTAGTACACCTCAGTGAGCAATACACATTGTACAAATTTACATTTTGCGCGGTTTGCTATTGATAATAAATAAAACGGTCAAGAGTGAGCGTTGAGCGTTTAACCTAAGGGTCTGGATAATTGCAGTTCAGTTGCAACTTATATAGTTGTTTGTTTTACAAGGCGGCAAAGTTGTTGTTTTACCGCTCGTGCTAATATTGATACCCGAGCAAGCGAAAGATTCCAAAGTTGAAAAATGGAATCTTGAGCGTTGCGAGGGTTTCAAAGCACGAAGGTTAAACAAAATTTGCCCCCGAGTGAAACACAAAATTTTTCACCACACCAACCCGAAGCAAATATTAAATGTAAAATATCAGACAAAATCAAACCAATTCAAATTCAAATGAATGTTATTATATATTTATCATCCAAATTCATCATTTAAAAGTAAATTCTACCAGCAAACATAAGAAAACAACTCAAAATATGCATTTGATTACTTTGCCTCACATGTGAATAAAATGCCACTTTGCTATCAGTTTTTGAAGTGCAAAGTAAGACTTTCCGAGCTGGTGTGGTGAAATAGTTATTTGTACAACAAGAGATCAAAGTTTGATATTTCTTCGAGTGTTTATTTTGAGTCGCGTGCAACCGAAAGATTCTATAGTAGATTTTTCATGTAAAATTTTTCATCTCAGCAGTGAGAACATACCTATTAGGCAACTTAAAAATGTAATCCTTCTTCATCACTTAATACCTGCACGCATGTATTCTTAACCCTTTATAAGGCCCGTTGACAGGGACGTGCTATCGCAGAATTTGTTGCAGCTATCAGAAGCCTACATTTCAAAAATCTATTTTAAAAGCAAGTTGAATATTCAATTAATGCAAACGATTTTGAGCCCTATTATTAAAACAGTATGGTTGAATTTCTGATTGAGCGTATGTGGTCGATATATCGCCTCTGCCTTATAAAGGGTTAAGATAGGTATATAAACAATTAAGTTTAATTACCGCAATCGAACACAAAAACAAAACTTAATAATAAATTTCAGTAAGGCGGTGATCTTGGACACGGCGCGGATAGTCCGCCGGTTCCTCTCTCTGCGGCCCTGACCACCGGCAGCTTGGGCCCTGCTCCGCTGCTGGCGGCACCCTAGGTTAGGTTTTTTATAATGTGTTTATACTTATTGTTGTTTTTTATGTGTTTTTGTATTTTACTTTTATATTCATGTTATAAATGACCTAGCCTAAGAAGAAAAATAAATAAATGAGAAAATAATTTCAGTAAAATAATATGGAAATAACGGACACCAACTGACACTTTAATCGATAACTTTTTTTTGTAAAAAAAAACTATGTACGATACGGTCCGAATTGCGGATACGTACTATTTGTCAGCTATGGTAGTAATTCATAAAAGTAAAATAATTAATTTTGCATCTGTGTATTTTTTGAAATACAATACCCAGAAAGCTAGTCTGGCAGTCCCTACGCGCTCAAGGTATCCCCGAGGCATATGTCACTCTGGTTCAGGACATGTATAACATGATCCTCACTCAAATCAAAAGCCCAGCCGGATTGAGTGGCCCATTTCAGGTTGGAGTAGGCGTACATCAAGGGTCAGCACTTAGCCCGCTGCTCTTCAATCTGTCAATGGACTACATAACACGCAGTATCCAGGCGCCAACTCCGTGGTGCATACTATATGCAGATGACATTGTACTAATCACCAAACGCGCCTCAGAACTGCAGCAATCTCTAAACAAGTGGCTTAAAGAGATCGAGCGTCACGGTCTGCGCATCAGTAGAACGAAGACTGAGTATATGGAATGTGATTATGAAGGCACGGAAGATACCAACTGTGACATACTCATAGAAGATAAGGTATTGCCTAAAGCATCTCACTTCAAATACCTTGGTTCAGTTGTGACGGCAAACGCGAACGTGGACGATGACGTCACCCATCGAGTGAACTCAGCATGGCTAAAGTGGAGATCTTTGTCCGGCGTTCTTTGCGACCCCAAAATGCCAATAAAGACAAAAGGGAAAATATATAAAACCGCCGTTAGACCCGCAATGATGTATGGAGCAGAATGCTGGGCCGCAAAGAAAGTGCATGAACAGAAACTCCACGTCGCGGAAATGAAAATGCTTAGATGGGCCGGCGGTGTCACGCGACTCGATAAGGTTCGCAATGAATATGTACGCGGCTCGTTCAAGGTAGCGCCTATTACCGAAAAACTCAAAGAGAGTAGAATGAGGTGGTATGGTCACGTTATGCGAAGGGACGAAAACTACACAGTGAGGAAGGCTATGAACATCCCAAGCAACCCCAGAGGAAGAGGCAGAAGACCAGCAACCTGGTGGACCAATGTTGAAAAAGAGATGAGGACACAAAACCTGACCACACAGACAACCCAGGATAGAATGTCCTGGCGCCGACGTACGAGGAGGCCCGACCCCAGCTGAACTGGGAAATGGGCTGGACAAAGAAGAAGAGCATCTGTGTATTTTTTGAATTAATTATTTTAACTGTACAATAAAATACCTAAAATATAGTAGTTTTATTAGTTTTTATCAAATCTGCAACTTTATTTATATTAATTTATTATTCTCGTTCGTACAGTCACCTGCAATAATATGTTACACAACAAAGGCCGCAAAAATATCTGACACGATCTTATTTGTAGAGTCATAAGAGCGTATCACATATTTTTGCAGCCTCCGAGGAGTAACATATTATTGCAGGTGACTACGTGGTTTGGAACGATGCGGTCTGAAGTTTTTCGGGGGTCTATATTATAAACCGTCAATATAGCGCTGAATGTCGTTTTAACTTTTTTTGTCTGTTTCTTTTTGCTAACAGTGTGAAAGGGACAGAGCTAATAGAACCCAAGTATTTCGATCTTGTATTAGATCCCGCAAGTTGAAATGACATTTGACTATAAAGGTCACTTGAATGTCATTTTGTCTCTCTCAGTGAGCAAAATCGCATTTTTCTCACTGTTTTTACGAAGCAAAGTACCCTTGTTCGAACTGCTGAGGTGAAAAAATAATGACTTACCTACTTAATGGCGCAGCGACCCAAAATGAGTGTTGGCCTCCGACACGAGTACACGCCAGTTGTCTCGATCCTGTCGTGTCTGTTGTGTCGATCGGCATGGAGATCGCGCAAGTCCGCTTCAACCGCATCGCCCCAGCGATACCTGGGACGTCCGATCGGCCTCCGCCCCACCGAGCGTCCCAGGTTGGTAATAAAAAAATAAAATATAAAATAAAATTTTATCAAAAGACTTGAAATATAAAATGGTTCTATCTATAATACTACATTTAATTTGAAATCTATAAAACTGCTGAAAGAAAAATTGAACATCATTAATTGAGACAATTATGAATCTTTGATACATTTTAAAAGCACAAAGATACTTATTTTTAATTTTTGCTTGTTTGCCATAACTTCCGAGAAAAGGTTTCAACGTGTGGCCGCGGAACCCTAGAAATAGGCCCATTGACCGGGTAATATTGAATAAACACATTATTATTGCCTACACCGGAAGAAACTATATCCTCCTAAGGCCCAGCCATACATATGCAAAACTAAAAATTTGCCAATGAAATTTGAACCTATAGTACAGGTAATACGGTTGATTTTTGTTTGATTTAATATTTACCGAAACAAAAGGAATGCAACCCTGTCCCAATTGAATACGGTTTAAATTTCATCAAACTGAAGAAGTCCTATAGGTAGTACCTTGGGCCTTAGGAGGCTATAGTAACGAATTACTTATGAATCTGGCCACAAATATAACGTTCCCAATAAAAAACAAAAAGTTTATGTTTAGAAATTAAAGTAGGCAATTTGAAGGTACCTACTATCCAATTCCTTTAACGAGCAATTCTTGTTTAAATATAGGTATATTTCGGGCATCTCGGAAACTGCTCTAACGATTTCGATGAAATTAGCTATATAGGTAGGGGTAAAAAGGGTAAAGATACGTTTTATTTTCTTACGATACTTTAACAACTGTTCCTAACGGATGTACCATGAACACTACAATCATATTACGAGTAAGTACCTATACTAATACTAAATAAGTCTTACCTTCAACATATCCTCCTTTAGTTTTCAATTCAATTCAATTCAAATTCTTAATTAATTCTTTTCTTTTCTTTTTTTTTAATTTGTTTTGAAAAAATACAAATTTGCGAAAATTATATCAACAAGCTGCAGCAGTAAAACTTCTTTGTCAACGTAGTTCCCTGCCACCCTGTATGACCGGGATACAGGTAAGTTTACTGTGTCCCGGGAAATATTGCCTAAAAGCTAAAAAATTGTACCTCACACGTGTTGACCGGCACAGGCAAGCTTTTTTCTAAGGATTAAAAAAAAAACGGCCACGTCCGAGTCGCACTCGCCCATGAAGGGTTCCGTAACAGCAAGTAACATAATGAAATTGCGTTTTACGATTTATGACGTATGAAAAAAAACTACTTACGGAGCATTCCATGAAATTGTTTACCGTTGTCCCGTACAAACGCGAAGTTTCTGAAGATTTAAAGGTATAAGAGTTTCCTTTTCTATGACAAATGGTCAAAAATATGCACAGAAAAATAATCGCCTGCTTTAAATGCCGAGAAAAAAGTCGCAACACAGGAAATAAAATGCGTTTGTACGGGACTGCCCGGCCCGTGGAATGCTCCTTACTAGATCTCGTTCAAACCAATTTTCGGTGGAAGTTTGCATAGTAATGTACATTTGTAAATCATATATATTTTTTTAGTTTTATCATTCTCTTATTTTAGAAGTTACAGGGGGGGGGACACACATTTTATCACTTTGGAAGTGTCTCTCGCGCAAACTATTCAGTTTAGAAACAATGATATTAAAAACCTCAATATCATTTTTGAAGCCTATTCATAGATAATGTATACCCCACACGTATGGGTTTGAGGAAAACATAGTTTTGAGTTTCAGTTCTAAGTATGGGGAACCCCCAAAATTATTTGTATTTTTTCTTATTTTTGTGTGAAAATCTTAATACGGTTCACAGAATACATCTATTTACGAAGTTTCAACAGTATAGTTCTTATAGTTTCGGAAAAAAGTGGCTGTGACATACGGACGGACAGACAGACATGACGAATCCATAAGGGTTCCGTTTTTTGCCATTTGGCTCGGAACCCTAAAAAGAGGTCGCATGCTCCACAAAACAAACTACGAAAAAGTCAATTTAAAATTAAAAACAAAATCACGTAGGTAGGCACCTAGTTCGCGAAATTGCAGGTCATCTCTGATGCCTACGCGCGCACACTTAGAATGATCCTTCTGAGTTTTACCAAAACATTAATAATTCGAATAGCAACATTACTACCAAGACTATAAGATTTAAATTACAATGTTTGAAGTTCTAAAAGTTAGCTAACGTTATTCGAGTGCGCTCGGAAGTGCAAAGGCCAAGTCCGCACGTACATGATAAGGATCGGCTGCAGGGATGTCGCCTGGTTGTTATTCCACAAACATCTGTATGTTACGTGCCGGAGCCTAGGGTGCTGAGAAAGTGCATACGACCAGATTTATCTACACGGATGAAGAGATTAGACGTATCTACACACGTGTGCTATTTGGAATTGAAGTCATAATAGCTGTGAGATGAAATATGTATTTATTTCATATATCAGTACCTTAGGTGCATCATGGATATCATGGCCTACACACTATACAGGGTGTGGCCTGTAACATGGCAAAAATATAAACTGTAGGCTCCTCAAACTGACCAACATTTGACATGACAACACTGAACCACCCATACACAATAGCATCAGTGCGTCTTACAACCAACATTAGAACCACTGAACCACCCATACACAATAGCACCAGTGCGTCTTACAACCAACACTAGAACCACTGAGCCACCCATACAAAATAGAATTAGTGCGTCTCACAACACAACCAACATTAGAACCACTGAACCACCCATACACAATAGCATCAGTGCGTCTTACAACCAACATTAGAACCACTGAACCACCCATACACAATAGCACCAGTGCGTCTTACAACCAACATTAGAACCACTGAACCACCCATACACAATAGAATTAGTGCGTCTCACAACACAACCAACATTAGAACCACTGAACCACCTATACACAATAGAACCAGTGCGTCTCACAACACAACCAACATTAGAACCACTGAACCACCCATACACAATAGCACCAGTGCGTCTTACAACCAACATTAGAACCACTGAACCACCCATACACAATAGCACCAGTGCGTCTTACAACCAACATTAGAACCACTGAACCACCCATACACAATAGCACCAGTGCGTCTTACAACCAAAATTAGAACCACTGAACCACCCATAAAACCAATGACAGTAATAAACACAGCTATCAGTTGTAGTTGAACATGAGAACTTCATCGCTATTACACCTGTTGATTATACCTTTCACAATAACGACGTTAATTTATTACTTAACAGAAATACTTATAGTTGTGTTTGCTCAGAGCAAAAAAAGGTCAACCACGGCGTTGCATGAACAAGAGATTTCCTTTAGCAGAATTGGTCCTTAGGACCCAAGGATGGATTTAAGAAGTGGAGCCACCCAGATTTTTGATGAAGGGGGGGACGACTGCGACGTTTGAGGTTAATAACTATTTAAGTTTAGGTTCTAAATCAAGTTTAGTATCATTTTCAACTAAATCAAAGATGTAGACATAGATTTAATCGAAATCGGTTCAGCGTTGATTGATTTCCCATACAATCCTACACCTTACTTTTTATTTTTAAGGTTTTTTTTTTGGAATAATAACTATCCTATGTTCTTCCCCGGCACTCAAACTATCTCTATACCAAATTTTATCTAAATCGGTTTAGCCGTTATTGAATCCCCATACAAATTTCCTCCTCCCTTTTCACACCCTTAAGGGATGATTATTGAGATTAAAAGTATGCTATGTTATTCCCTGGGACTCAAACTATCTCTGCGCTTAAACTGCTGAACCAATTTAGTTAAAATTTGGTACAAATTCAAAATCAAAATTTGGTACAAATTTTAACTAAATTGGTTCAGCAGTTTAAGCGTGAAGAGGAATTTAAAAAAAGTATTTTTTTCATATTTTATGTGTTTTTACTTCGGAATAATCGGAATGGTGTCATTATGATATCAGAAATGAATTCGGCACCCCCGATTTATACGGAAACTATACCAAACTTGACCTAGTAGCTTAAATGATACAGATATCAAGATCAAGTTGAGAGCCCCCCCCCCTAAAAATTTACAATAAAAATCTCGGTGGCTCCACTTCTTGAATCCATCCCTGGGTCCTAAGGACCAATCCTGCCAAAGGAAATCTCTTGTTCATGCAACGCCGTATATTAGCTCCAGCGCCATCCGCTATTACACTAAGGTAGGTATATACCTACCTTACCTAACTAAGGTACCTACCTAAGGTAGGTATATACGCAATACATATATATGCAGTGTTTTCCAATCAGAGGAGCCGCAATTAGATCCAAATAAAGCTGCACTTAAAAGTACGAATGACGCAACGCGTGTCTCTATTGATAGCGTCGGCGCCGTAGAGCTGCGCAGAGCGGCGCGCAGACTGAAGCCTCGATCTTCGACTGGTCCCGATGCGGTTCCTCCGTTTCTGGCTAAGGACTGTATATCGGCACTAGAGGTTCCACTCCTGCACATCTACAATCGTTCCTTGCAAACTGCCACCTATCCTGATTGTTGGAAGAGATCCAGGGTGACTCCTGTGCCTAAAAGCGGTTCCGGGTCGGACGTCACGGGGTATAGGCCAATTGCTGTGCTGCCGGTTTTCGGAAAGCTATTTGAGATGATCCTTGACTGCGAAATAACTCGGCAGATATCTACCCAGCTTGACGATAGCCAGCATGGGTTCCGCAAAGGTCGCTCTACTACTACCAACCTTAGCAACTTTGTGGACTATATCACGATGGCCATGGATGGTCGACGCCAGGTGGACGCAGCATATTTTGATTTTAAGAAGGCGTTTGATGTAATAGATAATGACATCCTCCTTGAAAAATTTGCAATGATAGGATTTGCTCCAAAATTGTTGTGCTTCTTTGCAAACTACCTAAGCAATCGTAGTCAATTTGTCCGGTTGGCAGGCTATAGCTCTCGGCCTTATTTTACCCGCTCAGGAGTGAGCCAAGGCAGCACTCTCGGCCCAACGCAATTTCTGATTATGATAAACGATTTGCCGAAGGTCGTCAGTGCTGCCAAATGCTTATTGTTTGCGGATGATCTCAAACTTTTCTTAGACATTAAAGTAGCTTCTGACTGTGGACGGTTGCAGGATGATATCAATGCAGTCGTAGCATGGAGTGAAGAGAATCACCTTCTTTTTAACACCACTAAATGTAAAGTCATCACATTCTCTAGGGCAAAGCACCCTATCATTGAACCGTATCGCCTGAACAGTGCTGAGCTAGAAAGAGTTTTCGATATACGAGATCTTGGGCTTATTATGGATACCCAACTCGACTTCCGAAAACACATAACTGTGACTTGTAAAACTGCGTGCAAAACTTTAGGGTTCATCATTAGAACAGCTGCCCAATTTACAAGTCTTAGGCCAGCGTTGGCGCTCTATTTTGCCTATGTTCGGAGTCGGTTGGAGTATGGAGCTATCGTGTGGGATCCGCATGAGGCAAAGTATACGCTCGTGCTTGAAAGAGTGCAGCGCAAATTTGCCAGGTTTGCCTATAAAAAGATGTTTGGCTACTATCCCTTTCTCTACCCTTCCCGCTTTGTCTTGGGCATGGTCGGCCTGGACTCTCTGGAACTCAGACGCAAAAAGCTCCTCATAGCGCATTTCCACTCTTTGTTCTGGGGTAGGGTCGACAATCCTAGTGTCCTGGGCCGCGTGGGGCTTGCTGTTCCGTTACCCAGCTTCTGTCCAATGGAAGGGGATTCGGTTTCGGGTGGCGCACGTCCTGCACGAAGGCGTAGGCGCCTACTGGCAGGCCCTGTGACGCGGACTGTACGTGCGGCGAGCGCGCCCTCCGCTCGGGCCATCGCACTTATAAATAATCTGCTGATGCAGGTCCCGGATGCCGACATCTTTGCTGACCAGTTAGGTATTTTCCTAGAAGCTGTCATACCTGTTCTCGACTCTGTGTAAATGAATTGTTATTATTATTTTTATTGACTTATTTTTATTTGTTTATGTTTTATTGACTTATTGATAGTGACATTTATTTATTCTGTGTTTCTGTGTAATTAATTGGTATATTCTGTGACTTAATTTATTTTGTGACTTATTTTTTATTGTATGCTTAATTTATTTTGTGACTTGATTTTTAATTTTTATTGTAGGCACAACTTTTAAATTTTAAGTTTTTCTTTATACTATACCGTGTAAGCGTTTTGGTGAAATACTGTCAGCTTATATGTGGGAAATAAATGAAATGAAATGAAATGAAATGTATTGCGCCTTGCAACATCGCGTGACGAATTTTATATAACAAAGGTTGAACGAGTTTTAGAAAGAAATGTAGTCAAAATCTAATGACGATTTATCACAAATAGGTACCACAATAGGGATTAAAAAAAAAATCTAGTTAACGTTAAAACAAAAAAAACACTTAAGTATCTCTATGTCATTTAAACGTAACGCCCGTAGGTATAAAAAGCTTCGCTGCATATAATCACAGTTCACTACACCTTATAAAACAAAGTCCCCCACCGCGTCTGTCTGTTTGTGTGTTGGTTCGCGATAAACTCAATAAATACTGAACAGATTTTCATGCGATTTTCACCTATCGATAGAGTGATTCTTGAAGAAGGTTAACGTGTATAATTTGTTAACCCGTGCGAAGCCGGTCTTTTCAAATCAAGTCCGATTTGCCAAGGAGCTAGAGGTCAAAATATACTCTATCACTGCCTCGACATGTTTGGACTTACGATTTAATGTCAATAGACAGCATTGACATGTCCCTCCTTATACGTTAGGTGCGAACGAGATGCACAGTGTCTAGTACAACAGCAGATTGTCAAAGTTCGAATCATTTTACGATCCGATGCGCCCGCGCAGTACGCGGTATTGTTAAAGCTGATTGGCTCAATCGATCCCAACTGTGAAAAACTAACTGTGAATAACGTGTCTGCCCGAGTGTGTAAGTGATAATTGACAGAAAAACAGAATAATTGTTGTCTATGCATCAGTCGATCAATCGGTTGTAATTATTGGCGGTTACGCTCGCACGCGCGGGCGGGGCGGAGGCTCCCTTCTCTGACACACAGGCCAATTCGAGTTTTATTTATCACCTAAATCTCATTACTGATATGATACTGATTTGTCAGTTTCAAAAAGAGACGTTTTGGTTAAAGGTTGACATAATGAGCAATTGAGCAGGTCCTCTAACTGTAAAGGAGATTACAACCATCTCATATTGGAATGATGTCAGATGCATGTTAGATCAGTATCACATTATACATATTATTGGGATTGGCCTGACACGTAGGTACATAATACTTTATGTTTTTCTATGGAAATATGACGTTTATCTCTTCAAGTGGCGCCAACGAAAACGCGTAAGGCGGGGCCCCGGTGGGTAGTCAGCGCAGATTACGGGAATTTTACAACATCGTCGATTTAAGCTTTTCTATGGTTTAAACTACAGTTTTATTTATTTTTAAAAATAAAGGAATGTCTCCTTTAAGTAAAATGAGCCAGCTTAATTATTTAAGGTAGTTTCCCTCCAAGGCCCGACTTATCTTTCAACTGTATATAACATATCGTTAGAATCAGCGTTAAATAGGCTATTTGAATATACGTTAGCAATTAGATTATTCTAATGTTTAGGTACACATTTGGACAAACCTAAACCTCTGGAAGAATGACAGTCTTCCAGATTCCTTTTTAAAAATGCCTACCACCATAAAACTAATTGATTATCAGGGGTAATTGTTATTTAATTATCAAAGTACCTAAGTCTTTTAGATTAAGTAAATCAATAAAAGGGACCTAAGATATAATTTATTTTACAAAACAACCTCTTAAAGATCAAGACTAAACTCGGACTAGGCGGTCGCTCCCGGATGAATGGTCCTCACCAACAAATATTATACCAAGTGTTTTTGTGTTTCTCACGGTATGCTATCTTCTCTAACTCGCTACCTAATTTTGGGCGCTAGAAGTGCATAACAATACTTAAATTCGTTCAATTTCACCTCTAAATACGGCAACACCTCATTAACCACTCACTGGTGGCCGACAGTTTACTGTTTCTCGCATCGACCCGTGAGTGGTGGGCCGCCAGTTTACTGCATTTGTTCGGACCATTCACGGGTTGACCGCCACTTGAAGGGTTATAATGACACTCTCTCACTTTGATTTGTTCATGCAAAGTTAACTCAGGCGGACTCTAGTTGTCGAGAAGGACAGATTACTAGATCATACAGGGTTTAGTCAAGTGAAATTATTTCAATAACATAGGTACTAGGTAACTATAATATCCATATGTAGGTAATATTATGTTAACGCTCCCATACATTTAGGAGTAGTTTTAAAGTAATTAAACTATATTTGTATTCAATTCGATTAACAAACTAAGTAATTTCAAACGAGTATTATTGTAAAACACGAGCTACTTAACGCGAGACTAACAGGCGTTTCGAAGCGACAATATGATTGAAAGTTTCATAATCGTTCCAAGTACCAACATAATTTCGACGCGCAGTCGACAGGTCGACACTCGTACTTTTTTATACTTTTACTATTAGATATGCTTATATAACATGATTAAAACCCTTCGGGCGACTTAAGACATGTCAAGATAAAAGGCAGTCGCGTTGACAACATCGTTCACACTCCGTCGACACAATCGTACCTGTCGCGACATGTCGCGCGACCGACGTGTCGGCGCAGCCCGATGTCTCGATCGATTACACCCGTCCCGGCGCACGACTTTCACTTTGCGTTTGATTACTTATGTACCTATGATTTATTAGGTGGGAATTAGATTGTGTAACAAATAAAGAATAGTTAAATTAAAGGTACATCAATTACGAAAAAACCGGGTAAGTGCGAGTCGGACTCGCGCACGAAGAGTTCCGTACCCTAATGCAAAACAAACAGTACTGACCCCACCCGACGTTGCTTAACTTCCGTCAAAAATCACGTTTGTTGTATGGGAGCCCCACTTAAATCTTTATTTTATTCTGTTTTTAGTATTTGTTGTTATAGCGACAATAGAAATACATCATCTGTGAAAATTTCAACTGTCTAGCTATCACGGATACAGCCTGGTGACAGACGGACGGACGGACTTTTTTTTTAAGCTTCCATGTCATTTGTCTTGCCTCCTACACCAAGCGATTAAACAAAAATATTTTATTGGTTGACGTAACTATACTTAGTGACCGAAGAGCTGGCGGCTACCTCGCGCAACGTATCAACATTGCGATACAGCGAGGAAATGCCGCCACCATCCTTGGTACAGTGCCTCAGGGCCCTCAGGGCTAGCTAGTTATAAATTTCGTTTAGTAATACCGTTCTCGAAAATTTCCCGAGAACAGAGAAATTTATCGCAAACGTTGTCGGAATTGTTCTCTGAGAGTTTTACCCTTTCGTGGCAAAAGCGATTAATTCTTTTTCATCTCTCCTGTTCGGAAAGTTCACCTTTCATAGGCTGATAACCGGGTGGAAAATTTAATTTCCCACCCTAGGGTGGAAAGTAATTTTTTTTTTAATTTTTACTTCGAACAACGGCATATTATTCAGTTAAAAGCTCTCATTAGCTTCCGCATGACTAAAATTGGCGCCGTTTACATTTTGATCGAAAAAAAATCGAAAACCATAGACAATCCAGTCTTAAATTGGGATGTATCTGAAACGGCCTTAATGTATACGCGCCTTAAAAAAAGTGAAACTGAATGAATGAATGAATGTAATTTCTTGTGTTTGACTTTCCTCATAGTCGAAATGAAAAGTAGAGTGTTTAACTCGGGTAAAAGTAACCATCTCACCCTCGAACTATTGGCGCTCTCTCTTCGTTCGAGCTCCAAAATATCTCGGGTGAAATGGATCACTTTCCACCCTTGGTTAACAATCTACTATTGCCCGCGACTTCGTCTGCGTGGAGTCCGTGTCGAGTATATGTCCTATCATGGGCCTCAATCTCCATATCAGAATCTAAATCGGCAGTTTAAGCGTGAAGGGGTATCAGACGGATAGATAGACAGGTATTTTCGCATTCGCATCTATAATAATTATCGTACACATATTAGGCACATATGTATTTACTACCGCGCCACACTGCCACCAAAGTACACAGTATAAAAGGCATCTAACATTTTTTAATGAGTTTCTTTTCCAACTCACGCACACACACACACACACACACACACACACACACACACGCACACACACACACACATCGCGTGTCAAGGAGTTACTTTCCTGGTTTCCGGAGTTGGGCGCGGGATCAAAGGACCTGCCGGCTACTTACAGTGTTGTCGGCACTTGGCCTTGTTTCTACCGAGCGCGGTGCGAACATTGAAAGAAGGTTTTAGAACTGCGAGAGAGTTTTTGCGTTCGTTGTCTCAGCCTTGCATTTTATACTTTTAGGTTTAAAAATAAGTATAAGTAGATTTAAGTAATGTTAGAAATTATGATATTGATATAATGTACTTATTATAGATTTTATTAATATTTCAGATTAATTACAATATTAATATTGCAATGGTAACCCTACCCCGGTGTATGTTCATCACGGAGAAATTATAACCGATTGATTTACTCAACCCTGACGGGAAAGAGGCTACGTAATATGATAATATTGTAAGAAATAATTGAATATATGTATACGTACAATTAATTGTACAGCAGTGGCGGCGCGTCAAACATATCCATAGGCAAACCGCCCCTAATTTGGATATCTGAGACGATCTTGTTTGTGGAGCCATAAGAGCGTGTCACATATTTTAGCGGCCTTCGAAGAGTAACATATTATTGCAGGTACATAGGTACCTACCGATGAAATGGAAACTGATATTGTTGTCTCTAGAGCCGGACCAAGCTAAATCTGAATAGTATTTAACTATTTACATTACCAAGGTGTGAAAATGTTATCATTAATGTAAAATTTCTAACAATTTGACATTTATAATAGCACTCCCTCACTTTGTTCTGTTCCAGACGGTGAAAAGGTAGCTTTTACTAAACGATGTAAGATTATTTCATCAGTACTCAGGTATAAATTTTATTAAAAATAACCATGTCCTAATTAACCTCTGCGAGCCGTAAGTCCGTTTCCAACTCGTAAAGGTCTAATTTGAAAAGCCGCAGCCCTGTCAGGTAACAGCATAGCTGGACCTTATGTGGTTGTAGTAAGGTTTAGAAGATGTCAGTGATTTGCGTAGACAAGTAGACATAAGAGCATCAATCCGTCCTGATTTAGCCGCGACGCGATGGCGCGGTTTGAACGCGGTGTGCGCGGTTCGAGGCGTTATTAGGGCGTTTCTATGCTAGGAATGATGCGCTAAGAATAGTATTAAATCGCGGTGCCACTATGGTATTACTGTGGGTTTGTTTTAACATTGCATGCTACTCATCCAACTCACCCTTACAACACCTACGTACCGCCCAACCGTTTTCGTCTCCCCGTACTAGTGGCTGTCAACCTGCCGCCATCTGTAGTTGGCAACTGGTCCCAATAACACTATATATCGTCTTCGACTCCTCATGGTAACGTCTCTCCACTCGATCGCCGCGCCGCGCCGCATTCAGCGTCATCTCTCCGCCACAGAACGTCAATCTCCGGCGTGTCTCTCCACTCGATCGCCGCTCTGTCTCATCATTAGTGCCGCCATCTCTCCACGGAACGTCAATATCCGCCATTTGTCGAAGGCAACTCGCCCCGCACACGTCGAGTCTCCTTAGTAGTCGCGATCGCGACTCTCCGCTCGATCGCCGCCCTGGCTCATTTACGGCGCCATCTCTCCGCCACGGAACGTCAATCTTTGCCCGCCATTTGTCGCCAGCGCCGGAATGTTCGTGGTTACGCGGAAGGTGGCAAGTCGAGTGAGTGGGGTTACGTCTGCATTGATCAGCGTGCCAAAGCTGCCTACAAGGTGACAATCGTTTGCGCTACGATAACGAAATGCTTTGTTCTCTATATTCTATATCACTCTTCCACATTCTTCTTCTTAGTCGGATACTCTTGTCAGAGCAGTCGTGGTCATTGAGGTCGTTGTACGGCCTTTTTTGTTGTTTCCCGCCATGCTTCTCTATTTATTGCATGCCGCACGCACAGATTTAAAGGTGACCCGGTGAGAGTTTTAATTTGGTCGGTCCATCGCATTGAAGGCCGCAATCTGGGTCTTGTTCCATCCACTCTGCCTTGAACTACCAGCCTCTCCATGGCGTCGTCTTCCCTGCGCGTAACGTGACCGAAGTAGCTAAGGATACGAGAGTGAACGATTGCCGAAAGTCTTTGTGTAACTTTGAGCTCCTGGAGAATGGATATATTAGTGCGACAGTGATAGTTGCGTTTCTTTCAAAACGCAGTCTGGTTCCAAATAAAATTTTATCGAGGTTTGAATGTCAAATTTCATCCAACTCACCCCATTTTACGGTACTACTAAGCTATAATTGTAATTGAATAATTAAAATAAAAAATCCTTGCCTTCTTCTTCCTCGCGTTATCCCGGCATTCTGCCACAGCTCATGGGGAGCCTGGCGTCCGCTTGACAACTTATCCAAAGAATACGTAGACGCTCTAGTTTTTACGAAAGCGACTGACATCTGACCTTCCAACCCGAGGGGAAACTAGGCATTATTGGGATTAGTCCGGTTGCCTCACGATGTTTTCCTTCACCGAAAAGCAACTAGTTAAGTATCAAATGATATTTCGAACATAAGTTCCGAAAAACTCATTGGTAGGTATGAACCGGGTTTGCACCCGCGACCTCCGGATTGAAAGTCGCACGCTGCTATCGCTAGGCCACCAGCGCTTCAAAAATTGTGCATAGCTTCATGATTAGAGACTAGATTCAACCTGCGATCTCCTAGTCGCTCGGCTGAACCACTACATCAATGGTACCTATCCTGTATCTATGCGCAAACGCACCAACGCCATTTTGCTAATGTTCATTAAGTATACAAGTGCTTTGTCTAGAGTAGATAAGGTAATCGTACTAGTGCTCGACATGCTAATGTCCAATACATGACACCTTGCTGTCACCTCTATTGACAATGACTTAAGTTTCAAGATGACATGTACTGGGACCGCGTCGAGCACTAGTACGTTTACCTTAGTACACTCGCGTGATGTAAAAATACAAGATTCAAGTCATATTAGATTAAAAACCCTAAAAACCGGGCAAGTGCGAGTCGGACTCGCGCACGAAGGGTTCCATACCATAAAGCAAAAAAAAAACGGAATAAATGCAAAAAGAAAACGGTCACCCATCCAAGTACTGTCCACGCCCGACGTTGCCTAACTTTAGTCAAAAATCACGTTTGCTGTATGGGAGCCCCACTTAAATCATTATTTTATTCTGTTTTTAGTATTTGTTGTTATAGCGGCAACAGAAATACATCATCTGTGAAAATTTCAACTGTCTAGCTATCACGGTTAGTGAGATACAGCCTGGTGACAGACAGACGGACAGACGGACGGACAGCGAAGTCTTAGTAATAGGGTCCCGTTTTACCCTTTGGGTACGGAACCCTAAAAAGCGTCATGAGGAATTAATTCCCATCAAGATGGAAATTATTTTAATAACTTCATCCGGCCCTGAATGCGTATATTCCGAGTTTGCTTCATTCCAGGAGGTTTGGATAAATGTTGGGAGCCTTGGGAGATACATTTGACCTTGGATTGACAAAACCACTCGACGTAGAAGAGACTCACCATCAATTACAATGTCACTACCAGTAAAGTTGTTGGGGATCAGACACTGGTGAATTTTTTTTCGGATTTTAACCCGATTAAACTAAAAAAAGATTTTCGAAGTGGCAGCAATTCTTTACAATCTTTGACTAAGGATTCATATTAAGCTTTTTCGGATCCTCAGATGTCAATTTTTATCATGGAGAGAGACCCTAAAAAACAAGAACGTACATAAAATTACTTCACATCACATTATGACGAGGACCAGAGGGATTGGCCAGAGGACCTACCGCGAACCACGTTCTACGTGTTGCCTCTCTGTCACATTTGTGAATTCTTACGTAAGTGTGACATCCCAGGCAACACGTCAAACCTGGTTCGCGTTAAGGCTCCTCTTCACGTTGGGCCAACGCCAACGCCAACGAGGGACGCAGCCATGCGGTAGAATGAGATAGCAATATCACTTGCTCCCTCTAACGCATAAATGCGTCTCTCGTTGGCGTTGGCGTTGGCCCAACGTGAAGCCTGGTTCCCAGATATACGCGGCGAGGGCCCACCCATGCGTACACTCTAGCTAGTTAATAAAATATGCCTTAATTTATTTGGCACTTGGTATTAATTTCGCCTCAAAGAGTATGTCTTCAGAGCCGATACAGGATAGGTACCTACTTATATGCCCTGTAAGAGTATATGACTCCTGTATTCTTTAAGGCCTTTAAGCGAATAACAGTGTGTCGCTTAACTTTAAAATCGGGTAAATCCATTCGACCCTCTCAGCAAATATCTACCCTATTACCTTTTCTTAGTACCAAAATCGCATAATCTGACACATGGATTTAACCCGAGTTTGAAGTTAAGCGACTCAAGTGTAAACTACACGAGCGAAGTCTCAGGTTGAACTACAAATATTTATATTAATATTTTATTTACAGCAGTAGGTAGTTTCCATTTCCACCGAAACCAATATTCGGCATCGTTAATACGCCATTCGCGCACCGGAACGTATTCGCTACAAATAAACTCTATTGTTATGGATGCCGCGGCGAATTGAACCGAACAAAATACACTTTTTAACGCCTTACTGACGTGAATAATATGATATTGGTTTGACATTACAGCGATTTCACATTGACCGATCTGATATCAGGTGTAGGATCCTACATTCGCTTCCGCCGTATCATAGCATAGGGCCCGGCCACATGTCAGCGGTGCGTCGCCGCGCGGCGGCGGCGGCGACGCACCGCTGACATGTGGCCGGGCCCATAGGTGGGCCCGACATGGCTGAAATTAAACTTCTGTGATTCGCCCTTCGTGATTACACTATACTTCACTTGTAGTAGCACGCGAATGTGCTGCCATCGTACACAATTTAGAGTAACATTTTTTAAGAAAAAATATCTCACCTAAATTGGGGGTATTTCATACACGTTTTGTGTGGCGGCCATCGTGCACGTACTTTTTCTTTGCTAGTGAAATATTTTGTGTTTTAGCAAGTTTGTAATAGTGTTTAGTGTTTTTGGATAAAATGGGAAAACGCAAACATCGTGAGGAAGACGAGGAAGATTACTTGGAAAGGAAAATCCGAAGCCTCGAGAGGAAAAAATCGAAGATTCGTCGTAGGCGCCGTCACCGTAGTTATAGCCCCAGTACGTCCTCCTATACAGATAATGAATACGAATGTATGGACCAAGATATAGGCGAACCCGATCCCTTGCTAGAGGATTCGCAATATGAAGGTAAGTTATTCAGTTACCGTCGCCTAATCATTTGACGAAATATGTCTTATGTACATGGAGCTTTGTTTTATTACGTTGTGCAATGAGTATAGTCTGTAAGGCTATTACCGACCCTAATTTATACCTCAGTTCAATCCGTGAGGTTGAACGCTGTGTAAACGGGAAGCACATTATATTCCTAGAGTATAGTCCGAGAGGCTATGCCGGAATACATTATACTTAAAATACTTTGTTCCAATGAATGGAAATTGCTATCAGTCTAGACTACAGCCCGTGAGACTGTATCACGACTGTGTTTTACAAGTAATAATTAGAACTTTCGTATACCTTCGTACGTAGTTATTCTATACTTACTTGTACATCATTATGTACGTTCACAAGCGAGCAAGTAGGCAGTTAAAACCCTACCCACAGATCATAATAACCCTACCCTACCAAATATCGGGCAACTCATAAAGTTTACCGAACCGTTTATACGGTCTGACCAATATAGGTGTTGATCTCTGATTGAAAACATTCAGTACCTAGATGAGGGTCAGCCTGAATATATGAACTTATATTTTTTTATTACTGAATATAAAGCAGTATTGTGAAGAGATCGACCGTAATGTTACAGAATCCCCATTGATCAACGACACCGTATACGACTTAACTGACGATGAGGCCGGAGCCTCAACGTCGGGTGGGCTGCTTGCTGCCGGCGGGTTACGATCGGTGGTCGTGCAGAATGGCAGCGCCGGGCCCCGCGCGGTGGACGCGCTGGCTCCCGCCCCCGCTCCCGCGCCCGCCCCCGCCGCCGCGCCCGCGGCCGCGTCCACGACGCCAGCCGCACCCGCGCCCGCGCCTACACCCGCAGCCGCAATCGCACGGGTTACTAATGAAACACTTGATGTACAAGAATCTGCGCCGATTATTCCCGCACTTGATCCCGGTTTATTATGTTTGTTGGGCGACGAGCCCGTAAAAGAAGAAACATTTGGTCCTTGCATTCACGATGATATCTCGACGAGATGGTCAGATATTTTGGTTAATGGAATGAAGGATGATATCAAGAATGAGATTTTAAAACGTTACGAAATTCCAGAGAATTTAAAATTAGCACAAGCCCCTATAATTAATCCCGAGATCAAGGCCGCGTGTAACGATAATGTTATAAGACGGGATAATATTCTAAGTGACAAACAAAAACTGCTCGCGACTATTATAACAGGAGTTGCCAATACATTATCGAACTTATTGACAACAGATTCCATTTCAGACAATAGCAAACATGTGACCATAAAGTCGCTCAGCGATACAGGTAGACTCTTATGTCACTTACATTTCTCAGAGACTCAGAGCAGGCGTAATTTCTTAATGCCTAGTCTAAATAAGGAGATCAAGGACAACATTAAGGACTTGAAGCGCGACAATTTACTTTTTGGTAAGGACTTACAAGAAAGCCTGAAGTCAATAAAAGCAGTGACAAAAACCGGAGCAGAACTAAGGCCGACTGTCGCAAAGCCTAAATGGACGCCCAAGCATCAGCAGGCAGGACCGTCGACATCGAAGTCTTTAAACTGGAGGGGCCAGCCGTCGTCGGCGGTGCGGCCGCCGCCTCGCCAGACGTCAGCGAGGACGAGCTTCACGCGTGGTGGGCGCAGACCGCCGCCGCCGTCCCGCTCCCGCCGCACGAGCGACCGCGACCGCCGAGCGCCGCGGCCGCACGGCCGGAGTTCGCGCCGCTAATACCGGATGCCGATGTCCAACCTCAGGCTGGTAGACTTAAATTTTTTTATGAACAATGGTTAGGCATAACCAAGGATCCTACAATATTGTCTTGGGTCCGTGGTGTGCGTATTCCTATATCGGACTGTATATCTCAATCGAACATTCCTGTTAACAAACCCGAGTCCGTATCGCAGGAGACGAGTATGAACGAGGAGGTTGAAAAACTTATTAGTTGTGGTGCCATACAAGAATGTGAACCATGCCAGGGTCAATTCTTGTCGAGTATTTTTCTTATTAAGAAGAGTAATGGAAAAAATAGATTTATTCTAAATTTAAAGTCATTGAATAAGTTTATATATACCCCTCACTTCAAACTCGAAGATTATAGGACAGCAATGAGACTTTTATCAAAAAACGCTTATATGTGTACAATAGATTTGAAAGATGCGTATTTTGCTATAAATATCGATACAGAATATAGAAAATATTTACGTTTCCTTTGGCAAGGCAAAACATACGAATTCCATGTGTGTCCCTTTGGGCTAAATATTGCTCCCTACATATTCACGAAGTTAATGCGTCCTGTTGTGCAATTCTTGCGCAATAAAGGTTTTTTATCAGTCATTTACTTAGACGACTTGTTACTTTTCGGTGACACATATTCTAACTGCTTACGTAATTTTAATGTAACAAAAGACTTGTTAGAATCATTAGGTTTCACAATAAATGTTGATAAATCGGTAGATACACCGAGTCGTACGGCAAATTTTCTTGGGTTTAACTTCAATTCTGCAGATTTTACAATTAACATTCCATGCGAGAAGCGACAAAGGATTAAAAACGAGCTTTTATACTTTAAATCCATTAAAAGATGTAAGCTTCGTAATTTCGCACACTTGATAGGATTATTAGTTTCCATTTGTCCAGCAGTACCGTACGGCTGGGTGTATACGAAGAGACTTGAAAGAACCAAGTTTCTTTATTTAAATAAAAATGATGATTATGATCAGTATATTAATATTCCAGATAGCTTAGATGCTGATTTAGATTGGTGGCTAGGTAACATAGACACTTGTAGCAATCCGATACGGTCAGGAAGTTATCAGTTAGAGATATTTTCCGATGCATCCCGTACAGGCTGGGGAGCACGTTGCTCTGATATGAGAGCCAGTGGTCAGTGGTCTACTGATGAACTTGATCAACACGTTAATAGTCTAGAATTACATGCCGCGTTTTTTGGTTTAAAGATATTTGCTAAGGATTACAGAAACTGTGAGATTTTATTAAGAATAGACAATACCACTGCGATTTCATATATCAATCACATGGGTGGAGTTCGATTCCCACATCTGAGCGATTTAAGTCGACGAATATGGCAGTGGTGCGAGGACCGTGGCTTATATATATTTGCTTCGTATGTTAGTTCAGGAGACAACTATATAGCAGATGCAGAATCGCGCCGAAAGCATGCAGATATAGAGTGGGAGTTAGCTGATAGTGCCTTTCGGAAAATTTGTAATATGTTTAAGAGGATTCCAGAGATTGACCTTTTTGCTAGCCGAGTAAACAAAAAATGTCCCAAATTTGTTTCGTGGCATCGTGACCCTGACGCGTACAAGATCGATGCGTTTACTATATCCTGGTCGACGTATTATTTTTACGCTTTTCCACCATTTTGTCTAATACTCAGGGTGTTGCAAAAGATTATAATGGATAAGGCGGAGGGCATTGTTGTTGTGCCACTGTGGCCTACACAACCCTGGTTTCCCCTTTTTGAGAGATTGTTGATTTCTGAACGAATAGAATTCCTACCTAAACCAAATTTACTGTCCTCCCCTTACAGTGTCGAACACAAGATGCACAGGAGTCTTACCCTGGTTGCCGGAGTGTTGTCCGGGCGGCGTTCATGAGGCAAGGTACTCCTCCAGGTGCGGCAGATATCATGTTAGCGTCACTCACAGAAACTACTCTTAAACAGTATAATTGTTATTTAAAAAGATGGTATTTATTTTGTAATGATAAAAGTTATAATATTTTTGATGTCAGTACAGCAGAAATATTAGATTTTTTTATGTTACTTTTTAATCAAGGTAGTCAATTTGGCTCAATTAATACTGCGAAAGCAGCATTGTCACTAATACTGAATAGTAATGTTATAAATAATCCAACTATTAAACGATTTATGACGGGAGTATACAAACTCCGGGCTCCAAATCCACGATATGATTGGACTTGGGATCCTTCAATCGTTCTTAATTATTTAAGTTCTTGGTATCCAAACGAAAGTCTTTCTTACGAGCATCTTTCTAGGAAGTTAACAACTCTTTTGGCTTTAGTTACAGCACACCGTGTGCAAACCTTATCGTTGATTAAACTTAGCAATATTCATAAATGTAACCAAAAATATATTATTGACATTACGGATAAAATGAAGACATCAGCGGTTAATCGCTTGCAGCCAAAATTGAACCTGCCTTATTTTGATGAAAATCACTCCATTTGTCCTGCAAGGACTTTAGAATGTTATCTAGATATATCATCTGCCAAACGCTCAAGCGATTGTGATTTTCTTTTAATAAGTTTTAAGAAACCATTTAAAAAAGTTTGTTCACAGACCTTGAGTCGATGGATCAAAACCACGTTGCTAGAGAGTGGTATTGATACATCGATCTTTGGTTCTCATAGTACGAGACACGCAAGCACTTCAGCAGCCAACCGGCTCGGGGTGAATATAGAACTGATTAAAAAGACCGCTGGTTGGTCAGATAATTCCTTAACATTCGCTAGGTTCTATAATAGAGATGTTCTTGCGGACTCGTCTGAAGTGTTTGCTCGTACAATATTACAAAATGCTAACAATAACTGAGGAGTCTGTTGATTATACATAGTTAAACTAACAGAAGCTCTTGTTTTGTTTTATTTTTCATGTTACCAATATAACATAAATGTTTCAATTCCTTTGCTATTTCGTGTCACTCTAAACATCTACAAGTGAAGTATAGTGTAATCACGAAGGGCGAATCACAGAAGTTTAATAGATAATCAAACGAACTTACCTGTAAGTGATGTTCGATGACTATTAAACGATGTGATTCGCCCGAGTGATTACAACCCTCCCTAACCCGAACTGGTGAAGCTCCAGATTCTACCCATTAGGACACGAAATAGCACACCTATTTGATGGCCTTCTTTGTAAGAAACGTGTATGAAATACCCCCAATTTAGGTGAGATATTTTTTCTTAAAAAATGTTACTCTAAATTGTGTACGATGGCAGCACATTCGCGTGCTACTACAAGTGAAGTATAGTGTAATCACGAAGGGCGAATCACAGAAGTTTAATAGTCATCGAACATCACTTACAGGTAAGTTCGTTTGATTATCTATTATTTGTGCCTATGAGAAATACTCATATCGACTTTTTGCATTAACATTCTTTTCATGAATAAAAATATAACAAGTGTTTTTCTGCAGGTATTTATTTATTCATATATGTAGAAATATAATACTTGTTATATATAGGTAAGTACATTAATATGTATTCGATATCTGATGTCGGATCGGACGATGTGAAAACGCTCACTATATGTAAATATATATATATATATATATATATATATATATATATATATATATATATATATATATATATATATATACAGTATTTAAGGTAGACTATTATGTTAAAATTCTAAAATTTGCTTCTTGATACAAACTTGCCAAGTCAAATCCTTTATGCGGCGGCTACCTACCTCGCACAACGTATCGGTATTGCGATACAGCGGGGAAATGCCGCCAGCATCCTTGGTACAATGCCTCAGGGGCCTATTTTAGATTTAAGCTGGTTATTAATTTCGTTTAGTTGTACCACTGTATATATATTGTATGTAAATAAATCCTTTATAATTTCAGGATTTTCTACACAGCACAGAACTTGGCACCCATATAGATTTCAACAACGATACATTCTTTATATTGAACATTGAAAGTTTCACATTTTATATTTTTGTTATATATTTCCGCTACCGCCATACCATAGATTAGGGTTGCCATAAGTGTGGGGGCTCAGACCGGGACATTTAAAGAAAACCGGCCAAGTGCGAGTCGGACTCGCCTTCCAAGGGTTCCGTACATTACACAATTTTCAACAATGTATATTTTGATGTGAAACGTGAGTGAAATGTTTAAAAAAGACCCGTAAGGGACGATCAAAAACTAAGTAATAAGTCCGACACACGCTTGACTGCATATTTCTAATAGGTTTTTCTGTCATCTATAGGTAAGGAAGGAACTCTTTAGTATTTTTTTTTTAATTTTAGTAGTTTCGGAGATAATGATAAAGATTTTTTGTCTATTTACATAAATTACTTCTAAACTATTAATCTTAAAATTATTAATAAAATAATATATAACACCATATAGTTTGCAAATTTGTTTATTAACTGTCTCATTTACCCCCCAATAAGTGCCCCCTATGTTTAAAATTCATTTTATTTACGTTACATGTCCGTCTTCGGGTTATAGATTGACATAATATATGTGTACCGTGTGTACCAAATTTTAACGTAACTGTCACAAATAATGTAGGTACCTAAATGAAAACGCGAGCGAAGCGAGCGCGAAATTTTGTCGAGATAATAGTAGGTAGATTTTTAGGATTTCGTACTTCAAAAGGAAAAAAACGGAGCCCATATAGGATCACTTTGTTGACCGTCCGGCCGTCTGTCTGTCTCAATGCCCCCTACTAAATAACTATGATTTATAAACCGGGACAATTTGCTTATGGGCCGGGACACCGGGACATCATGCTTCAAACCAGGACATGTCCCGGCGTACCGGGACGTATGGCAACCCTACCATAGATGTTACACTATCATTCTGTAATAACATGACATTCGACATGAATGTTAAAGTAACATATACATACGAGTATGTACCTACCTATTTATATGTGTGGTACTTAAAGGTTGTCATTGCTCGATTTTGTTATACAAAGGAATCAAAGCGAGTACCTATATAAAGTTAGCAAATAATGATAATCGAAATAAGATTTTAGAAGTTGCGATGCCGCTTCGTTTTAGTTAGGTAGGTACTTGTGGCGTGATCCAGCACAACGTAAATGTGATACTGATATTATTTAAACATAATATTATTGATTTGTGACGTTCCACGGTAAAAGGTACCTTATGGCGGCTGGCGCTTACCTCGCTCGCATGACTCCGCAATAGTATTGGAGCGGCGTTAATAATAGCGTAAGCGCCAACCGCCATAAGGTACCTTCAAGGAACGTCACATATTTATTGTCATACGGCGTTGTGCCGTCGGCAGTCATTCCTTCTCGCACCCCGGCTGTGCGCTGTGCGTGCATGCACTCGCCATCAGATTTAGTGCAGGGGCCTATCGGAGTGGCCAAGGTGGTCACAATATCTGAACAAAGTCTGACATCAACACGTTACAGTGTAAGTATGTTCTGATATTTTTGAGCGCCTTAGCCGCTCCGATATTATCAAACTGCTGACTGCACCTACAACAAATGCACCGGCACTGGCACCCTGTTGTCTCGAGGGTCTCGACTTCTCGAGTTTTGCGAGACATACGAAATATTTATTTTATAATTAGGTACCTACGTAAATTATTCTTATATAAGGTGCAGATATTTTAACAGATGATACTTTACTTTAAAACATTTAACTTATATATACGCCAGGAACCGAGTCCTATCAGCTGTATAAATATCTGGAACTAATAAGGTAGCACCTTATATAAGGTACAAAAACAATTAAAAAAAAACCGGGCAAGTGCGAGTCGGACTCGCGCACGAAGGGTTCCGTACCATAATGCAAAAAAAAACACAATAAAGAAGCAAAAAAAAAAACGGTCACCCATCCAAGTACTGACCACTCCCGACGTTGCATAACTTTGGTCAAAAATCACGTTTATGTATGGGAGCCCCATTTAAATCTTTATTTTATTCTGTTTTTAGTATTTGTTGTTATAGCGGCAACAGAAATACATCATCTGTGAAAATTTCAACTGTCTAGCTATCACGGTTCGTGAGATACAGCCTGGTGACAGACGGACGGACGGACGGACGGACAGCGAAGTCTTAGTAATAGGGTCCCGTTTTACCCTTTGGGTACGGAACCCTAAAAAGACGAAACAGGAGCTGAGTTTTAAATATTTTAGGTAAATATACCCGTCTCGCTAACAGAAGCGGCTCCTAAAACTAGTGCGATAAGGACAAGGCTTAAAATTCTGCGTAAAAATCTTGTGACCCTATTACTCTATCTCGGGACCCTATTACTAAGACTTCGCTGTCCGTCCGTCCGTCCGTCCGTCCGTCCGTCCGTCCGTCCGTCCGTCCGTCCGTCCGTCCGTCTGTCACCAGGCTGTATCTCACGAACCGTGATAGCTAGACAGTTGAAATTTTCACTATGTATTTCTGTTGCCGCTATAACAACAAATACTAAAAACAGAATAAAATAAAGATTTAAATGGGGCTCCCATACAACAAACGTGATTTGACCAAAGTTAAGCAACGTCGGAAGGGGTCCGTACTTGGATGGGTGACCGTTTTTCTTTTTGCTTTTTTTTTTGCATTGTGGTACGGAACCCTTCGTGCGCGAGTCCGACTCGCACTTGCCCGGTTTTTTTTACTTTATTAGTTATTACGTACACATGATATCTACCACTCGCTTTTCAGTGAAGGAAATCATCGTGATTTACGATACAAGTGCAAAAAGTGGGAAATTCGCAACAAGTGGCGATAAATTGAACTACGACCGAAGGGAGTGTTTTAAATTGACACGAGTTGCGAATTACCTTTTCGCGCGTGTATTGTACAACGTTTTACAGTACATATGGCCCTTTAAATTTTTGACATATTAGGCACGTTTAGTCCTAGGGCGGTGAAGTGACCGAGCGAAAGCGAAGATTTAAGCTTGAGTTTGGGCAACAAGGATGACTCACGCTAGACCGGGCCGGGCCCGAGCCCAGGCGTCCGACTCGTCATTTTCAATGACGGCTGATCGGTGATCACGTGGTGCTTTCCATAGAAAACGAAGCGCCGGAAGCTGCGGCCCGGCCCCCGCCCGGTGTAGCGTGAATAGGGATTGCAATCCGGTCCGGCGGATCCGGTAATCCGGCCGGATCCGGCACATTTTTCATGATACCGGATCCGGCAAAATTCACCGGATCCGGTCCCGGATCCGGTAAAGTGAAATAAAGCGCTAAAATATAAAATAACAGCTTAAAACACTGCTAAAATTTAAAAGTTCTCGCCAGTATTCGAATTTTCTCGCTCGCAAACAGCAACACAACAACTTGTTTGTTAGTTGACGCCAGTCTTCTAGCCGACGAAATATGTGTCGTCAGATTTCCGTGCATCGTAAGTACTGGATTGGTTTATATTCAATTTATTGTGTTGTTACATTGTAATTTAATGTACATGTTCTTTCGTTTTATTTTGTACATATAATAAGTGTTACCTGCATTTAAAATATAATGAATAAATATTTATAAAATTAAATAGAGAAATATATGTTGACTTTTGACGACCGGTCTGACCTAGCCAGTGGGTAGTGATCCTGCCTGTGGAGCCGCGATCCTGGGTTTTCGAATCCCGGTAAGGACAATTATTTGTGTGATGAGCACAGATATTTGTTCCTGAGTCATGGTTGCTTTCTATGTATTTAATTTTAAGTATTTGTATATTATATATCGTTGTCTGAGTACCAACAACACAAGCTTTCTTGAGCTTACCGTGGGGCTTAGCTTAGTCAATTTGTGTAAAAATGTCCTATAATATTTATTTATTATTATTATTATTTATATGTTATTTTGTTATTATTATGCTACTAAATGTACTTGTATAGGTATACACGTTTATTGATTTTGTTTGCTAAAACTAAAATGGTTGAATTGAGAGCACCTTTTTGTTGGAAATGTGGGTTGGGCTATAGATATTTTAAGAGAAAAAGATTTTATTTGTGGTTAAGTAATGAAAACGTTGATTTTTGAAACTTAAAACAGCCGTCATCGAATTAAACTGTTGTGAGACATTCTAACATTGAATAATTTACGGTTTAGACTCACTTGTTTTTAGTCACTCGCGCGACATGTTTCGGAGAGCCTAGGTCTCCTGTTAAGACACCCGTTTTATTAATCCATTAAAAAATATCCTTAACTTCGCATATAACGCTAAAAACATGATAAAATACGTGACTTGATGAATTTTTTATCCGCAATACCAATCCGGCCGGATCCGGCCGGATCCGCCGGATTGAGGCCAAAATCCGGCCGGATCCGGCCGGATTCAAAACCAGTCCGGATTGCAATCCCTAAGCGTGAATCATCCTTAATGCAACCGTATGTCTGTCCGGCTCTTCTCCTCTAACGCTACGTCTTACGTAGGCGAACAACGCGCGAACGCGGCGCGGCGCGGCGCGCCGAAAGCGGCCGCCGCCGCGCCGCGCCGCCTGACATTCGCGTGCAAATCGCGCCGCACCGCGTTCGCAACGAGATCGCTTACGTAGGACACTTCTATGGGCATCAAAGGATTGATTTCGCCGCGCCGCGCCGCGCCGCGTTCGCGCGTTGTTCGCCTACGTAAGACGTAGCGTTAGGGCCAACCCACATGTAGCGTCTTCCGAGCGTCGGCGTCTAATACAACTCTATGCCGCTGCTCGACGCAACGTCGACGCAACGTCGACGCAACTGCGCAGCGACGTCTTTTTCCATAGCGCTGACCACAATAGCGGCCGCATAAGTCGCACTTCCCAATCTGTTCTCGTGAAATTTGGTAAAACAAATTCCTGAATAACTTATCCGTCGATTTCGTTTTTTAGGGTTCCGTACCCAAAGGGTAAAACGGGACCCCATTACTAAGACTTCGCTGTCCGTCCGTCCGTCCGTCCGTCTGTCACCAGGCTGTATCTCACGAACCGTGATAGCTAGACAGTTGAAATTTTCACAGATTATGTCTTTCTGTTGCCGCTATAACAATCAGTTAGATTCATATAATATGTATTCTCATTTCTTTTATTGATTTTATTTTCTTTTCCTTTTGTAAGATTTGATTTGTTTTCTGAAAGAGCTACGTATTTGTGATTTCATGTGCATATATGTTTATTTTTTATATCAAATTCTATAAAGTTATGTACTCACTGAGTATAATTGCATGAATTCTATAGTAATTTAAATTGTATTAATTACTCGTAATGCATGTTAATTATAAGATGTAATAATGTTTTGAAAAGATGTGTCCCGCCGAGTTTGTTGCCGGTCCCATATTGGGATACCCTCCTCCAATTGAGGGGGGATTTAAATCTTCTCGGGGCAGAGGTGTACGGTTGGAGCCGGTAAAGGTTTATTTGACGTTCATAAGCGCATTGTAATATGCCTACTTGAATAAACTATTTTTTATCTTTATCTTTATCTTTTATAACAACAAATACTAAAAACAGAATAAAATAAAGATTTAAATGGGGCTCCCATACAACAAACGTGATTTTTGACCGAAGTTAAGCAACGTCGGGCGGGGTCAGTATTTGGATGGGTGACCGTTTCTTTTTGCTTTTTTGTTTTTTTTTTTGCATTGTGGTGCAGAACCCTTCGTACGCGAGTCCGACTCGCACTTGTCCGGTTTTCATATTTTTGCAATGGGTCCTACTTACGACTCACATAAGCACTAGAGTTGGACCAAGTTAACTTTGCATGGCATTTGCAATGTTTGTTGTGTTTGTATGAAAACAATCATGTTTGTAAAAAAAAAATTGTTCTGTTCAAGTAGGTGCGTTAGTTTAGAAGTCAACGTAGGTAGGACAACATAGCAACACAGCGTCCTCATAAACAGCGCTTATCGCCGTCCCGCTTACACCCCATAGTGCGGATAACTTTGTCGGCGCGATGTTACGCTCATTGCGCGTGGAGCGTACGCCGAGCGTGACGGAGCCGTGACGGAGCCATGACGCGAACCACGATTAATGACATCTTAGGCTTTGAGGTTTTAACTGTGCACTGAGAAAAATAATTAGCCTACTATACAAGTGCGAAAAGTTGGTAATTGATTGAGTGTATCGGACAACATTTACAATACATATCTATCTAATGCCGGTTGTACACTCTCGGCAAGACACCCCGAGACAGGCCGAGAGCGAGTGTGTACAGACTGCTCTCGTCTTGTCTCGGTCTTCCTTGTCTCGTCTCGCCGTCCCCCGATTCATTCGGTCAAGTTGTGTTCTAATGTATGGGGAAGACAAACAAATTATAGCCAGAATTTAATGAATGTAGTATGATACCTTTGGGTAACATACCACAAGAGAGGACCCAATACCGCCCCCTGAGGCACCCCGCACTCGACCTCCTTCTGCATGATATCGACCAGGGGATGGTCCTCTCAGACAAGTACTCCTGGATCACGGTCCTCAGGTAAGGAGGCAGTTGATGGTAGTTCAAAGCCTTCCGAATTGCACTCCAAGGAAGAGATTTAATAGCGTTGACGATATCAAGGCTAATCGCCAACACTACTCTTCCTCGGGAAATTGCCTGCTCCGTCAGCGCTCGAACGCGAAGAATCGCGTCCACTGTCGATCGACCTAGCAGGTTTGGAGCGTCACTGCCTAAGTGTCTGTTGATTCGCAGGGAGATAACACACCCAAAGAGCTTACCCGCCTCATCCAACAGGCATATTGGTCGATATGCAGAGGGTGAGTCGGCAGGCCGCCCTTCTTTTCGCAGAAGAACCAACTTTGCCTCCTTCCAGATCGCGGGAAAAGATCCGTATCTGAAGCAGGTGCTGTTCAGTTGCGCCAACCTATGGCCGAGCATCTCCTTGGCAATCACCCGTGCCCGGCTACCGCCGGTTTGACAAGGTTAACGGTTTACGAACCGTTAACCTAGTGTCAAATTGTACTGGTAACCATGGTAACTCCAGATTTAACCGGTTAAACCCGGGTTAGTGAATGGTGCAAGGGGCCCTTAAACGAGCAATTCTTCTTTATTTATTTATAAATATGTAATATATTTATTTATATATATTTCGGGGATCTCGGAAACGGCTCTAACGATTCCGATGAAATTTGCTATATGGGGGTTTTGGGGGACGATAATTCGATTTAGCAATGTATTATTTCTGAGAAAACGCGCATTTTTTTAGTTTTTCCGAGCAGAGCTTTGGTCTCCCAGATAGAGTCAGACCAAGAAAACTCTGCAGTGGATTAGATAGCCCACGCAGGGCAAGTGTTATTTTAAACATCAATCTTCTATGAAATTATGAGGTATAAAAGACACTTACACTGCGTGGGCTATCAAATGCGCTGCAGACGTTTCTCGTTCCGACTCTATTGGCTTTTTTAATACATATTCATATATAATCCCAAGTAAATTTTTAATGCGAAAGTAGCTCTGTTTGTCTGTTAGCTCTACGCGCTTCAACCGCTGAAACTTGGTAATCTAGGTGTAGGGATGGTTCGAGGGCCGAGAAAGGCCACAAGGGAAATAGTTGTTATCAGCCATCATCATTATCATCCACGGGAGATGAAGTCGCCGCGCCCACTAGGAGAGAAATAAGTTTAGACCAATATCCTACAACCGATGTTGTAGTGTGCACAGCGACCTGTGGCGGGTGCGGGGCTAACACATTAGATGCACCAGAGTAGCAGAGCACCGATTTTGTAGTGTGCACACATAGGTAGTTCGCAAGTCCCAATTTTTGTGTAATAGTACAACATTGTTTTTGTGAATTCGTTTAACTTTTTCTTTTCCATAAATCGTTGTCCGTCTAAGCTAATATTGCGCCGACATGAATACTATAAAGTGTGGTGTGTCATTATACAAGTACATTCTCATAGAAATTTGACTTTTATGTGACATTCCCACACTTGTTCATTACAAATGTCATGCAAAGTTGGCTTGGTCGACTCTAGGTACCTATGCTGGCAATTAAAACTCTTATACTTTAACTCATCCTTTTTAAAACAGAATGTTACCAAGTAATTTGAGCCTTATTTTAACACCATAAAGTCTAGAATGAGTCGATTAGTACAGCGGGTTGATTTAAGCAGCTGATGGGAGATAGGTTCGAACCCGAGTGAGACGTCCGTGTGGTCCAGCTATCACGATCCAACAGGGTTGGCTGTTTCTAAATACATTATTCAAAAATTCACGAGTCCTTAAGTACCTATCACAGAAGTATCTAGGTACCTACTGTCCGCCTGTCTGTTAGTCACCAGGCTGTACCTATCTCATAAACCGTGATAACTAATAGACAGCTGAAATTTTCACACATTATCTATTTCTGTTGCAGCTATAACAACAAAAAGTACGGAACCCTTAGTGGGCGAGTTCGACTTGCACTTGTCCGGTTTTTTTTTTATATAAATAAAAGGATGGAGGGAGGAATGGAAGGAAGGAGGAGGGTTGCTGATGTAGGTAGGGGAAAAAACCGCAAGGCTCAAATGGGACTGGGCTGGCCACGTCTACCGCATGCACCCGGAGAGCTGGGCTAGCTTAGCCACCACCGTAGCGTGGCGCGGGCGGGGCGGGCCCAAACGAAGATGGCGGGATTACCTGGACAGCTTTCTGAACAACTGGCCGGAGGAAACACTAGATCGGGAGTCGTGGAACTCAAGGGGAGAGGCCGTTGCAGTATGCTCAAGGGAAAGTGGGGTAGAATCATGAAGTTAAGGGAAAAGTTATATAAAAACCTTTAGTTTTATTAAAATCTTCCAACTTGACTAGTCTCTGTTTAATGAAAAAGTGACCAAGGCCTCCAGTGGCCAGGGTTGGAATCGAACCAGCGTCCTCTCGTAGGTATCGCGCAGGACAGGTACCGAAGCCCCGCGTCCACCCCGGTCACGACGGCATGGCTCGAATTTTTCCAACTATAAAGGTACTTGAAATAATCTTTAACAGAAAAAGACCGACTTCACAAAATAGTTTGAAAAATGCCATATTAATTATTGGATGGTATTGAACTGATCACCAGATATAGTAATCCAATTTTTCTAAGGGTCGCAGTTCTAACCTAACCTTACCCACTTTTCTAGAAGCATTTCGTTTCTCTAAGGGTCGCGTTCTATCCTAACTTAACCCACATAATGGAAATCGCCAAACTATGTGTCGTTGAAGAGTTCTGTTCTGCTCGTCATCCGCAGTTCCACTTCATCAAATGCGACAGTTTTTAATGAAAACGCTTAATTTCTGATGAAAATACAAAACTCTCTATACGCAAACGCATGCCTTTAATATTTGTGCCAATTACCGCACTAGGAAGGTAAAGTAGCACCATATGTACTGTCCAGGGTCTATCGTGCTGTTACAGTTAGGCAGGCTTTCTTTTATCTTATAAACACAAAACTAAAACATATATTTTGCAAATACTCGACAGGGGCACATTTACACATAAATAGAAAAACATTTACATATATTTATTAAATTATAAACTTACCCTCGGGAGGGTGTCCAACACGCAGGCATTGCAAACATTTATAGGTAGGTATTGTAAAAAACCTTCTACATACAGCGCCTCGTCAGTTACATAAAAGAGTTTAATCACTAAATACTTCTGAAAATTTTTTTGGAGTATACGAGCAATACAAATAAATCATGAACATCTATAAAAAATAATAAAATTAAATACAACAGGTACAAATATGAATCCCTCAAGTAAGTATGGCTAAGTGTGGCATATGGGGAAGTGTGGCTGGCCTTCACATTGGGACCAGTTTACACATTAATTAGTGTTTATCGCGAGTTCGCACATTTGCCACGAATGCATAGCAAGTAGCAAAAAATTATATTCTACGAATACCTACACAAAAATATAGCCCTAAGTTTTCAGAATTATATTCTACGAATACCTACACCAAAAATATAGCTCTAAGTTTTCAAAATATATTCTACGAATACGTACACAAAAATATAGATCTAAGTTTTCATCGTACCATTATATTTTGCAGTGCATACAAAACAGTGAATAGACATATTTATAGAGCTGTCAGCCCTGTTAACTAGTAGGTAATGTAAGAATTTGGTGAGTTTCCTATAAATGACAGTGTCGGAATGTGGGCTACCGGTTCCCGGACCCCGCCGCTCCGCTCCGCTCCGCCAGATGCGTATCGTTATTAATTATCCGACCCTCATATTGGTACACAGGTGAGTATGCGAGTTATCGGAGTCAGATACACCTAATAGTGACGGCCAAAAAATTAAATGTAGGCAATGATAATATAAATGTTATTTCAGGCAACTAGTTGATCATAGAAAAATACCTTATTAAAAATACACTGAGAGAAAAATCATCACCAGGAATTAAAAAACAGTTCTGTACTGGGGAAAAAAATGAAGTTTTAGTAATAATTATGGACGTTTCAATATTTCTGTAAAGTTTATTTATTTATACAAACAGCTCAGTAATCCCAAATATAATTTCAACAAACAGATAATAGAAATTGCAAGAACTAATAGAAATTGCAAAAGTCAATTTGTTCCTATTAGTTAACTCTCCTTCCCGGATTAAGTTTATTTTTGTTGTACTTTTCTCTCTGTGTAGGTACATATTCCCACCAATATTATACGAGTAACACCTGTATAACCGGTATAACACAGTTGATACTCGTACACAAACGCAAACGTTTGTATGTTGAAGTTATCAATAATATATGCTACAGAAAATAAATAGTCAGTCAAAGTTTTTTGAGCCACCCTGTAAACTAGAGTCAGACGAAGATAACTGCAAATGATAAGTTATGTTACCTAAACGTCATAATTTCATAGAAGTTTGACGCCTAAAATAACACTAGTACATAACAGTCTGTGCTATCAATGTAATACTAGCACAGTCTGTGCTATCAAATGTATCAAAACAACAGTTGCACAGCGTGTGCTATCAAAACAATAGTCGCACAGCGTGTGCTATCAAAATAACAGTTGCACAGCGTGTGCTATCAAAATAACAGTTGCACAGACTGCGCTATCAAAACAACAGTTGCACAGCGTGTGCTATCAAACTAACAGTTGCACAGTCTGTGCTATCAAAATAACAGTTGCACAGTCTGTGCTATCAAAATAACAGTTGCACAGCGTGTGCTATCAAAATAACAGTTGCACAGCGTGTGCTATCAAAATAACAGTTGCAGAGCGTGTGCTATCAAAATAACAGTTGCACAGTCTGTGCTATCAAAATCGCTACAAAGCTATCTTGGTATGAATATTATATAATATACATATATGTATAATATTCATAAACGTTTACTAAAGTTGATATGCCGATAATAATCGTTTGTCCCATTCCATCATACCAATACGTCGGAAAAGGACAAACGATTATTATCGGCTTGTCAACTTTAGAAACCGTTTATGAATAAGGGGGTTAATATATAACTAGATTGTACAACTAAACGAAATTAAACGAGCTTAAATCTAAAATAGGCCCCTGAGGCATTGTACCAAGGATGCTGGTGGCATTTCCCCGCTGTATCGCAATACTGATACGTTGTGCGAGGTAGCCGCCAGCTCTTCGGTCACCAGTTACGTCAACCAGACTCTTCGCGATTTCTGCGAACAGCTTATGCGCGCTGGGACCCCATGGACCTAGAGTTTCAACTCCAAATGGCACAAAATGGTACTCTCTACCGAGGCTCTTATATTTGTTACGTTTTAGAATTTCGGCGCTTTCCGCCGCATCGCCCGCTTTTACAGTAGTCCAAGCTAAGCTCTTAAGCTCTCTCTTTTAAGCCCTTTTAATAGATTGTTAATTATATTTAATTTTAAATGAAATTTAAAAGAAAGATTCGTCATGTGAAATTCCCTCTATCCCCAGATTATACGGTTCAAAACGCTGCGCCCGCTGCAACACGGCCATCTCGGCGTCGGAGCTGGTCATGAGGGCCCGGGACCTGGTGTTCCACGTGCCCTGCTTCTCCTGCGCGCTCTGCAGTACACTCCTCACCAAAGGAGACACCTTCGGCATCAGGGACTCGGCGGTCTACTGCAGGTGAGCTCGGAGCTGGTGTTCCACTTGCTTGCTTCTGTCTGCAGTACACTCTTCACCCAGCCAAGGTTATTAAAATAAAAGCTTGCCTTGACGGTTCGTGAGCGCCAATAACTCGCACAGCGCGTCTATAAATCTTGTCAAAGAAATCTACATAGGTCCTTCTGTTCAGAGAGACATCATTACAAAGCTTTTGACATAGCATACTCAATGAGCAAAATACCTAAGTATTAAGGCTTCAAAGACGGACAACATCTTGAGGAATCTTGCATTCTGCTTCGACAGCCCAAATTGTTGATGTGATGTAGGTAACCAACCAAAGAGAGTATTTAATATCTATGCTTTGTAACCAACTTGTTCATGCGATTGGATAATAGTTGTAAATAAAAGTCCTGAGTTCAATCAAGGTGGCGAATCATTCCATCTTCTCATAACTTAAAATTGGATACTTGCTTACATCGAAGAAAACCAAAAGTCCATCAGTCCGCATGAGGACTTTAAAGCCAAACGCTCACACCTGTACCCAGCTGTGAATTGAAGCTGATGATCACTATTTATTTCTGTTTTTTCTAAGACTCACCGTCCTCAGGTTACACTACGAGACGATGCCAGAGTACGGACCCCACCTGGCGGTGCCCGGGCCCCCGCAGCTCTGCCCGGGACCCTACGTGCCCCCCGCCCACTACCCCCCGTACCCCTCCCCCGAGTTTCGAGGAGGGGAGGATAAGGGGTTTTTCAACGGTGCCGCCGCGCCGCCGCCGAGACAGAAAGGACGGCCGCGGAAGAAAAAGCCAAAGGACCAGGAGATTATGACCGCGAATCTTGGTGAGTGGGGGAAGTTCGTTGATGCTGGCTGTACACGCACGTCGAGAACCTCTCGCCGTGAGTCTCGGCGCAGCTCCGACCTAATCGGAGAAGGGATCAGTGTGTATTAACACACTCGTTCTCGGCATGTATCGAGTTCTCTCGACGAGTGTATACAGCCGGCATGATAGAATAATTGTGGGAATTTCAGCGATTGGTGACAAGATTTACAATCCTCAAAGGTATACAATTCAATTCAATTCGTTTAATACATACTACTATATAAACGTAGGTACATGTCGAAAACATACGAGATTACAAAATACACACACACTTCTAAAACTAATTTATTAATTAAACACGTCAATTTATTTTAAATTTTTTTTATAGATTATTATAGATTACACAGTAAACAAATTGAACTTTAAAAATAGTTAAATTAACTAATGTGAATAAATTCATTAACACTATAAACTGGTATTTTTCAAGTTGACAAACAAACACGCGCACACGACGCGCGCTCGGTGGTACCTACACGTCGCGCGCTCGATAGCTACAGCTCGCGCGCTCGATGGTACCTACACGTCGTGCGCTCGATAGGTAGAGCTCGCGCACTCTATGGTACCTCCACGTCGCGCGCTCTATGGTACCTACACGTCGTGCGCTCGATGGTAGATACCTATACGTCGCGCGCTCGATGGTAGGTACCTACACGTCGCGCGCTCGATATATTAAAGAGACATACGGTTTATCTGCGGCGAGGAAGGGCCCGTTGCACTGCAGGTGCTTGAGATATAAAATCGTAGTAGCTAGGTGACTATACTTTCACGTACAAAAACATATTCATATCATAATATTATCATCATCTACAAATTTTTTTTAGTGTACACATAAAATTATTGAGTGTTACAAGTTAAACCTAATGAAATACTGCAGCAACAATATAATCTACTTCATAGCAAAAAGTAAACTAAATAAAAACCTAATTAGTCAACACTCAACGGGGTGAACGCCATATTGCCGAAATAATACAAACCATTGATAGTGTTTTTGTCTTACATTAATTTTAATTCAAAGTGAACTTACTCGGTATGTATTAGTTCAGTCATTATATCGAAAAAACCGACCCCACCCGTGAATAATTAGTTTTTGGATTTTTTTTTCGTAGGTCCCTCGGGGGGATCACTGGGAGTGTAAATTCAAAAAGTAGACTGAATCAGGCTCCTGCGTAGATTCGAAAAACGGTTTTTCTTGAATAACTCGGCCATTTTTGATTTTACAGTAAAACCGTGAGGACAAAAACTGTAGGAAATTTGATTCTCTGCAAGTTTAGTCCTCTTCATTTATGCCGTAAAGTTGAAAATAAACGAGATGATGAAAATATTTTGAATTTGTCGCTTTGAGTTTATCTGAACTTATGTACGAAATATCATTTGATATTTACCAGTCGCTTTTCGGTGAAGGAAAACATCGTGAGGAAACCGGACTAATCCCAATAAGGCCTAGTTTACCCTCTGGGTTGGAAGGTCAGATGGCAGTCGTTTTCGTAAAAACTAGTGCCTAAGTCAAATCATGGGATTAGTTGTCAAGCGGACCCCAGGCTCTCATGAGCCGTGTCGAAATGCCGGGATAACGCGAGGAAGAAGAGCTTTATTCAAATTTAATTTCCAAAATTTCGATCCTAGAAGAAAAATTGTGAGGACCAAACTTGTATAGAATCAAATTTTCTAAAATTTTTTTGTCCTCACGGTTTTACTGTAAAATCAAAAATGGCCGATTTATTCAAGAAAACCCGTTTTACGAATATACGCAGGAGCCTGATTCAGTCCACTTTTTGAATTTACACTCCCAGTGGGTCCCCGAAGGACCTACGAAAAAAAAATCCAAGAACTAATTATTCAGGGGTAAATATAATATAATGACTGAACTATATAGGTAGACAATAAAATAAAGCTACTATAATTTGTATATGTTTAGTCACTTGGAATAGTAAATATGTAACGTCCTACCGGTAAAGGTACCTTATGGCGGTTGGCGCTTACGCTATTATTAACGCCGCTCCAATACTATTGCGGAGTCATGCGAGGTAAGCGCCAGCCGTCATAAGGTACCTTTTCCCGTAGAACGTCACATATAACACAGCAATTAAATCAATAATCGTTGGATAAATCAATCCTACCACAGTAAGTACTGTTTGTAGTATGAGACTAGAATAAATAAAATATATAAATATTTAATACTTAACTCAAAAGCACATATTTATGATCAACAAACAAATAATTACCCTTCTGTCAAGTAGGTAGACTAAAATATCATTTTTTAAATATTTCGCCAACAAAACGCTTACAGTTTTATTAACACATTAGTGTAATCACTTAGAGTGACATTCCATATCCAACTGCAGCTGCAATACTGTTCATTTTACTATGGAAACGCGTCGCTGTCATTGTCAATTTCCATAGAAAATAAACAGTATTGCAGCTGCAGTTGGAAATGTAATGTCACTTTTACAGTGAAAACCGCGCAGACGCCCCGATAACACTCCGGCTTTTAGGGGCCAGTGGCAGTGGCGGGCGCCAAACCCTCCTGTAGCTAGCACAAGTACGCAACATCTCGCGCGACATTCTACCCATCTCTCTCTAATAAAGGCTAGTAACTATCGCGGAACAATGTGCAATCCTTGCCGCTTCATCCCGCCATCAAGCCTTCAAAGCTCAAACTTTAAGGATGCATGAGCTTGGCCATATTTAACCTCTAGCCGCCCATGCGTCAAACCTCGCCAAGCAAAATAAAATTTTATTTTGTCAACACAAAGTTCAAATTAGAATGGAACAGGAGACCTTTTTATAGGTCTTTGGGCGGCTAGAGGTTAAGATTTCCCAAAAATTGTTCTTACTAAGAGGCCGTAATTAAGAAGTTACGGCACGGAATCCTCCGCGCGTGGCCCGACACGCACCCGACCGGTCCCCCCCCACCCGATACCTCGATACAGAACCTGTCCGATATCGGCAGAATTCGCACCTTTTTTCAAGTCGGAATTGGTAAGTCGCGTGTATAACTTAAGAGATAACGGGGACAAACGTTTCAATTCAATTCGACTTTGGATAACGTTTATTGAATTGTTATTTTTAATTACACACACCAAATTACTTATAGTGCACCTTGCATTGGGATAACTTCGAAAGCCGGGTAATTCTGAAATTAGCACATACTTATCTATACGTCCTCCTCCTTTTTTGAAGTCGGTTAAAAACCAGAAGCACTTCATACTTCAGCAACACGCTACTGCTCGCAACTGCAGCGGTAGAAACCAGTTACGGGTTACAAAAAAATATTGTTTGATTATTAATATGTAACTAGCGACCCGCCCCTGACCGATTTAGACGAAATTTGGCATGGGGATAGTTTGAGGCCCGAGGAAGGACTTAGGTTAGTTTGAGGCCCGAGGAAGGATATAAGGTAGTTTGAGGCCCGAGGAAGGATACAAGGTAGTTTGAGGCCCAAAGAAGGATATAGGGTAGTTTGAGGCCCGAGGAAGGATATAGGGTAGCTTGAGGCCCGAGGAAGGATATAGGGTAGCTTGAGGCCCGAGGAAGGATATAGAGTAGTTTAAGGCCCGAGGAAGGATATAAGGTAGTTTGAGGCCCGAGGAAGGATATAAGGTAGTTTGAGGCCCGAGGAATGATATAGGGTAGTTTGAGGCCCGAGGAAGGATATAGGGTAGTTTGAGGCCCGAGGAAGGATATAGGGTAGTTTGAGGCCCGAGGAAGGATATAGGGTAGTTTGAGGCCCGAGGAAGGATATAGGGTAGTTTGAGGCCCGAGAAAGGATATAGGGTAGTATGAGGCCCAAAGAAGGATATAGGGTAGTTTGAGGCCCGAGGAAGGATATAGGGTAGCTTGAGGCCCGAGGAAGGATATAGGGTAGCTTGAGGCCCGAGGAAGGATATAGGGTAGTTTAAGGCCCGAGGAAGGATATAAGGTAGTTTAAGGCCCGAGGAAGGATATAAGGTAGTTTGAGGCCCGAGGAAGGATATAAGGTAGTTTGAGGCCCGAGGAAGGATATAGGGTAGTTTGAGGCCCGAGGAAGGATATAGGGTAGTTTGAGGCCCGAGGAAGGATATAGGGTAGTTTGAGGCCCGAGGAAGGATATAGGGTAGTTTGAGGCCCGAGGAAGGATATAGGGTAGTTAGAATATAGTGATAAATCGTCTATTACCGGCCACGTTCCTTTATATACTAAAATTATTCCGCTTATTACTCACACAATTCAAATAAACTTTCTGAACTGATGTTATTTGGTTTACCTAAATTTTGTGAATAAATAAATCGAATTCCTATTTTAGCCATTTTAATATAATCTGTCTAGTTATTGGCAGGTTTGGAAGGTGGCCAATAATAGACGATGTACTCTACCTACATAAAATATATCCTCTACTTCTACCTCAAAACAAAACTTGGTTATCATGGAATAGGGTATTTTCCTACTAAGTAGTCAAACCAGTTACTTTTTCAGAACTGTCAAAACGATTTGCTTATATGGAATTTATATGAAACATTACATCGTGACGTCACGGTCAACTCACCTACTTTTTATATTTCTATCCGATTTATTAAATAGAACTTGTGTTTAAAAATAACACCTATCTGTGTTTTTCTAATAATTATCTGGTGCTTTATTTCATGCATGGTGTAAAATAATTTACTCGTATATTAAATACAGTACCTATAATACCCTATTGTGAATTTAACTTTAAATGAATAACCGTATATAATTATTATCGTCATAAAAGCACCGACCAATGATCACTCGTAGGTAGCTGCTACCCTCTGCAACCCTAAGGCTCTACCACACAACTATCTATAGAGACAAGAGCCTCATTAAAGGGCGAACCCTCGAAACGGACGAAATTCGACCCCCCGTACCTACATTACCCCACAGTATAACCCGCGAAGACGATACGAAACGAAACTAGGCGTAGTTACATAACGAAACTGAATCCACGTACGCTCTTTTAGAACGAAACTGAATAAGGGTGGCACAATGCTGAACAGGACGCATACTTTTTTTAATTGGGACGTTTATAGTACAGTCGTGATTTATATTTGAAGTTTTATATTTCTCTGCACTTCACCCTTTAAACGTTTCGGTAAGTCTAATTAATTGTGACGTCCCACCGGTAAAGGTACCTTATGGCGGTTGGCGCTTACGCTATTATTAACGCCGCTCCAATACTATTGCGGAGTCATGCGAGGTAAGCGCCAGCCGCCATAAGGTACCTTTTCCCTCGGAACGTCACAATTTGTATTAATCCCGTGGGTATGTAAACATTAAAGAAAATGACGTGTAATACATACCTACTGATATCTTGTAAGCAATACAATGTACTGTAGGTACTAAAGTTGAAAATTGATCTACAGTGCTATTATCTGATTTTATAACTAAGTACCTACCTTCTTCTTCTTCCTCGCGTTATCCCGGCATTTCGCCACGGCTCATGAGAGCCTGGGGTCCGCTTGACAACTAATCCCATGATTCGACGTAGGCACTAGTTTTTACGAAAGCGACTGCCATCTGACCTGCCAACCCAGAAGGAAAACTAGGCCTTATTGGGATTAGTCCGGTTTCCTCACGATGTTTTTCCTTCACCGAAAAGCGACTGTTAAATATCAAATGATATTTCGTACATAAGTTCCGAAAAACTCATTGGTACGAGCCGGGGTTTGAACCCGCGACCTCCAGATTGCATGTCGCAGTATTAAGTGGTAGGTACTTATTAAAATCTAAATTGAAACAAAGATACATTGAGTAAGACGCGTAAAAACTAAGACAATTTTGCGGTAACTCTGATGTCTCTGATTGTCAAAAGTTGACGTTTGACAATTCAGTGGCCGCTAAACATAATATGGCGCGGTACAGCGCCATATGTTATGAATGTCAAACTAAGGGGCACTTTTATTTCTTAGACTTACCTACCTCTCTATTACAATAAATTCTTTTTGATTTAAATTAAGAAGTTTGTTCAAAAAATTAAAGAGTGTGAGAAATAAATATATTGTTATATTGTAGCAAATAAATACATAATGATGCTGGTGCTCAATTGATATAAAGGAAAAGATTCTCAGCTTGCGTTAGGTGTTCACGAGAAATCACTGAAATGGGTACCTACCTACCTATTACACGGTTTTACACGACCAGACCTTTTTAAACAATGTGCACCTCACCTTGTTTAACCCTAAACTTGGCAGGATTTTTTTTGCTCGAAATTAGTGTTTTTTTCCTGTAAAAAGGGATACTAAGGGTTGACTAGAGGGTACAAAAATAATAAAAAAAATCTGAGTATTTTAGTTTTTTATTTATACAACGTATCTTTAAATGCACACTGCCAAGGATTCACAATTTGACATTAAATTAGGTATGTATCCTAGGAGAGACACTGCCAGGTTCACTGTAAGGCGAGTTTTGTATCTTTAAAGATTCATTGCCAGGTTGAGGTTGCAGAATATTTACGTCTTACTAAGAAATTATTAGGATTTCAGGACAAATTACGATATTCTACTTATTAAAAGTATTTAAATACATTATTCAAGTGCCACAGATATTACAGATAAGGCTACAGTAACAAAATAGAGCTCGCTATCTGGTTGCTCTTGTTCCTCAACCCGGGGTTAGATCAGAAATAGATCAGTAGTTGCCTCCATCTTTACCATTTTCTTTAGAGCAGCTATACCTGTTATTAGACAGCGATCATGAAACAACAGATAGCTACCCTACCTCAGCGATCACTCCTATCCATGACCAGCATGCCACCATCACCATCGCTAAATTAGGTGACATTGCTAGTACACCTTCAGAGTGAGTCTCCAAGTACGAGACAATCAGTAAGCCTGTCTGAACAAGCAAATGCGAATGCCACAATACCATGCTATAATCCTATACCATCGCCATTTGCAAATTTATCATCCTACTCTGCAGTTTCAGCAGGCTTATTTTTTACATATTATCTGTGACTTCTGACTGGCCTTTCGAAAACTTCTACTTAATTTAGACTAGCCCAATTCCCGTAAATCGCTACATTTCCAATACAGTGTGAGAGGTTTTGTTTGGACTGGCTTCTTTTTAGTCACAATTATAGTTTTAGTTTTTTTGATCGAGTAACTACTGCCAGGGAAGGAGCATTGAAGCTGCAGAGTAGGATATAGGATGATAATCCTGAAAATGGTGATGGTATAGGATTATGGGATGATGTTGGCATTCGCATTTCCTTGTTCAGAGAGGCTTACTGTTTTTATTGTAGTTGGAGACTCAGTCTGAATGTACTAGCAATGTTACCTGATTTGGCGATAGTGGTGGTGGCATGCTGGTCACGGCTAGCAGTGGTTACTGGGCTGAGGCCGCTATCTGTTGTTTCATGATCGCTGTCTGATAACAAGTCTAGGTATGTATGTATGTATGTATGTATTTACTTTATTGTACATAGAAATATAAACACGAGAAACACAGTTACAGAGTCAATTAAATACAACAAAGGCGAACTTATCCCTGAATGGGATCTCTTCCAGTTAACCTTTGAGGAAATGAGTAGAACAGAAGTAACCTAGTAGTAGTAGTAGTAGAAGTAGTCTAGGTCCTCTAGAGAAGATTTTACAGATGGAGGCAACTGCTGCTGTCTAATTCTGATCTGACCCCGAGTTGGGGAATAAGAGCAACCCGATTGCGAGCTCTATTTTGTTGCTGTAGCCTTATCGGTAATATTTATGGCACTTGAAGGATATAGTTAAATACTTTTAATAATATAATATCGTAATTTATCCTGAAATCCCAATAATTTCTTAGAAAGAAAATTAACATTCTGGAACCTTAACCTGGCAATGTATCTTTAAAGATACATTTAATAAAGCATGTTGTTAGTAGAGAAGCTGGCGGTGTGCATTTGTAGATACATACAATAAAACGAGTTCATGGTATCTATAACAACAATGCAATGACTAATATAATATACGTTATTGTATAGAATATATATTCACTTTTTATGTAACAATCATAAATAGACCCAAATCTAAAAGAAAAACCCTAAAAAGTACCACTTTTCCCATACGATTCGTAGACGCAGATTCGCGGCCTTACATTTTGCGTGCTTCACTCAAAATCAGAGAAGCTAGCGACATAAAACAATTTTTTACCAATTAAGTATAGTATCAAGTCGAAAAATATGCGTCAAAAAATAATATGACGCCGTTAACTTTTTGCGTAGATTTTTAAAAAGTGTAACGTGCATAAGAATGCACACTGCCAAGTTTAGGGTTAAAAATAAAAACATACAAAAGCTGATAAAGATAAGATAAAAAACCGGGCAAGTGCGAGTCGGACTCGCGCACGAAGGGTTCCGTACCATAAAGCAAAAAAAAAAAGGAAAAAATGCAAAAAGAAAACGGTCACCCATCCAAGTACTGACCACGCCCGAAGTTACTTAACTTTGGTCAAAAATCACGTTTACTGTATGGGAGCCCCCCTTAAATCTTTATTTTATTCTGTTTTTAGTATTTGTTATTATAGCGGCAACAGGCTGTATATCACGGTTCGTGAGATACAGCCTGGTGACAGACAGACGGACAGACAGACGGACGGACAGACGGACGGACGGACGGACAGCGAAGTCTTAGTAATAGGGTCCCGTTTTACCCTTTGGGTACGGAACCCTAAAAACATACAAAAGCTGATAAAGATAAGATAAAAAATAGTTAATTCAAGTAGGCATATTACAATGCGCTTATGAACGTCAAATAAAGCTATAGGTACCGGCTCCAACCCTACACCTCTGCCTCGAGAAGATTTAAATCCCCCCTCAACTGGAGGAGGGTATCCCAATATGGGACCGGCAACAAACTCGGCGGGACACACCTTTTCAAAACATTATAAGTAGGTACATTAACATGAATTACGAGTAAAGAAGAAAAATACTAAAGCTGCTATATTCCGCTGCTGTATGCGCCGGCGTTGTGTTGTGCGTACTGCATTTAGTCATGAGACTAATCATTCATTTAAAGTGCCTACACAAATATATAGATAAGTACCTACTTAGTACCAGCAATAACTATTTACCTTTCACTGTTCGCCGCATACCAGAATATTTAGTTCACTCCACAAAACGGTCACCGTAACCCTTATAAATAATAACTTTAAAGTATAATTTCGCTCAAACTACTATCTACCTTAATATGTAACGTCTATAATTGATATGGTCTGCAAAAACCCGAAGGCGTCCGAGCAGCGGCGAAAATGACCGATCGCAAAAAGCCGAATGACCAAAAACAGTTCACCCTGTATAGAATACTTACTAACTATCGGTGTACAAGGAAAACTCTGTTCTAAGGAAAGACTTTAAGGTTTAGTATTAAATGGAGGTAGCCGATTTTTTTTAAATGACTTTAATCACTTAATAAAGTGCAGGTGGTCATTAGAATGACCAATAAAGGTCGGTTTACATTAAAAGAAATTAATGTCATTATTTCATACGTGTTACAATGTACTTATTGACGATCAATTACTGAAATTAGCAGTTAATTACTAATTGCAGGTATTTTACTACGTTCAGTTAATGTAACGGTATTTTTACGATAATTTGTGCAGTTAAATATTGTCGGTGTTTAAATTTTATTAGCATTTTTAATCTGTAGCCAATTTTACTAACCGTCGCTTTGCTTTCATTTCGTTTGCGGCCCTCGCTATAAAACTATTAAGTCACCTAGAGGTCCTATTCAAAAAGCCAAAGGGGCAGTTCGTGACTCGGTCAATATAATAAACAATTCAATGATAGGCAAGTAGGTATAAGCAGCCTACAGATAATCACAGTATTCAAATACCTCATTTCATATGCCAAAGGAATTAGAAATTCGATTTTTTTTTTCAATACAGACATATTTACAAGTGTGCGTAACTTTGCCGGCTCGCAAAAAAAGTCCTCTCAATAACTCACTTTATTGTCCAAGCCAAAAGACTCAAATTACACTGGCATTTTCTCATATAAACGTCCTAGTTTTCAAGCGTCGCGTAGCTCGGAAGGCGTGGGGCCGGGCGGGCGTACGCCCACGGCATTGACTTACTTCAAAAACGTCCTAAGTGCTACTATAGTCCTTATTATATTCGACCTCTTGACTTTGCTAGGTTGGACTTTAGCTTGACAGTGTATTATCAGCTTCTATAGTTCTTTCGTGATACGACGTTCTGCTTATTAAGATGGCGTTGGCTTGTATGTTGACAACGCACCGCTGACTGAATAGATCGCATAGAACCGTCCACGAGCGCGAGTTCCCCATAGGTTCTATTTCACGTCAACTTATATCAATGATAGCTTACCTAGTTGGACGGTTGCAGTTTGATTTGTCGTTTAAAATGTGCTAGGCCTAGTGGCACTTATTACCTAGCTACTATTCGATGACGATAAAATTATGACGTAAGGTGTCCATAAAACTATGCCATTATGACGAAAAAAGAGCTGAGTTTTAAATATTTTAGGTAAATATACCGGTCTCGCTAACGGAAGCGGCTCCTAAATCTAGTGCGATAAGGACAAGGCGAAAAATCCTGCCTAAAAATCTCAAAACTCGAGGTTTCGTACTCGACTGTTACCTCCTCCAAAACTTTAGCAATCGTTACCAAATTTGGAAATCTAAATGAATATTAAATTATCTGTGTCGGACCGTTTTGATTTTTTGGCTAATTGATATCAGTTTTGAATACTACGCCTCTTATTGCGGCATAGTCAATGAGGCCATTTTGGTCATTTTTCAAGGGCTCTAGCGCCTTATAAAACACAAATATCAACAAAAAAAAACAAAACGGTCCGACACAGATATTGACAATACATATTAATATGTGTTGAAAAAATCATTGCTCTAGCATCAAAACCCACGGAGGAAACAGTCGAGTACGTTTGTATGGAGAAATGACCACACCTGTTGGCTCTTAAGTTATTTTTTTATAATATTGTCGCCGCACCGAAACTGTAGAGTGACTTGAGAGTGTCCAGCCGGAGGTTTAGTTTCGGCAGTTATTGGCACAAATATCAAGTTTCGGCCGAAGGTTCGGTTTCGAACCGGTTGCAAAAAATCCGTAAATGAATCAAACCTGACTCAGTAGGTACAAATATGACTGCTTAAGAATACTAGCTTTTTGTCTGACTGTAATCAATAAAAAGCCAAAAAAATGTCACTACGGAAAGTGACGTCACGAGAATAAAAACGTTATTAATAGAATGAGACACAAAATCACAGATAAACCGCATACTCATAAATCCTTGGCCCATTCACGTTAGAAAAAAGAAAAAAAAATTCGTCCAGTCTAAAGCGCGCCAATATACCTGCCAATGCCAGGTAAGACTGGACATTAAAAAGTTAGTTAAGAGGGCATTCACATTCGATCAGCTGTGCGCTAAACGCATAATAAATTAAAGCGACTCGTCAAAACTAACTGATGGCATAAAAACATTCAGAGAAACAGTAAAAGTTAACGACGGGGGTATATATACCTAATACCTATCATGTTTTTAGGGTTCCGTAGCCAAATGGCAAAAAACGGAACCCTTATGGATTCGTCATGTCTGTCCGTCTGTCTGTCTGTCCGTGTATGTCACAGCCACTTTTCCGAAACTATAAGAACTATACTGTTGAAACTTGGTAAGTAGTAGATGTATTCTGTCAACCGCATTAAGATTTTCACACAAAAATAGAAAAAAAAAACAATAAATTTTGGGGGTTCCATACTTAGAACTGAATCTAAAAAAAATTTTTTCCATCAAGCACGTGTATATACACATACGTATGGGACGTGTGGGGTATCTATGGATAGGTCTTCAAAAATGATATTGAGGTTTCTAATACTATCATTTTTTTCTAAACTGGATAGTTTGCGCGAGAGACACTTCCAAAGTGGTAAAATGTGTGTCCCCCCCCCCTGTAACTTCTAAAATAAGAGAATGATAAAACTTAAAAAAATATATGATATACATTAGCATGCAAACTTCCACCGAAAATTGGTTTGAACGAGATCTAGTAAGTAGTTTTTTTTTAATAAGTCATATATATCGTAAACCGCAATTTTACTTGCTCCTACGGAACCCTTCACGGGCGAGTCCGACTCGCACTTGGCCGCATTTTTCTTATTTGAGTCTCAGGTCTTCTTCCTGGCGTTATCCCGGCATTTTGCCACGGCTCATGGGAGCCTGGGGTCCGCTTGACAACTAATGACAACTCCCATGCCGTTTACTCGTAATTGTTGTGATGAACGACGACGAATATGTGGAGATGGTTGGGATTGTCGAGTTATCGACTCGCGTCCAGGCCGCGTAGCCAAGATGCCAATCGCTTACGCTCCGTAGCGATCGAAACGCAACTGTCACCGTCACACAAATATGGAAGAGTGATAGAGAGACATAATGCTTTTCGTTGTCGAAGCGATAGCGATTGTAACCTTGGCTAGGCCGGCAGGGCTCTCATTCGACGGTTGGAAACCTCAACTGGATTTGTTGATGTGACACGAAACACTATTGACGAGACGACACGTGTATTTTACTTACATTTGAAAAAAAAACCGGGCAAGTGCGAGTCGGACTCGCGCACGAAGGGTTCCGTACCATAATGCAAAAAAAAACAAAAAAAAGCAAAAAGAAAACGGTCACCCATCCAAGTACTGACCCCTCCCGACGTTGCTTAACTTTGGTCAAAAATCACGTTTGTTGTATGGGAGCCCCATTTAAATCTTTATTTTATTCTGTTTTTAGTATTTGTTGTTATAGCGGCAACATAAATACATCATCTGTGAAAATTTCAACTGTCTAGCTATCACGGTTCGTGAGATACAGCCTGGTGACAGACGGACGGACGGACGGACAGCGAAATCTTAGTAATAGGGTCCCGTTTTACCCTTTGGGTACGGAACCCTAAAAATGGCGAAATTGTCATTGGTGAAGCGCGTATCAAGTGCGGAAGGGTCAAAAGGTATGCGATGCCACTTGAGACTAGACTTGTAAAATTAGATCACATTTCCATCAATGCTCAACGCAACCTTCCTTTTCTGTTTTCTGACCGCTACGACCTTCAAATCTTCAAGAAAAGAGCGTACTCCCATCTTAAATACCGACAACGCACTTGCCTCTGGTGTTGCAGTAATAGCTTGTAGCATTAGGGCGACGGTAACTATAATAGCGTAGCATCAGGCGATTCGTCTGCTCGTCGTTTGTCTGCTATCGCAAACAAATACTAAGAAGCTATCCTGTTGTCAAATCTAATTGGTATTTTAGAAGTTGGAACAGGGCTGGTAATGATAAATGTCAACGCGGGTGTTGCGCCGCATGTCTGCCCGCAGGGGGCGCCACCGGCCGCTAGCTAGGGATGTACCTACCGTTTCTAAATAACTACGGTCTAAATTAGTACTCTAAAACGATCGGATGTAATAATTTTATACATACATCGACAGAGGCTAAGTACCTACACACGCCTATATTCGTGAATGTTGTTCGATATTAACATCCTGGCCCCTATTTCACCAACGTGACAAGTCCGACAATTGTCGACATCACTGTTACTGAGTTCAAAGGCCTCCATAGGCTACGGTAACCGCTTACCATCAGACGGGCGGTGTGGTTGTTTGCCACCAACATGTTAATTAAAAAAAAACTCTACTATATCGCCAGATAATAAGTACTTATTTTGGGAAGCCAATGACAATTGTCAGTAGAAATACGACAATTGTCACGAAATTTCGACACAGAACACAGAACTCATTTGGTGTCAAAAATTACTGGAAGTTCTTTGAAATCTTGTGACAATTGTCACCATTATCATTATAAACATCGCAAGAGAATTAGGTACCTGTTTTATTCCGATATAATAAAGTTTTTTTAAATAATACAATGATGATGACAAACAGGAATACGGCCCGCCCGATGGTAAGCGATAACCGTAGCTCATGGATGCCTGTGACGTCAGCAACAATGAGACTTGTCGAATTGTTGCACCTGTCACGTTGGTGAAATAGGGGCCTGGTGACCCATCCTAGGTAGGTGTTTAGTTTGGGCACAGAATAAATAATAGTACTAGGTACAGAAGACTGACTAACTCTCTAACAAAACGCGTCTGTTACGACCAGCACAGATATGGCCCCTAGGTGGCGACAGCGCCACGCGCGGCCTATGGCTTTCCCCGAAATTGGTGTGGAACGGATGTACTTTTAGCTACCTGTAGCAAAGCGACGAAATCGCGGAGTGAGTCACGCCTGGTTTGGGGCTAGATCTAAGCGTGTAGGTAAATGGTAAATGTGAGAATTATTTTCAACCAAAACCTGTCTGAAAAATAAACTTCTTGATACAAAAGTAATTAATAAATCAAAACAGTCTCCATTTTTTGAATTCTATAGGTACAACTTATTTCTCCCAAAAGGAAGTCAAATAAGTCGTCAGCTTTTTTACGGTGTTTTATCTAAATAGCGGTGACAGCCCTCGGGACGAGTGACCCAACATATTTCATTCACTCCCATTACTACTTAAAACGGTAGAGTTATTCCTCGATACTATCACACGACACACAAAAAAAACACAAAAAAATGACCACCGAATAGAGGCTGGTGATAAATCGATAGCCACCGCACTACCATTAATCTATATTCTATACCTTGTTTATGAATCGGTCTCAATACTCTCAATGAAATGTTTTCTTGAATCGCCTCACCGCGCCGAACTTTATCGACTATGCATAATAAATACCAATCATAATTACGCGTCATAAACGCTTAACATTTTCAAATAAACCTTCGTTCTTTTATTATTTTATTACTATCCGCTGTAAAACACAGACAAAACAACGATTTCTCATAACTTGTAAATTCAGTTTTAAAACCTCGTGTGATTCGGAAATGGAAGGAGGTAATAAATAAAGAGTACCTATAGAGCGGTCCTTCTGCCACCGACCGGCCCCGCCGGCCGACACAGATGTCTCGGCCGCGATAGCGGCGCTCACCAAACGGAATAACATGGATATCACATTAGCCCTGACGGCTCCCAGCCCACTTATCTAACCACCGGGTAAAGTACTTCGATTAAACCACTCGCTCGCTCCTTACATTAAGCCTTCAAAACTTATATAAACATCGAAAGAATGCTACAGCGAAATCTGCACTCGAAAAACTAAATAAACGGGCACATAAGCCGGTGTCGTGACACTTATCTTATATCGACTAAAAGAACAAAGCGGGGCCTTTTTGTCTCTGCCCGAAAAGTGAAATTTGTCCTTTTTTCGTGACCAACTACCGTCGACGCCTATCTGCGATCGACTACTCGAACTGTTCGATAAAAAAAGGAATTGAAAAAATACGGGGCACATATTTTGGCGGGGGATAAATCACTGGACGGTAAACGAGGTTATACAAAATTTATGGAGGCGCGGCTACGAAACCGAACACTAAAAACTAAAGAAAAACTCGCGCTCCCAATTCGAACGCGTATGTACATAATACCCACCATACTGCTCATTTTGGGCTTTAAACTTTAGTCATAAAGTTAAATTTTCTTTGTATTTAAGGTTGGTTTGTGCCATTTCGCGACAAAGCGTCGGTAAAAGGTGATACTACGCGAGGATAGAAGCAGATGTGACAACTTCATTACGTATAAATTACTACTGTTGCTGGCTTTTTATAGTTAGGTTAGATTTACGGCCTTGCCTGACGAACGTATCAAATATAATTCCTTTAATTGTACCATTTACGGCGCTGGGTCCAATCTTCTAGAATCTTTTTATATTGTCAGCTGATGGTTTGGTTAATTTAGTTTTTTAATTGTTATTTTATTATTGTTTTGAGGTAGCTTTTAATGCTCGCATACTCGCTTATTTATAAATATTTGTAAAACTTCGACAGTATATATTAAGTACAGTCGGCCTTTATATTGCATAGTGCTATTCATGCTACTTCAATAAAAAAACAAATAAGTACATATCAAGTTTATAATCATATTTTGAACCAAAACTAAAAAGGTCAACTATCAATTTCAAAAGAAGGAATTTCATAAATCAAGAAATCATAAATCATTTCCGAATGTAGTTTTTGAGTCCATTTTGATAAAGTTTTAATTTAACTATGGATTATTTCTTATAAAACCTTTTTCTGTTTGTAAAAATGTTGCTTACGTCATATGTTACTTGTTGAACGTGTACCTTGTAAACTGTTACCTGCTACTTGTTACGTCATTCATGTTATACAGCTAACAAACGCTTTGACGGAATTGCCTAAAATCGTTTTGAAGCTACAGCGGTAAAATCAATTTAGCTTTACTCGTACCTATAGGGGGCCACTGATTAACAGTCCGTCGGACGGTATCGGCCTGTCAGTTGTTCGGAACTGTCAAAATTTTGTTCTAGCTGACAGGCCGATACCGTCCGGCGGCGGGCGGACTTTTAATCAGGCCCCCTTAATACTGTAAAAAACCCAGTAATGTATTAAAACAACAATTTCAAACACTACCTAACTAACCTACTGAACTAAAGGTTTTATTTCAATACCTAATTAATTCTGCAATGTCAAGTACGTACCTACAATATGAAAATAGCATTCTAGCAGACTCTTTAATGACCGCCGGTGGACCTTCCGTGTATGCATATAAGGTGTTGTGTTGGACGGCGAACAGTCTCGACGATGGTGTACGGAGCGACCGTATCTTGGCACGAACGCCCAGAGCGACGGCCACTACACCCTGACCCCTTCCCAAAAACACGTAACATAAAAACATAGACCGACGTATATTAGTTATGGATTCACTCCAAATCCATTATAATCTGATTCACCAACTCTGTAGAATCCGAGGGCAGAATAAATTAAGAAATCCAGGCTCAAGAGAACTTTGGAACTTCGGTCTTAATATTAAAGCAACGGTCAGTATATATTTGCTATTATATCACAATATACGAACTTGAAATATTTTAAGGTATAAAGTATGAAAACCAGTATTTCTTGACCTATTTTGTTATACGCTTTTTATAGAAGCTACAGTTCATTTTATAATGGAAATTAAAAAGCGTAAACATTATTTTATTTTCGCCAGCAATATTAGATCTCTTCGTTTAGACCTGCTATATAAAGCTCTAGGTCTTTTTAAACTGGGTGTAAATACCATTATAGGTTGAGCTGTGGGTATATCTATAGGGTGTATGAGTGAAGGATCATTTTCTGTTGGTTATTGTTATCGTTGAGTTAAAGTCTACTAAATCAAGGCAAACAAACACGAGACGAACCGTCAACGCGGATCGCGATCAGAAAAGCCTTTATTCTGGTACAACGTGGAAAAATGCCGTAAGGGACATAAGATTAAGTTGGACATACGACATTTGAATTTTCACTGAGCGGGGTAAGAAAAGTAAATGTAGAATAAATTGTGGCTATTCAACTATCCACTACTCAGTTTCCGAGCTAGGTTAAGGCGTAAGTTTAGATAAAACATTCTGACGGCCGTATTCCGACTATGCTTAAGTATAAGATGTCACAGCGATACGATACCGATCTGTCAGTGCTAAAAGTTACATTTCTTCGACCAAAATCGTCACTTTTAACACTGGCACATCGGTATCGTATCGGTGTGACATCTTAGTATAAACATTGTTCGAAGCATCGGCCGTATGTACAGTCGCCATCGGATATTTAAGAGCGGCCAAGGTGCTCAAAAATATTTGAACACGCTCTTAAATAGCTTGGTATGAGAGGCATTGTTCAGATAATTGTAAACTCATTGGCTGCATATAACATATGTAGTTACATATATTATATGTATGTAGTATTATTATCACTGCTACAAAAAACTATTTTTGAAGTGAAAACTGCTTTAGCGGCGCTGTGCACTTTTTGTGATGGGGAAAAATGTTAAACTCGCGACAGGTAAAATAGTACGTAAGACGTAACGTCACGTGTGACGGACACTGTTACAATGTCATTGAGATTTTCTTTATTGATTTAAATGTCATATAGTCAGCTTCCCTCTAACTGGTACTAATATAACTCGAGTACTAGCAATGATGTGCTAAGGGTTTCAAGTAACGCGACGAAATAATGTTAGCTGGCGTTAACCTCAATTATACATAGTACTGCAGACATTTTGCACTAGGTGGCGCTGTTATTAATATTTTGAGTTACAATGTCATTGAGTTTTCACTCCTGCTGGCACTCCCGGAGTGCAACCCGTTGTTCTTTTTTTTAACACGTTTAAATAATGGCGTAGACGTAATAATTTAACATGAAATAGATTATCAGTTGTCAATTCATATCTGGTATAGGTACATTTATTCATACATTATTGCAGAATTAGGGAATTATCATAAATCTAATCCTAAATTAGCCTGGGGCATTGTTCCCATTTCATATCTTATTAACAAGATATTTCCAAAACTCCAAATTCCAAAAACAAAAGGATTCAATCTGTAATAAGTTCCAATAGGTACGTCGGCTGCAATTAGCTCGCAATAATGCGTCCACCGGAGCGTTTTACGCCGATAATAACGCCGTATCGCAATGCCATATGCACCGTCACTAATTTGTCCGTTACGCCCTTTTCCATCGCCGTCGTGTAATGTGAAATGCATTTTTAGCGTACGCATTGTTTACAGTGCATTTATAACTTTGGCGGAAAGGGTTTGTTTTGATTACTGTGCGAACGCGAGGCGAGGAGGCCTAGTAAAACTTTAACATTTTAATTTATTTTGATATTCATTTGACATTTTTCGCGGTGCATGTATACCCGCATGCATTTTTTTTTTGATGATATAGGTAAGAATTATAAGAGGCATGATTCGTCTGATGATATCTATGATGAGATAATCCAGAGGGAGGGAGAAAAGCCAGAGGGGTTGCAAGTGAAGACACAAGATAATGAAGAGTAGCACAAAATGAAGTACATATTATGATTATACATTTACATTTTCGCAAGTACTTACCTATACACTTTGATATCAGTTGAGTCCTATCTGAAGCCGACCACTGACTAACAGTCCACCGGACGATCGGCCGGACAGTTGTTCAGAACTGTCAAATTTCTGTCAATTGTCTCCCAAGGCTTCCAAAAAATATGCACATCTTCTGGTATGGAGCACACCCAGATTACGCTGCGTCTTAAGGGGCCCACTGATTATCAGTCCGCCGGATGGTATCTGCCTGTTAGTTGTTCGGAACTGTCAACTTTTTGTTCTAACTGACAGGCCGATATCGTCCGGCGGCCTGTTAGTCAGTGGTCGGCTTAAAGAGAATAAGATTAGAATTTCTAAATATAACCCAAATTTCTAACAAATATTAAAATAACTCATGCTTCCGCAAATAACTACCTAAAGTCTAAAAACTGAGTAGAGTCCAAAGTCCAAACATAAGATTTTTAGCACTCGAGCGAGCCTTTTCTAAGTCCTCCGTCGCGCTCGGTATGCAATCCCAATAAAAGCTCTGGTATTATAAAGCCCCGTGGTTAACATGATACGACGTATGCCACTGTTGAATTAATATGGAGATAGGGCGTTTTGACTTAGCACGGCAGTATAACACAGTTTACGATGGAATTCTTATACGACCTTACGATAAACTGCGCGTATAATCGTAGATGATTTTAGGTTGTAAATACTTTAATGATATACCTTTAGATTAGACAATTGGCGTAATGGACATAAACTTTCAGTGGTATTTCGATTGACTGTTCTAAATTTATTTATGTATTTTAATAAAACAATTTAAGAGCCAACAGGAGTGGCCATTTCTCCATACAAACGTACTCGACTGTTTCTTCCGTCTGTTTATTCAACACCGATTAATATTGTCAATATCGATGTCGGACCGTTTTGCTTTTTTTGATATTTTTTTTAAGGCGCTAGATCCCTTTAAAAATGGCCAAAACGGCCTAATTGACTATGCCGCAATAAGAGGCGTGTTATTCAAAACTGATATCAACTAGCCAAAAAATCAAAACGGTCCGACACAGATAATTTCATAATAATTTAGATAACCAAATTTGGTTTCAATTGGTTAAGTTTTGGAGGAGGAAACAGTCGAGTACGAAACTTCGATTTTTGAGATTTTTCGCCTTGACCTTATCGCACTAGATTTAGGAGCCGCTTCCGTTAGCGAGACGGGTATATTTACCAAAAATAATTAAATCTCAGCTCCTGTTTCGTCTTAAGTTGATTCTGGACTGGACACTAAATATCATGTACATACCTAAATAACTTTAATCAATTATACTTCTGATCTTGGGAGAAAAATCGATATAAAAACTACAGAAAAGCCTAGTAAATGAAATGGTTTTATTAAAATGAGTAGGTAGATAGGTACTAAGTACTTATACTTTGTGAGCCGTCTTTAACTGCTATAAATCATAGAAATCCAATAAATGTTAAATTCATTGATTCTATGAGCCAGTTCTTATTTTTATGTTACTTCAATAAAATTTCATATTTTTAATAGAAAAAGCAACTTTAAATAACCACAGAGGAGAACCACAAAGGACCGCCTTTTCTATTGTAGTCAAAGCTTTTCCTTGAGAAATAATAATGCAATTTTCTTTGATCGTTCGTTCTCCAATGTAAGATTAATTTTTCTTCCGTCTTGGGCTATAATTTGTCCTTTGCGTCGTTTTGTAAAGTTTTGTAAGGTAGGTATAATATTTCCTTAAGAAAATTGTCGAGTTGGAAACTCGATATTCTTTTACGTGGCTATTGGCTCTGATGCAGCGAGAACTTATTGATTTATTTATTAGCATCCACGTGTATCGGTTTCTTTTCAAATATTTTTATTTTCTTACTGAATAAAATTCTGGTTTATATTCTAAAAGATTGTGAATAGAAACGGCTGCCATTTTTAAACTGATAACTCGCATCAAGTTTCAATATCTGGGAGATCGAGCTTTGCTTTTGAGAGCCGTTACCGAGATCGGCGAAATATATATATGTAGGTAAATAAATAAATAAATATATATACAGGAATTTCTCGTTTAAACGTATAAGATAAGGTCGGATGTGCAAAAAGTCAACTTTTTAGAAGAGGCGAAACAAAATTGACACTTTTATTTGTCAATACAATAATTTTCATAAACTGTGTGAGTAGGGAATGCAATCTCGCACCAAGATTGGCGATTCGAGATCTCGCACGAAAAATCTGAATCGAGATAGGGTCTTTCGAGATCTCGACCGTCACACTTTCGAGATCGAGATTAATCTCGACGAGATCGAGATTTGACAACGTAATTCAAAATGTGTTATTTTGAGCAAAAATCTCTAAAAATCCCGTGTATACTTACTACTTATTTAGAGTACGTCATGTTTTATTTTGAAGATCAACAAATTAATCAACATTTAACTAAAAAAACTACTTTTATTAAAAAAAAACAAATAATATGTATGTTGCTCTAATTTACAAGTAATTATGAAAAAGGGCAGTAACATGCTCAGTTGATATTTTTGACAAGCAGTCAGCAACTTACAAAAAATTTAGGGTAAGCGAGCAAAAATTGTAAATAAATAATTGTGACAGGGTACGTCGTAGATCGTCTGATTTTTCCACACAGAGCGCGCCACAGTGCTTTTAACGCCAGCTCAAGCCGGCCGCATACAATAACACTGCCCGAACATCATGAACATAATGTCAAAAAGATTACTCAAAACAAAGCAATTAACACGGATCAATCTTTCAATCTCGTTCGAGATCTCGAAAATATTAATCAAGATCTCGGCCGAGATTGCTAAAATAGAGATTTCCTGTCAACGAGATTGAATCTCGAAAATTCGTGAGAGATCTTGCGAGATCTTGAAATTATGAGATCGAAATTGCATTCCCTATGTGTGAGTTATCTAGTCTAGACCATTCTTTTTTTTAATTAGACAAGGTATTTGTACCTTCTATTCTGGATAAGTGACAACGTTTTTGGTTTTTTATACTATCTAAAAAGACGGTTTTCATGCATGCATGCAATTCTGATCGGACTTTTTAATTTCTTTTATGAACAGTGTTTAGGTATACATACTTACACTTTACTTTTTAAACATTTTATCTAATACTTACGTAGTTCTCTCACTAAAATTAATGACAAAAAGTCGTATATACTTACCGATACACACCTCACAACAGTGTACTTCCGTTTGGGCCAAATAATACCTTTCGCCAAATTACACTTGCCAACAAACTTAACGCAATAGTTTCATTTCCCAAATGAATCTTTAATTCTTTACCAAATTTCGCTTCGCAATTAATTTGTTTAGTCAAATTATCATTTTGTTTTGCCTTTGGATATGGTACTTGATGTGATACTTTGGGAAACGTTTTTGGCCCATTCGTTAGTAAACCCTTCACCACATATAGGCATTGTAGATGCATAAGGTTTCAAGTCCCTTACCTCCAACGCCATCTACAAAAACGAAACATTTGAGAGGCAAACTATAGAAAAAGTCGAATGTGTAATGAATGAATGAATGAAAATCTTTATTTCAGGCAACTAGTGGCCCATACATAAATACCTTAAAACTAGCATACATATTATAAAAATATATTTTAAAACTAAACACTACAAATCACATTATGGCTGCGATGCATTACGCAACCCCGCAGTGTCAGGGAGCCGGCCGCGGAACCGCCGAAACTTGACACCCTTCGGCCAAAACTCCTCCTTGGTGAAGGCCTTGGTTTGGGAATTATTTAATTAAGGTTTTATCATCATCATCATCATCTCAGCCATAAGACGTCCACTGCCGAACATAGGCCTCCCCCTTTTTTGGGGGGAAAATGCCATAATCGCCACGCTTGGCAGGCGGGTTGGCGATCGCAGTCGAGTACACCGAATTTGAGGGACGCTGCTGCCCGTCCACCGGTGGTCTTGGACGTGGTTTAAGGACATACCCGGGTCCTGGACGTAGTTTAAGGACATACCCGGGTCCAAGGTTTTATGCCTGAGGGAAAAATTATCTTATGACTGACTGACTTATTGACCTCATGTACTTTATGTATCTCGTAAACTTAAAATAACAGAAATACTAGTATCAGCTTATTCAAAAAGTTTTGTACGGAGCTCTAAAATTGAATGTGTTGAATATTAAAAAGCATTTTGGTCCTGACATTCACATCCGACGTTATGGAATTCAAGGCGAGGTAAGAGATTATTAAACAATTTCCACATCTCTCCTGATTGTACGTTTTTTTTTTTTTGTTGTGAGTGATCAAACATTATATATAGTTCTTCTGAACTTCCGACCAAATGTGGTCTAAGTACCTACAAATGGTAGTGTGGTCGTTGATTAGGTTTTGTCAACACGTCCAAGTGGTGCCGTGGTGAGGTGTTGCGCCGGTTTACTAGTTTTTGTTGGCAACAGGGTTTATTGGTCGTTAAACCGCGGCGTTCTTTAGCCTGCAAGCCGGCGTGAGCCACGAGCGGAGGCGGGAGCGAACCTTTGAGCGGGCGCGGGTGGTACATACATTCCACATGAAATAGTTCCTCACAATTACAGTGCTTGAATATGTAATTAAAATATTTCGCTTTGGGGCTGTGATATTTAAGTTAGATCAGTGGCTTTCCAATATAGATTCCAAAAGAGGGTCCTTATACTTCATGGGCATAAGGAACGATTTCATTAGAAAAAAATCCTTATGTACATAGAGTATTATTTTAGTATAATATGTATCAATTGACAGCAAGCACACAGTCAAAAATATACAGACGCCAGTTATTTCAAACTCCAGTAGTGATTCCGTTAGGATCATAATATTTTAAGGTAGCTTCAAAAAGATGTTTATTATGAACAATGGCTCAAAAAGCTTATAATTTTATTTGAGTGAAGATAAAACTTACAACAGATACAATATTAAAACTAAAGTTAAAACTATATAGAAATAAAATAAAAATACAAACTATAAAATATATTTACCTACAAAAGAAACCAAACTATAAAAAGAACACCCCGTCCAACAGGTCGGACTGCGGCATGGACCCCATGGCACTGGCGGCGTTACCTCTCTGTATCGCAAGAGAAATACGTTGAGAGAGGTACGCACCAGCCCTGGGGTCCCCTGTGGTGTCAACCAGCCGCGCTGATAGTGCTCCTATAAATGTTTTCATGTCGGCTGACCAGGGACCCAAAGTCTCAACCGCGAGCGCCGCAAACTCATAGTCGTTGAGCAACGTCGAGTATTTGCGGCGCTTGAGAACTTGGGCCTGGTCAGCCGCAGCGCCGGCCCGAATGCGGGTCCCCTGAATGTGGGACTGTGCAAAGGTGTCGACACATGTTGCGTCTCACACCAGGGCCCTTCCTAACTTCCACGGCACCAACGTGGCTCCGTCGGGGCTCTTGCCGTCGTGCCTCGGATGGCTCAAATGTTTCAGCTATACTTACTGTAAGACAACTTGGCTAACAATAGTGTAACTTTTTTTTAAATAATGCCGGTAAATTTCACATTTTGTTTTCGCTTATACCTTGCACCCCTCCGAGTCGCCAGGCACAGTTGATAAAACGCAACTGAAAACAATGGCTAGTGCCCATACCCGTGTTACGATCACTTTACGACGCAGTTGTAAACTTCTCCGCGAGCCTTACTGCCTCTCCTCTCCTCCCTCTCTCGCCGCCCCGCTGAGAACGGGACAAAAGGTAAAGCCGACTCACACGGGCCCTCGTGGTGAAGATTTCAAGCGCCACGGCAACCGTTTTATTAAGGAAACTGGCCAGCAATAAAAACGCGCGCCCGTTTTGTTAAAAATGCGCTTTTCCAAATACGTGTAATTAAAACGACTTTTAAAGAACTTGTAAACTTTTGATTTTAACGTTTGAGAGATTAAATCTATATTAAAATTAAATTATTGCCCACATAAAACGAGGGAGTTTGTTTCCATTTAAACTTACGATCTTTTAACACTCATCGATAATACATTTTAATGTCATTCGATTCGAAATGTAATTTTCATTACATTATGAAATCAAATGTTATGACACTGTCGGCTTTTTGGCGTCAACGGTATCGATTTTATTTTTTCTTTAGTCGTCTGACTTGAGATCTGAGGTGTCAACGTTTGAATACGAATACAAATTGAAATTAATTACGGTAGGTATAAGGTAGCCTTATAAAATGGCAAGGATGGACTTACATCGGGTCATTTTGGCGTAAGTGACTTAAAAACGTTATGTACCTAACTAATTTTTTTTAATGTGAGATTATTGTAATGTTTGCTAGCGAATTGGCACAGCGACTGTTCTGGTATGCGTTGGTAATTCTTCGTACACTTTACTTAATTGTGTGAATTGGTGTATGATCCAATTAAAATAATTATAATGATAATGCATTTTGCGCTCGCTTTTACGGTTAATAAATTAAATTTTTAACGTATTGTTTTATGTGGTTATAAATTAATTGTTTAAGTTGCATTTTAGATATAATGATGAATTACAATACGGCATCTGGTATTCAGTACAATTACTACATGATGAAATTTCATTTAATGTTAAGGTCTACTACATTTTAATTTTTAATTTTGTTTTATGAATGTAGCTGATTGACGCTTACGTCTCCTTAAAGATATATTTTATACAAATATAGAGATGCGTTCGGTTTATATTATGGAGAATCATCATCATTATCACCACGAGTTACAAATCAGTTGCTGGACACGGTTCTTTAATTATATATGATCGCCCATACTGATGCGGTTCCAAGTTCAGATTCAAATTTATTTCATCCTTGTAAGTAGACAAAGGTTATATAAGTACTTGTATATATGCTAGTTGTGAATAGTTTCCAAAAAGCTGGAACACTCCTGGGAAATTAACACAGTTCACAGGAAACGTTTATTTTGTAGATGGAAAATTTCGATTGATATTTCCAAAAGTCTTTTCTAAGTGGAAATTTTTCAACTTCCGTAACTTTCAGACGGCATATTATAGTTCGTTTTTTTGCATTAAAAAGAACTTGAAAGTAAGCGATATTGACATGTCTTTTAATTGAAAAACGGTTTTTAAAAAATCAGGAACTATTACTTATGAAAGCAGAAGAATATAAATGATCGTATAAGATTCATAATTGTTACATATTTGCCCTAAGTTATTTTTGAAATGTGTTTTATAATTAAAAGACACATCAAGATTGTTTACCTTATTTCTAATGCTAAAAAAACGAACTATAGTAATAACATAACATAATTTTGACGAATGTAGCAAATTTATAGTGTAATTTTTATATTGAAATAAAGAAATCTAAATCTAAAGATGTTCCACTAAAATTCAAAGGTATATCTTTGACTCAACTTTGAATGATTTCGTCATGCTGCTGTGACCGCAGTTAAGTAAGTCTGGGACTCCTCGTTTCAATGCAGGTAGATTTTTTCAGCTAAATTAATAACGATGATGATAATTCGCTACTTGTGACCCGAAAGACGTAATCGCCAACAGCGTACACAGGAATTTACCGATCATTTTTGCATCGCCTAATGTTTTGCCCGACCCAGATCTGAACCCCGAATACTTGGAGATGGGCTTCCGCGGCGGCGGCAGCCTGGGCTCAACCTCGCGCACCAAGCGTATGCGCACCAGCTTCAAGCACCACCAGCTGCGCACCATGAAGTCCTACTTTGCGATCAACCACAACCCGGACGCGAAGGACCTCAAGCAGCTCAGCCAGAAGACGGGGCTACCGAAGAGGGTGCTACAGGTAAATATCACACACAAATAGCGTAACGGACACGTTGGGTAATGTGTTCCTTACGCCATTTGGATTTATGTAGGTTTATTTAGGCTGAAGTGAAATGAACTGTCTGAATACAGTATAGAAAGACATTAGGAAAATATGAGGTGAATTTTTATTTGTTTCGTTTAGTATTACACGACTGATATGTATCCATAATTAATCATTAATTATATATATATATATATAACCATTAAAAAAAATAGTAGGTTGATCCTATCTACTTTGGTACAAATAACACATTGTCTCTTGTTTTTTTGTACATGCTTCATCTACACAGCGAGTTAATTTGCAACATTCAAAGAAGTATTTTACGCCAAGGTGCTCAAATTATCCATTGATATTGGCTTAGTTACACAAACAAAGTTAAAAATAAGCTACTTATGTAAATTAACGCATTTTTTGTTTTAATACCTGTTCTAATCGAAAAATTCCAGTTTTATAACGCTTATCACTTCCTTTTTGTGTTGTATTCATTTTAAAGTAGGTATTCATGCGAAGTATACGGCCAGTTCATTTGATTTCAGTCTATAAGTTAATCTTAAAAAATGGAAGTAAACTCAAATAGAAACCTTTTATGTGAGTGCACTTCCTAATAAATAATATTAAAAGCTTTTTTTTATATATCCTCTGGAGTACCAAATAATTAATCAAGGAATAATCATTGCCGTTTAATTTATGTACTTACTTAGATTTCTTCTCGATTTTAGTGAAAATCTTCTTAAGATTATCGGAAGTATTAAATAGACAATTAAATAATATTTGCTTATTCTGGCATGCAATAGTTCTGAGAATTTAGTCTGATTTATACATGTTATAACCAGAATTACGACGTATATTCTTGTTTCATATTCTAGGTTTTTATAATATAAAGGAACAAGTGATTAAAATGAATATCTACATCTGGCAGCACTTAAAACAGGGCGAAGAGATAAGGTGATTCGAAATTTACATTTTTAATTCAACTTCCATTTTATCATATATCGGTATTTAAAACGAAAGAGTTGTAAACAACCATCGGCATTTACAAGCATCATTTCAACACCCAAAACTTATCACGACTCATAGAAAAAGGTTTTAACATCCACGGCGGTTCGTTTACGACTTTTTTCACACGATAAATGTATGCGATGCTTTTACGTACTTATTTTTTTTATCATAAACTGGTACAGGCTAATGCGAAATGAATGTACGACCGATATCTTGCACGTATCAGAATCTTTACGCACCGCGAATTGCGCGTTACAAAGTATTTGTGTAATTCAACAAAGCGACTTATGTTTTTACGGTTCAAAAAACAAGGTGTAAAATGGTGTAAGTGCTAAGGAAGGATTTCAAATGGAGGTTCTTCGGAATTAAAAGCCTTAAGAGTAGTCTGCGGTGTCAACTAATATCTTCGGGCATCTTGTGGGGTGCTCATATGTTATTCGTGGCTACAGACGTGTGAAAAAGCAAAAACTTCTCCAGAACATTCAGACTTCATCATTTTACCTTATACATAATTGCGAAGTAGGTAAGCATAATTACGGCCGTCGAGACTGAAAAAGCAACCGCATAAAATAAATAACATAATTATTGTCCGTTACGCCTTTTTGGCAGTTGGGATCATTAAACAAATGTGACGTAAAAGACAATTTGTGTCGACTAAATATACCGCTTTGTTTTTGTCAATAAGGACGATTTCTTACGGAATCTTAATACTAGTAGCACCTTATTAACAGCCGACAAAGTGGTATCACTCGACTGAAAATCTGTTTCATACTTGACGGTTCGCAGATTAAGATGTATTAATCTTTCAAATTGATAATCCTTATTATAGCTGGAAATTGAACTTTATCGTTGAAGAGCTAAGGCCGATTTTGCAGTGAGCTTTAAAATATACGACCACTGTGTGGTATAAGGGCGTAAGAGCTGCTAGTTAAGTGTCCCTTACGACCCTAGGATTTCACACTAGCCGCGCTGTCATTACGTGTTCCCAGAACGCCGAAAGTAAGTGATGTTCTTAAAAATAAAAATACGTTAACGTAAAGGAGGTTTTATGCTTTTTGCGTTAGGCTTGTATATTAAATGAACTTGAGAATCTCAAGTTGAGTTTAGTCTTAAAATTCGCGATATATCCTCTGTTTATATAAAATAATCTTAAAAATTTATAGTAACTGCCCGCGTCTTAGTTTGCTTGGAATGATGATGGTGATTGATAGATACCCGGGCCTCAATTCAAACTATCTCCATCCAAATTTCATCTAAATCGGTTCAGCGGTTAAGCGTATAGAGGTAACAGCAGACAGACAGAGCTACAATAGCTTTTATAAGATTATGTCTAAATAGGAGCAAACTGATTACTTAAGTATTATAGTTAACTAATATCGAATCTAGGGTATTTTTTTGAGTTATGACCATGTAGGTAGAGTCAGACTATGATAAGTCGGCAGCAATTCTGATAGCCCAGACAGTGCATGTGTTTAATAAAGGTCAAAGTTATATGAAATTATGACGTTTACTTAACACTTGCACCGTCTGGGCTATCAAAATGGCTGCCGACTTATCATGGCCTGACTCCATAGATATAGTCGCACCAAACAAAGTCTGCAGCGGATTTGATATCCCACGCAGTGTAAGTGTTATGTATAAGTGCGTCATAATTTCATAGAAGTTTGACGTTTAAAATGACACTTGCACTGCGTGGGCTATCAAAATCGCTGCAGACTTTTTACGGTCTGACTATACATATACTGAGCCAGCCCGTTTCTCTAAAACCTCGTGTCATTACCAAAAACAAACACAACAGAAAACCGACTAAAACAAAAGACGCCCCAAATTCGAAAATTAAAAAACTCGATAATTGCACACTCAAACTCTGAAGGCGCGCGCATAGAACATTTTAAAGTGCCGAAAAGCTTCCCAACCTATTAGATTTTATACTCAATTCTTACAGATATAAAGTTTCTTTTGGTTTAATATATTTTTGACACTATTTTTAGATAAAGTGTACACAGAAATTAAGTACGGTACAGTTCTAAATCGTACAAGCGCCGCGGTGTATCCAATCCATTAGAGACAGACTATAATGGAGCACAGATGCGCAAGGTTTTTTTTTTCACAACATGCCGGTCATACATATAGAGTAGTTTGTATGTCTTTGTCTTGTCTGTGAAATTAAGATTTACGACATAAATTGTATGGGCAAGCAATTTGATTTCTGTGACACTTCAGAGGAGGCTCGGAAATAGTACATTTTAACGCAAGTGTGGAAAGTATGTTATTATTTACGAGTCCCGAGGTGTATTTTATGAGCCGTAGGCGAATAAAAGACACGGGACAAGTAAATAATAACACTTTCACACGTACATTGAACGACGTTTTTTAATACATTTGCGAAAAAATCACAATATCACAAATATTGGTAATAATGGTTACGAATTTTCCCTTAAACTTGAATGATATTTTATATCCAGCAGTATAAACTACGTTCAGGGTATATTGCCAAAATTAATCATATTAACTCATTTCATAGAAAAACACTCTTACAGTTCCAATTTAAGATAATTATTTTGATACAACTAAATTTCAAGTGAAAATGGCGGGCGCCGGTTTTACTTTTTAATTTTTATTTTTTTCTGTTAACGACAACCAAACGTGGCAATGATAGTTCCATTCAGCCAAATAATAATAAAAAAATTGTAGTGAAATATCGTATTTTACAACGTTTTATTTATATAAGAAATAAATATTTATTTTAATACAGTTGCTCAAAAAGTGCTACTTTACGTAGCTGTTTAGCGTGCGGAAAGTTGGTTATCTCGAACTAGTGCTTTTTACTTTTCCAATTTTTTTAAATTTATACTTGTTCCAATTCACGACTACTTATTGATGAGTGTTAATATTAGTTTCCTTTAAACGTCGTAATCAGCATAAAAACCTACCGTTAATGTAAGAATACGAAAAATATTACATATTTCATATTTAATTACTTACCTCTTCATCATTATAACACGTTTAATTTTTAATATTCAATATTGAAAATTCCGTTCTTAATAAGTTGACTGAATGGAACGGAATAGCTGTCAAACGCCCATAGATATAATATACTTAAAGACGACGTCTAACCGAGCTGTCACTGTTACCACTTTTGTTTAGTGTACGATTAACAATGTTTTTCTTATTTTTTCGCAACTGTATTAAAAAACGTCGTTCGATACACGTGCGGAAATGTCATTCTTCACTCGTCCCGAGTCTTGCCACTCGCCTGCGGCTCGTGGCAAGTTATCTCGGTACTCGTGAAGTAATGACATACCTTCCGCACTAGCATCGAAATGTACTATTTTATATCATATAACAATACTTTTGTAAGTATGTCATAAATGTCTAATGGCAAAATAAAAATATATAAAGTTTTTGAACATCCAAACTCTTTGGTGTGAACGTATCGATTACGCGCGGTCAGAATTCAATTTAAAAAAGCTGGAAAAGTAAAAAGTACTAGTTCGCAAAAAACAACTTTGCGAACGCTAAACAGCCACGTAAAGTAGCACTTTTTGAGCAACTGTATTAAAAATTGTATTTATAGGTACCTAACATTGAATGTTTACACTTTTTAGTACAATAGCAAAAATCAATCTGGTTGCTGCTATTAGGGCAGAGTCCCTGGAGCCTGGCTCTCGCGGGCCGGATTGGAACGCTTCGTGGGCCGGATTTGGCCCGCGGGCCGGGGTTTGGAGAGCCCTGCTTTAAAAGGTTAAAGTTGGCTCAAATAACGAAAACATGTACAGTCAAGTGTAAAATTATGGGTGTAGACAACTTACTCAAAAATATGTCCCATTGTTCTTAATTCGCTGACATTAGAGCTATGGGACATATTTCTGAGATGATTTGGGCACCCATATTTTTACACTTGACTGTACAATAGTTATTTACGATACAAGTGCGTAAAAGAGAAAATTATCTATTCGCACGTGTATCGTACAACGTTTTACAGTACAAATGGCCCTTTAAACTTTTGACATCGCACGAAAAGTGCTATTTTACGCAATAGTGCGGAAAAATAGGACCATATGTACTGTAATAATATTTATTTCACCACACCAGCTCGGAAAGGCCTACTTTTCACTTCAAAAACTGATAGCAAAGTTGCATTTTATTCACATGTGAGGCAAAGTAATCAAATGCAAATGTTGAGTTGTTTTTTTACGTTTGCTGATGAAATGATGATTTTAGATGATAAATACATAATAACATTCATTTGGATTTGATTAGGTTTGATTTTGTTTGTTATTTTACATTTAATATTTGCTTCGGGTTGGTGTGGTTAAAAATTTTGTGTTTCACTCGGGGTCAAATTTTACTTAACCCTCGTGCTTTGAAACCCTCGCAACGCTCAAGATTCCATTTTTTGAATCTATCGGAATGGAATCGCTTGCTCGGGTATCAATATTAGTACGAGCGGTTAAGCAACAACTTTGCCCCCTTGTAAAACAAATAACTATTTCTTTCCAGTTGTATGTCGTCTGCAACCTGCATACCATAGCGGTTTAATTTGAGTACAAAATAACCAGTTAGCTATATATAACAGAGACACCTGACAAGTACAATTTTAAACAGATGTATATTTTCAAATCCGTGGTCTCTGCCTACCCCTCCGGGAAATAGGCGTGATTATATGTATGTATGTATGTATATTTTCAGAGTAATTGAGAGATATAATCAGGTCGAAACTCGAGTTCATTTCAACTTGTTAGAGACCCGAGACTTGAGTCTTTTCAGATAACTCTCAATTTACTTACTAACGATTTCAAAACGCATTTTGTTTTTTATGTAATATTCATGTGTTAGGTTAGTTTAGGTAAGTACAGTCCCGCTCCGTAATTGTTGAGCTTTAGGGTTCTAGCTAAATTGGACATTTCATAGTATAGTTACCTACTTAATTATTGGACAACCAATTTAGCTATGACCCTAAATGGCTTAACAATCACGGAGCGTGACTGTACATTAAATAACATATATTTTCTTATTGCTACTAGTGATAAGATACAAAATACAAAATTATTAACGGAGTTTTAATTGGGAGACTCGAGTCTATAGAGTTGCGCTTAAAAAAGGCACAATAAACGACTTGATTATGAATTTAAAAGATTCCGGAGTTCGTTAAGCGTAGTCTAGTTCATAACGAGTCTAGTTCGAATATAACGTCTCTAGTTCAAATACAACATGTCGTGGTAAAATATAACGAGTCTATTTCAAACACAACGAGTATATAGTGCAAATACAACGAAGTCTAGTTTAAATATACGTAGACTCAAATGAGTCGAGTTCCCACCGACACTAGTCGAATCCGCCATTTCACCTCGATCACAGAAATATCTCCACAAATTGATAAATCAAAGCGTAATTTATCCGCCCGCTTAAAATATGTGGCGCCCACTAATTGTTCTGCCGGGCGGTTCTGAACCTTATCACTGAGATAATAAAGTTATGATTACAGTAGTTTTCGTAACGGTAAGTGTTGGGGCTGTGTACAACTGTACGCGGCCACGTGTACCCACTAATTAGGAGAATATTATAGTGATGTGTGGAAAGTCTAAAGAGTAGTTACCTATTTTAATAAGAAGGGATGCTTTATATGTAGCAAATTCGGTGATATCTTTGCGTATAATATGGATAGAGCAAATTTCGCATTACGTAAACTACCTACTTCTTTTTATAATAATTTTTAACATTAAAAACTGACTTCTATGGGGCCTGGTGAAAGATTATTGTAGATGGTGCGCTATGTAGAAAAGGAGATGAAACCACCCACTTTTCTAGTAGCACCTAAACTGTAAACCCAACCTAACTTAACGGCGCATGCGGTGCGGTGTACGGGGGTTTGAGCGGGAGGGGTTTGGCATCATCATACTTTATACCTACATTAAATTTTATGGTAGGTAATCATAGTGGTTTATTTAGTTTAGGTATCATAGTGGTTTTCCGGGTCTAGATCCGGGTCTGTGTCCTAGTCCGGGTCCGAGTCCGGGTCCGAGTCCGGGTCCGAGTCCGGGTCCGAGTCCGGGTTCGAGTCCGGGTCCGAGTCAGGGTCCGAGTACAGGTCCGAGTCCGGGTCCGGGTCCGAGTTCGGGTCCGAGTCCGGGTCCGAGTCCGGGTCCGGGTCCGAGTCCGAGTCCGAATCCGAGTCCGAGTCCGAGTCCGGGTCCGAGTCCGGGTTCGTTGAAAAGTTCTGTTCTGATCATCATCAGCAGTTCCACTTCATCAAATGCGACAGTTTTTAATGTTAATGCTTTATTTTATGATGAAAATACAGAAAATTCTATACGTATGCCTTTAAGATTTGAGGAGTTCCCTTGATTCCTTATGGATTCCATCATCAGAACTCTAGCTTGACAGAAATGTGGCTTAAAAACTAAACTTGCTTAACAAACATAACGAAGAGGACAAATCGCCAAACGTGAACTATGGGTCGTTGAAGAATTGTGTTCTGATCATCATCAGCAGTTCCACTTCATCAAATGTCACGTTTTTGAATGTATATGCTTGATTTGTTGAAAAAAAGGAGTTCCCTCGATTCCTCATGGATCCCATTATCAAAACTGGGTTTTGATAAAAACGGGACCAATCTGTAAGCATATACATAGAATAAAAAAAAGAATTTTCAAAATCGGTCCAGTAACTACGGAGATATGGAGTAACAAACATATGAAAAAAAAAACACAAGCGAATTGATAACCTCCTTCTTTGAGATTTGGAAGTCGGTTAAAAATGTACAGAGGTATCAACCTACCGTAGGTTGCATGTAGATGCAACGAATAAATAAATAAATATTTTAGCACAATTTGACACAGATCGACTAGTCCCAAAGTAGCTCAATAAGGCTTTTTGTGTGTACTCTTATATAACCAACGGAGTGGTCATTAACAGGCGTTCCCCTCTGTCGAAAATAGGCGGCCAAAGGTCAACTACATGTCAAACACACGTTTATCTGACATGGCTATGTTGACATTACGTATACATTTGATGTGCCCCTCCCCCGCAAAAAACGGCAGACTATTTAGTACCGAAAATATAGACATGGTGTCTCCGTTGGTTTTATCCTCTAAGTGTGTACTAGACAACGATGTAGTATTTATAATACCTATATACTTATAGTTATATACAAGTGCTCATAAATAGCATCCAGAACATATAAACACACAAATAAATGCCCTTACCAGGATTCGAACCCAGGACCTCGTAATTCGAACTCTAAAATCATTACTATTTTTCTCTGTCGGTGAAATACCTGCAGGTCGTAAATCGAATGGCTCCTCTACAGGATATGCCAACGCCGGCCACTCCAAGGGACGCAGCTATGCGGTAGAAGGAGACAGCAATATCACTTGCTCCCTCTAACGCATAAATGCGTCCCTTGGAGTGGCCGGCGTTGGCCCATCGTGTAGCCACTCAACCGTCCGGCCCGCGAGACTGTTTTCCTGTCAACCCTCCGGGTTTTTTTAGCGACGCACGCCCCGCGCAGCATATTCACAATTTTCTACAAAAATTATAACTACACTGCCATCTAAAATTTTTTGAGCTAACTAATTAGTTAGGCTACGTTGTCGCATCAAGAGAATTAGTAAATAATGCCGAAATATGCCGTTAGGTGACTCTGAATTCAATTCTTGCTTCCACCCCTTTGGATAGTGAGGTTCCCGCGGACGGTTAAGAGCATATTTTTTTCGGATACTATGCTATCGTCGGACGGTCAAGTGGGTAGAGGAGCCATAATATGTATAGGTTGCAAGCTAAAAATAAATGAAATAGTTGACAAATAGTTCGGGCGTAGAGCATAATCTGGCCGTCGCTGTCACACAAGAGTAAGACAAATTATACCGAGCTACTAATGACTAATGAATCTATTAAATACCTACAGGTAACACTTCCAAAAAAAACGGCCAAGTGCGAGTCGGACTCGCCCATGAAGGGTTCCGTAGTAGCAAGTAACATAATAAAATTGCGGTTTACGGTTAATGACGTATTAAAAAAAACTACTTACTAAATCTCGTTCAAACAATTTTCGGTGAAAGTTTGCATGGTAATGTACATTATATATTTTTTTTTAGTTTTATCATTCTCTTATTTTAGAAGTTCGCGCAGACTATTCAGTTTATAAAAAAATGATATTAGAAACGTCAATATAATAATTTTTGATGAAGACCTATCCCCATACCCCACTCGTATGGGTTTGATGAAAAAAAATTAAGTTTCAGTTCTAAGTATGGGACCCCCCCAAAATTTATTGCTTTTTTTTTCTATTTTTGTGTGAAAATCTTAATGCGGTTCACAGAATACATCTACTTACCAAGTTTCAACAGTATAGCTCTTATAGTTTCGGTAAAAAGTGGCTGTGTCATACACGGACAGACAGACAGACGGACAGACATGACGAACCCATAAGGGTTCCATTTTTTGCCATTTGGCTACGGAACCCTAAAAAGGACGGAGATCAGATTTATTTATTGTTAGGCTTTTACTTGTTTTATCACGTCAGCCGCAAAAGGGTCATACACCGATTTTAAATCGAATACTACCCAGTATTCGATTTCATGTGGACAATAGTTAACAGCTTGTATACCTACGTTAATACTGGGTCATTCATGTGGACAATAGTTAACAGCCTGTATACCTACGTTAATACTGGGTCATTCATGTGGACAATAGTTAACAGCTTGTATACCTACGTTAATATTGGGTCATTCATGTGGACAATAGTTAATTGCTTGTATACCTACGTTAATATTGGTTCATTCATGTGGACAGTAGTTAACAGCTTGTATACCTACGTTAATACTGGGTCATTCATGTGGACAATAGTTAACAGCTTGTATACCTACGTTAATACTGGGTCATTCATGTGGACAGTAGTTAACAGCTTGTATACCTACGGTAATACTGGGTCATTCATGTGGACAATAGTTAACAGCTTGTATACCTACGTTAATACTGGGTCATTCATGTGGACAATAGTTAACAGCTTGTATACCTACGTTAATACTGGGTCATTCATGTGGACAATAGTTAACAGCGTGTATACCTACGTTAATACTGGGTTATTCATGTGGACAATAGTTAACAGCTTATATACCTACGTTAATACTGGGTCATTCATGTGGACAATAGTTAACAGCTTGTATACCTACGTTAATACTGGGTCATTCATGTGGACAATAGTTAACAGCTTGTATACCTACGTTAATACTGGGTCATTCATGTGAACAGTAGTTAACAGCTTGTATACCTACGGTAATACTGGGTCATTCATGTGGACAATAGTTAACAGCTTGTATACCTACGTTAATACTGGGTCATTCATGTGGACAATAGTTAACAGCTTGTATACCTACGTTAATACTGGGTCATTCATGTGGACAATAGTTAACAGCTTGTATACCTACGTTAATACTGGGTTATTCATGTGGACAATAGTTAACAGCTTGTATACCTACGTTAATACTGGGTCATTCATGTGGACAATAGTTAACAGCTTGTATACCTACGTTAATACTGGGTCATTCATGTGGACAATAGTTAACAGCTTGTGTACCTACGTTAATACTGGGTTATTCATGTGGACAATAGTTAACAGCTTGTTCACGAAATAAAGTAGCCATAGGAAAATGTAAATAAATCTTTTACTTCTTACGCTACTGAAAACAAAAACAAATAATTATATGTGTAAACATTTAGAAAATAAAATACAATGCATTTATTGTAGAAACCCTACGAATTGACGAGTTGTTTTACTCTCTTTCAAACGCCGGCCATTAGTGTTCTTATTGAGGTGTTAGTTAACTGACTAGCGGCCGCGTTCCATATTTTTTTGAAGTCAGCTTCACTGTCGACTAGGTACTGCACCTTTCTTGAGAAGGTATCACTTGATGTTTGCCCAATACCTTTCAATCGGGCGAAGTTCTGGGCAATTTGGCGGGTTCATGTTTTTGCAATATAAATAACATTCTCATTTACAAGCAAATTTAAAGTGGCTTGAGCGTAATGAGCTGGAGCTAAATCAGGCCAAAATGTTGGAGAACATGTATGTTTCCTATATAAAGTCGAAATTCGCTTCTTAACGCACTCCTGTCGGTAGACATCTCCGTTGATTGTGCCAGTAGTGAAAAAGCTCGAACTTTTAAGCCCGCATGAGCAAATAGCTTGCCATACTAAGATTTTAGGGGCGAATTTTTGAAAAGCCACGGACTTATGCTCTTCCAAAACATCCTCGCCAGCAACACATGTATAAAACTGAGGCCCCGGTAAGGTTCTCATATCGTTTTTTTACGATTTTTTCCTTTTTATTTAAGAAGTCCAAGTATAGTTACATAGGTAATGAGAGTGCCTATGTTCTCATTATAGCGCCATCGCTCACGACTACCGGGCTTTAATCGGACATTTTCAATCGTTAATCACTTCAATCGATTACTTTTAATCGGTTAATCAATTTGATCGCGGCAATTAAAATAAAGGTCAATATATTAAGTGTATTAACGACACCATTTAGTTTACTAATTGTGTTATTTAACTTTATATTTCGTTTAATTGAACGTTTAAAATAAATAGCAAAAGTTATTACTTTTAAAGACACTACATACGAATATTTAAATGAAAATATCAATTTTTAAACGTAAATCGACTTAAGTAGGTATGTACCTATAGTTATTTAATTCGAGTCCTATTGTCTTCTTTCTCTTGGACCTTACACACATCTTATAATTTTATAAAATACATACCTACAATTATAATTAATGTAATAATTTCAACACGTGTTTTTTAAGAGTCACTTACATCAATTTAATTGTTTTTTATTCTTTTTTCCATTAATTTCAACATCCACTTGGCAAAATCTCAGAAAAACTTGTATCAAACCTTAGGTAGGGGAAGTCCGGGCATAGTGAACACCTTAAGCTTTGACCTGACATAACAGAAAAAATTAACAAGGAAGAAATGAAAGAAGTATCAATAATAAGTTTTTATTTAATAAACTTTTAATTTAAAACAACACTAGCCTCCAATGTTTAATAATTGCTGCAATTTTGAACAAAACGTAAAAAAAGATATTTTATTCGCTTTGCCCAGGGTGCCGGGCAAAGTGAAGCAGGCCTCCGAGCAAAACAAATATCACTCATAAAATCTTAGTGAACTTAATAACTAAGTGGAAATTAATCAACATAAGATCATTTCAATAATATTAATTAGAAAAGGCTGTCACAAGTAACTTTTGATATATTTTCACTAATTTCATAATAAGCTTAAGTCTTCACGGCATCTCTGGCCAGGGTACCGGGCAAAGTGAAACAGGCCTCCGGGCAAAGCAAATATCACTCATAAATACATAATCTTAGTGAACTTAATAACTAAGTGGAAATTAATCAACATAAGACCATTTCAATAATATTAATTAGAAAAGGCTGTCACAAGTAACTTTTGATATATTTTCACTAATTTCATAAGCATATGTCTGCACGGCATCTCTGAAGATATTTTAACACACCGAATCCACGTTTTGATAGCCATTTCCATGACATCTGTTAGCCAGGAGCCATGATCGATCTTTTTTTATATTTATAAACCATCTGTAACAAAATATTATCATAAAAAAATTACCTAATAAATTCAAAGTGAACACGCTATCCGCTTTGCCCGATCAACTTTGCCCATTCAGTCAGTTAAAGAAATTAAGAACTTAAAAAAAATTACCGTGGGGTTGTTTTAAAAGAAATGCGTTGTAAAAGGAAGATACTTTAATAAACAATAGAAGCATCTTGAATTAAAATTCGAAATAATTACTATGACAAAATAACATACAATTTACTTACCTTTCAAAATCGAATATTTTGCACTAAAAACACATTTTGACTCGTCACCGACGACGCTCGCAGCGGCCGCTCCCTGTGACGCTTGCCGCTCATAGAGCGAAGGATCCTGAACATCATATAGGCGCGTGGTGCGACAAAGTCGAATAGTTTAGGATTGGGAGCCCGAATTCGCTTTGCCTGGGGTGTTCGCTTCACCCGACCTTCCCCTACAGAAACAGATACAAGTCAAAGAAATGTATATTTATATTATAAACACAAGAAATATACTCTCAAACCTCTTCCCGCGCAATTAAAACAAAATAAAACCTAAAAAGGTGCCATTTTGGTTCTATTCCGGGACCGTTTTCACGCACCGATCTCCACAAATATTCCCCACAATTAGTATCGGGCGGTCACACCTCGCTCCCGCTCTGATATCATTTTACTTTTAAGTACATTTCGTGACAATAATGACCTAAAACCTCCATTCCAAACCCTACTCTAACACCTTTAGGTAGCATTCAAATTTCTTCAATCAGAACTTGAAAGATTTGTTAAAACTTGTCAAACTAAAAGCGACTCTATATCTTAGTTTTAAAGTACAAATTAAGTTGTTAGTGAGCGTGATCACAATCAAGTGTCTAGTAATTAGTCGCGAGCATGACGTTGTGCGCGGGATGATTTCCGTTGCAAGCGCTCAAAAGGTACCATTTGTCATTCCGTGGCGCGAACTTGCGCCATCACCGCAGAACCGGAACGACCTAACCACCAACAACATTCATACAAAAGTTACTTTTTGGCGTTGAGGGGTTTCGCGAGAGCGGACGCGACCACCTAATTTATCCGCGTTATTTATTTTCAGTGTTATTTATTTAGGGAAAAGTAGTCATTAATCAGAAATGAGGAGGTTTTATTTACACATTCGGCTTTGATCGCGGAGCGGGAATGTTTTACATTTAATTAACGAGTAGAGGGGAGCTCGAGCTCGACATTGTACAACACATCATTTTACAATTTAACTATCTAATCATTATTTGATATATGTAATTTAATACAGTAAAATTATACATTTTGCGTTTGCGTCAAATCCGGTAGTTCTGATTTTTTGCAGGCTTGTTTATGATGTTGGCCCAATGAATAATCCAAGTTTGTGACCTCGAGCGCCGAACGCAACTTTGTCAAAAATCGAATAAACCGCAATTTTTTTTAGATTTAGGCGATTATAACCCTAAAGTACTAGTTTTTGATAGTAACTTTCTAGGGCGTTTTTAAAGTAGACTAAAATTGCTACAATAAGACACTAGAATTGTCTCTGTACACCTAATATTTTCCGAGATAAAGCCTTTCAAAATTTTATAATTTTACATCAGTTCTTAGCTATAATATAAGGGTTAGGTAGGTAATTTCTATGGAATTCATCACCGGCACGTTCTACAAAATATTTATTTTCCATAAAAAAATGTATGAGTGCCTATTTAAAAAAAATATATAAAAATATAAAATTTTGAAAGGCTTTATCTCGAAAAATATTAGATATACAGAGACAATTCTAGTGTCTTATTGTAGCAAATTTAGTCTACTTTAAAAACGCCCCAGGAAGTTACTACCAAAAACTAGTACTTTAGGGTTACAATCGCCCAAATCTAAAAAAAAAAATGCGGTTTATTCGACTTTTGACAAAGTTGCGTTCGGCGCTCGAAGTCACAAACTTGGATTATTCATTGGGCCAACATCATAAACAAGTCTGCAAAAAATCAGAACTACCGGATTTGACGCAAAAGAGCCAGGTTACAAAATTCGACAAATTTACTGGATTAATTGGGAAAAGGGCGTTTTTCAAAATCTCTGCAGACTTTTCTTGGTCTAACTCCATCACGTATAGTTACAGTCACAGTCGGCGATTAATAGGTAGTTATGAACTTATGAAGTTTCTGTTAACCTTCGACAATATATATTTCTTTCACACTTTTTGACCGAGCGTTAGCGAAGGTCTCCGTTTCAGCTCGCATAAAAATGCTTTCGTATGTCCGGATGTTCTCTGCATGTCGCATTTCTCAACCGATACTCTGATTTTTGTAAGCAGTTCGATACTCAAATATTTTTTCGTTGTTGTTTCGTTTTTTGGAAAATGTTCAAATGGCGGAAATTAACATAAAATAAATAAGCACTCTAGTAGATTCTAATGACAGAAAAAGTATTTTTTTATGTATAAGCTTATCGTTAGGTCTACTCGTATAGCGTACAGTGCCACTAGCACCAGTTTCAATGCAGCTCTCATGCAGCTAATAAAAATTATGATACTTATGATTTTTGCAGCTTGAGTATGCAGTGTTTCTTTTTAGGTTTTCATATTATTGCGCCTATTTTACGTGATGGGTTGGCGACACTATTCTTGCCAACCAACTCTATCAAGAAGCCTTGATGTTGCCGATTGCCGACGACTTCTGAGAGAGACCCCGGTGAGCCGAGGTGTTGTGCCCGGTACTCTGCCACCCCTGGGCTTTTGAGAAATGACGTGGGCGGCTGTCTCCTCTGCCTCCATGCATGCCCTGCAGAGGGGGCTATCTGTAACACGTAGAGTTAATAGGTGCTTGTTTAATGAGGCGTGGCTAGTTATGGCCCCAGCTATAAGCCGGAGCTGTGACCTCTTCAGCTGTGGCAGCCTCCGTGACAGATTCGGTTGAGTGTCCGGAGGGCTTCCTTCGCCTGCCTGCAAGCGCCTAGGTTAGACCAGTATTGTTGGTATTTAACCTTGGTGTTGTGCAGCTTAGTGCAGCATGTTCCGGAGCCAGGCATATGGTAGAAAATATTTATTTGGCGTATAAACATACATTACTAGAATTGGATCAGGTCTTCTTTTCATTTAGCCAATCCACTTCACATCGTACTTTAAATAATACAAAGCAATTGTTAGATTTACCGCAAAACACGGCAATGACCACGTGGTTAAAAGTCGTCACCATCTTGAAGGTCCAGCGGATTATCGACTCTATCTATATGAACAATAGATTACTAAGTTAAATAACATTTTGCTCGTCAGATCTCTCGTCTACTTATATCAAACTATTTAGGTGGTAAGCAGGGTAACGATATACAACAACTGAAAATTAAATGTTTCCTAACCTTCCTTCCAACAACTAATTATTTCCAGTTGTTCTAGAACACCCACTCGCAATCCTTTTTCGCTTTTTTTTTCTTTTTTGTTTGTTTTTTTTTTCTTTTGGTGGTGGTTTGTTATATTTATTTGTGTATTTATTCTTGCGATGGGAGGGTGGGAACATTAATTGCAAGAAAAAAATACACAAGTAAGTATAACGGGTTAGCACTGATTGACTAGCACGTTATCTTTTCGCGGATTAGCAAAGTAATATTTTTGGTTTTAATTCGTTGAAGAGTTCCGTTCTGATCATCTGATCATCATCAGCAGTTCTCCAGTGATTAGGAACTGATCCCTCGATTTCTCATTTCTCATCTGAACTGAGTTTTGACAAAAACGGGACTAAACTATAAAACGTAATTCAAGACAAAAAAAGTAAGAAATGTTGCCTTTTTTTTACTAGCGCGTCTTGTATTTGTGTACAAATAATTAAATAAAAGTATTTTTTTTAAATAGTAGGAGTAAAATTACTAATGAATAAATTACCTTAGCGTGATTATTTATCAAAAGGAATTAACTATTTTACAAACAAATTATTGCAGTGGCAACATTGTCTTACTTTGTTTGGTCTTGAATTACGTTTTGTAGTATAATCTGTATGCATATGCATATACATACAATCAAAAAAAGAATGTTCAAAGTCGGTCCAGTAATGAAATGACGGAGATATGGAGTAACAAACATTTAAATAAAAACGTACAACCGAATTTGTAACCTCCTCCTTTTGAGATTTGGAAGTCGGTTAAAAATTCGTATTAGGTAAGTCGTAGTTACCGATTCAACTCATCAAAAGTAAAATTTATGTTTATACTAGCTGTTGCCCGCGACTTCGTCCGCGTGAAATCTTATCTTCAACATTTTACATCTTTTCAACCCCCTTTTAAGGAATGTATTTTTAAAAACGCTGAAGTTACTTTTTTGTATTTTAATAATATTTATTACAAAGATTCAAGTTCCGCACTCACAAAATATTTGATCTAAATACAAACTTTCAACCCCATTCTCACCACCTTAGGGGATGAGTTTTCAAAAATGCTTAAATTGGTTTTCTTGTATTTTAATAATATATCATTTTACGAAGTTTTAAATTCCAAGCTTAAAATAAAACTTGAACCCCATACAAACTTTCATCCCCTTTTTAACCCCCTTAGGGGTTGAATTTCTCAAAATCGCTTCTTATCTCTTTTACACTTTATAAATTTAATCTAGTGTGCAAATTTCAACTTTCTATCTTTTGTAGTTTCGGCTCTGCGTTGATGAATCAGGACACTTGCATGTATATAGATTTAATAAAACCCTCATGACAATAGGGTTCCAACACAATACGTAGGTACATTAATATTTATATTGAAGCATGCAGCAGCTGGTAACACGCGCAAAAACCGGGCACAACATCCGTTCTTAAATGAAAAAGCCTTAAAGCGCAAAATTGCAGTATGTTCCGTCCGAGGCCTTGACACATCACGCCATGACACGACAACACGCCGTGCAGTCGCGTGCAATAATATCTGTACAACGGAGCGTGCACAAATATTTGACAGTCTTATTAACGAGCGCGAAGCGACTCCGATTCACCTTGTGCAAAAGTGCTTTTGAATAAAACGAAAATTCCATTTATGTACAAAACTAAGTTACATTACAAGTATTCATGGTGTATGTAGGAAGAAGCAAAGATAATTTAGTACGGAGGAGGATTGTCAAAGTAATTTTTGCAGCCACAGTATATTGCCATCTTTCGCCCGGCTGCCAAAACTTTTAGAACGCTTTTACTTGATCTTTGTTCTTTCACTGGTATATATGTGTTAAATGTCAAAAAGTGTCGCCATCTACTCGAGTATAGACCAAAGGTATGGCGCCATCACTCGAAAAGATGGCCTCTACTCGTTTATCAAATTCTCTTTGGAAGTAGAGACGAGAAATAGAGAGAACTCCCTCCAGGCTGTTATGCCTGTCCTGTTCTGGTGAATAAAAGTCCACTGATAGTTCGTTGGAAGTTGGAAGTTGTATATACAGGGTGACAATTGAGTCGTGATCAGTAAGTAATATGTTTTTCTAACTCCATAAACAACGAGCAGTTCAATGCCCCTACTCTTACTAAAATCAGACAAGATTTATTTTTATTTTTTGTCATTTGTTTTACTTTTATACGTGAATTTAGGATATTACAACGTTTTATTAAGATATTTGAATTAATAAATTGAATCGCCTCTTTGAATCGGAACTGTCATTGACACCAATTTTGTCATTTGTCCCAGTTAGAAATAAAATTTACTTATTTTTTCATTTGAATTATCTTACAAAGCTGTTTAAATTAAATACCACATTGTCATTTGTAAAAGTAAAATAAATGACAAAATATAATAAAAAAAATCTTGTCTGATTGGGCATGACGTAGGAGGAAATGGAGTCATTCGAAGCATGATTTTAGGGGAAGGGGGGTCAAAGATCGTCAAAAATCGATGACGTAATTTATGGCCAGCCCCTAAGCGTAATGTAGGTTTCTAGCTAATTGCGTTCTAGGTAGCTAACGCCATCTGTTAGAGAACATGTGGCACGACGTCGACAGTGACAGTCTGACAGAGAGACGCCACATCAGCCCCCCTTTGAGCGGAGGGGTCCTACGTCGATATCACTGCTACATCTGAATTCTTTAATTAGGTACTACTTATATGTCAAATGGTCGCAGTCCAATTCGTTGGTCTGACCTGACCTGATCCGCACCGCTCTTGACCCCACAATGAACATGGCTCTCCACACTGCCAGGGACAGGAACATATGGAAAAGCTCGTGAGAGAGAAAGTGGTTCAAAAAGGAGGTCAAGACCCTGAGTATTGAGGATTACGACGCAAGGAGGAGGATATGTGTTCAAATATATGTTTCTCCAGCCGGTGCCGGCCTTTTAAGATGGGAGTATTAGGCTTTTTTCTTGAAGGTTTGAACTTTGAAGTTCGTTATCGGTTCGGAAACACCGCGGGCGACAGTTCATTCCACAGTTTACCTAGGTATAGGATGTTTCTGGAGAAACGCAACAATTGAGGACTGCCAGCAGTGCCAGCGATCAGGCGGTGTTGTGTCACAAATATTGTCAACATTAACCACCCACAACTAAGCATGACAATAAAATCTGTTATTTTATCAGACAATTAGATCAAACCGAACTAAATTGTTGCGCGCTATATTATCACAATGTTATTTGACTCGGCGAAATGATTCAAATAGTGATGGGCTCTGACGACCGTTTCGGTTTCTGTTTTGGTATCGGTTCGGTTCGCTTTTGTTTGCCTACACGCAAACGTTAACATGTTAAGCGTGTTAATTACTTATGGCATTATTCATAAACGCGTTACATGCCTGAATTAGCTATGAATCGTTTGTCTCTACCTGTCATTTTGACATATTGTGTATTTATTTACAAGAATTACAAGAAAGGGATAAACATAATTTATCTAAATCAGGCCCGTAAAGTTTGATGAATAAGGGGGTTTATCTTTTAACAAGCTAGTATTTTATAATTAAAGGAAATATGGAAAAATGTACACCTCCGGCAGGACTCGAACACAGGCCTACCAAATGTGTGTGAACCCTTCCATTCCCCCATGCTTAAATGCCTTAGGGTGGGGTAAAATGTATAGTACTTAACTCTATCACGTATCTACAAAAAACTAAGCTAGTATTTTTTTGTCATTCGAAGTAAGACCAAAAATATTCCGTACAATAAAAGACAAATAATTTCATAAATATTCACCAAATCTAAAAACCAAAACATTTTCGTCCAAACGTCCCATCCCGCGGACGGCGCTGTCAAACGAAATTGATTCGTAACATATGAGTCATAGGATCTATTTTAAGTCGTAATTTGTCGCGCCGCCGGGACTAATAATGGGATGTCTCGTTTGGACGACTTTAGACACACGATCTTTAGTGAAGTCCTAAGTTTGTAAGTTTGGATGTTTGTTCGTTCTACGGTGATTAATATAAATTGTACAGTCAAGTGTAAAAATATGGGTGCACACATCTTACTCAAAAATATGATTATGTCCCATATGTAGCTCTTATGTCGGCGTCGGCGAATTAATTAGAACTATGGGACATATTTTTGAGTAACTTGTATGTTTATACACCATATTTTTGAGTAACTTGTATGTTTATACACCATATTTTTGAGTAACTTGTATGTTTATACACCATATTTTTGAGTAACTTGTATGTTTATACACCATATTTTTGAGTATAACTTGTATGTTTATACACCATATTTTTACACTTGGCAAAGTTGTTTAACGTCTTGTGCTAATGATTCGACTGAGCAGGCGAAAGATTCCAAGATCTTGAGCGTTGCTAGGGTTTCAACTGTTTCAAGGCATGAGGGTTAGAAACTTTGTTACCGGGAGAAACACAAAAATACACAAACACAAACCTACGAGTATACACCAACGCGAGGAAAACAGAAAATACTAACTGTAAATCGTTAAAAATCCAAATCCAATTGAACACTAATAATGTGGTTGACATGTGGTTGACCATTGGCCGCCTATTTTCGACAGAGGGGATCGCCTGTTAATGACCACTCCGTTTGGTTATATTCTCTAAGCTTTCGATACGTATATCGGGGGGTACGGCAGTGCCCCCGCCAAGTCAAGCGCGAAGGAAACACTGCCGTACCATCCTTTACTGGAACCATTTCGCCGCATTTTCAGGCCCCTATTTGAGAACCTCTGGATAATACCAGAACGCAAAAATTTTCGTCATCCAGTAAGCTATAAATACATACTTAAAATCCAAAATTTCAAGTCTGTAGGTCATTTAGTTCCGAAGTTAAGCGAAAGCAAAGTTTCGCATTTACGACACTCATTCACTCATGATCATCAGAATAGAACAGGTTTTTCCCATAAACCCAGAGAGCTGAAATTAGGTACAGAGTTAGGGTTTAATGGCCACATAAAGGGAAAACTATAAAAACTAGGATAATCGAAGATCTGGAGTACCTGGTGACCCTGATTAGAAAACACAAGAGCCCAACCAAACTATTAGAGATCGACATACCGCCTTTACAAAAAATATTCATCTTGGTGGGCCGCTTCATTTGATGTCAAAAATCGAAGGTCTGAAGAAAATATTCACAAATATCTGAACAATGTAATACAAATTATAATTTAGTCAAAGTGCATGTTCAGATATTTTTGAGCGACCTTGGTGGCTCCGATATATATCTAATGGCGACTACCCATTCACGAAGCAAATGTATAGACAGTATCAAATAGATAGTGACGCCTAAAGTAGCCAGATATATCGTAATATAACTTCGTTGCTCGGACACTTAGAGAGAATGGGAGAGGATCGTGCCGTGAAGAGAGTGTACTTGGGACAACAACATGGGAGACGCCCGATTTGACGTCCGGTGATACGAGGTACCAGTGAAACGACGTAGTTACTCAAGACCTGCTCAACCTCGGCCATGGCGACTGGCGACAGCTATCGCAAGACCGAGAAACATGGCATGATCTGGTGTCGGAGGCCAGGATTCATTTTAGTTCGTTGCGTCAACAAATAAATACTCGTACCTACGTAGATGAAAAATACCATCTTTTGCCTTTTATCGAATCACATCATTTATTGAAAAATTTGCGAATTAAGTTATCCAAATAAAGGTTACAAATAAGAAGTCCCTGTCACAGTTATGAACCCTGGCAGGTTTGAATATTATAATAATGTCGGTATTTAACTAAACTTAAGACAAACTCTTTATTCCATTTACACGAGCGGAACCGCGGGCCCGTCTAGTTATCAATTGAAACTGACACAACAGCTGTCGCCATTTATAATTATCTAGTGTTGAATTAAGACACAATGGACACATACAAATCGCCAGTGCCATAGATCAAAACTTCAAAATGTTATCTCGGTTTTGGCGGCCGCCATACCGCGTGGGCGGGGCCCGCGGCACGTCCCGCGCCCTGATTGGTCCGCTGCCGTGAGAACGCTTTCTACGTTTAAATGTTTAAAATTCGCGCTCCGGGACCCTATTATTGAAACTGTGACAGCAGAATAGACTACGCTTTTTTACTTTTTTGTTTTTTAGTCCGCAGACCGCGGTTCGTTTTGATTTCGCCAAGGATACTCTGGATACTATGTGGGTTTAGAAATTCAAATGGTTTTTGTATTCAGGACGAACTAAATATCAATGACAAATTTTTGCAGAGCTGTAGGTTATACAGGATGGCGCAAAAATACGCTGATATTTTTTACTGGGGCGTATATATTGTTGATAATTTCAAGAAATGTTTGCGTTTTTGGATTCAAGCTAAAAGAGAATAATATAAAGATACGTTTTGGTTTAGTTAAATGATTGTAGTTTTAATTTTATTGACATTTTGTAAAGGGGCCCACAGATTACCAGTGCGCCGGTACGCCGGAAGATATCTGCCTTTCATTTAAACGCAAAAGGTTGATATCGTCCGGCGAATCGGTAATCTGTGGGTCCCTTAATAAAGATATGCGTTAACTAAAAGATTTTTAGACCGACCTGTATATCTACCCATATATGGTTCAGCAAAAAATCAACGTACACTGATTTAGATTATTTTTTGTCTACTCCCAAAAGTTCGGAATTTTGCTGAAAAAAAAAATCTACTTAATCTAAAACTAAAAGTAGGTACCTACTCAGGTTCAATCATCTCACCTCCTCCGCTCAAGACAGCCTAAAACCTAAATCTGTCCGATCCAGTTTGTATTTTTTACAGAATATGTTTTATGTGTTAGTAAAGGGGCCCACAGATTAACAGTCCGCCGGACGGTATTGGCCTGTCAGTTGTTCGGAACTGCCAAAATTTTGTTCTAACCGACAGGCCGATACCGTCCGGCGGACTGTTAATCAGTGGGCCCCTTTATAGAGAACTGTAATGTGTATCAACGCAATTATGTCTGTCAGTGAGCGTGCACGGAATGCAGAACCGAAACCAAGGAAATTCTCCAAGCAAATTAAAAAGTGAATAAGCTCCTTATAAATTCAAATGAGGTATTAATTACAAATTAAGATAATTACGTCTAAGTTAACATGTTTAATACGCGAGCCGTATTTTAAATGCCGCTCCGATTGCGTTGCGCCCGCGTCTCTAATTGGGTCGAGATGATAGTCCGGTGCTAAGAGCGTTTTCACATCGTCCGGTCCGATATCAGAGGGCCTACCGCGAACCACGTTCGACGTGTTGCCTCTCTGTCGCTCTAGTAATATCTGACGTAAGTGTGACAGGGAGGCAACACGTCGAACGTGGTTCGCGGTAGGCCCTCAGATGTACTTAAGGCGCACCAGCACTGAGGGCCTACTGCGAACCACGTTCCACAGGGATGTCACCCTTTTACGTACCAATATACAAGTGCGACAGAGAGGCAGGCCCTCTGCTTCAGCGGTCACGCGCACTACAGCAAACATTACATAAAAAAACATTATAATAGGTAATAAGTAGAATGTATTATGTAGGTACAGTCACATGCAATAACATGTTACTCGCACCGCAAAAATATCTGACACGCTCTTATGGCTCTACAAATAAGATCGTGTCAGAATTTTTTGCGGCCTTCAAAGAGTAACATGTTTATGCAGGTGACTGTACCTGGGCATTTTCAATTAAAAGTGTACCATTTACTTATTTCGAAAATCATCAACTTTTGGGTTGTTTAGACTCAGAATTATTGAGTGAGACGAAGAAAAAAGTGTCCCCAGTTTTTCACACAAATTTTGGGTGTCCGATTTGGGCCAAAACTGAAAACTTTTGGGGACCTATTTTTTCCGTTTTAAATCGATAGTCCTCTTGATATTCTGAGTAGAAATAACCTAAAAGTTAATGGATTTAAAAAGGAAAAAAGTAAATGATACACTTTTAATTGAAAATGCCCAGGTACATAATACATTCTGCTAGTAAAAGTAGGCTAGTCTCGTCTGCAGTTGTAATAATTACGATACCGTAAGAAAATCCTTTTTAAATTATTCAATTACATACGTTAAGAAGAAGGTGGTGTAATACATTTCTTCTGACTATGCTACAACCTTCAAATTTTTTTATTAAAATACAGGTATGGTACATGGAATAAATAAAAAATAATTATAAACTAAAATTAAAAACTACATAAAGCTACAACTATCTACAACATAAACTAAAATTACCTATAAAAAAAACTGGCTCCAACTCTGTGCCTTTGGGAAGGGTGCCAAGAAAGCTGGAGGCATTGACATGCCAACTCTGCGAATATACCGCGGGCGCCATATGCTACTAATAACTACTCGAAGGTTAGTTGGAAGAGATCCCTTACAGGGATAAGTTCGCCTTTGTACCTTTGTTTCTGTAAATATGATGTAAACCTGTGTTGTGTGCAATACAGTGATTACAACTACTAATAACTGTCGCCTGGATGATGGGACAGAACAGAATAAAAAAAAGAAAATTGATTCACCCTTTTACTACTAATTTCTGGAATTAGTAACCTACTTATGTACAATGCATATATGTATATATGTATATATATATGATAAAATACAATAAATACACATTATATAATTACAAAGGTAGTTTTTTTAACCCTTTAATTTATAAGGCCTCTCTACATAATTATGGTTTTTTACCGTTCCTAATGTATAATTATTTTATAAGTATAGGTACCGCACACCGCACATCTGATAAAGCGATATTAATTTTCTCGGCGGTTCGCCAACCAGGCACTCGTAAAACGAAAGCGATTACTGCCAAGCGAGTTCCCTTATAAGGCTTTTCAAGTGTTCACACTTACTCAAGACGTTTTTGTCCGCAGGTCTGGTTCCAAAACGCGCGGGCGAAATGGCGGCGGATGGTCACCAAGCAGGAGAGCAAGATGGCCGACAAGTGCTCGCCGGACGCCTCGCTCGAGATGGACATGTACCACGGGCCCATGGGGTCCATCCAGTCCCTGCCGCCCCACAGCCCCCCCTACAGCGTCATGGGCGGCCCCCCCAGCCCAAACTCTATGGATTGTCCATAGCCACAGTTTTGCGCTTTGTGAGCGCACTAGTGAATGTGAGACACTGCCTGTGAGTGACCTAGGAACTTTTAACGAGAGAAACGCATTAGCAATTATCACGTTATAATTTCAAACTTTTTATCAAGTTATTATTTCCCTTATTTGCTTTGTTAAGTGTATTACTTACAACAAAAGTTTGGCAAAGAGAACATGGTACGTGTACGTACTCATAAAACTATAAAAAAACCAAATTGACGTAAAGGATATTTTTGATTTAATTAGCCATCTCACCCATCCCATGCCCGTCTGTAATAGTCATCTAGGCAAAAAGTCATACAAGTTTGTAGTATGAAATTTATACAGAAATACGATCATTTATTTCTGTACAGCAGTTTATATATCGTGTACTTTATCATCTCACCGTATTTGTTGATCACAATGAAATAAGTATTACAGTATTATGATTTATTAAATAATTCTTGAGCTTTTTAGAAAATCCAATACTGATCCGAAAAAGCTCTAGTTTGTCAATCAATTGCCGTAAGCACCAGGGAACTATATATAAGTAACATTATAGGAATATTATTATTATTTTTTGTTATTCATTGTCTTATTATGTTTTTTTTTTCAAAATTGCTTATGTCCATATTATCTGCACCACGTCGGCACTTTCTGTATACATTGTAACTGATAAAAGCATGTGTTGTGTAAAATGCAGCATGATGCTTTTTTCACATGAATAAAAAATATAATAGATCTCCCTAAGGTGCTAAGACTTTTATGAGATTATCAGCTGAATAATGCATAATAATTAATAAACATTCATAATTCCTAAATGCCACTTACGCCTTTTGGCTCATGTACTGTATGTATTGTACAACTTCATAATAATATTATTCTGACTCCATTTGTAGTAGCCTATTTATTTATTTTATCATGACAATAATTATGTCTGGCGTAGGTAGGTACTCCGAAAACTTTTGTTGGACTTAGAACTGATTGTTTTTCTTCACATTGTTATTTTGTATTTTGGCGCAGAACTCTTAGTAGACGACGGACGGTACGAATCTCAAAAGGTTGTAAAATGTTAGATTTAAACAGAAATAACAACATGACGTATTATTGAATTGTCAATGTCATGTTTAGGTTAAGATCAAATATTGTCAAGTACTGATGATGTAAAGTACATAAAATAAAATTATAAATAGGCTAATTTGTTTTCTAAAAATATTGGGGTTTAAAGTAACCATAAGTATTGCTTATTGTTAATGCTAATTATAATGCTGAAAATACACAATAGACTTATCTCATGGTCCTATAAACTAAAACAAGCCAATAGTGATCAAAATGAAAAGCCATAATGTACAAAATGAACTAGCCCACCCCCTTATTCATAAACGCGCTACAATCCTCAATGAGCTAATCATCGTTGTCTGTCATTTGTCTTATTTAGTAAGAGAGGAATAAAACATAAATTAATTATTGAGGCTTAGAAAGTTATATGAATAAAGGGGTAAGTACATACAATATAACTTAGATGTATAGCCTGTCGATGTGTTGTAGGGCGTGAACGTAACGTTTGATCGATGAGTCTCGGAACAGTTTGATACTTATCCGTCCACATCGGGTCAGTTAAAAAAATAAAACATGTTTATAACCTAAATGAATCTGTTTATTGTAAAGACAAGTAGGTATCTGTTTACTGATCTTACTTTCTGTAAGAAAATTATGCCTACCTGAATTAGCGCAATTATGATCTTTGAATGAACATCTACTTAGTAGTAGTGGTGCACACAGTGGTGCGAAATTGTATCCGTTTTGGGGTAGTTTTTGTTAAAATTTAATAAAATATCTACTAAATTCTAGTTACTAGACAGATGCTCTGTGAAGTCTGAAGTTAAACAAGGAATTTTGGACTTTAATTATCTATAACCCTACACAAAATAGGTAACTAACACGTGTGTTTCAAAAATGTCTACTTAGTTGTTTAAATCGGCACTAATATAAGAAATTAAGTTGTATGTTCACTATTAGGCAATTTGAGATCAAAATTATCCGTGCGAAGCAATATTAACTAATTGAAACAACGTATTATACCTATACTTTAAACAACTTTTTCAGTGAACTGAACGAAATGTTTTTTTATTAATATATACTATTTATTAATTGAAAATTAATATTTAAAGTAAGCTAGGCTAAGCGGTAGATAAATGTGAATTTCCATAGCGTAAAAATAAGTGGTAAAGCGTCGCTGCCTCGTGTTGTTTGTAAGTGAAATGTCATAAATACATATTAGGACGTTTTGTTGTAAATGGCAAAGTTGTGTGTCGACTTCTGACGGCTCAGGGGGCCTAGCTATAATGTCACTTGTTGATATAAAACGCCAATCGAAACTTTAATAATCTATGGAAATAGTCACGTTATTTTTCGTAGCATGACAATATATGTCATCCCGTTCATGTTTCCTATTCATTTGGCGTTTGCCATCTTGGCATGTACAATAATTGTCATCTTGGCTAGGTCCCCAGTTTCAATGTATTAGCAGGCATGTACGAGGTAGTCGGCTCTTATTTGTGTAAGCATTAGATCAGTGCTAGAATCCGGAACATCTGATATTCAGGAAATGTCTCATTCGATGGATCTTTTTTTTGTAGGTTAGGTTAAGCCAAGTATGATCGGCGTGTACCTAACTACACGATATTAGTTCCTTTTTTGTATAGTTTGTATAGTTTTAAAATTAGTCTATATTACGACGAGCTTATCTAGAATGACGTAAAGGACAAATAATAAATATTTATTTTTACAAATTCAAACACATTGGACTTTAAAACACTGCATAAATCAATATCCGGATGAAACGCATTGAAGATCACCTTCTTGTTATTATAATTTAGGTAGGTAATTTGTCCCTTACGCCATTTTGCATGAGCCGTGTATTTAATAATACGCATCGATATTTATAGTAGGACTCGAAATAACCAGTAAACAGTAATTGATTAGTGAAATAAATATCGGCATCACACACGACACAACCCGGTAAGCGATAAAGGAAATTTAAGAGTGTCCGTTATTTTTTAAGAATTTGAAAACTCAGGGATATTAAAGGCCTACACACACCGAATGCGCTTACTGCGTGTACGTAGACGTGCGCATGCGGGTTGTAAAATACAGATCCTTATGAGGAACGGCACACCACTCCCACGTGCCAACATTTTCTGCGTGTGCGTACGCAGACGGTGTGCTCTAGCCTTTAGCCTACTAATTAGAATTTAGTCACGTATACATTGTATACTATTGACTTGTAATAAAAAGCCGACAATGTGACAGCTATATCCATAGCTATTGCGTACGTTTTGTCAATTTAAAATGCAAATTAATATTATTTTACTTACATTGGGAACTGTATTTCATTGTATGTTATGTATGTCGTATATTAGAGCTATAAGTACAAGTTTGAACAAATTTGTCTTATATGACATAGATTGGCTTCTAGAACATAGAGTAAACCAAATTTTTCAGTCACAAAATAAAAATAACGACATTAAATTTCCTATATACATTTTCATGAGCAGTAATTTATTCACTGTAAAAAAATATAACGTCTGTTAATAAAAATATTCCAATTACAATATGGCATTTATTATTTCGGTAACGTTGTAATAGACATCATCAAAAGTAATAAATATTCGTCAAAAGTATCTGAATCCCCCCTAATAGCTTAACAAAACGAGATATGTGTAGAGCAATTTCAGATGCATTTGAACGCTAAATTATTACAATTTGGAAAAGAAGTTATTACTCAAGCGTGTCAGATTTTTTTGGCGCGTGGTTTCATCAGATAATTTTGATCCTATCTGTACACTACGTACTTTGTTAATGTCGGTTAGGCTAATACTATATGAGGAATTTATTCTGTGCCTTAAATTCTATTAAAACCATCCACCTATAGACCAGTATCTACTACAACCTATGGTATTGACCATTACTTAGTCTGAATCACTTGTAAATAAACTAGGACGTTTAATGGGAAATCCAGATCTGGCACTACGATTTAACAGCGATACAATATAGCCGACTCTCCCCTAATGTCCACCGATGGTCAGCTAAATGTCGCTGTTAGTATTTAGGTATTCTATTTTTAAGTTCACGAATAAAAAAATTAAAGTTTTTCCAAAATGGCGGCAATCGCGCCAAATCTCGTTCGGAATCGCGTTCCGAGAACTGATAACGTTCGGTATTTCGGAAAAAATCCCGGACCACCCAGCGGAGTCACAGCGGCACTCAAGTCACCACCTTTAGACCTTATTATTTTTAGAATAAGGTTGAATTAAAGTCAGTGGATTGTGGTACATTTAATTTATTGTTTTAATTAATACAGCATAAGTCGGCGGCCGCGGGCCGCGTCGCGCTGACAGATCGTTATTTTGGAGTTTAGCTACTGGTTTCTTTGGGGTATTTGGGCGCTGCCTATATGTTACGGTCACATTTTGGGTGAAATATTTGTTTACTGTAGCGTAGATAAAGCAATAACCAAGAGTCATTGATACTGGAACAGATTTAACATCATACAAATAATTTTACCTTCCACTGTAGATGTCACTTGTACGGCCCCATCAAATTATGCGGTAAATTTGGATGTTACAAGATATGAAGCATGTTAAAAACGTTCTTTCAGAATTTCTACAATTAATATTGCTTCGGTAATATGTATTACAGAAATTAAGATGCGTAAGTGCTCAATGCAGGCATTTGTTTCGTGGTAACTGAAGTCGAAGTGCGACATCTACTTTAGCCGTCTTTGCAATATTTTGACCTAGGTACTTCATGCGTATTGGTATTTAATTTTTAAGATTGCCGCATCAATAAACAAGCTTCCCTATCTACTAGTACGTCTACTACTACTTGTACCTAAATATTACTATTTACATTATTACTACGAGTATTAGTGCCACTTTCACCATTCCACTAACCCGGGGTTAACCGGTAAAACCTGGAGGTACCATGGTTACCAGTACAATTTGACACTGGGTTAACGATTTAACCGCTTAACCTCGGGCTAGTGGGATGGTTCAAGTGGCCCTTGGAAACATAATGGCCTAAGTACCTACAGAAATTATTAATGCAATAGCTAGTCAACTTAGTTAATCATAGAATTCGGTTACAAATTTTCACGAGAATCGGTTAAGAATTACGACCTGTAGAGGAGAACATCCGGACATACAAAAGCAAAATGCCTGAGTCAAAACGTAGACGCTACGCTTCGGTCAATAAGTATGGTCCGAAGGTAAAATACATAAATCAGTATTTTGGGACTATCTGAACACAGCTCGTCCTAGCCCCAAACTAAGCAAAGCTTAAACTATGGACACTAGGCGACGATATATGTACGTAGTTATTACTTGCTTAATATAGAATATCTGGGAGACTGAGCTTTGCTCGGAAAACATATAAAAACACAAAAATGCGCGTTTTCTCAGAGATAAGACCTAGCTAGATCGAATTTTCTGTCCCAAAAACCCCCATATACAAAACTTCATCGAAATCGTTAGAGCCGTTTCCGATATCCCCGAAAAAAAAATTATATAGATAGATAACATCCACAACTCAGAAAGAAATACTCGTGCTTCGTAGATAGGCTAGGAAGCCGTTAACCTGCTTATGAAGCAGGGGGTCCAGGGTTCGGATCCCGGTCAGGGCTTTTATTTGTGTGTTTATCACGAATATTTGTTCCTGAGTTATGGGTGTTTTCTATGTATCTGATTGTAAGTATGTAAGTATTTATATACTTAGATAAATATGTGTTTTGTCTCCTAATAGGTTATAAGTAGGTACAAGCGTTGCTTACTTTGGGGCTTGGCTATGGCTAGGTCGATCTGTATAAGATTGTCCCCTAATTTACTTAAAACATTACATTTTCATTTCATTTCATTTAATTTACTTTTTTTTTCTAAGTTTTTCAGTCCAATTATGAAAGTATTTTGCCGTAGAACTGAGTCAATAAAATAATAGTTCCACTAAAACAAAGAAATTAGAATTAATTCTTGACCATATGGCTATTTAGAACTGAAGTTTTTTTATAGACTTTTAGCCAATATTCAAGCCGTCGTCGAGCTTGGAAGCACTGCAAAACATCCGATAATCAGCAGCAAGTATCAACAAACAAAGCTACTTTATTCGTGCAAACAAACCTTTTTGTCGTAAAGGACAAAACGGACGACGTAAGTGCCAGTCCCGTGTACTTACGCCCTTTTCCAGCGAAGGGTGGAATAAATCATAAGGGCTCGGCTTATAGAGTCAATCTGAAGTACAAATAGGGGTTGTTTGCTTAAAATCGTTATTTATTTGGTTGGGGTGCTGATGTTAGTGTTTTTTTTAATGCTAATATAAGGTAATAGGCCAATCAAATTAGACTTTTTTCAGAACCTTAATTCCCTGGAAATCGTTTTAATACCTTCATTTAGTCCTAAATGCGTGAAATCCGAGTTTGCTCTGCCCCAGGAGGTGTGCATGATAGCTGCTTGTGGAAAGAGAAGTACAGTCAGCGATAATAGCTTTCTTTCAACGGTTTTGACGAAAAACTTCGTTTCTGACAGTACCTAAGTAGATATTCGTAATATTCGTATGCTGTAGCTGTAGATATTGAAAATATTTTTGGTTTATATAGGTAGCTACATCAAATGTGAGTATAATGAAGCCATCTACTATCCTTATGAATTTTCTTTTTGTTGAGATTTAAAATTGCCGCATAAATGTACATACTCTAAATTAATTACTGAATTGATCACTAGATGTCTCTTTTTAAAATGCAAACTAGCTAACGGTATGTTTTCCAAAAACAATGGAGTCAAACAGTTTCCATGGTCAAGTCAGTAACCAAAAATAAAGTGACAGTGATACAGTGAAGTAGTAGTAGTAGTAAAAGTAACAGTGTTTAGTGATAGGAAAGTGAACCTTAAAGTGCAGTGTATAAGTGCGGAATTACAACAGTCAGGTGCGAACACTTTTTATATTTTGTTATTGTTTGTGTCACAGGGCATGTAAGTTGTGTTTGATAAAAGATTTTATCTATCTAGGTAATAAATATTATCCTATTATCCTTTAGAAGGTGATTTACTAGCATAACTTGTAGTACGTTAAATATACCGGGTGTGGCCTGTAACATGAGCAAAAAATTAAACTGTAGGCTGTAGTCCTCATACTGACCAGCATTTGTTCAGCGACTTTTAAATATAACTTGTGGGTTGATTTTTAATACACTTTAAAGTTTATTCTAAGACGCAATGTATTGCGAATTTTGTTATGTTTAAAGGCGTGACAAGCAACGTCAATCACAATAATATGGCGTGGTGATGGCGTCCATTGAAGATATTATTTATTTAGTATCCCATATAACCATTCCAGTCGCAGAATCATCAAAGTGGTAACTAAATGTCAGATGTGTCGTAACAGAGTCCACACAATGTGTCTAGAATTGTTTCGAAACAAAGTGTCGTCGCCGTGTGTACACTTTTCCGTAACAAGGTGTCGACACATTTGTGTGCACTTTGCGTGCGGTTTGCGACTAAATCTGACAGCTAATTTGTGACAGCAAATGTCAATATAAAATACCTCTTGAAAACCAAGGTTTGTCAAACTACTATTAGTGTCTCGTGTGCTCGTAAGTAATTCTAGTAAGTCATCATGGGCGATGCAAATGAAAACCATATAAACACCCAACACCCGTCAACCTTTTACAGAAAAGTTTTTAAAGAAATGCAATAAGCTACTTAGGTCAGCCAACGAATGCTCCAAAACGTTGTAGAGGGAAATGCTCGGAACACAATTTTTGACTCTGTAACTTGGTTTGGACAAGTTAGGAGGTGAATATATCAAAAGTCCCCGGCCGTAGCCCTTGATTGGGGGGAAGAGAGGGGGCTATGAAGGTCCCATTTTCCGGTTTTTCGATTATATCTCGGAAACTATGCATCTTAGCGACATGGCCACTTATACAAAATGAAAGTTAATTTAATTTGTTACAAGTTTATTCCGTCAATTTTTTCGATATGTTGAATAGTTTTTGAGATATCCGCTCTTGAAAGTTTATTTAGGGCTCTCAATATTATCTTGATATATCTACATCAGTGAAGGTGCTAGGCCGTGTATGGTATCGTTTTCGTATAAATCTGGGTTGCTGAATCCATTTAAGGTATCACATTGACACCATTCCACAAAATTAAAAAAAATCTTTTTAGGGTTCCGTACCTCAAAAGCAAAAAAACGGAATCCTTATAGGATCACTCGTGCGTCTGTATGTCTGTCCGTCTGAATACACAAAATAGTTCTTTACCTATAGATGACAGGAAAACCTATTAGAAATGTGCAGTCAAGCGCGCGTCGGACTTAATGTACGGAACCCTTAATACGCGAGTCCGACTCGCACTTGGCCGGTTTTTTTTAAACTCCTCTTGACGCTTAACCGCTGAACCGATTTCGTTGAAATTTGGTATAGAAATAGTTTGCGTCCCGGAACAGGACATAGGATAGATCTTATAACCAAGCAACCTTTTGAAGGTGTGAAAAGTGGCGTGGAAATTTGTACGGGAAATCAAAAACCGCTGAACCGATTTATATTAAATTTGGGATGGTCTACATCTTTGATTTAGTTAAAAATGATAAAAAAAACATGACTTCAAACCTAAACTTAAACAGTATTAACTTCAAGAAGTCAATACTGAATTCCCCCCTACACCTCATTTCACACCTTTAAAGGATGATTTTTGAGATAACTTATTATGTCCTGTCTCGGGACTCAAAATATATGTGTACTAAATTTAAATTAAAACTGTTCAGCAGTTTAAGCGTGAAGAGGAGTTTAAAAGAAAGTAAGTTTATATGTTTTTACTTTGGAATGGTGTCAATATGATACCATAACTAAATTTGGTACTGCGCATTTATACGAAAACGATACCAAACATGGCCTCGTAGCTTTACTGTTGTAGAAGTCAAAATAAAATTGAGAGCCCTAAATCTAGACACGCGGCAGCGTGTCAAGCCAAGTTCAAGCAAAGGAACTGGCTAGCCAGCGCCGAGTGTAATATTACACGAACCACTTGGTGCCACTTTTGACCCTTCTATAACTCAAAACATCTTTGACGTAAACACATAAAACTACGTGTGTTTAATTATATCCATAAGGATATCTAGAAGCCCAAATTTCATGAAGCTAGCTCAAACGGTTATAAAGGTATGAAGGTCAAAAAGTCGTAAATTTTAAGACTGACTTATGACTTATAGTACCTAAACCTAACCTACTTCCAGATGACCTAGAAGGATGAAATTTGGAATCCAGCTTGGTTATTGTGTGTAACCGTAGGAAAAAATCTAAAAATAAAATAAAGTTAAAAAATAGGGGGGGTCCCCATACAAAAAAACCACTTTTTATTGGGACTGACATATAAGTACCTAAACCTAACCTACTTCCAGATGACCTAGAAGGATGAAATTTGGAATCCAGCTCGGTTATTGCGTGTAACCGTAGGAAAAAATCTAAAAATAAAATAAAGTTTAAAAATAGGGGGGGTCCCCATACAAAAAAAACATTTTTTATTGGGACTGATATAAGTACCTAAACCTAACCTACTTCCAGATGACCTAGAAGGATGAAATTTGGAATCCAGCTCGGTTATTGTGTGTAAGCGTAGGAAAAAATCTAAAAATAAAAAAAAGTTAAAAAATAGGGGGGGTCCCCATACAAAAAAATATTTTTTTATTGTAGCGTTGGAACCGTTACAAGCAGATATTTGAAACTACCCCAATATATGTATTATTATATTTGCTATATTAAAATAAAGTTTAGTCAAAAAATAAGTGGTGTCCCCATACAAAAAACTTTTAATACGCTCTAAACAACCGGCCAACGGTGTGCCGTCGGCGGCGCGCGGTACCACATAATTATACAAAGAACAGAAGTAAAAACCATACAGCGGAAACACAAGAAAAAACATTAAATCTCAATACCTGCCTAGTTTTCTTTACAAAAAGTATTGATATCCCACCAAAAACATAAATGTAAAAAAGGAGAGCCAAGTTCAATACAAAAATTATGCTTGGCTGTGGGGCTCGCCGCAAAAAGAATGGAGATCTAAATGAGTGCCACTGCCAAGTTCTATGCAAAATCCAAATATGTATTTATAGGAACAAAATAACATTATAAACAAGTATTAGACTCTATTTCCTTGCTTTATTGGATACCTATAACAATTGCTGTTATTTAAAAAAATGTGAGATCTTAAAGTAGGTTAGATTTGGCTTGGCCAGGTTTTATCAGAATTACAATATATATAAAATGATTGATATAATGAAAACTGGCCAAGTCAAATCTAACCTACTTTAAGATCTGAAATTTTTTTAAATAACAGCAATTGTTATAGGTATCCAATAAAGCAAGGAAATAGAGTCTAATACTTGTTTATAATGTTATTTTGTTCCTATAAATACATATTTGGATTTTGCATAGAACTTGGCAGTGGCACTCATTTAGATCTCCATTCTTTTTGCGGCGAGCCCCACAGCCAAGCATAATTTTTGTATTGAACTTGGCTCTCCTTTTTTACATTTATGTTTTTGGTGGTTCTTATTACTTGACCAAACTTGTGTAGAAGGAAAAGGAAAAATAAAAGTCTTCGGCAGGAATATAAACACAAATATATATTTTTTTTTTGCGTTGCTATTTCAATCATCAAATATAAACATACCTTGATCATATTATTCTAGTGAGATCCTCATAGATAAACAAAAACATTTACTTAAAAAATTACAAGGTCGAAATGTCACGGAACTTGTGAGAGTAATATGTGAAAAATAAAAACTTTTATGACAAAAAAATCTGGACACAATTTAAGAAGCATCCAATTGCGTCGAGGAATCATCTGTATTTTTGCTTGTTTCATTACCTCCTCGCTTCTTTTTTTGTCCTTTGTATTCTGTAGCAATTTGTTACATCTGAAAATAAAGATAACTTGCGTCGTCACGGATGTCGATTTATAGGTTTTAGGGAGTGCAGAATTCGAAAACTATGATCATTTTATATTCCAAGATGGCGGCTACGTATTTTGTCATAAAAGTCGTCATGGATATCGTTTTATAGGTTTTAGGGAGTGCAGAATTCGAAAATGATGACCATTTTGGATTCCAAGATGTCTGCCGTGCACTTTGTCATATAAGCCGTCATAGATGTTGATTTATAGGTGGTAGGAAGAGCAGATTTCGAAAATGATGACCATGACCAACAAAACGACATCCATGTCGACTTTTAACATAGTGCATGGCCGCCATCTTGGATTCCAAAATAGTTATAATTTTCGAAATCTGCGCTCCCTAAAACCTATAAAACGACAGCCATGACGACTTTTATGACATACTGCATGGCCGCCATTTTGTATTCCAAAATGTTCATCATTTTCGAAATCAGGGCCCCCTAAAACCTATAAAACGACACCCATGACAACTTTTATGACATAGTGCATGGCCGCCATTTTGGCTTCCAAAATGGCCATCATTTTCGAAATCTGCGTCCCCTAAAACCTATATAACGACATCCATGACGACTTTTATGACATAGTACATGGCCGCCATCTTGGAATCCAAAATGGTCATCGTTTTCGAAATCTGCGCCCCCTAAAACCTATAAAACGACACCCATGACGACTTTTATGACATAGTGCATGGCCACCATTTTGGAATCCAAAATGGTCATCATTTTCTAAATCTGCGCCCCCCAAAACCTATAAAACGACACCCATGACGACTTATATGACATAGTGCATGGCCACCATTTCGGAATCCAAAATGATCATCATTTTCTAAATCTGCGCCCCCCAAAACCTATAAAACGACACCCATGACAACTTTTATGACATAGTGCATGGCCGCCATTTTGGAATCGAAAATGGTTATCATTTTCGAAATCTGCGCCCCCCAAAACCTATAAAACGACACCCATGACGACTTTTATGACATAGTGCATGGCCGCCATTCTGGATTCCAAAATGGTCATCGTTTTTGAAAGCGGGGCCCCCTAAAACCTATAAAACGACATCCATGATGACTTTTATGACATAGTGCATGGCCGCCATCTTGGAATCCAAAATGGTCATCGTTTTCGAAATCTGCGCCCCCCAAAACCTATAAAACGACACCCATGACGACTTTTATGACATAGTGCATGGCCACCATTTCGGAATCCAAAATGGTCATCATTTTCTAAATCTGCGCCCCCCAAAACCTATAAAACGACACCCATGACGACTTTTATGGCATAGTGCATGGCCGCCGTTTTGGATTCCAAAATGGTCATCATTTTCAAAATTGGAGCCCCCTAAAACTTATAAAACGACATCCATGACGACTTTTATGACATAGTGCATGGCCGCCATTTTGGAAACGAAAATGGTTATCATTTTCGAAATCTGCGCCCCCCAAAACCTATAAAACGACACCCATGACGACTTTTATGACATAGTGCATGGCCGCCATTCTGGATTCCAAAATGGTCATCATTTTCGAAAGCGGGGCCCCCTATAACCTATAAAACGACATCCATGACGACTTTTATGACATAGTGCATGGCCGCCATCTTGGAATCCAAAATGGTCATCGTTTTCGAAATCTGCGCCCCCCAAAACCTATAAAACGACACCCATGACGACTTTTATGACATAGTGCATGGCCACCATTTCGGAATCCAAAATGGTCATCATTTTCTAAATCTGCGCCCCCCAAAACCTATAAAACGACACCCATGACGACTTTTATGACATAGTGCATGGCCGCCATTTTGGATTTCAAAATGGTCATCATTTTCTAAATCGGGGCCCCCTAAAACCTATAAAACGACATCCATGACGACTTTTATGACATAGTGCATGGCTGCCATCTTGGAATCCAAAATGGTCATCATTTTTGAAATCTGCGCCTTCTAAAACCTATAAAACGACACCCATGACGACTTTTATGGCATAGTGCATGGCCGCCATTTTAGACTCCAAAATGGCCATCATTTTCAAAATTGGGGCCCCCTAAAACGTATAAAACGACATCCATGACGACTTTTGTGACACAGTGCATGGCGGCCATTTTGGATTCCTAAATGGTCATCATTTTCGAAATCGGCACTCCCTAAAAGCTATAAATCGACACCCATCTCGACTTTTATGACAAAGTGTTTGGCTACCATCTGCATGCAAGACATTTCTATTATTTTTACGTACATAAATGGCCCTCTTAGCTCAATAGTGGGACCGGATTTTTGCACTAAAAGTTTTGATAATTCTAAAGTTGAAAAAGTGATACTTATCTGATATAGGACATATTTTTAAGCATATATGCTATATATGATGAAAAGTTAGAACGAGCGTTAGATATAAATTAGGTATATATATATTTTTAGTAATGATTTTTTAATATTGAATTAAAGTGCAATGTTTAAGTTCCATTGTTTATAATATGTATGACGCTTTATAATGTAAAATTATTAGAATTTTTTTTAACGTGCTTCTTTGTCAAACTACAATTAGCTTATTATTTTGTCGATATTGAATTAAAGTTTAATAAATCCACAACAACATATCTAAATTTATAAGTTAATAGGCAAGCTAAAAAGCTAGAAGAATAAGATATATGCTTTAGAATTAATATACGTTTTTTGTCCTATAAGATCTAATATTGAATTAGAGTCTGTAAAAATAAGTCTATTACTATAAAATAATATACGCAGCCATATTATGGAAAGTAAGAAATTTATGTGTGTAGCTTGCATTGTAATAGTAAAATCTAGTTAAAAAGGCGCGAAATTCATACATACGCCGCGCTGGTCCGTCAGTCGCCGGCGCGGCGCTTGAGAGCCTATCATAGCCTACCTATACCTCGCCCCTCGCCCCACCTCCCGCTCAGTAACACTGTCTGTCTTTTCTTATCATTCATTTGTTTGTTTACCGTGCACATAACTATATAAATTAGATGCGGACATTACGTGAAATTAAAATATCTTATTAAGTAAAAATACCTACAGCTGGTCAATCAGATCTTGTCAGTAGAAAGAGGCGGCAAATTTGAAAAATGTAGGCGCGAAGGGATATCGTTCCAAAGAAAATTTGAATTTCGCGCCTTTTTTTAGTGACAAGATTTGCTTGACCAGCTATATTTCATTATCTTGACTAATATTGTAATAAAAATGTACAAGATATTCACAACTATTTTTTACTATACATAGTTTGTCAAAGGACTGTCTCATTTCAAACATAGACAGGGAGAATCATCATACTATCTTTGACTTACACTAGTACTAGCACCCAAAAGAAAAGGATGAATATAGTTTTTCGTTTTTATTTACTGACAAATTGGTTTGACCAACTATACCTATTTCTGGTTCCTATTGTCATGTCCTGTCCTATTCAACGTCAATATCATAATATGTATATTATAAACCAACTGATCAATATTACACGGTATACATCCTGAATATACAATAAGGTAAGTGGCCTCACTTACCTTATTGTATATTCCGTGTGGGCCGTATATGCCTATATACAGCCCACCTTAAATTAAAATGTTTTTTTTTTTTAATAAACAGGATATGAAGTATGAGAAACTCACTCAAATAGGTTTCTCATTTATTTAAGTTTCTTCATTATACCAAAATAGTTATAAAAATATTACGATACTCTTGGAAAATATACCTTTTATAAAAGTCCTATTATGGGCCTTATTGAACACTACCAGTGTATTACTTAATCCCGCAAAAAATAATAATTTTGACAGTAGGTAATAACAGATTTTATTGTTTTTAACTTAAGAGTTAGACATATACAAATAACAATATTTGATACTTCATAACAGGAGGATTTATTTATAATAAGTGAAAATAATTATTTTGGGTCTTAATAACTAAAGATATAAAAATTGTCTAGTTTACGCGAAAATAGTAGGTAACTAAACATAAATCTTTATTAGTTACAGTAGTCTCATCTTTTAACATCTGGGGGCACGGCAGTGCCCCCGCCAAGACGAGAAAAGCGCAAGGGCACTATCTACCTTTTCTCGAAGCGCTTTGTCGTTTTTTAGAACCCTCATAACTTGGGGTTGGATTATACCAGATAAACAAAGTTCTCGGACTTATTAAGCATATCAATTGCATAGCTCTTATACTTTAGATTTTATTCATATCTAAAAACTTCGATTTCGTCACTGACTCACTCACTTGATGATCATCAATACCGAGTACTTCCTGAAGTCCTCTAAGAAGCTGAAATTTGGTATGTAAGATAGTTTTAGTACACAAACAACAAATAAATTAAAAAAAAATTATCCCTAAGGGGATGAAGATGGGGTTTAATTTTGTATGGGAAATCAATAATCGCTGAACCGATTTAGTTGAAATTTGGTATGTAGATAGGTATTGTTATGGGGAAGGATATAGAATAGATTTCAACCTCAAAGTTTACCCTTACGGGGTGAAGGCAGATTTCAACCCCAAAGTTTACCCTTACGGGGTGAAGGGTTTATATGGGGAATCAGTAAGAAGTACATTGTGTAACAGATGCCGCCAGATATTTATTTCAGGATTTTTAATAGTAAATCACCCCCAACCCTTTAAATTAGGGGATGGAAGATTGTCATAAACAACTTACAAAAAGAAGTGAAATCCCATCAAAAACATTTTGATGTAAAATGTTGCCCAAACGAAACCATAAGGCTCGCACTGTCAAAAAGTTATCAGATCTCTTGCCAAGCTTCTAACTCTACAAGCCCTCTAACTTTACTAGCTCTACACCAAAAGTGTGTGGCTTGGCCGTTTCGTTTCTACAAGAACTATTGTATGTAAGTATAATACAAAAACCGCCCAAATGCGAGTCGCACTCGCGTTCCAAGGGTTCTGTACATTACACAATTTTTAACAATATATTTTTTTTAGAGAAAAGTGAATAAAATGTCTTTAAAAAACCCGTAGGTATCGGAAAACTAGGTACTTAAGTCCGACTCACGCTTGACTGCACATTTCTAATAGGTTTTCCTGTCATCTATAGGAAGAGAGCTAATATGTGTATTTTTTTCATAATTTTAGACCCAGTAGTTTCGGAGATAAGGGGGGGGGGAATGGTCATTTTTTGCGTATTTTCTTAAATAACTTCTAAACTATTTATTTTAAAATTATGAAAAAATATATCTGAGATTCTTACAATGAGCCCCTTCGTTTAATATATATATATATAATATATATATATTTTTAATTTATTGAACAATAAGCTAAATAAAGTACATTATTATTACAAGACCCATCGTGGGCAAAACCTTGAGGTTTTTATGCCGATGGGGAGTTCGAGAAAATAACATGACAATATACATATCTATCTTATACTAATTAAAATTCTAACAAAATTCTCTTATATTAATTCATATTCTAATTCTCTTATATTAATTATAACAAGATATAGTTTTTTTTTATTCTATTTATCATTCATCTCAAAAGTGACCCCTTTATTTGAATTTCTATTATTTACTTTACATGTATGTCCTTGGGCTATAGACTTACATGTGTATACCAAATTTCAACTTATTGGTGCAGTAGTTGCGGAGCAAATAGGCTGTGACAGACGGACAGCCAGACACACGAGTGATCCTATAAGGGTTCAGTATTTTTCCTTTTGAGGTACGGAACCCTAAAAATAATGAATTTAATAAATTTTTCACCTTATGCCCATGTGGCGGTAGCGAAACAGCCAAGCCACATATTTTGACTAAGGTGTAGAGTTAGTGAAGTTAGGGCTTGTAGAGTTTGAAGCTTGGCTCGACAAGAGATCTGACAACTTTTTGACAGTGCGAGTCTTATGGTTTCGTCTTAGCAACAAAATTTACATGAAAATGTGTTTGGTGGGATATTTTTTTACAGTATAAATATTTATTCGTAACAGTAAGTATTATCTTTTAACATAATTTTTACAGTACATCTGGTGCTACATTACGACCGGTGCTATAATAAGCACGTTAAAACACTCCCTTTGACCGTGTTTCAAAATTCGTCACTCGTTGCATAATATCTATTTTTCGCAATTCTATCGTAAAAGAAAAGAAAACTAACGAAGAGGTTTTACGCATACGAGGGCCACACTGAAAGTTTTGCGTAACTTTTGAATAAAATCATTTATAACCATAATAATACATTTATTGCTTCTCAAAATGTTTCCCTTTACATTCTATGCACATATTCACTCGCTCGGACCATTTTTGGAGGCATGAGGCCCAATCACTTGACTGCATGTTTTCGACGTGGTGATGAAACGTAGTAACTGCCTTATCCGGGGTCTTAAATGTCAAACCCCAAATTAAATCCTTAATTTTGGGAAATAGATAGAAGTCACAGGGTGCAATGTCTGGATTATAATCCGTATAAGAGACATTTTCCACGTTTTCGTAATTAAAAAATGTTTTTGCCTTTATTGCGGTATCGGTGGACGCATTATTATGACGCAGGAGGATGCGGCTTCTCGGTCGTCTCTCGCGGTCTTTTTCAATGACTGCGGGCACACAAATGGTAGTGTACTACTCAGTATTTAACGTTCTTTTATTATTTAAAAGTACGGTACAAAAAAGTCGCGTTTAAAAAAAACAGACGATCAAAATGTTTGGCAACGCTTTTGGCTTGTTGAACTTCTATGGGCCTCCTGTCACCTTTGAAAGACCCATTGACTGGACTAATGCCTTTTTTCCGGATCGTAGCAGTAAATCCAGGTTTCATCTCCTCTAACGATGTTATATACAGCATTTGAACTTTCTTGCTTATACTTACGCAGCATTTCTCGGCACCAGTCAAAAAGTACCTGTTTTTGGACTGAAGTTAATTCGTGAAGAATCCAAAGACAACAAGGCTTCCCGACTTTTAAATATTCTTGTAAAATCTTTTGTATTTGTCTCATACCTATCCCTAATTGTCCTCAAATTTCGTCATAGGTGATTCGTGGGTTTTCTTCAATGAGTCGTCTCACAGTAGCCACGTTTCCTTGAATGATCGCCGTGGACGGTCGACCTTCACGAAAATCATTATCTAGAATAATACTGTCTCTACTAAATTCACCATACCAACGCCTCACGATGCTCAGATGTGGTGCTTCAATCCCAAAAGCATTTTGAAGGCAAGCACTACACTCTTGCGGAGTAAGCGAACTTTTAAAATCATAACAAAATCATAGCTCTAAAAATATTTTCGCGTTAAAGCCACGTTCAACGCACTGACTTTGACAAGCCATTAAAAACAAAAGACGATCGATTTGTCGCCAACATTTGTCACATTCCATAATCAAAAGCCTGTATTTTTTTTTAAATATACAATTCATAATTTAAATATTTACCAGTGGCCAGTAGTGCAAAACATTCAGTGTGGCCTATGTAGTAGGAGAGAGGAGGAGTTTGTTAAGAACTATAGACAATAGAAGAGGAAGGATGCTTGGGCACCTGATACGACACGACGAATTTATCAAAAATATCATAGAAGGGAAAGTTGAAGCAAACAGGAAGAGGGGAAGACCAAGGAGAGCGTACATGGATCAAATAAAGGAAAAGATCAACGTCGTGTCGTATCGGGCTGTCAAAGAGAAGGCGGAGGACCGCCAAACATGGAAATTGTTCCACCGACAAGAGTCATACTCTTAAATATATGATGATGATCGTAAATACCTACCTATGTATTAACAAAAAAAAGTCACTTGTAATTAGTTACTGCCTTTAAAAAGTATAAGTGCCTCAATGTTATTAGACTTTTTGATTCTTTAAAACGTCTTTAGGTCAATAAAGCAAGTGAAAAATTATTAGAGTTAGACCAAGAAAAGTCTGCAGCAATTTTGACAGCCCACGCAGTGCAAGTGTTATTTATAAGTCATAATTTCATAGAAGTTTCTTCAAATCGACCTTATTAATTAGAGATTAAAAATATTGAAAATTATCTTAAAATATTTTAATCTAATATTTCATCTCATACGTTCAATAAGGCCCGGGACTAGACCTTTTTACCTGCACTGACAGTGGGCCTTCTTAGCAACAAGTACAAATTCAGAATAATTGGGAATAATAGGGAGCAACTGCTATTTTTGAATGCTGGGCCTTGTTACCCGCCGGGCCTCATATGCCTGCACCTCACCTACCTTATTTATTTGTTTTACAAGGGGAAAAGTTGTTGATTAACCGCTCGTGCTAATATTGATACCCAAACAAGGGAAACATTTTTTTTATTAAATAGGTGGCAAACGAGCAGACGGATCATCTGGTGGTTAGCGATTACCGCCGCTCATGGACACCCGCAACACCAGAAGGGTTGCAAGCGCGTTGCCGACCTTTAAGATGGGGGTCTTTGAAGGTTTGAAGGTCGTATCGGACAGTTCATTCCACAGTTTGGCTGTGCGAGGCAGGAAGCACATTCACAAAGTCAAACATTCTAAAATTGAACCACGAGCGTAGCGAGTGGTTCGTAAAGTTGAACCTTGAGCGTAGTGAAGGTTTTAAGGGACGAAGGTTAAATAAAATTTTCACCACATCAGCTCGTAAAGGCCCTCTTGATTGTTCGTAACGGATAAGAAAAGTGGCATTTAATTTGATGCAAATTTTGAGTTATTACCGTAGGTAAATTGGATCAGTTGGTTGGTAATATTGACTTTAAAATGATAAATATTGAATAACATCAGTTTGAAATTGATTTTATGATAAAGTAAATATTATCGGAGATGATCGCTCTTAAAAAATATATGTCGCTAGTCATTTATAACCTAAAAGCGCCAAATTACGCAAAATTATATTGAAATGACACCTGTGTATTGAATTTGAAGAATACTTTAACAAGGGTAGTTATCTGTATGACAATGCACCTAAAATAATTTTCAAATGTATCTATTATTTCTATACTTAACACGATAACGAATTCTACGTAAACGAAACCGCGGGCAATCCCTAGTACATATAGAAATAAATAAGGGAAGGTAAGTTTCCATTAGTGTACTGTGTAAAATAACTATTTACCATTGATAATAATTTTATAAACGCTTTGCGTATTTTTAAGGGCACCGCGCTAACCGCTAGCCCGCGACCGTCGATCGCTGCCTCCTGCCACGGCGCACAGCGCGGCGCGCGCAAACGCCGCGCGTTTGAAATGTAACTTAATATAAGCTCGGAATGCATACTTACGTATCAGTATTTAGTGTCGCCGTGATTTTATATTTCTAATCTTTTGTGTGAGAAGTAAGATCTTTATTATGACCGTGTAATATTAACTCTACAAACTTTAATTCAATATTGGCTATACTGCTTAACGAGAAATCAATATCTAGACAAGCACATTGTCTACATTTCTAACTTTTTACATTTATACTAAGTTGATAGATAATATCGTAATTTTGCAATATCAGCTACTCTAATTCTGTATTTACATAATAATTCCTGTTTTTACGTTCACCAGAAAGCAGCTGTTCCAGATTTCTAAAAACCGAATATTGTGAATAAATTAAAGTGTTATTGAATATGTTAAAGTTTTTTGTAACTTTAATTTTATATTTACATAATTATTTAGCAAAAATTGAAAATTTAAATATGGCCGAACGCTCCACCTAAAATTTTCTAACTTTTTACATGAATGTTATTTAACATGCTTACAATAACATATCAAAAAAGAAAAAACTTTAATGTTATCAAAACCCATTTTTGTTCCACCGCTGGTCTATCTGTCAACTTCCAACCGAGATTTAATCGATAATTTATTCGATTAATGTTCAGATTAATTCAATTTCAATCTATGTTAGGTCGACTAAACTAATCGTGATTAAAATTTGAGGATTAACTTTTTTTATTCCATTAATTTTATTAGTCGAATAAACAGTTAATCTATTAAGTCCCATCTCTGACCACGGCATTTTTACACTTTGAGAATATCTGAAAACAAATGAACACAAGGAGCCATTTTGCAAATCCAATAACTTTGTTATTACTTTTGACAGCGCGTGTCATGTGTCTACACAGAGTCGACACAAAGTCGAAACATTTGCGACTACTTTGTGACTGCAATATTTCTCAGCCTTAAACCATATTTATACATCATAATTAACAAGTTTCGTAGTATGTAAAGCGTTATTTCTGTTATTTAAGTATAGTATACGCATCGAAGTACTAAAAATGCATCAAATAATATATTTATGAACACAGGCACTGAGAAGTAAACAATTTCATTTCCGGCTAAACTAAAACAATTTGGTGGCGCGTTGATTATATTACACTTAGTTTATCAAATCACTCGAGCAGTTTAATTCCCCATAATAATTTAAGTCCTATTGTAATATAAATGCAAACAATATATAATTACGTCTTGTAATCCGTTTTAGAGATGGCGTATTAATGTCACTTATTTTTATTTAACTATTTTTCCATCTGACAGTTTCCATTTGACAGGAACAAAATGAACGAATGAACGAATGATTTTGGCATAAAGTAGTCGCAAACTAGTAACAATGTGTGCACACGGCGACCACACTTTATGTCACTTTGTGTCATGTGTCGACCCTTCCCCATTTCTGGTAACTGTGTCGACACGGCGACGACTCTGCGACTGGAATTGTGACCGAAACAGACGGTGTCGACACAAGATGTGTCTACACCGCGTCGTAACGGCGACTGGAAATGGTTGTATGGGATGAAAAATAGGGAGTCTAAATACTTCATAATTTTTAAAAGTTGTTGAACAAAAGTGTGACCGTTTGAGGAGTACAATCTATGTTTTTATTATTTGCTCGTGTTACAGGCCACACCCGGTATGTATATACATTATGCAAGTGTATCGCCGACCCAATACACAACACATATCATATATTTATATAGGTACCTAATTATTATCGAATCGATTTCGAAATTCGCTGACAGACAAAAACCTACCAATCCGGTAGTCCCATTGAAGAGCGAGCGAGACGCCCGTACACGTCTTTAACCCGTTAGAAAGAGACATCACAAGTAACGGTTCGGCTTTTGTCTTTTGTTTTGATATAAAGGGATTCTCGGAATTGAGCCGCTGCTGCGTTTTTCTCCAACTGAATTTCGAATTTCGTTTACGCCCCTTCATTTAAAAACCAACCTTAAGCCAAACGAATTAAGATTTATTTTCGAGTGCGTGCGCGTGCGCAAGTGAAGTAAGGAGTATAGGAGAGATGTCCGTTACGGAGCCCATAATTGGTGACATTCGTATTTCGAGCGGTCGCTGAACTGTCAGTTATTTCAGTTATTATTGGATAAACATGCGCCTCAGAACCGGGATAAGTATACTTGCATCATGCAATCCATATTGATAACTTTCTAAATAAATATATTTTTTGTCCAATTACACAACGCTCACCAAAAACGCTACCCATTTAATCTCCTAAGGCCCACTTGCACCATTCTACTAACCCAGGAATAACCGGTTAAACCTAGAGTTACCATGATTACCAGTACAATTTGACATTAGGCTATTAGGTTTAACTGCTTAACCCCGGGTTAGTGGGATGGTGCAATTGGGCCTAAGCATCACTTGCACCAACCTACTAACCCGGGGTTCATCCAATAAACCAACCCAGTGTCAAATTGTAATACTGATGACCATGGTAAGTACGTACAGTTTTAACCGGTTAATCCCGGGTTAGTGAACGAGTGGTGCAAGTGCCTCTAAGACTCTACTTATACCTAAGATGTAGATACCTACAATATATATATTCTATTTTGAACTTTTATTACATAACTGGACGGTGTTTAGCAAAAATGACTCATCCCACATCCATTTTGCAATAAAATATCAACTTTAAGCGTCAATATTTTGAGTTGACATCTTATTGAAAAACCGGGCAAGTGCGAGTCGGACTCGCGCACGAAGGGTTCCGTACCATAAAGCAAAAAAAACGGAAAAAATGCAAAAAGAAAACGGTCACCCATCCAAGTACTGACCACGCCCGACGTTGCTTAACTTTGGTCAAAAATCACGTTTGCTGTATGGGAGCCCCACTTAAATCTTTATTTTATTCTGTTTTTAGTATTTGTTGTTATAGCGGCAATAGAAATACATCATCTGTGAAAATTTCAACTGTCTAGCTATCACGGTTCGTGAGATACAGCCTGGTGACAGACAGACGGACGGACGGATGGACGGACGGACGGACGGACGGACAGCGAAGTCTTAGTAATAGGGTCCCGTTTTACCCTTTGGGTACGGAACCCTAAAAATGAATGTGGGTGGACACATTATTGCGTATCAGCATCCATCAACTAAGGATTAGGAATAAACAAAACAATTGCTTCTGGCTCTCAGAAGGTGTCACACCAACCCGCTGCCAAACGCCGCGCCGCTCCCATACAATCGAGGTTCAAGCCCTCTTTTACAGCGACATGCTTAAATTAGGTAGGTACATGAGACTATAGGGCTCATTTAGACGATGTGAGAACTCGCAGGCGAGTTTCTTTACATTGCGGTTTTTGATCGGTCGGTTGAATCGAACGTAACCAACAGTCCGCAATGTAGTACTACTACTATAATTACATATAAATTGCATGCGAGTTCGCGCGCCGTCTAAATCAACCCCAGCATGAACATTTACCCAACATACCGGGTGTGGCCTGTAATATGAGCAAAAAATTAAACTGTAGGCTGTTTTCTTCATACTGACCAACATTTGTTCAGCGACTTTTAAAAATAACTTGCGGTTTGATTTTTAATACACTTTAAAGTTTATTCTAAGACGCAATGTATTGCGAATTTTGTTATGTTTAAAGGCGTGACAAGCAACGTCAATCACAATGATATGGCGTAGCGATGGTGTCCATTGAAGATAATATTTATTTTGTATGAAAAATAGGAAGTCTAAATACTTCACAATTTTTAAAAGTTATTGAACAAAAGTGTTACCATTTGAAGAGTACAATCTATGTTTAAATTATTTGCTCGTGTTACAGGCCACACCCGGTATAATATATGTGGGAATATCTATTTAAAGTTGTATCCCCAAATGCATTTTAGATTTTGGAATTTTTATATTATTTCCACTCAGAATTACGAGCTCTTTCGATCCTAATACAAGAATAAAAGTGTCCCCAAAATTTCATACAAATTTTTAATATGTTCCACAACGAAGGCTGCACAAATATCTGACACGATCTTATTTGTAGAGCCATAAGAGCGTGTCACATATTTTTGCGGCCTTCGAAGAGTAACATATTATTGCAGGTGACTATACTTATGGTACATTTCTTCTTGTCCTGAGCAGCAGGTATTATTATTAGGGTTTTGTAGGTTATTATAGCGTAGGTATTTTCGCTTTTGTTTGGGAATTAAGTATCTGTTACGTAGTAACTATTTATTAATCTGTGACGAAGCGTCTATATTATCAAAACCTTGAAATGCATGTTTAGATATTTTTGAGCACTTCGGCCGGTCCGTTACATCCGATCCCTAACCTCCCTAACCTCAAGCGCGATAAAACTCGTGACAAAAAATAAGTAGGCCAGGAATAGGTCGCGCCCCCTACTTCCGCGTGTAAATGGGGCGGAACGCGCTGCAAAAACTAGCTTGCTGGCCAAGACCAGAAAGTAACAACTTTCTGGCCCAGTACGTGTATTTTGTATTTTCTGGTAACAATGTGTTTTATGCAGATATAGGGTGAGGTAGGAATGTGTTTTTGTGTGCGGTGGGTGGTTGGCCACTGAACCGTGGTGGGTTCTAGTCTGTGACTTAATCGTGTACCTATTACGGGAAGTGTCAATGATATAATTATGATGCACTCACACAAATGCATAAGGAACAAACCCTTGATGCGATTCATGGATGCTATTCATTGCAGTTAAATATAAAAACCTGCCAAGTGCGAGTCGGACTCGCGCACAGCAAAAACAGTAAAAAAATGACGTTTGTTAATTGTATGGGAGCCCACTTAAATATTTATTTTATTTTGTTTTTAGTATATGCGTTATTAAGTAATAAAGGCAACAGAAATACATCATCTGTGAAAATTTCAACTTTCGTTAAAGTCGCACAAATAAAAGTCTGCAGCGGATTTGATAGCCCACGCAGTGGAAGTGTTATTTATACGTCATAATTTCATAGAAGTTTGACGTTTAAAATGACACTTGCACTGCGTGGGATATCAAAATCGCTGCAGACTTTTTACGGTCTAACTATATCACGATTCATGAGATATGGCCTGGTGACAGACAGACGGACTGACGGACAGCGGAGTTTAGTAATAGGGCGCGCTTTTTACCCTTTGGGTACCGAACCCTAAAAATAATTATTGTACCGAGAATTGGATAGCCATCGGATATGAAAATAAAAAGATCAAAACTACCTATCTAATCCTGTCTCCACCACCCCTGTGCCCAACTAGAACAATAATATATGATTGTGAGCAATGAGAAGAGTCGTGGAATATAAGAGAGTTATGTTGGTAGGTATCTAATTTAATATATTCTTATGAAGTTTTTAAAATGAAAACCCTAATACAAATTCCACCAATTCCACCAATTCGCACGAAGCGCTTTGCTTCTACTTTCCTTATGCGCACTGCCAAGGAATGGAATTCCTTGCCGGCGTCTATATTTCCGTGTTCTTATAACCCGGAAACCTTCAAATCAAGAGTGAACAGGCACCTTCTGGGCGAGCTCGCTCCATCGTAGGCCACGTCTACGCCTTGGCTAGTCTGTGGCCATGAGTAAGCCCATTCATGATAAAAAAAATGAAAATCCTAATGCAAATTTACAGTGGAATTACCTATACATAGGGGCCGTGCGCGTTGGAGGGATAGCCATCTTGTGGCCTGAATCGGAAACATATGTGCACATGTACATTGCCAAAGCTTGATCAGCTCAGATCACCCTCAGGAACACCTGTTCCAAGCGGTTTGCTTTGTCTCCAAAATGTAAGGTCCCCTTAGAACACGGGACCTTAGATCTCCTGCTAGACTTCTGTCAAAGCCACTTACTCACACATACACAATAACGCGTGTACAGACGTGCCGCGCACACATAAACGCAGATGATTTTTGATGTAGGGCGTGTCCGCCCTGTGTTATTTATACAAAACGGCGTGGCTTCGTTGCATCGGCTGCAATTGTATCGGATTCGGCAGTTTGCCCTGGAACCTCTGAACACGACATCGACACCTTTCGGCCAGAAGTCGGCATCAACCGTTCTCGTCTACTATTAAAAGGGACCTTAAAACCCCCCTGCCCGTTATCTTTACCCCCATCCGCCAGTACGTTTAGTATCTTGTTTAATACACCATACCCTACAACCGTGCCAAAATTGGCTTATACACGAGTTATTTCCCCCGATTGGCAATGTTTGGTCGTAGTAACTATTTATTAATCTGTGGTTTGGTGTTCGTTTGGTGTAAGTACTACTTATAGATTTAGATTTAGATATTTATTCGCATAATATTAAATTACATTATAAATTATGCTAGACTAATCTACGTGAATAATCTAACCATACGTCATACGCGTTTGTCAGTTAAATAATCGTCTACTCTATAATGGCCTTTCTTCATTAAAGAATTTTTCTGTCATAATTATGACAATATGGCTGAGTATCTTACTATTAGTAACGCGTACAGAGATACTTCTTAAGTGTATCTAACCCATCAAAAACATTACATGTAAAAAAATGCAAGTCTCGCAATGCAATTCTTCTACTACAAAAACATTTTGAGATGTGATGTGAAACCAAGTCGGTTATTTTAGTCAGTGCCAGCGGGTGTTAAACCGTATCAAAAAGATATCTTTAATTTTTAATACGTATAATGACTTGACCATTATAAATAGGTAAATTTGAAGCTTGCACTATGCTAGAAGTACCTTAGAATTATGATGATCGTAAGTGAGTGAGTGAGTGAGTGTGTCAGTTTCGAAACTAAGGAACTTTGACGTACAATAATTCTTAAACTACAAGTTCAAATTGAATGTTTCATTAAGACGTTAAGAGATTCGCCCGTATTAGACTTACACACTGTATCTAAAGCATGTTGCTTTAGCCAGCACAAAATTACAAGACGGCGAAAATCGGCTGAATCGCTTCGGGAAAAGAATGGTACGGCCGTGCGTCTTTGTTTTGCTCGACTTGGCGGGGGCACTGCCGTGCCCCCAGATTACTACCTGTGAGCTGTGAATTCCTATAATTGGCTTCCTGTAAGTATCTATACTATAATTTTGTGTTATAGCTGTTGGATCTCCAAATGAATAAAATAATGTATTAAAATTGTGTATATCACTATTTCTCGTAACAGTATTAAATTTAACCAGTCTTAAATATCTCGCATGAAGACACTTCGTCAGTCACAAATGTGACGCCCCGCACATTAAGACGAAACGCTACATTTACTGCGACCGAGCGAGCGTCCCTCACCACGAGACGATCGAGACTCGAGAGCTACCTACACTAATTATTCTCTGGGTTTTCTGGGTGCGTCTTATAATATGTATATACCAACATTTAATATAATATAATTTTAATATCACGTTAGCCACCAACAAAAAATATATCTTTATAATATATATGCTAGAAATTCTCTAACATACTTCGTATATAAAGTTTGTATTGGCTAATTATTTTTTATATAACATTCATTACTTATATATAATATAACATTAAAATGGAAGGGATGTTTACAAAAACAACATAACTGACTACACTGGTTGACACCTGAAACGTTTAACAATGTTCTTAAAAAAGTGTCAACCGCTCTAAGTAGTTAGTTATGTTGTTTTTGTAAACATCCCTTCAATTACATGAGAGAACTTTCAAAATATTGATCATACCTGTAACAAAGTATTTAGGATCTTCTGCCGGTTGTTCTTTACTAAAGCAGGTCTCCGTTAGGTACGACGACGAGTGAAGCGAGGAGGAGTGTTATTTAGGTTGAACTGCGAACAAACAGCCGGCAAAGCGCCTGAACGAAATTGGTCCATAGTTTAATAACTTAACGAAATTTATTATTAATTTATGTTCTTAGATCTAGTAACATTTATATTTATTGTTCATGGTCAATAATAAAACTAAACTACATGCAATATAAAATTTAAAATAATCTTATAAATAGACTTATAAATAAACTTACAAATAAAAAATGCTCCCTAGGTCGCTGACGCTGATCTAGTAACTGATATATGTAGTTTTTTATCGTCCGACTATATAATTTTTATAAAATTTAAGTTTTATACACCATGAAATTATCCACATTTAATGTTATTTAAAAACAATTTAGCCATTTTAACATTATACGATTCAGGTTTTATACAATGCAAATCTTACATTATTCAAAATTATACAAAGTGAGCGTATTAACATCTTGTGAATTTTATATTAATAATTGGTAATGTAGAGAAGATCATTCACATGTCAAGCTCGATTTGTTCTGTTTTGAAAAAAAAAATCATCAAGATTGTAAAAACATTCAGTTATCAGAAAGATTCTTAACTTAGAGAAAAAATTGTTGCTTGATGACATAGGAAGTGCATTGTACAGCCATGTGGTTGCAATAATTGTAAATTTACAACTTTGAAAACTGCTCCTTGGTACGATGGTAAGCCCTCTATAGAGACGAGCCGAGCAGACCGCGGCGATAACGATCGACAGCAACGGGACACAAACCCGTGTTTTTGCTAAAACTATTTCCTCCAAAAAAACCTAAACTACTTCACCTCTATCGGAAATCAAGCATAACTTTCTGATCGATCAGTTTTTCGGCGCCGGTTGTATATAGGTAGATATCTTGCGGCCTGTCGGGTGGAAAAAAAGATTCATTGAGCATCGGCTGTCATTCCGTGAGGTCAGTGTTGGACGCTGTGGACGATAGCAGAGAACAGGACAATTCGAACACACCTACACCGAGAACAGAATGATATTGGAATTTCACTCGCTTTGGCCCCGACGAAGGACCAGCGTTAGCCGAGCCAGGCTAGCAACATGCCGCGGCGTGTCGGGAGTCGGGACCCTTTCGTGGCTAATGTGTTGTTATGTTATGATGTGTTTTAAATTTGCTTTTCATATTTTTACCTGTTTCGTTATTACTTAGTTACTAAGTACTGTTAAACGTTTTCTTTTCTATTATATTCTATTGAATCATGTTATTTAGGTAGGTATCGTGCTTTTCCCTCGTAGGTACTTATCCGTACCTACACGTATTGGCGATTTTGAGATTTTGGTTAGAAATAGAAAAAAAAATCAAAAGCGTTTACTTATAAATCGTAAAGGGCATATTCTCCCTTACGTCATAAAAAAGCTAAAAAGCTTATGAAGAACCTATCGAGCTATCCTCAGCTTTAAATCCATCGATAAAATCAGCATCAAAATATTTGGTGCCGACGCCAATCTCTTGTGTCAGGTGTAGTCAACGGATCAAAAATAATTGATCGCGCCATAGTCGCCAACACCAACTTATCTGTGCCGCCATCTTACCTTTATTACATTCGAATAAAAGGTTCACTTTTGTAAGAGTAAGTGTAGAATACATTTGCGGGTTGTAGTGACATCGGTTTTTTCACGTGTTTTATTTTCGTATTGTGTGTTGTGTATTTCGTAATGTGAACTTTGTTTCTAAGCTTTAAGAACGTGTTTCGAATGGTAGTTGAGTTGGATTTGAGTTGTTTTAGTTAATTCAAGAGTAATTCAATGTCTGACTGCTCTGACGGATGTAATATATGAATGGAAGATTTGTTTGTTTGTCTCCCATACAAATTGATACTTAATATATTTTTCAACTAGATACCAGATACCTACCTACTAATATTTTACGCAATCACTCCCAGTGCGAGCCGTGCCACGCGTGTACCCGTTTAAGGGTTTATCCGCTTTGTAGCGAAAAAACGCAAGAAACTAGCAGGTCGCGGGCAGTTAACGGTTGTTTTATGCGATAAACGCAGCGTTGAATGCATGCTAAACCTCTTACCTTACTTACATTGGATTATTGTACATTAATAAAAAAAAACAACACGAACATTCTACGATACAATCTATAAGTAACAAATATACAATAACATTAGGTACTCGTACATGGCTTAAAATACAACAAATAAAAAAACCGGGCAAGTGCGAGTCGGACTCGCGCACGAAGGGTTCCGTACCATAATGCAAAAAAAAAGCAAAAAAAAAGCAAAAAAAAAACGGTCACCCAACCAAGTACTGACCACTCCCGACGTTGCTTAACTTTGGTCAAAAATCAAATTTGTTGTATGGGAGCCCCATTTAAATCTTTATTTTATTCTGTTTTTAGTATTTGTTGTTATAGCGGCAACAGAAATACATCATCTGTGAAAATTTCAACTGTCTAGCTATCACAGTTCGTGAGATACAGCCTGGTGACAGACGGACGGACGGACGGACGGACGGACGGACGGACGGACAGCGAAGTCTTAGTAATAGGGTCCCGTTTTACCCTTTGGGTACGGAACCCTAAAAGTGTGTAATAAAGAATTTCGATTGACCACCGATATCGTAATTATATAACTAATAATAACAACAAAAATCATATCAGCGGCAACCCTAATATTCAGACGCACGATGCAAAATCAACTTTAAACCGTAACTTTAAAGTTTACATTCGACCAACAATAAATTCAAAAGGTGAGTCGATCGCGGTGGAATATCGACAATAAAAATGCAATCTTATTTGAATAACTAGCAACCTGTACCGGCTTCGCACGGTATACACAAAACCTTAACAAATTAGACATCTAAACCTTCCTCAAGTATCACTCTATGGATTAGGTGAAAACCGCATGAAAATCCATCCAGTAGTTTCTGAGTTTATCGCGAACATACAGACAGCCAGACGCGGCGGGGGACTTTGTTTTATAATATGGACCTAATTGTTGACAAGGTTCAGTTTAGAACGTACGGGGTCGCCACGTGGCGATTCCCAGTGGTCCTTCAAGCGGCTTTGTTAAAATACCCGAAAAGCCCCGTGCAATGTTCGAAACAATAAGTGAAAGATTTGTATGGTATTATTAAAAAAATCCCTTTGTTAGGCGTCGTGGGTGCGTTAAGGGGCTGGGAAAAATTATGCGGTTTGTGTTTCTTTATTATTTTTCGTGTGACCTTTGACATATGAGAGGGAAAGGAATATTTTTTACTATTAGCCTAAAACTTCGATATATTTATGCATCTATTATTAAACATATCGTCGGGTGAGAATACGTTTGTGCCATACGCCACTTACATGGTCTGCAGGAGAGCGTAAACAAACAATAAACATATATTTTTCGGAAAGTTTTACATTTAGGAAATATTGAACGTATTTATCATTTAGGCAGATATGTTTACTATTAAATTTATAGTATCATACAAATATTGTGAATACAGATTAAAATAAAAGCATTTTTATTATTGCCATATCCGTTTTTGATGAGTAAATGTTAAACGTATGATAGGTATTACACAAAAGTTGTGGATAGGTCACACTTTTGTGATAATTATCTGTTAAAAGAGTGTAATTATCCCATAGCAAAATGTGGATATGGCACATTTTTCAAAAATAGTTTTTTTCATAAGTAAACCGATTTGTGTCAATTATAGCTAATTTTTTATTTATTTTAGTAATCACTAAAAAACGATTTTCTCAAAGATGGATATGGCACAAACGTTCGCACCCGACGATATACTTACATTAGGTACCGTAAACTCAGGTAATTTTAGTCCACAACTTTAGCACTTGTTGAGGTAGGGAAAAAATTATAAACTCGATTCAGCGTAACGCGTAACGTAACGCTGACGTCATTTGTCACGGACAATGTTATTCACCAAAGAACTTTAGTCATAGCGTATCATAATCAGGTCAATTATTTAAAACTGGACTTTTATATTAAGCAATAAAGCGCAATGTTCTAATCTTGTACGGGCTGAAATACGAGGATCTCACAGTTACATTCTAACTTTAATGCACTCAAATATAATTCAATAAAGCTACATCTTGATGAAATCGCTAATAAAAGTGAACTCTAGATTAAAACCCAAAATATCATGACCAAATAATTAGATGCGAGGTCTGCAAGGTATAACTTTACAATTTCTATTCGAATTTTAAACAATTAACGCTACAAATTTAAGCTCACTGGCTAGCAATTTCGGAACTAAAGTTTTTCAATAGAAAGGAGGATGGGTCAATTATACATAGTGCTGCAGACATTTTGGACTAGTCATTGAGTTTTCACTTCTGTCAGCACTCCCGGTGTGCAACCCGTTATTTTTTTTTATCGAATGTTTGTAGTGTAATTTGTACCTAGTAAGGACCCTAAGGTACCTACTTACTTACATGTATCTGATTGTTAAAACTTAGTTTAGTTAATAGTTCCTGTATCATATTTATGAATTAAATTATAAATAGGGAAATCTCTGATATTTCTATCACGTGTTGTAGGGTACTTAATACCTTCCAAAACTGAGAACTTTAAAAAAAGGTCCGTATTAGTGTATGATAAATATGGATCCTGACCGAACTTTTGGTCAACTTTTTGCAATTATTACCAGAACGATTTTTCTGCTCTTTTTATCACGACCGAGATTTGAACCCACCCACCACCACACCACACATAGGTATTACATATGAATATGACAGGTTAAATGCACTTTATATATTTTAAAATTGTACCTTTGATTCAGTAACCGTATAGATCGTTCACCATACGAATCTAAGTACAGGAGCTAGGAGCTACCCTTTTTATTCACGAAGTCGTTAATCCCGTCCACCTGCGAATTTATTCCAAATTAACCCCCGATTTAGAGTACCTACCTAATCCGTTTTGGATGCGACGCACGAGAGGACGCACTGTAAATGAGGGCGCAGGTGGCTTGTTTCTAATATAAAGGTCCACTGAGCAAGAATATATATAGTTTAGAAGGTTAATCAATTTATAAGTTTACTACTCTTCACTGCGCTCCAAAACTAGAATCTACCTTACGGACGTAGCCGGGACCGCTGCTAATATCAAATGGGATTGGGCAGGACACGTGTGCCGTATGCCGGCCGGGTGACCTGTGGGGTGGGGGGCCAGAACTCCCACTAAAGTGTTATACAAATAATTTTGAGGAAAAAAACCGACTTTTATGGAGGCCGCCTCTCTTGCCACTTTTTAAAAAGTATCTTCTTCTCCCGAACTGCCACCACGTCTCCTTGTCGATGACGCGGCCTCCCTTGGAAGTGCCAAGCACCCGTTTACCCAGCGCGCTGACTGCTGACTGAATCTTAGAGCACTGACGATCGGCGGAGTCTGCCTCGCTTGGGCATAAATCTAAACTTATAGCGGCTTCGTGGAAGTCATCCCCTTTTGGTCCATTCAGCAGCCACCACTTAGTTCTGGGCCTACGTCGCCCGGGTACTTTCTTCTTCGGAACTTTACCAGCATGTAGGTAAAACTAATACCATACATAATTTTATTTAATTGTTCATTCCAAGTTTCAATTATTACAGCTGATTGTTTTAAAATGAGAGCTATTATGGTATAACCTCTATTGTATGGGAGCAACATTTTAATGGAGGGTTCGTTCGTGAGACTCTTAAAAATCATGAAGCAAGTTGAATAACATCCTACATTAATTTTACCATTATCATTCAATAGAAAATCATTATATAGAGCCGAGGTTTTTTATCCTTACATTTTGCGCAGTGAGGCAGCAATGGAATAACATTGTTTGTGGGACGATTGATTCCTTATTACTATAAAAAAAGCTATCAAAGCACACAGTTCGTGAGAAAACTAACATTAAAAGGGTCATCAGGCGAAATCCGCAATTTTCCGGAATCAAACGCTCCTCAAACCAAACGAAGCGTTAAACGCGACACTAATACCACCATTACATCTCGAATAAACATGTTAAATTATAATAAAAACAAATAACCTAACATTTATGACAACCATAACTTCGAAAAATTTCTTATTCAAATCTCCACCTAAAATAAAACGTTTTAAGTTTCATTTCTAAACGACTCAAACTCTAGGGTTGTGTCATTTTGATACAGATTTTTTTCAATAGGAGTTGGCACGCGCGTGGCACGTGCCGTGCACGGTTGCTAATGAGCACGCGGCCCATGTGCGCTGTTGCTAAGTGCCGTGCAAATAGGCCGGAGTCCATTGTTTATGAATCGGAAGCGAAGTTTTTTTATTGAGTCCGATGTCAATGGTGTTTTTAAGTGGTCGAGTGGACGTCGCGTCGTGCGAGTTTGACGAGATTTTAATTGAAAGTTATAAAATCGTACGAGTACCTATAAGTGGGGAGTTTCCAGGAAAACATAAACTAATTAAGCAGTTACTTTTATGCCGAAAAGACTGCCGCTTTTGTCTTGCCGACCCGTATCACGAGTCACGGGCAGTGTCAACACTGACATGGTACTAACGTCTACGTAACTTCTATGCATCTCGCTCGCACTAATACGCGAGTACTAGCCAGATTCATAGAAAGTAAGTTACGTTCTCGACACGATAGGTTTGTCGGTGCCAAACTAGTGGTAGCCGCATAGGATAAGGAATGCGATAAAAATCGTACATATAGACCCTGTTCGCTTGCTCTTTAAAGGGGCCCACTGATTAACAGTCCGCCGGACGGTATCGGCCTGTCAGTTAGAACAAAATTTTGACAGTTCCGAACAACTGACAGGCCGATACCGTCCGGCGGACTGTTAATCAGTGGACCCCTTAAAAGGCGTGTATTAAGGAAAAGAATAACAAATTTAATCACTAGGCAATTTCTTTCCTTTAGGTACAAAATATACCAAACACCATTAAAAATAACTTTAGAATTATAGTTTGACTAGGTAACTACTCTAGGAAGACCGCTCCCTGCCGTTCCCGTGCGAAAGTGCCCATGATGCTTTATACTTACTTATATAAAATAGTTTTTATTGAATGTTTTTTACTCTACATTCGTAATTTATCCGATTTCTTCCTAAGCATCATTAGAGACCCTATCGGGTGACCGGCCGCGCGCGCGCGCGTGCGTGCACGCAGCTCTAATGACGGGGGCGCGTGCGCGCCGCGTGCGGAGGTCGCGCAAAACGGATTTAATTATGTTACGCATTCATTTGTGGAGGGCTTTGTCGAGGCCCTCTCTGTTAAAGATAAAGGGCTTAAAACATGATGAACCTCTCGTGTGTTTTGCTAAAAAATCTTTAATATCTTTAATTTGAAATCGCCCTGGAGAGAAAAATGGTCGGGTAAATAAGTCAAATATAGGTACATATTAGGTTGTTGCATAATTTTTTTCCCACTTCAAAATTTTCTTGATATTTCTAGTAGTCTCGGGAATATTCTAGAATAAATCTAGTGTATAGTAGAATATTCTCGAATCTTTCACGTAGGGTATATAAGCTCGGGCTTGTTACAGGGATTTAGTTAAAATCGAAAAAATGGACCAACAACATCTTCGAGTGATTTACTTATACGAACACAAATTGGGAACCAGTTCGAGGGAAACGGCAAATAAGATTAACACTGCTTTTGGCCCAAACACTACTACCGATCGCACAGTACGAAATTGGTTCCAGCGCTTTAATGAAGGAGCCACAAGTCTAAAAGACATTCCTCATACTGGTCGCCCCGTCACGTTTGACGAAGAACCATTGCAGTGCGAGCTTGAGTTGCATCCGGATTCCACCACCAGGGATTTACTTACAGAAAACTCTTAAATATCAGTACAGTACCATAGATCGCCATCTGCAGTCGATGGGTTACCGTAAAGTTTTGTCAAGATGGACGCCTCATGCTTTGACCGATGCTCAACGTGCATTACGAGTCAACATTTGTGAAAGTCTGCTGCTGCGCCCCCAAAAAAAAGAGCTTCCTGGAGTCCATCATCACTGGAGATGATTCCTGGGTCTTGTACGAGAACGTTACACGAAAAGCCTTTTGGATGCCTTCCGATAAACGGCCACCAACACAGCCCGCATGCATGCAAAAGCAGTCCGCATGGCCAGAAACTTCTCCTGTCAGTTTTCTGGGATTCGCACGGAATATTGTTGTGGGAGTTACTGGACGACCATCAGACTATTAATGCCGAAGTCTACGTTAATCAACTACAGAAGTTGGCGAAAGCTGTTAAAGAAAAAAGGCCAAACCGTCTCGAAGTATCATTACTTCATGATAATGCAAGACCACATACGGCGAAAATGACCTGTAAATTTCTAGAGGAGCTTGGTTGGACAACAATACCTCTACCACCTTATAGCCCTCATCTAGCACCTTCCGACTATCATCTTTTCTACGGGCTTTGAAACAGCATCTTCGTAAAAAGAAATTCGAAAATTCCGGCGACCAAAAAAATTACCTTGCCAACTTCTTTGTCTCTCAGTTACTTTCATTCTGGGCTAAGGGTATTGAAACTTTGCCTAGCAGATGGTTACATGATCTAGATAATGATGGTGATTATGTTGTCGATTAATTGTTTCAATAAATAATTATTAAAAAAAAATAGTTTTATTCCAAAGTGGGAAAAGAATTATGCAACAACGTAATAATATAAATCTACACAATATTAGAAACGTTTTTGTCACTCAAGCTGTAATATAGGTACTTGAATGACCCGTTTTAATTAGGTTATATTTTTTGACATATATTTAAATCTCATGGTACCTCCTTTCTTATCAATTATCATTAGATATACCTACATGTGTATAAATACATTTTTATTTACGAATGGGCTCATACATCGGATGGTTTCCAATTCCGGAACCGATTTCCGATATTGGATTCCTATTCCGGAATTCCGGAACTGGTTCCGGAATTAGGGTTTATCATAATTGTATAATATTTTTTAGTGAAAACAACAAAAAATTTGAAATTCTGATATTTTACGTTCATTAAAGTTAGTATTGTTTAAGAGAAATTTCGAAATTCCGGAATCTCGGGCAAATTTTCCGATATTACTATTCCGGAATTGATACCACTGATTATCGAAAATTCCGGACCAAAATAAAATACAGACTAAAATAGAAACGTCCGAACCACTTATTAAATACACCATTCAGTTTTCACATGTAAAACTAAAATTTTATCGAGGTTTGAAAGTCAAATTTCACCCAGCTCTCATTTTACGGTACCTCTTAAAAACCAAATCGGATAAATCCAAACATTGACTTTTTAATCATCAATAGTAACCAGTCTGTTAACCCTCACACCTCTACATGTCGTGAACGAGGAGTTTAAATCGAACGCCCGATATCGGACTCCGCGTCATACATCAACTTCGGTCACTATACATTAACTCGGCCTGTCTATTGACGACAACGGTCGCCCCCACTAGATGACGCATATGATACCTGAAGGCCCATTACCGCAGACAATGCCACCTAATATGGAAATATCAATCGTTATCTACCCGCTCTATCATTTGTATATACTAGAGCGATAGAGAAGCAGATATTTTCGATTAATCCATGATGCCGGCAGGCCCTTTGTCGATAAAACTCGCGGTAACTACCTAACTACTTATACACTAAGGAGCTACTGTACTACTTAATTTATTACGAGTACAATTCATCATATCAGCCGACATTTAATTCTCTCCCTTAGTTATTATTCTCTGTCAGGTCAACCTAAACAAGGAAGTCATGGAAAGGGTTACCGGTATCAAAATCGTCATTGTCAGTAAGATACATAAATAATTTTATAAAATAAATTCAAATGTTGTATAAAAACTTATAAACTAAAATTATATAAATAAAACCTAAACTACAATAAAAAATCGCCAATCAGCAAGGTGCCGTAGATGGCAGCTTTACCTCGCTGAATTGCAATGCTTATGCGCTGTGCGAGGTAGCTGCTGGCAGCTGGAAGGGCTGGCCCTACAGTCCCCAGTTACATCCACCAGCCTCTTTGCTAACGAGCCGAAAAATTTCAGATCATCGAGGCCCCACGGGCCGAGTGTTTCTACACCAAAAGGGGTAAAACTATATTCTTGCCCGACACGGCTGTACTTATTCCTTTTGCTTCGCTCAGCCGCATCTGCAGCTGCACCCGGTGAGACAGAGGTGGCATGAAGATGGGACGGGGCGCGGGGCCAGTGTATCGACGCATGTAGCGTCCCACACCAACACCAACACCCATCTCCCTCTCCCATGGAATCAGATACATAAACATGATTTATTATAAACACGTATGGCATGGTTACATTAATATAAAATAAAACATCGACTTAAAAAATAGTGATGATTTACATGTGCCTGAACTTTCCCTGTGTTTCAGGCGAGAAATACGGCAATCATTGTTCATGAAAATTAATTTTTACTTACAAAATACACAACATAATTAAGCAACTTAATACCATAATACATTTATCGAATAATTATCCTAATATTTATCGTAATCCAGTCATATTACTTATTATCCGAAAGATGGCTACAGCTGAAGAATGTTAACGTCCCGAACACCATTTCTGATTTCAACAACTTGGCAATAGTTAATATCTAACACTGAAAATGTCTGGTACATGTCTGGGTCGGTAAAAAACGAGGTACCAAGCGTCAGAGGGCCTACCGTGAACACCGAAGTTTCCAAATTTCGGGCATCTTTTTCTTTTACCCCAATTATAGCGCTAGAGATAGATCCTCGGTTCCCTCGGTGTTACACTCACCTGTAATTATAACATGTTGTTGACAAATAAAATGAGTTCAATATGTAAACATAATTACAACTATTCCTTCTCTCTCTCTTCTCCATTTAGGTAATTATGTGGTGATCAACGGATTGTCTGGGATTGCCTTAGTTTTTGTCTTACACAAGACTAAATTACGTTTCCCTTACATCACTTGACTTTACATGCCTCATATACGACCTCTACTGATGGTAGTCTATGAGTGACAGTCGCCGTCAGATCTGACCCCTATGTCGTAGGGATAGGGTACATTATTGTAGTCTTTTTGGTTCCTCCGTTGTGATAAGTGGAGCCATAAGAAAAGCGGGAACTATACGAGAAGATATTATTGTACGTAGATGTAAAAGTTATGGCCTTCGTTAAAGACGGTACAGTTAGCATCAAAAGTGCCGTATCGAGTATGAGTCAAAAATGTACCATTCTCTGATAGCTTATTAACAAATAGACATAATACCTCTTTGTATAGATAGCGGAAGCAGTTATAAAGTTGACCCAAAAAATTTTTATTAAGCTATGAGCTTCATCACATATGTTCCTTGAGTAATTCTAAGCATTTCAAGCCTGGGAGGCAATAAGAAATGTGTGTCTACTCGGATTTGTAATGGATTCAAACTTTCAATCCCTTTTTAACCCTGTTAGGGGATGAATTTTACAAAACGCTGAAATTACTTTTCCTGTCTTTTAATAATATCCCCAAATACAAAGATTCAAGTCCCGCGTTCGAAAAATTTTTTGATATCCATACAAACTTTCAACCCCTTTTTCACCACCTTAGGGGATGAATTTTCAAAAACGCTGAAATTAGTTTTCTTTTATTTTAATAATATATCGTTTTACGAAGTTTCAAATTCCTAGCTTAAAATAAAACTTGAAACCCATACAAACTTTCATCCCCTTTTTAACCCTCTTAGGGGTTGAATTTCTCAAAATTGCTTCTCATCTCTTGTACACTTTATAAATGTAGTCTAGTGTGCAAATTTCAACTTTCTATCTTTTGTAGTTTCGGCTCCGGGTAGCAAAAATCTCCAACCAAATTTTTCACCTTTTTACGTTTTTCTTGTAAAATTACTATGAAACTGAAAAAAAACAAATATCAGCAATGAATTCTACGTCTTTGGTTTATACGAAAATGATACCAAACTTGCCCTAGTGTCCACCAAGATCAGAATAGATTTTTTTTAAAGATGACGGGTGGCGGCCCTCTTTGTACCCCACCCTCCCCCCCACTCTAGGCTAGAAATGCTTAGAATTACTCAAATATCAGATGTGATGAAGCTCATAGCTTAATAAAAAATTTTTGGGTCATGTATGGCAGCGTTACATAACTGACTCCAGTAAGAACGATTAACTGTTGCAAATACCTGCTTCTGAACTCAAACTGTTGAGATAGGCACCTATCAGTGGCGACGCGTCCATAAAAACCGATTCCTACCGGCTTGCCTGTTTTTGGACGTTTGAGCAGAGTTGTAAAGGAAATATGTAAGCTAAATTAGCCCCGGCTTGCCAATGGATATGTTTGACGCGCCGCCACTGCTACCTATATCTCTTTTAGGAGAAGTACCTAAGTATTCAAGGGTATAAACAGATAGGTACCTACTTCTGTTTCATGTGCTAATTGATGATGATGATGACTGTACCAAAGATTCGAGTCTTTGGAGTCTAATTTTATTAGAGACAAAATAGTTATTTGTACAACAAGAGATCAAAGTTTGATATTTCTTCGAGTGCTTATTTTGAGTCCCGTGCAAGCGAAAGATTCTATAATAGATTCACGAGCGTAGCGAGTGAATCTAATTTAGAATCTTGAGCGTAGTAAGGGATTCAAAAGCGCACGAGATGTAAATAGCTTTGATCTCGTGTAGTACACAAAATTTTTCACCCTAAGCAGTGAGAACATACCTAGAGGGACAGAGATAATAGAACCCAAGTATATCGCACTTGTATTAGACCCCGCATGTTGAAATGACATTTGACTATAAAAGTCACTTGAATGACATTTTGTCTCACTCAGTGAGCAAAATGCGATTTTGCTCACTCATACTGTCTCACTAAGTGAGCAAAATATGATCGCATTTTGCTCACTGTTTTTAAGAAGCAAAGTACCCTTGTTCGAGCTGCTGAGGTGAAAAAAATATTTAATTCAGGCTTTTAGCCTATAATATACTGATACAAATTACACATATTAGGTATTTACAAGTAATTACACTTAAACAGTGAGTGAGTGAGATGTATGAGTTTCAATAGTGACAAGTATGTATTCAGAATGGTTTACTAACGAATGGGCCAAAATCGTTTCCCAAAGTATCACATCCCAAACTATGTTTCCCAAATTATCATTTCCCAAAAAAATGTTTGGCAAAACAACTTATCGCAAATTTTCAGTTAGCAATAGTCTTTTTTGGCAAGTTATTGTTTAGCAAATAATTACTTGGACAAGTTTCATTTTACCAAATATTATTTAGTCAAATGTATCATTAAGCATAACTTACATGTCCCAAAATATTGCATGGCATAAAATGTACATACCAATAAAATGGAGGCTGCAGAATTTTATTTGTCTAGTATTTAACTGATCATTACATATACATAGTAAAAATATGTAGTAAATGATCACTAAAATTAAAACTCCATTTTAATGTAAAATGACAACCAAATTTGTTACATCTTGCTATTCTATTAAAGCAAATAACACCAAAGTAATCATTGTAACCCAAAAATAGTAAATAACCACCAATATTCAAACCACATTTTAGTTTAAAATGTCATGCAATTTTTTTACATCTCGTTATTCTATTAAATTAATTAATCCACTTCGATGACCTTTTTTTAGTACATAGAATTTCGTTTCTGTAAGGACCGCAGTTCTAACCTAACCTAACCCACTTTTCTAATAGCATTTCGATTCTGTGAGGGTGACAGTTCTAACCTAACCTAACCCACCTTTCTGATAGCGGTTCCGTTTTGTGAGGATCGCAGTTCAAACCTAACCCAACCCACCCAAATTACGTGGAATTTAACGTACCTATTATAACATAACAAAAAGTACTTTAAATAGAGATGCCTATTTGTCAAATTTGCGAAGTGACAATTTTGACCAAACATATTTTTGGAATATAATATTAGACAATAAAAAACGTTTGCTAAATAAGTTTTTGTCCTAATAACATTTGACAAAGTAAAATCATGCCAAATGATAATTTGACCAAATAAATTATATGCGAAGTGTAACTTTGCTAAAGGTTCCTTTGGGAAATGAAACTATTGCGATAAGTTTGTTGGGAAGTGAAATTTGGCGAAATGTATTTGGCCGAAACGAAAGTACACCATTCAGAATAATGTTAGTCATTCTGAATAAACTTTTATTGTAGGACTTGAATCCCTTTGAGTCGGGGATGAGCGTAGACGAGAGGACGCGTGCTATATCGCGGGTATCAACTATTAGGTAATATGTAGTATTGACTCTAATCCAGCGGAGCGGAGAAGAGTTGTGGCGATCAACCAATACTATTGGTTGACGCCGCACGGCGCACGTTTGCTTTCATTTCCGCCAGTGGAAAGGCAAACTAATGTGAGGTTTAGACTAGCAATTACTGGCATGCAATTTTCATTACATTGCGGTATCTGACAAAACTTTTGAATGCAGTTTACTTTAGTACCTAGTCGGCAATGTAGCGAAATTTGCATACAAGTTCTTGCTACGTAAACGCCCCGCTTAAGTTCCTATGTTCAGTCAACTTCATCTGGGCGAACATGTTAGGAGGAAATGGGACGGTGGCTTCTCCTGGATACAAAACGTAGTCCCCATTTCCCTCTTTGGATATTGACATTATGGAAAATATTTTGACATAATTTGATGAATATTAACCATAGCTATGACTCTACGTGTGACCTATTTAGATTTTTTGATTATTGTAAAGATTAGGATCGAATAACATATTTCATACAAACATGTGGTCACACAACAAACTGTCAAAATATTTGCAATAATGTTAATATCCACAGAGGAAAATGAGGACTACGTTTGTATGAAAGGGCGACTTCGCGCGGGTCCTGGCCTGGCCGCTAGCCGCGTGGCCACTCCCGGTGACACCTTTAGTTTTTTCAATACTAACCGACAGTTTGTCGCGGCTATCGCGCGGGCCATCGGGCAACCCTTTTTTGCCGCCGAATATAAGTGATGATGACAGTCGGCCCGTTCACACGACCGATAGCGATAGTGGATAGGCCGTTATATTCGATTCACTTCACTGCTTAAACAATACAAAAAATACATATTTGAAACAAGCTTATAATATGTCGAACTGTATTTGGACGTAGTTTACCGAAAAGGAGCCGCACTGAAAAAATGAATTAGCCGAGCTCGTTGGGTAGTTAAAAAAATATTGAACATAATTAAAGTAACAAATTCCTACAACCCATTCGGTGACAGGTACCACCTAATTAACACATAAATAGTTCGCAAGTCCCATTTTTTATGTAAGTAGTACTAGAGTCTGTGCGGAAAGAGAAGAGTCGTGGCAGAAACGGGAACTAACATTTTAAATTTTATATGGCAATCAAACCTTTGACACCTGTCTTGTAAAAAGTAAACAAACTTCTGTCAATGTATATTTTTATTAACAAAAACCGCAAGTTTTATGTATAAAATATTTTCAAAACACGATAAAACCGTACATAAAACCACAAGGAAAATTATATTTAACATTGTTCGGTTTTGTCAGCGGGAAGAAAACGGCTAAAAGCCGACTATCGACTTACAAAAAGTCGCGGTACGTGTTTCCGCTATTCGCGGGTATTGATGTTGTATTTAATATTAAATAATTACCTATTTAATAAGCCCCCTAAGTAACTTGTCTCCGGTACATAATCGGTAAGTATATTCATTCAAAATATATTAATTTTCATAAATATGCAGGTCATTCATGATCTTTAAAATAACTGACAAATAGTCTTGATACTTGCCATTTTATGCATATTTATATGTAATTTCTTTTTCAGGATTGTGTAAAAGTACCTACGGTATCTCGAATAAAAGACCGCTAAGTAGGTGATATGCAAGAATTCGTAATCTACGTGCCGGATTCAAGAATATCCAGTTCAGATGAAGATAGTTCTATGAGTGTCCCTGGTTGTTTTGAAGCTAGCTCAAACATAAGTGACATTGAATATTTTAATTCAGACTTCGATTACAAAGAATGAAACTTTTTCTAATAAAATATTTCTTTATTTGTAAGTTCGTTTACTTGGTTCTGAATAAAACTTTTTCTAATAAAATATTTCTTTATTTGTAGGTTATGTTAGTTACGAAATTATATTTCATATTTAGCAGTGACTTTTCGTATCGTGATTGACGGCGTAATATCGTGAGATGAGAGAACCGGACATATCCCAATAAGGCCTACCTATTTATGCACTATTTTTATTCATATTCATATTTATTATTAATAATGTACACATACATTATAAGTCAAGTTTACAATGGGTGAAATACAAAGTGTATATCCCAGATAAAATTACAGTTCTATTGCCCAATTTCTACCCGATCTACCCGGTTTAAATAACTGTTGGAATGCACAGATTAGGCAGTACATAAATGAGACTCTATCTTGTTTGGTACTAAAATTACAGTTGTATTGGGCAGATTCTTAACTAGTTTTAGCAGTTTTGTCAATCGCAGTCACTTTTTAGTATCTGAGACATAAAAACAAGTGTGTTTTAAAAAGAAAACTAGTGCCTGCGCTAAATCAGAGGATTGAGTTGACGAGCCGACACCACCACCAGGCTCCGTTTAGTAAGCCGTGGTAAAAAACCGGAACAAAAGGGATTCAAGTATCATGACCTTTAGTGTCGTACTATAATCACGTGACCAGTGTTGTCAGCATAGCAAAAACCATAAAATAGCACTGGCGCGCCCTCAAATCCCACGACTCTTCTCTTTCCGCACAGACTCTATCAAAAATTTTGTTACTGTTATGCACACATTTCTTTCAGTGCATCCTGCAAAATTTGACAAATTTATATCTAAATGACATTTCAGCAAACTCGGCAGCAAAAATTTTACTTTATTTAAATAAAGTCTCTTACCTAAGAGTATTATCAATCTAATGCTTTACAGGGCACAATAAGAAGAAAATACCACCCTACCACTTTAGATGCCTAAACTAAAATGAAATGGAGCTGATACCTACGTAACATTTTTTAGTTAATCATTTTTTATATTACTTATATTATATTACTTACTTATTTATTTTGTCGTTGCGCTGGTTCAATGCGGTTTGGTGGTTTGGCAATTTTGGCACTCGCATTTCTATTTTACACGACGTCTTCCTTCACCAAAGTACATCTTGTAAATATATGTCAAATATGTTGTTTCCAAGTGAGTTTACTCAAAGGTTTTAGTCGGATTTGAACCTTATAGTTTGTAATGTTGATTTACGAGTAGGTACCATTTTGCTTTTTTATCAGTAGGTAATCCTTTGTATGTACCTCACACTGACATAAACAGTTGGTGCGTATCATAATTCCAAATTGCTATGAAATCATGAACAAACACATGATAATAAACTCATCACTAATGTTTACGACCAGCAGTTGACGACCGACGCGAATCGCAACGCAAGGGTCGGCAACATTTCACCAAAACATTACAAATAAAAATTATACGCCTATAAAATCAGGAGTCGACAATACGGCACCAGTGGCGTATAATTGGTAACAATTATAATATTTGCTGAGCACCCCTGCTTTTGCTGAATGTTTACTTTTTTCTGATCTGGTATTTGCGATGGAGTTTGGTATAAGTTAAAATGTAAGAGCGATTTTGGCTTGATACATATTCTTATTTAGATATGCACTTTGCATTCTAGTTGGCCTCATGATAGTCCCATTGTCATCAAGTCAGGATCCCATCATGGAGAATTCTTTATAAGAATGACATGACAAAATGGCCATGTCATCATTAAGGATGGTATACATTCTGAACTGTGTCGTAAAGTAGGTTATTTTGTTAAAGGTTATTTGTGATTTGAACCCAGCACTCTAGCTTTGAAGGTAAGATACGCATGACTAGGTACATACATACATACATACATCACTGGCTCAGTGACCCAAAGAGGATCTTGGCCTCTGACACAAGAGAGCGCCATTCTGCCCTATTCTGCGCCACTTCACGCCAGTTGGCAGAGCGTATGTGGGGCACCCGGGCAGAAAACGTCCGTCTGGGCGTCCCAGATACCGCTGGAGTGACGAAGCCCAAAAAGACCTGTCCCCCCTCGGAATACGCATGACTAGGTAAGTAGGTTAAATAAATAATATTAAAGGACATCAATACACAAATTGACTACGCCCGACAGGAAGCTCAATGAGGATTGTGTTGTAGGTAGGTAGCTATTTAGACACCGATATATACAAATACTTAAATATATAGAAAATACCCATGACTCAGGAACTAATATCCGTGCTTACGCTTACACAAATAAATGTCCTTCCTTACTAGGATTTGACCCCGGGACCTTCGGCAGGTCCGTCGGTAACCGCTTCCGCCCGTGCCTCGAGCCCTTGTTGACTCACGCACCCTTTGTCGGTGAAATATGACAGAAAGTCCCGTCATTGTAAGAGTCAAGTTTGTTTGCTTTCCGTTGAAACTTGAACCGTTGTTCAACAGAATATTCAGATTAGCTATTGCGTAGCTGTTTAGCAATTATGGCTATGGAGTTTAGGTACTAACTTTTGACGACCGGTCTGGCCTAGTGGGTAGTGACCCTGCCTATGAAGCCGATGGTCCCGGGTTCGAATCCTGGCAAAGGCATTTATTTGTTTTATGATACAGATATTTGTTCCTGAGTCATGGTTGTTTTCTATGTAACAGACACGGTCATAATCGTACTTGTTTATTATTTTAAAACAATTAATCATTCCACTGACTTGCACGCGCACTCATTTCGAACCTAGGAATGAGTCCGCGCGAACGTTTACTAGGAATCAGGTCAAAACTGGAGAATCCGCACCTGAAAAACAGAAATGTAGGTACCTATAGTTCCGCTGGCCGAATATTCGGCGGCCGGATACCGGATATTCGGCCGATAGTCAGGCCGAATATCCGGTATCCGGCCAAACAACTATCCGTTGCATCTCTAGTATTTATACCTATCTATTTCCTGGGGATGGGGTGCCATTTTAGGGTGTCCGCTAATAGCTGTCGTGGGTGCACGGAGCCGCTCGGGTGCCATTTTAGGGCATCCGCTAGCTGTCGTGGGTGCACGGAGCCGCTCGGGTGCCATTTTAGGGCATCCGCTAGCTGTCGTGGGTGCACGGAGCCGCTCGGGTGCCATTTTAGGGCGTCCGCTAGCTGTCTAGGGGGTGCACGGAGCCGCTCGGGTGCCATTTTAGGGCATCCGCTAGCTGTCGTGGGTGCACGGAGCCGCTCGGGTGCCATTTTAGGGCGTCCGCTAGCTGTCTAGGGGGTGCACGGAGCCGCTCGGGTGCCATTTTAGGGCTTCCGCTAGCTGTCGTGGGTGCACGGAGCCGCTCGGGTGCCATTTTAGGGCCGTATGTGCCATCTGACTCTCACGTCCGCGTTGCTCATATTGTATTGAAACACCACGCTGCGCTCTAAGACTCGAATAATGGACGTAGCTTGGAAAGCGGCCAAGTTAAAATGGGACTGGGCTGGTCATGTCTGCCAAATTCCGGACGACTTGTGGGCCAAGTTAACCACAGAGTGGGAGCCCCACGAGTCTAACCGGGGAGCCGGCAGGCCTCGTCGGCGATGGCGGGATAACTTGGACTCCTTCTTGAGAAGCTGGCCAGATATTGCACTTAAATGGATTTTTAGCTGAAAGTGCCATGCGACGCGGCACTGTGCGTAGTCTCCCCGTGGATCAGTCCCGTTAAATTAATGCCCGCAACCTCGACACGTTTCAACATTGGCAAATTATTTCTTACAAACATTAATACTTGAAATATGTAAAGTGAGTAATGTGTCATTATTCCAATTCGCTTGAATAGTTCCTTACACGAATGTCTGGCTTGGACTCCGGCTAGCAATCGAACCGCCCGTTTTTGAAGTATCAAGACTATTTGAATCTGTGGAATTTCCCCATATTAACGTCCCGTAGGATATTAATGAATGAAAATGGGAAAAATACGCAGCCGTCAGTGCTTTTCGTGATATAAGTGGCTGTAGTTTCTTGATGGCGATGACAGCACTACTCAACTTATTAGGGCTCCTCTACACGATGGGCCAACGCCGGCCACTCCAAGGGACACATTTATGCGTTAGAGGGAGTAAGTGATATTGCTATCTCATCCTACCTCATGGCTGCGTCCCTTGGAGTGGCCAGCGTTGGCCCATCGTGTAGAGGAGCCATTACATAATTGATCGACATGACACTTCCAGCCAAAGTTCGAGTCAACCGTAAAGCCCAGGAATTTGCTCTCAGAACACAATGGAATTGGGCCGTTTGCAATACACGAAGGTATTGCAGTGCCACGACCTGAAAAAATCATCAAGTTTGACTTTGCGATATTCAAGAGCAACCCATTCGACTTAAACTACAACTGTAGCTGATCACATGCCTCTCGGATTTTCTCAGCAAGGAGATGGGTTTGGGCCTTCACGACTACCGTTGTGTCATCCACGAAGAGCACAGGTATGCCGCTCGTTATTGCTGACGGAAGATCGTTAATAAATAACAGAAATAAGATATTGCCGATCGCTGACCCTTGAGGGATGCCCAAGTTGACGTGGCATGTATCTGAGATTTGTGTTCTTCCTTCGTGGACATCTTCACCACCTGCCTACGGTCAGACAGGAATGACGTGAACAACTTTGTGTGCATTACTCTCAATACCGTAAAGACTTAGCTTTGCTAATAGCAATTTATGATTTATAACATCAAACGCCTTTGATAAGTCGCACAGTATGCCTGCCATCTTGTGCTTCTCATCTAGGCCGGTAATAATAGTGTCAATTTTTTAGATTTTGATATAAAATTGAACACATGTCATCTTTGTTTTTATTCAAATTTCCAATCCCCCTCAAAAATGTATTCCAAATCCTCGAACCGTCGGTGAAGAGCCCAGTAATTGGCGGAGGGTCCTGCCACACCCCCTCCCCCCCCCTCATTATCGCCAATCAAGTGCTGCTCGTGCACTTTGGACCACTTCATGTTATTGTTTTAATGACGTTTTTCGATGACATGCTGATTATTTAATGGGCAATGTTAATAGTCGATTATAAAAATCCGGCCAAATGCGAGTCGCGCACAAAGAGTTCCGTACCATTACGCAAAAAACGGCAAAAACGGCGTTTGTTGTATGAGCCCCACTTAAATATTTTATTTTATTCTTAGCTCCTAATGGCTTATCACATACATACATACTGTACGTACCTACCTACCTACTGCAATGGTAATCACTTCCTCATATCCGTTCTCTGCTCTGTTGACTTTACAAATAACACGTTGCACAAATTGCCAGCCATAAAAAACCACAAATTATTTCACAACACCCCTTTACCATTTCAAACTCGATTATAAACCTTATACACCAATGAAATACGGAAGACGCGTTCGCAAATGTTACCATGGTTACACATAAAGAGGTACAAAGACATATTGAAGATGTTTAATCTAAAGTGAACCTTAGTTTGAAGTTATAAGGGTTAGGCGTCGGCACATGTTATAGTGGTATGAGAGATGATATGTCATAGGGGTGTCACCTCGCCTAATGAAGTCATCAGGAGGCAATTGTTCCGTTCAGTGGGTACAACCCTAGCTGATTGTATCGGATCCATGCTTTTTGCTTGTTAAATTAATGCGCGCGTCAAAATAATATAAAAATTGTCGCGTCAAGCTTTGTCGGAGAGTATACAAACATAGCAGAGTTGTTAATAATTATGAGAGTTGATTATAATATATTTCAAGTATTAATAGAAAACTAAATTAAAGCTGCCAATTAGTTAGGTACAGTCCTTCAATTATATGTTACACAATGAAGGCCGCAGAAATATCTGAGACGATCTTATTCGAAGAGCCATAAGAGCGTGTCACATATTTTTGCGGCCTTCGAAGAGTAACATCTTATTGCAGGTGATTGTACCACAATAGGTAAACAATCTTTTTTTTGTAGCCGATAAATATTGTTGGTAAAACTTAAACACTTGTCAACCGGGACATATTTCATCCTAAAAGGGGGGGTTGCGTCAGGGGGAGGGGATGGGACTCTAGGTGAAAGGTATCATACTACATTCATTGAGTGCTGGCTATAATTTGTTTTTCAATAAACACAATTTGACCGAATCATAACAAAGTTATAAAATCAATGTCATACATTTTCCTAAATTTGCAACTTTTTAAAAAGGTACCACAAGTTATGGCTGGTCCCAGCCCTCTCTGGCCTGTGCCTAGCAGTGGGACGTAGTATGTAGGCTAAATAATGATTACAACTTTTCATTGTCATCATTATTACCGTCTCGTTAAGGTATGGTCTCATTTACCACAGGCCGTAAAGTAGTCGGTTTGCTCACCGTCTCGGTTAGTTAGAGTCAGGTTAGGTTAGAGTAAAGCGGTCACGCTGCGGCGGGCTTCAGGTACCTACCTAATGTTATCATTTTATTGTTGATTTGAGATTTCATGGGATTGTTTGATGACTTCATAGTGCCATGCCTTATGGGAAACGGTCGCAGAGATAGTTCAGAGCCGGAAACCGCTACCAACTTTTAGTATGTTGTTGGGCATGGCATAGGGTCTCCAAAACTGCCGGGAGACGGCGGCGCCGGCCATCTACTTCAGCGGAATGACGTCATCAAAATGACTCCCGCTTCGTTGCGAATATTGCATACTGCACCCAAATTATGCATAGCACATACACGTGTGGGGTATTAAATGAAAGCCAATTAAATAAAATATATTTTATTCATACAATGTGTATCAAAATATGCAACAGTTTAAGAAAAATTTACAAAATAATAAAAATTACGTAAAAAAATATTTGATTATTTGGGTTTTACAACCAAACCAAAAGTCGGACGATAAAGCAATGTACTACAACATTAAAGATGACGTCTCAAGCCATACACTGATATCAATAAAATCAAAATTGAACCAAATATGTGGAAATTATGCATCAAAATGTAGATATTTGCCCATATATATTGAGTTATTACCGGGTTGATGATGAAAACTAATGCTTGTACCAATATTTTAACTTTATTCATTTGTTACAAACATAATAACAACCAATTTACAATAAAATATTCAAGACGTCTTCACTCTAACTTGTCCGTACTCGAACTGGCCACTTGTCACTGTCATACCGGCCTTTTTATAACAATTCAAAATGGCGGGCACCAGTGACAAGTATGAGTCAATTGATACTCTTTTATAATCTAATCATAAATAAAAGTAAGAATGATCAAAATATAAGCTATTAATAAATAATGATCCTTACAGCTCGGCCATCCTGTTCGAGGCGAGACCCTTCGCCATGAAATAGTTAAAATGATAAAAATAATGACAAGTTTATAAAAATTATGAATCGGCAATGTATACATCAAGAACATACCATAGATTTATTGATCCAGTATTGCTATGTGAATGATATTTAGGCACATAATATGCGTATAAAATTATAATAAGCAACAAGAGAAATAGTTACAAACATAATACTCATATGCATATCATAAGAATAAGATTACAGTAAAATTATAATGTGTATTATTGTTAATTATTAAGTATCAATAAAATGTCAATTGATCAAAACATAATATTATTAATTATTCAAATTAACGGTTTTAAAGAACTTTTATAACTCTGTTATTAAGGTTAAAGAAACTGTATATGTCATCGTAGAAACGAATAAATGTAATTAGATCTGCCTGCAGAAATATAATAAAATATTAAACCATATAACAATCATAAGCGGAATTCCATTTTCAATCATTATGTATAGTTAAATTACACAATCTAGTATTATTAAATTTTCTTCAAGACTTGTTAAATTTTCAAGAATTTTATGAGCAAGAAGTACAATATATACGTACACAACACTATTATTCACTTTTACACGTAAATATTCAAACCGTTATCAATTATATCGTATCACCATATAATTCCCCGACAGAAGATAGTTGCGCCAACGCGTGCTGCTCTTCTGAGATGCTCTGTTGCTGTCCGCGATGAAGACGCCGGCAACCACGCTGATGCTGCTCACCACAAGGCACCGGATGTCGCGCTGCTACTAGCTGCAGCCTTGAGTGCCATGATGCCAGCATTTGAAGACTGCGGTGTAGCAAGGATCGTACTTCTGTGTAGAAGCACCTTGGTTTTGCCAAGGAACAGGAATGTCATCGTCCTGCCCGTCTCACCTAGGCACTCCTGGGCAGTAAATGAAGACCAAACCCTGGCTCTATCACATGAGCACTCCTGGGTCCTTCATCTGAGTTGAAATTGATTACACGACCCTCTCACCTGGGTACTCCTGGGTGGTAAACGAAGACCAAACCCTGGCCCTATCACCTGGGCACTCCTGGGTCCTTCGTCTGGGTACTCCTGGGTGGTAAACGAAGACCAAACCCTGGCCCTATCACCTGGGCACTCCTGGGTCCTTCGTCTGAAACTTGTAAGACTTTCTTTAGAAACATGAAATTAGACTTTCTTTTAAAATTAATATTGAAGGACTAAGACTTGTAAGACGCTATCATTTTAAGCTTGAATTGGGAACATGTCAGGTTTAATAATTGTACGCATACTACATATACGTAATTTTATTGTTTACTTACCACTTGTGGGTAAAATTGTAGGGATTTAATACAGACTAAATGTATTATAATTATGTTATATGTTCAACATGAATTGTTTTATTTTTGCTACTTTTACCGTTCGATTATTCCCGTATAATTTTACTTTTGTTATTGAATGAATTGATTGTTATCTGTTGCCAACGATTTAGTATAATGCAGGAGTTAATTTGATAGTAGAGTTCAATAACGATAAAAAAAATGTTTGACAGTAGAAGTAAGAAGTAGAAGTACCTACACTTCTACTATTCTTTAACCTATTATTATGGTGACTATTATACAACAATCGAAATTTATGTGTAAGTGAATAGGACTAATGAAAGCATTGCTTACACGCCTTAGATAGGTCGTTACCAGAAACATCATAGATCCATCAATACTTTAGTTTGTTTTATCAAACACAAGAACCCGAACTCTCCTCGTGTCCTGAGATCTATTTCATACTTATTAAGAAATTATTCAAATAGTAAATACTAAAACTCATATTCTCACCACAAATTCCTTATCACTCAGAACATATTTAAACACATTTAGACTTGTTCATTATTTCACATTTATGATGTTTCTATTGTAAGGATTAACTAGTTACGTACTTACTTTTTTTAAGTAATCGTATTAGTTAAGTAATCAAAATTATTTTCTATATTACGATATTAATTTGTTTTACGGTGTCTAAGAAATACTAAGTGGTTTTGCAACCAACAGGTTCTATTCAAACAAAAACTAAATTTTATTAGTGTAGAACAGTTTTGATTGTGAATATTTAGTTTTCAATTATAAGTGTTTTTTTTTTTCATACGAAACAAAAACAACTAATCATTACAATGCCTATGTAAATCGAATTTATTTCCGATTCAGACATGTCTAACAATTAAACAAATGAGACCTGATTTCACAAATAATCCATTATGGTCAGATATAATTAATTTATCATAATTATTTTGGCCAGTCAAAAGAAACTTCACAAAAATAAGACTTCATTAGCCACAACAAAAATAATGATTACTGTATTGGCTTACTAAGGAAACCTGTCAAAAATGACGGTTGAGTAAAACGAATATTTTGCCTTGGTATAAGTATAAAATTGGGATGTTTATTCCTGATTATAACTGATTCAAGTAACATTCAGCACTACTTTACGAAACTGGTAGGTATCTCACATATCCCTATCAAATTGTCAAAACTTTTATTAAAAAAATATATATTTATATTTTTATTTATAGCAAACGTCTCTGCTTGTTAAAAAATAAGATTTAAATTGCTAGTTGTATTGTAATTGGCATTAGAGGAAATGGGATTTTCTCGTGAAATTAACATGTGAAATATGAGACGGGTGATTTTAACGTCTAGTATCTAACAGATCAAATTTTAATCTTATTAATGAATATTATCAATTTATCAGTATTACAAAACTTTTTATAATGGCTATTATTTCAATAGCAACCATTGTATATACCAATGCGTCCTTGTTTTGTACGTGTATATAAAAATTATTAATACAGTCTTGGGACTTTAGCAACTTGTGTAGTATAATACATATAATATAATATTTCATTCACATAATCTGTAATTTATTCCGTGCTAATCTTAATTGAACTTGACGTGTAGCTGTAGCCGTGGTGAAATTGGAGCCAGGCAGTGGTTTTATACCAATAAACCTCTTCAAAACCATTTTAGTTCAGTTTGTGGTGAATATTGTTTAGTTTATTTGTATTTTAAATATCATGGGTAGCAATGTTATTAAGTTTTTATTTTATTATTACTGTTTATTTAACCTTTATCTATTATGCTTATTTCCATTTTGACTAATTATTTTAAAGTGTTGTAAATATATTTATGACAGTTGGAATAAAAGTCTAGCGCATTCATCCTCGCACGTCAAAATCTCACACATTCATCCATGTGTGTTTAAGTCTCGCACATTCGTCCATGTGCATTAAAGTCTCACACATCCATCCGCGTGTGTTACATATCGTGTACATGTCACCGCAAAATTGCAAACACTTGTCAGTCCATAATATCACTAGTTAAATTATAAACTGACGGTAGGGAGATTACAATCTAACCTAACCAACGTTAGATTATAACTGATACTAGCGTCTACACATATGCCATCAACTCTATGTATGAGAATCACTTAATATCTTGTTCTACGTATAGCTATGACTCTACATGTGACTCTACATATGACTCTACATATGACTCTACATATGACTCTACATATGACTCTACATATGACTCTACATATGACTCTACATATGACTCTACATATGACTCTACATATGACTCTACATATGACTCTACATATGACTCTACATATGACTCTACATATGACTCTACATATGACTCTACATATGACTCTACATATGACTCTACATATGACTCTACATATGACTCTACATATGACTCTACATATGACTCTACATATGACTCTACATGTGACTCTACATACTACGCATGAGCGTAGTTTTAGGTTACAACTTTACAGTACTACACGCAACTCCAAAGATATCCACAGAATACACTATTATTAGATGTTGTGACATACAGTTTATAAACAAAAGGTGACCGGTTATTAAATCGAATCCATTGAGATTCAGTTCACGATATGTAGTATGTGTAAATTGACACAAAATAAAATACTTTAACGCTCGGCGCATAAAGTTATCCTGAGAAGTGTGCAATAGAAAAATAATAGAAGCATATTATATAAGTACATTTCGTTAACGAGTTTACTACTCGTGTATTCAACAAACGCCATACGCTCCATAACATGGAGGTTTAATATAGATGTATGTTCATACCAGAGTTGGGCAAAGTTAGTTAAATTAGAAATGAAATTAAGAATTAGTAACAGTTTTAATAACGGCAACTTATTTTGTAAATTTATCATTACCAATTAGCTTGAATTCGACATCACATACTCTTATGATTTTATTATCGATCATGGTTTTGATAGTATTTTAATTATTCGAGCAGATGGTTATCATGGTTATTTAAACTAACGTTTTAGTTGATAAAGTTAGAATAAGGTTCGTTTTACGACAGCTATTTCCTTTATTCCTTATGAAATCATTTGGCTTAGTTTTATTTTAGTTTAATTCACAGATTGCAATTATAAGTGCCCAACTCTGATTCATTGAATACTATTATTAGTTTAATATCCGACATGTCATAGAGGCGTTTTATTTTCATGTAAGAAGGGAAATAGTTATAAACACGTGTTTTAGTCATCTAGCCAAGGCACACTTTGGGCCGCTGCGCCAGAGGAGTAAGTAAGTTCTAGTCATTTAGCTTCATCGAGGCTTTTATAAGTAATGCTGCGTTGGGCAGCGTCGCTGAATGAAAACCGATATCAGAATAAAAGCACTAGGTTAAAAAAATATGTTAATAGCTAATAGGACTAGGTACACAAGTTAGATAACGTAACCCTGCGTTATGGCTTCCAATTTGAACTAAGATCGTCACATCATTTTCTTTTAAATAATATATCGTCTTATCGGTCTTGTGCGCATGGAATCGCAATATTATGAATAAACTTACATAGTGATTAGATTGATTTTAAACTGGGGTTCCTAAAGGTCATATATTATATTGCCCAACATTTTAATAAAATTAATCTCTTAGATGCATTCGTAACAAAATTAATTTATACACTGACGCAAATCGCGTTTAAGAACTTTGTACTAGAGGCATTGCTTATACAAACGCAACAGGGGTTTACTTCAGAGATATTCAATTGGCAAGATTTTTCATTTTAATTTACTCATCGGTTTCACGGTTACAAAGCCAGTGTATTTATACAATTTTAGTACCGCAAACTGACCTCAAAAGGTGTAGCAGATCATAAATCTCAATGTGTATAAAATAACTGCTACCACAACTGTACGATGCTATTTTGATACGTAAAAAAAAACTAAATAATGAGTCCTTAGCTCGAGCTTGAAATAATCGATGTGGTACACCATCATACTATCGAGTTCAATAAGAGTTATTTTCACTAACTCATATATGTAATATTTAAAAGCGCTTAATTGACGACTGTAAATTTTAAATTTCATATCTTTATTATAAGTGAGACTACCTGTCATCCGTTCGTACGTTCTTTCTACACATACATATACCAAAATTGGGCAAATCATCATCATTATCTTTAATAATATATACAGTATATTTAATACAGACGTGACGGTAGGTTATCAAACCAATTTTATTTAAAATGAAAGGGAGTTTAAAAATATATATAAAGAACTGACTTACCATAATTTAATACACTTTTCGGTAAACATAGTTTACTCACTGATACAAACGAAAAAGAAAATACAACCTTACGTTCGTGCGGCGTGGCATAAATCCTATCGATTTTTGTTAGATCCAACTTCTGATATATTGAGTTATTACCGGGTTGATGATGAAAACTAATGCTTGTACCAATATTTTAACTTTATTCATTTGTTACAAACATAATAACAACCAATTTACAATAAAATATTCAAGACGTCTTCACTCTAACTTGTCCGTACTCGAACTGGCCACTTGTCACTGTCATACCGGCCTTTTTATAACAATTCAAAATGGCGGGCACCAGTGACAAGTATGAGTCAATTGATACTCTTTTATAATCTAATCATAAATAAAAGTAAGAATGATCAAAATATAAGCTATTAATAAATAATGATCCTTACATACAAATGCATAAAAGTTAAAAAAATCAAAATTGGTCATTTTCAGGATAATCCGCATAAGCTTCTAGTATGTTATTAGCAATATGACCTGGATTCTAAAACTGCCGGGAGACCATCTCTGTTGTTCCTCAGTTACAAATAATGACGTCATATAAATAATCACTGCCGAATTTCGTAAAATGTAAATTATAGCTATACCACGAGTCTCACATACACGTGAGTTACATGTAATGAAAGGTTATTAAATGTATTATGATTCACTTAAACATTGTTTGTAAAAAAAATGTACGGTTTCAGAGCTAGAAACAACGAAATACCACTTTTTATGGAAAAAGTAGATATGTATCAATTTTATAGCTAAACTAAAACCGTCAAAAATTTTTTGCGTATAATATTTGAAAAACTAGTTATTCAACTATATATCACAATTTAAATTTTACATTTCCGACAAAAACTGTGGTAGGTGTGGAAAAAAAACTAAAGCGCCCCAACAATTCTACCTTAATGCGCTCATATTATGCAAGGAATAGTTCTATTTATCGAGTATTAAATGAATGAACATTACATAAAATACATGAAAACGACATTTTCGAATGGAACCATAATTAAAAAAATAATAATTTACTTGATAAGTAAGCAATATACTGTTTCTTTAAGTACCTAATCTCCTCCTTTCAAAGTCGGTTAAAATGTAGCTTTTGTGACCTGGGCTACAAAAACAAATAAATTGACACCTCATTTATCAAAATCAGTTCAGTTGTTTCATGTAAAAAATACATAATTACATACGTAGATAGCAGCTCCTGCTGTAGTCGCGGTAAATATTAATATGAAATAGACTCTTATTGTCATGGCCTAACGCTACATTATTAGAGAAATGTAAAGTTACATGTCAGTAAGTAGGTACATGCCTAATACAAAATGCCTTATCGAGGTAAATGCCATATCAGTTCACTTAATGCGATACATAATTATATATTTAAGCCTCGATTAGCCTCGTACATACATACATCACTGGCTCAGTGACCCAAAGCAAAGAGGATCTTGGCCTCTGGCACAAAAGAGCGTCACTCTGCCCTATACTGGGCAAGTTGAACTAAGTTGGGTATTCTTATAAAAGTGGAATCTTGATTGGTGCAAGGGTTTCAAGGCTGAGCTGAGAAGGCTGGCAGAATTTTCCCTCTGGTTCTCCGAAATACAGGTCACCCCTCTGATCATTCGAAGCCTCCATAAGGCATCTTGCTAACTCATCGAGGCGACGCCCGCTAGGCCTGCTAACATCTACGGCCTGAGGGTTTCAACGTTAGATGCCAAGCCACGCCAGGCCATAATAGTAAAGGTCTAATTATTGAATTTTAATTTTTTGTCCGACTACGGCAGAATTTGCTATCTATGCGTGCATGTGTAGGTACTGTTTGCTTGAAACTACTGAACTGATTTTGATAAATTAGGTGTCAATTTATTTGTGTTTGTAGCTCAGGTCACAAAAGCAACATTTTAACGGACTTTGAAAGAAGGAGATTAGGTACTTAAAGAAACAGTATATTGCTTACTTATCAAGTAAATTATTATTTTTTTAACTATGGTTCCATTCGAAAATGTCGTTTTCATGTATTTTATGTAATGTTGATTCATTTAATACTCGATAAATAGAACTATTCTTTGCATAATATGAGCGCATTAAGGTAGAATTGTTGGGGCGCTTTAGTTTTTTTTCCACACCTACCACAGTTTTTGTCGGAAATGTAAAATTTAAATTGTGATATATAGTTGAATAACTAGTTTTTCAAATATTATACGCAAAAAATTTTTGACGGTTTTAGTTTAGCTATAAAATTGATACATATCTACTTTTTCCATAAAAAGTGGTATTTCGTTGTTTCTAGCTCTGAAACCGTACATTTTTTTTACAAACAATGTTTAAGTGAATCATAATACATTTAATAACCTTTCATTACATGTAACTCACGTGTATGTGAGACTCGTGGTATAGCTATAATTTACATTTTACGAAATTCGGCAGTGATTATTTATATGACGTCATTATTTGTAACTGAGGAACAACAGAGATGGTCTCCCGGCAGTTTTAGAATCCAGGTCATATTGCTAATAACATACTAGAAGCTTATGCGGATTATCCTGAAAATGACCAATTTTGATTTTTTTAACTTTTATGCATTTGTATGGGCAAATATCTACATTTTGATGCATAATTTCCACATATTTGGTTCAATTTTGATTTTATTGATATCAGTGTATGGCTTGAGACGTCATCTTTAATGTTGTAGTACATTGCTTTATCGTCCGACTTTTGGTTTGGTTGCAAAACCCAAATAATCGAATATTTTTTTACGTAATTTTTATTATTTTGTAAATTTTTCTGAAACTGTTGCATATTTTGATACACTTTGTATGAATAAAATATAGTTTATTTAATTGGCTTTCATTTAATACCCCACAAGTGTATGTGCTATGCATAATTTGGGTGCAGTATGCAATATTCGCAACGAAGCGGGAGTCATTTTGATGACGTCATTCCGCTGAAGTAGATGGCCGGCGCCGCCGTCTCCCGGCAGTTTTGGAGACCCAATGCTATGCCCAACAACATACTAAAAGTTGGTAGCGGTTTCCGGCTCTGAACTATATTCCCATAAGGCATATGACTATCAGTATTTCGACCGGAAATATATAGGGGGGGTAAATACTTTCTTGTAGAGCAGCGGTCGGCAACCTTTTTGCAGCCAAGGGCCACATAGTAATTAACGAAGATGACGCGGGCCGCACTTTGGTAATATTTGTAACTTTAGCAGACATTGCATGTCGTTCGTCAATATTACGTACATACTCGTAATATCCAGGGAGGCTCGCGGGCCGCAAGCGAGAGGTTGGCGGGCCGCATGCGGGCCGCGGGCCGCCGATTGCCGACCGCTGTTGTAGAGCATCTATGTATGTATACGATAACGGTGTAACATGAGGAAACCGAATAATTTTAACCACGCATTTCTGAGGTCAAAAGAAGTAAAAAATGTAATATGAGTTTAGGTCAACTCGCCAAAAAATATTTTTTTTTTGTTTTGTTCTTTAAATTTTTTGAATGTATTTGTACATAAATAATAAATGTTATTGGTAAACTTGTCACTTAAAATTGATATTTTTTTCGTAGGACCTACTTTTTGCAAAGTGTTACTTGTCACTTTTTGACATCTATCAATAAGGATATTTAGACTACGTCCCATAGCAGCAAAATGATCATCAAAAAGGCCTTTTACACTATGTAACAATAAAAAATTGTTTTTTTTTAAATTAATAATATCTCTGAAACTAGGCGAATATCGAAAAAGTTTATAGGACATTTTTGTCTCTAAATATGATCAGGAATACGCTGTTAAAATTATTCGGTTTACTCATATTACACCGTGTATATGTTTGGCTCACAGGCTACAAGTAGGGTTTGCACGACGGATCCGAAATGTATGGGAAGATCCGCGGATCCGGATCCAGATCCGGATAATTTCATACATTTCGGATCCGGATTGCAAACCCTAGCTACAAGGCAGCAGATTGTGATGTTTAGGTCAAAAACGTTTGGGAAAACCAACGTCGTTTCTGATGAGTAGGTATGCCAAAAAATCTTTCGTTAAATTGAAATAATCACAATTATTTAGCAGTGATGCTAGTGTGCACGTTGTTGGGCTCTTAACTATTCCTTGCCTTTCTGTTTCTTGATGTGAAAACTTCTTTAGCGGCGCTGAGCACTTTTTGAGGTGGGGAAAAAATGATAAACTCGATTCAGCGTAACGCGTAACGTAACGCTGACGGAGCATTCCACGGGCTGTCCCGTACAAACGCATTTTATTTCCAGTGTTGCGACTTTTTTCTCGGCATTTAAACCAGGCGATTATTTTTCTGTACATATTTTAGACCATTTGTCATAGAAAAGGAAACTCTTATACCTTTAAATCTTCAGAAACTTCGCGTTTGTACGGGACAACGGTAGACGATTTCGTGGAATGCTCCTGACACGGACTAACGTGTCACGGACAATGTTATTCACCAAAGAACTTTAGTCAAAACGTATCATAATTAGGTCAATTATTTAAAACTGGACTTTTATATTAAGCAATAAAGCTCAATGTTCTAATCTTGTACGGGCTGGAATACGAAGATCTCACAGTTACATTCTAAATCTAATTCAATAAAGCTACTTCTTGATGAAATCGCTAATAATAGTGAACTCTAGTACTGGTGAATAAAACTCAAAATATCATGACAAATATATTTAGATGCGAGGTCTGCAAGGTAACTTTACAATTTCTATTCGAATTTTAAACAATTAACGCTACTAATTTTTATTTCGAATTTTAAACCAGCTCACTGACCAGCAATTTCGGAACTAAAGTTTTTCAATAGAAAGGAGGATAGGTCAATTATACATAGTGCTGCAGACATTTTGGACTAGTCATTGAGTTTTCACTTCTGTCGGCACTCCCGGAGTGCAACCCGTTGTTTTTTTTTTAACTGTTCTTTTTTCTTGATATATTCTAGGGTAAGCCAACCCCGTTATCAAGGTTGGAATTTATTGAAAAATCTGGATGGGCAAAAAGTGTTTGGAACCCTTACTACACCGTTAGTGTCCAACTTCGCCCAAGTAAAATATTTACATAATAATTTGGCCAAGAAATGGAATATCCGTTGTATTCACACTAAAAAAGCTGTGTAATAATAGTTTAAAAGGATAAATAATAAGATTCTGAACTAACCTATATTCGTCACACGCCTTGAACTTTGCCTTAAATATAATGTTTTAATTACGAAATTTATATTTAAACATATTCCAAATCCTATAATATTCAATACGCCCTTGAATATGAATATTACAAGAAGTTATAGTGGAATTATGATTTGTGTCGTTTAACTTCAAACTCGGATATATCCATTCGACCGTTTCAGTAAGTCTGATTACCTTTTCTTAATACCAAATTCGCATAACCTGACAGATGGATTTGTAGAGAAGCTAAGTACTAGTATTATTGCCAACCCCGATTTTCAACGAACTGCAATATTGATAAGGGGGCTTGATAAGAATCCTCGCCCTGTCAATTAAAATGACCAGCATCACCGCAACCCTAAGTATCTACAGTCGAGCGCATATGTCACATCATCAGAACCCTATATTACGCACTTGATTTACTAAATTTGTTAGCGTAAAATCGTTGGCATATGGTAACATGGTAACCCACCTAAAACACGGAGTTTATACACCTATATGATAGGCTATATAAGCCGTTTTCGAGTTGAGTACGTAACCCTCACCCCATAGCGTCGCCATGGGAGCAAAGATGTGAGACATGAGATGTCGATGCAATGTAGATACTGTACGTAGAGATGAGAGGGTATATTTGTGATAAGGATGTATTAACGATGTGGAAATTTAAATTATCGGTGCTAATGTTGATATTCCTGTAACTGATTTATCTTTACAGGGTAATATAAATACCTACGTAGCCAATATTTTTTATCGGGCCCTATTGATAATAATAATAATTGTATAGTACGTCGGTTCCTCACTCTGCGGCCCTGACCACCGGCAGCTTGGGCCCTGCCCCGCTGCCGGCGGCACCCTAGGTTAGGTTTTTTATAATGTGTTTATATGAATTTTTTATTGTTTTGTAAGTGTTTTTATATTTGACTTTTATATTCATATTATAAATAGCCTAACTTAAGCCGAAAAATAAATAAAGATAATAATAATAATCATTTGTATTGAAGCTAAAGCAAAAACATTGTGAACCTAATACGTTTTCTTTCAGTTAAATGATTGTATGTAGTTTCAAATTGAAGGGATGTTTACATAAACAACATAACTGACTACTCTGGTTCACCTCTGAAACGATTAACAATGTTCTTAAAAAACTGTCAACCGCTCTAAGCAGTTATGTTGTTTTTGTAAACATCCCTTCAATTGTTAGTGACATTCTGTAAGTATGATAAATATTCTTAAATATTATTCGCCCCTGTAGTATAAAAACGGAATTTATCTATCCTAATTTAGCGTTTTGAATAATTATTTTCTTGATTGAAAGATACTTACAGATTAATCACATTTTTGGTAGAATCTACTTCTGACGAGAGATCCAGGAGGAATCGAGGGAACTCATCAAATCTTATAAGCATATTTAGGTAGGTAAGATTAATAGGTACTTATTTTATTAAATCTAAAAACCAAACATAAATCAAACAGTGATATTTAGTGTAAAGGTACAAGCGTACTCCGCGACAAGTACCTATTTTACCTCTTGCTAATTGTTATGAGATGCATTATGCTCGTAAATAATTTTAATGACATTTCAAACTGCTTTGGAAACTGTTTACCGAAGAACTCCTGGTACATAAGTCCCAGAAACTTAAGCGCTAAGCTTCCAACCCCAAAAGCGGGACAATCTGCTAAGCTCCCTAAAAAACATATCTCACCCTGGCGTATCAATTATTTGGTCATTTTGTATCAGGTGGCGGGGTAATCCTGTCTCGAGTGACGCTTGACTCGCATTAGCTTCGTCCATGCGGGGGATTTGGAGATCGGCTTTAAATGGACGTATTTTAACATGGAGTGTACCGGTCCTAAGACTTTTTCGAATTAGTGTGGGACTTGCGACGTATGTTTGGGATTTAGGGAGGTTTTAGTGTGCTTATTCTTTGATGTTTGGTATTTCATGTAGGTATTCTTTTAATTAGCGAAACGTCTTTGTTTTTGTAATATATTTGTTATATGTTAGTTCCACACTGCTAAGGCAGGCGTGCTAAACCTATAGGTACAGGACGTCTAGAATTGTTAGACCGCAGTAAAGTTAGAATAGTGTTATTTGTAGTAGGGCTCCCAGACTTGAAGGGACCTGACCTTACCAGGCCTTTGTATTTCCCCTTATGGCTCCTCTTCACGTTGGTCTCATATCACTTGCTCCCTCTAACGCATAAATGCGTCCCTCGTTGGCGTTGGCGTTGGCCCAACGTGAAGAGGTGCCATTACAACTATCGTACATTCCGCCGTCGACGAACAAATCACACATATCACATATTACACAAATCGGAGTTAAGTGATTATATACCACTGCCTGATTGATAATATTGGTATTCATTTAAACTAAGTACATAAAATTTTCTTTAAATTGACGTTTTCTTGTGTTTACAAAACATATTATTTTCTGAGCAGATGGCAACTGTACATATCCTCATAAGGCCCAGCCATAAAAATGTAAAATCCAAAATTTGCCACTGAACTTTGAACCTACAGTGTAGGAAATAGAGTTGATTTTGCATTGTTGGAAAATGGAACGAAACAAAGCAAAAGTGACTCTGTTCCAATTGGATAGGATTTAAATTTCATCGAACTGAAGAGGTACTATAGGTAGGACCTTGGGCCTCAGGACGCTATAGCTAACTCTACTCTTTCTGTCTTAGAGCATTTAGTAACTGGAAACGTCATGGCTGACATTTTCTGTACGAAACAGTCTTCGTCAAATTTATACATGATTTGTACGTAACATACAATTGTGCAAGTTTTACTGCAGAGGGGTAAGCTCTTAAAACGACTCCAGTTATTATAATATGCTCTAAGCTTCTTTGAATGCAGAGCGCCTCCGCCTCTACCTACATTTCAAATACACTGAATTTCGTTACAATACCTCAAACATAAAAACATTTTTTAACACAATGACATTTGATTTTCGAACCGCCAGAAGTCCTATTGAACTAGTGATTTCACACTGAAAGAAAACACATAATTATATTATTCGTGGGTTTTTTTGTGGTGGAATTAGTGAGGAATTGGGGGCCATGATTGTAGGCTGCAAGGTGACGCGGCATTTCTACGTAAGGCGGGTATTATGTACACGCGGTAGACATCGACGAGTATTTTTAACCGACTTCCATTTCATAGAAGGAGGAGGTTCTGTATTCGGTTGTGGCTATTTTATAGTATAAGTACGGCTGGTAGACTAAATATCGAACGTTATTCGGTTTTTATCAATGCTCGGTGGTTTTTATGCCTATTTTATGTGTAAGTATCTTGCGACCGATTTACCTACACTAAATTTGGTAGGCAAATAGTTTTGAGGCTCGTGATAGGATATATGATGGTTTTCTTCTCAGAAATCATCCCTCAAGGGGGTGAAAAATGGGGTGGAAGTGGTACCTACTTCCTAATTCTCCATGTATGCACATAATGTACAAATTATTAAACTTTTCAGTAGATGAACATGGACATTTTAGTTGAAACTCACTGTTTCAATCCAAATCGCGATTTATTATACTTACCTATTTAGAAATCGCAAACAAACATTTTGATCTTGTGGTTTACACAAAAGGAAAACGATTGAAACCGTTAACAATTATAAACAAATATAAATTTATTTACAATTGTCCTTATTTACTATTAATATGTTTATTAGTTGTATTTCCGCAAATTTCGACATGTCGCTAATGAATTGAACTAACCCTCGAGTTATCAATTAAGTACCTACTTATTTACTTTAAACATGTTTCACAATGTATTGCGGTCGAGGCTCAATCAATCACACTTCCTTAAGGATATTATTATATTGACCAATATACACCTAACTGGCATTTTTTGCTAACGTTTTATTATAGGTACCTACGCGATACACTTATTTCATATAAGTAAGTAGGTAATTTCATTATGGTACCTAGCCATTTCACCAAAAACCTAAACTATTATTAAATTAGTACTTCTGTGAAGTTTTCTCAGATATCGGGGACACTTTGAATTTCCAAATTTAATGTACCTATTATTAACCTAAATATTGTATATTTTTCTATTATTTTGTAGTACCTACCTACCTAATTATTTATTTTGAGATGATTATAATATAATGTTTACCCAGGTATTGGCATGTTTCATAAATATTGCTGTGTATTTTTCATGTCACTATTGTCACTGTAAATGTTGTATTGAAATGATTATTTTGATATTGATTGTCACTGGAACAAGGTACGAAATTAATACTGCGACTGTACCCACATTATTTTAATTGTCCAAAGTTAGTAGGGAATGCTCCCGGTACTGAGTTTGTATAGCGAGAACCGGGAATTCCCGGTTCCGGTATTGTCGTATTCGTATAGAAAACCAGTACCAGGAGCACTCCCTAAAAGTTGGAAATGCGAGAATAGCCCCCCAGCGGTGCATACAAGTCGTCGACGGACGGAAGACGTGAAACAGAACGTCCACATTAAATTATTTAGCGGCCTGCAGGTACTTCTCTAACGGTAGGCCTCTGTCAGTTCGGCGTGATTGATATAGATTCTGACTTGACATGTACAGTCGCCATCATAAATATATATATATATCCCCATAGACACCTAAAATACCAGAGGGTTAGCAAGTGCGTTGCCCGTACGGATGGGAGTGAGTAGGTACGCTCTTTTGATGAAGGGTCGAACCGGTCCGGATATACCGCTAGCGACAGTTCATTCCACAGTTGAGCTGTGCGAGGCAGGAGTTACCGGAGAACCATACAGTTGGGGACTGTCAACTATTTTTTATTTTTTTATTATGAATGGGCTTACTCATGGCCACAGACTAGCCGAGGCGTAGACGTGGCCTACGATGGAGCGAGCTCGCCCAGAAGGTGCCTGTTCACTCTTGATTTGAAGGTTGCCGGGTTATAAGAATACGGAAATATAGACGCCGGCAAGGAATTTCATTCCTTGGCAGTGCGCATAAGGAAAGTAGAAGCAAAGCGCTTCGTGCGAATTGGTGGAATATCTACCAAGTAAGGATGGAAACCGGCCGTGCGTCTAAAAGTCCGATGGTAGAATGGGGACGGTGGAATGAGCTCGTGTAGCTCTTGGGCACACTCCCCGAAGTGCAACCTGTAGAATACCGACAGGCTGGCGACTTTCCGCCGACTATCTTAAATGGAGTTGTTTCCCACTGACGTAGGGGAGAACGAGCTGAGTTGTGACAGAGGAGAGTTGGGCCTTTTCAGAAATAAATATTGAAAACCTGATTCTTTCACATCTGGACGTTCTTGGGCTCATTCTACTCAGAATCGACAGCATTCCCCATCCCACCATTAAAAAAAGATGTCCCAAAATGTCCATTCCATTACGTCCGGATTAGTATGAAAAAAATTTTCACTTGTATGTGCGTGACGTAGTGGAATGTACAATTTTCATACAAATTTTTTGGACATTTTATTTTATCATCAGAATTGAATATGCTAGTGATTCTGAGTTGAAAGAACCCAAAAACACCGGGATCTGTGAGAATCGGGTTTTCGATATTTATTTCTGAAAACGCCCAGTTGGAACATCGTCGATTTTTAGTGTTCCGTATTTGGAATCTATTAACTAGAAACTAGGTCGCAACAGTGTGCGTTTGTTAGTCACCTCGGTCTCCCCTACCTACAGTTTTTTGCTGGTACGGTTTTTTTTGCAGGAACCGCCCTGGCCGGTCTAGCGTGAGTCACCCTTAAACCGAACAATCCCTCGTAGCACGACCCGTACTATCTAAGGTGTATTCGGGTAATACCGAATGTCGGATAATTCCGAAATTCAGATGAAAATGACCCTTAATTCCATCATAGTAAAAGTCTCTTTTCGGAATTATCCGACAGTTTTCGACATTCGGAATTACCCGAGTAAACCTTACATGCGCTATAAAATGCAGAGCGAGGCGACATCTCTAAGCAGCGCAAAGGGGTTTTTACATGATGGGAACATAACTGAACTAGTAGGTACTGGAAGTTATATAGGTATTAGGACTATTAGGTATGTGGCGACCGCGAGCTGTCTTATAATAATGCTCCGTCTGTAGTTTAAGGTGATCTATGTGACCCAGAGCTAACAGTGTTTTTTTTTTTTCAAAGATATAGGAGCCAAACGAGCGAACAGATCGCCTGATGGTAAACAATTACCGTCGTCCATGGACACCTGCAACACCAGTGGGGTAGCAAGTGAGTTGCTGGCCTTTAAGATGGGAATACGCTCTTTTCTCGATGGTTTGAAGGTCGTGTTGTTTAAAACATGTTAAATTATTTTAAGGATCTAGATATTTTTTGTAACCCGTTCGAGGAAACACGACATTATTATATCTGTTCCCGGTAGCCGGTTCGAGTCCGGACAGGTACCAATTTTGACGTAATTATGTGCCAAAAATTATGTTTCATTATGTCCCGCACGCGATACTGTCAACTGTCACGATATAGCAATTGTTTTCACAATAAGGGCCTCTTGCACCATCCCACTAACTCGGAGTTAAGCGGTTAAACCGTTAAACCAGTGTCCATACGTATAATTGTACGGGTAACCTTGGTAACTCCAGGTTTAACCCGTTAACCCCGGGTTAGTAAATGGTGCAAGTCAATTAGGTCTAACGTAAAATGCCCCAAAAAATGTAAATATGTAAGTATTTTCTGTATAATATTTTTGGTATCATAATAATATCATATTGTCTTCTATTTAGGCAAATAATGCCAAAAACGAAGTCCCTCTGTTAATCATCATCATCATCATATTATTATTCTCAGGGTATGCACAAGTTTAGGAATATTATTTGTTAAATACCTAGTATGGTAAATATTACTGCCAATACAACAAAATTAATGATTTGTGATTTCGATTTAAGTCGAATATTTATACCGTTATAAGTGTTTATGTTCTTTCTGTAGTCCTATAAAACATACACCAAAATCGGCATAACTTGAACGCACGGATACCTACTGATTAGAGATGCAACGGATAGTTGTTTGGCCGAATACCGCATACCGGATATTCGGCCTGTCCATCGGCCGGATATCCGGTATCCGGCCGCCGAATATTCAGCTAGCGAAACTATACCTACATTTCGGTTTTTCAGGTGCGCATTCTGCAGGTTTGACCCGTTTCCTAGTAAGGTTCGCGCGGACTCATTTCTACGTTCGAAATAAGTGCGCGTGCAAGTCAGTGGAATGATTAAAATGTTTTAAAATAATAAACAAGTATACGATTATCACCGTGTCTTCTTAAATCCAATTTGTTTACTCCAAAATCAAGCAATGATACTATCCGGTATCCGGCCGTATAGTAGGTCACTATCCGGTATCCGGCCGGATAGTAAAAAAAAGGCCGGATAGGCCGGATACTGTTTAGTAACCGGATATCCGGTGCATCTACTACTGATAGCACCGAGTATTTGACCACTCCGCTATTTGTCGTGCATGTGAGAAGCGTATACGTGGGTTCCGACAATTCATTCATCCAATTGTTTTGATTTTCGTTACGTTATTTAAGCCTTGACGAAGCCAAGCATTACAAAATTTGATTTTATGGTTCTTCATTACAGTTAAATTTTTTGCGTTATATTATCTAGTTTCCAAATCTATTTGTTTAGACTCTCGTTTTTGGGTTAACTTTGAACTTTAGGCAAGCATCCATTTGTTTGCTTTACGATCTTATTTTCATAATTATGGCTCCTTCATCTAATTCTTCTATTCTTCACGCCCCATTTTTACTGGGTACCTTCCTACCGATTTCCACGTTTTAGGGGAAATATCATGACATTAGCATGTCTTGGCCTAATTTCTTCGTTGCTTAAACCAAATATGTTTAATGTATTTTAGCAGTGTCGTGTTTCACTACTTTAACTTAATACTTATTATAGTATTATTATACTAGAGTTACATCAGCTCTGTGCATTGCTCAAAGAATTGGTCCTAAGACTGTTCCTTGCTCTACTCCAGCCGTAATAGGGCACAGAAGGGACCGGTGTTTCCCAGTTTTTAGTGTTCCGTACAAAACTTTGTTCACGGAACACTTATTTTACATCTAACTGAAAGACACGTTCAGTTAGTTATGATTTTGACTGTGTAAACTGTATGACAAGTTGATGTTGATGTTATACCTCGTCAACAAGTCGTGCCAGATTTGTAAAGGCTTGTTCTAAATCTAGGAATATTGCTACGTTCTTATTTTATGTACTCGTTCGATTGTGAAATGTTGGAAATGGAATCCAAAATAGTGGTAAGGTACCTTAATGTCTCTATTTATATTTTAATGCAGGGATACAGTTTATTTCAGCAGAAATTAAAGTAAAAGATAATATCAAGCTAAAAGATCCCTCGCAAAGCTTAGTAACTATTTGAACCGAACTATCACCATATAAATGAACACAAAATATACCTACATGTAATATGCAACTGCATGATAATCGTTTACGAACCTAAACTTACATTTATATATCTAAATATTATCATAACTTCATAATTTAATTAATGATGAGCATTTTGTATGACTAGCACACTGTCTTTTTTAGTTCTTAAATGTTTAATATGTTAATTGTTAAGCAATACCTAGATACTACTTACGTTATTTTAAGTAAAATGTAATCAATGGATAACTGTTATTGGCCTACCTTTATTTACGGCTGTTGTTGTACTAAATATCAATAAATAAAATAAAAAAATATGCTTTAATTCCACGACACGCCATAATGATAACAAGACGTAAGATGATCACAAAAAGCAATACCTACCAAAAAATGATACGGCCCGAAATATAAAGAAATTAATCCGAGCATGACTGACATTCGGCTGCTTGCAACTCACTGTGACCTAACATTATAACAACAACTTTATCAACGCTATACAAACCAAATTAAACTTTAACTTCATTAACAATAAGTTTAATTCTAAGATCTATACGAGGACATACGAGATTCTTTAAGCTTAAATTTTTTATTTACCAAAAACTTCAGTCATAACTTATCATTCCCTATGTCATTTATTTAAAACTGGACTTTTATATTAAGCAATAAAGCTCAATGCTCTAATTTTGTAGGAGTTAAAATACGAGGATCTCACAGTTTCATTCTAACTTTATATCACTCAAATATAATTCAATAACGCTACATCTTGATGAAATCGCTAATAGAAGTGAACTCTAGTACTGGTGAATAAAACTCAAAATACCACGACCAAATATATTTAGATGCGAGGTCTGAAAGGTAACTTTTTAATTTCTATTCGAATTTTAAACAATTAACGCTACAAAGTTAAACTCACTGACGTACAATATCGGAACTAAAATTATTCAATAGAAATTTCGACGGTTATCATAGACAGTGGCGCCACTGCGAGTGTTTTTTGTGAGTTGGTGAGGTACAACAGACATACAGTCATTGTAAGGTTGTTGCAAGTCGGGGGACTACTAGTATTACAGTGGGGTCGGTGATTGCTTATTGTCAGGTATTAAGATAGATTTCTTTTGTGGGTACGTGTGGGACCGTTTGAGGCGAAAAACGTTAAGTTTCTAATATTCTCTACAGTCCAGGCATTCTGTTTTTAATTTCAATTGGGAGGATTGTTTTGCCACTGGGAACTTGTGGTCTACCTAATCCATAGAATTGGCACACAGTGGTAACTAAACCTTAATCGTGACTAGTCCAGTTTCCCCAATAATGTCTTTCTTCATCGATATGCGATTAATAATATCAAATATGAGATTCACAGTAAAGCGCTGATGTATTTAGCGCTGGACATTTCATATCGGCTTGACTCCTTGGCACTACGTACAGATGTAGCCGCGCTCTGTATTTTTTATACCATGTATACCTACCTAACACAGCTGCCTCACACAGCTAAACTGTGAGTATGTCCAGAAACTTGCTGCCTCGCACAGCTAAACTGTGAGTATGTCCAGAAACTTGCTGCCTCACACAGCTAAACTGTGAGTATGTCCACAAACTTGCTGCCTCACACAGCTAAACTGTGAGTATGTCCACAAACTTGCTGCCTCACACAGCTAAACTGTGAGTATGTCCAGAAACTTGCTGCCTCGCACAGCTAAACTGTGAGTATGTCCAGAAACTTGCTGCCTCACACAGCTAAACTGTGAGTATGTCCACAAACTTGCTGCCTCACACAGCTAAACTGTGAGTATGTCCACAAACTTGCTGCCTCGCACAGCTAAACTGTGAGTATGTCCACAAACTTGCTGCCTCACACAGCTAAACTGTGAGTATGTCCACAAACTTGCTGCCTCACACAGCTAAACTGTGAGTATGTCCAGAAACTTGCTGCCTCACACAGCTAAACTGTGAGTATGTCCACAAACTTGCTGTCTCGCACAGCTAAACTGTGAGTATGTCCACAAACTTGCTGCCTCACACAGCTAAACTGTGAGTATGTCCAGAAACTTGCTGCCTCACACAGCTAAACTGTGAGTATGTCCACAAACTTGCTGCCTCACACAGCTAAACTGTGAGTATGTCCACAAACTTGCTGCCTAACACAGCTAAACTGTGGAATGAACTGTTACAGCAGGATTTCCGGACCCAACCGATCACCAAAGTCTTCACACCTTCAAGAAAAGAGCGTATCTACCCCTATCTTAAAAGGCCGGCAACTCACTTATTACACTTCTGGTGTTGCAGGTGTCCATGGGAAACTGTAATTGCTTATCATCAGTCGATTCGTCTGCTCGTTTTCCACCTAAAAAAGACATGAGATCGCAATAACCCGTCGCTTGGCCGCGGTCTAACATTTGAGATGTAAACGGGATTGAATAACACAAATGAAGACGCGGCGCAAGTAGCCGCCGAATCATTTATCAGACTGACAGCCCGTGGATATACGCGCAGTGGAAATGACATGCTGAATCATTTATTACTATATTATAAACGCGACAGTAACTCTATCTGTCTGTTACATCTCGTCACAGAATCACACGAAACACCACCACCGAAAACTCTACATATTATTTTATGTATGTGTCCGGTATGTAGTAGTTTCCGTAGCTAGAAGTTCTAATACAAAGATAAAAGAGGGGGTAGAAATGTTGTGTGTAAAATAAACAAACTGTTCCACAGACGCTAGTTCGCGCGACTCGAACGTTCTCTGGGATTTTCATGCTCGATCGACAAACATCAGTTTGGTTTTGTTCCGGTTTATCCTTAATCCGTACTCCACACTAACGGACTCCAACTTTTCCAGCAGTTCCGCTATCTCACTTTCGTTTGCGCCAATGATAGTGGTGTCATCAGCAAACCGCAAGTTGTTGATAAGGTCACCACCGACTCGGATACCACCCTTCCAACCTTCCAACACTCTGCGCACTGTGAATTTAAGTATGTACATATTCATAAATATATATTATATGAACCTGATGCGCCATCGTAACGACGGCCTGGCGCAACACTGGCGTGAGTGGTTCAGGGGTGTCGAGAGGTGTGCTGCGCTTTCTCCGAAGTTACTCGCGGCGTTATTCCCTTTAATAACACTTCCACCCCTGGAGCATATAGCTCTGACAAATCCCCTCTGGACGGCCAATTAAGGAAATCCAGAGCTGAAAGTTCTGCGGGTCTCCTTGGGGCTCCACTCCGACTGACGAAGACACGCCGGAGACGGAGACTGAGATAATTTTCGGCAGTGATAGAAACAGGATCAGTACGTTTTTGCAAGTCAGTTAATTGTGCACAGAGGCCGTATGACGTATATACCTGCAACCTACAATTATAAACAGTAATAGCAATGAGGAGGCTGAAAGGAGGCGGAAACACTGAAAGGTTAGGACAGATGTCGCCTCTGTAATCCGTCATTGTTTACGATTTGTGACAAGCTTATGGTTGTGAATTTTATACTAATACTTGCGATTTATCAAGAAAAATGTATTCATTTATGACTACGGTTACTACAAACCGAGCTTCGAAGGAGAAATGCCACAGTTGGTGGAAAAGAGGCTGATTTGATACAAAGATAATCAATATATTTGAGGTTATCTTGTGTATTTTACCGTTCATTAAATATTTCGAAGGCTCACGTGCAGTTTTCCCTCTTATATTACAAGTGTTCGATCGAAAACAAAGCTTTGGTGTATACCTGGATCACCTGGATGTACAAGAAGGCGTTTCATATACGCCCGCCCTACCACACATCAGATAGTCGTGATGCGTACGGAGTACAGCATGTGTGGCCAAGCGATTATGCCCTAAATTATGTACTACTTCATTAAAACTTAGCTTACCTGTGTATTTACTCTTTCCAAAAAATTTATCTTCCTTAAAATGCAGCCTCTACAAACGGTCTTTGTCATTTGCCTTTATTTTGATACCCACTCCAAGCTTTTTCTCACCGATTTATGCATATCGGGTCCTTGGGAAAAAAGGGAGATCCTATATTTCCACAATTTGTCACACAATATTGCAGTATTTTGGAGAAAAAGGACAATGTTTACAATTTATTTGAAAAAAATGTATGTGATTTGACATTGACAGCACAGACAGCAACAGTGACAGTATGCATTACCACCTTCACTGTAACCACCACTAAAACTGTAAATAAGTCAAAACCACTTAGTTTTTAATTTTGAATTAGGATCGAAACGATCTCCAGCTCAACAGTTCCATAATAAAAAGGTGTATGAATACATACGTCATTTCTTAACTGACGATAACTGTCAGTAAGACATCACCTGTCCCGTATTGTGGACGGCGATGATTGAATCATAGCCAGTGCTGAATCATGCGCACGGACATAGCGAGCTGGAAGCGTTATGTTTATTTTTATTCGACAGTGCCACGCATACGAGTGTTTATTCAAGACCATTTTTAGGGTTCCGTACCCAAAGGGTAAAACGGGACCCTATTACTAAGACTTCGCTGTCCGTCCGTCCGTCCGTCCGTCCGTCCGTCCGTCCGTTCGTCTGTCACCAGGCTGTATCTCACGAACCGTGATAGCTAGACAGTTGAAATTTTCACAGATGATGTATTTCTGTTACCGCTATAACAACAAATACAAAAAACAGAATAAAATAAAGATTTAAATGGGGCCCCCATACAACAAACGTGATTTTTGACCAAAGTTAAGCAACGTCGGGAGGGGTCAGTACTTGGATGGGTGACCGTTTTTTTTTGCTTTTTTGTTTTTTTTTTGCATTGTGGTACGGAACCCTTCGTGTGCGAGTCCGACTCGCACTTGCCCGGTTTTTAGATCATCTCGATCTGCACAGAAAATAAATTGAAACACGAACCAAACATTATATATATGTCTCAACTACTATATCTTGATCCAACAACCTTTGACTAAGATATTCACTAACTGGTTCAAGAATATTAAATTCTCAAAATTCAAGATTGAAAAGTCTTGTGGCATTACTTGGCTCAAGGTCATATTGAATTTAAACTGGTACCTACCTATTTACTAGCTAATTTGTTATTGTATACAAGAAATTACTTTTAGGCCCAAGGTCTATAAAACAAGATATATTATTTATTTCTTGGAGGAGGACATTTTCGAATATTCTTATACCGAAATTAGAAAAAATCTTGAAACAAATAATATTCCTTCGTTCAAGACCTTTTTTTTGTCTGTGTCTGTAGTGTAGGTATGCCAAGTTTTGGTAAAATCTTGCTCTATTTGATTTATTTACAAAAACACTATTATGTCGATATCTCTTCCGCCACTTATACGTTTCATACGGTAGGCTGTATTCCGCAAACCTATTTTTTTTATGTTCTAGCCGCCTGATGGGAAGCGGTCATCGTCGTCCATGGACATAAGCAACACCACAGGAGCCACTTAAGCGTTGCCGACCCTTGAGAACCCTAAATACCCGCTTCTTGAAGAATCATCATTTAGGATGGTTAATCCCTTCGAGCAACACGGAAGGGAGGCGGCATTCGCACTATTTCCCCTCTGCCGAGGTACAAGATTAGCACGTCAATCTAATCTACCGCGGGTAATAAAACTAGTTGCACTTGGATTTTTCACTAGACCGAGTCCAGATGCGCGCGTGAACACTGCTGCACAAAAATGCCTGTTTGCTCGGTTTTTTGCTATAAAAAGAGGTCGGGGACATCAAATTTACAAAAAGAAAGTGTTACATTCCACATGTAATTTTTTTTTACATATCATACGTTTAATTACATTTAAATACAATTATTATATTTTAGTCTCAAGTATTTGTTGGATTTATCGATTTTGCTCGCTCAGTACAAATTGCGGATCGGTCGAGCGACAAATCCGACTTCTCATCTCTCAGAATACAATGACATACTTCAACGAAAATGTGTTAGTGTGCGTGTAGTGACACTAGTCACTCGTCCGTACACAAAAAGAGAACGAGGTTTGCAAGATTTGTCTTTGACGTGTGTCATTTTCTATGTATTTGTGTCGTCATTACAGAGGGCCTACCGCGAACCACGTTTGACGTGTTGCCTCCCTGTCACACTTACGTATGAATTTACAAGTGCCATAGAGAGGCAACACGTCGAACGTGGTTCGCGGTAGGGCCTCTGATTGGATTTTGTATGTAAGTGTGTGAGAAGTGCGACTGTGTGCACCTTCCCCCCGCAAAAAATGGCAGAAAGATTTGTACGGTGAGATATCGCTTGGGCCCCTCCCTTCCGACGTGTCGGAAGCCGGTGTTGCTCGAAGGTTAATCCTAAATGATGCGACAGTTACCATTGAAAGCGGTAGTGCCCAGTGAGTTCCGGTCCGGTGCGGCATCGGAATACAAAATTAATAAATAAATATTAGATTTTTCTATGCCTTTGGAGACCTCGCACATCTCCAAATCTAATGTATAATTTACCATAGAGACAACATCTCTGTTATAATTATTTTAGTATGCAGTTATGTATTTTAATATTATTATAAATATTATAATGTAGGTAATAATCCCACCAAAAACATAAATGTAAAAAAGGAGAGCCAAGTTCAATACAAAAATTATGCTTGGCTGTGGGGCTCGCCGCAAAACGAATGGAGATCTAAATGAGTGCCACTGCCAAGTTCTATGCAAAATCCAAATATGTATTTATAGGAACAAAATAACATTATAAACAAGTATTAAATTCTATTTCTTTGCTTTATTGGATACCTATAACAATTGCTGTTATTTAAAAAAATGTGAGATCTTAAAGTAGGTTAGATTTGACTTGGCCAGTTTTCATTATATCAATCATTTTATATATATTGTAATTCTGATAAAACCTGGCCAAGCCAAATCTAACCTACTTTAAGATCACACATTTTTTTAAATAACAGCAATTGTTATAGGTATCCAATAAAGCAAAGAAATAGAATTTAATACTTGTTTATAATGTTATTTTGTTCCTATAAATACATATTTGGATTTTGCATAGAACTTGGCAGTGGCACTCATTTAGATCTCCATTCGTTTTGCGGCGAGCCCCACAGCCAAGCATAATTTTTGTATTGAACTTGGCTCTCCTTTTTTACATTTATGTTTTTGGTGGGATATCAATACTTTTTGTAAAGAAAACTAGGCAGGTATTGAGATTTAATGTTTTTTCTTGTGTTTCCGCTGTATGGTTTTAACTTCTGTTCTTTGTATAATTATGTGGTGCCGCGCGCCGCCGACGACACACCGTTGGCCGGTTGTTTAGAGCGTATTACAAGATTTTTGTATGGGGACACCACTTATTTTTTGACTAACTAAACTTTATTTTAATATAGCAAATATAATAATACATATATTGGGGTAGTTTCAAATATCTGCTTGTAACGGTTCCAACGCTACAATAAAAAAATATTTTTTTGTATGGCGACCCCCCCCTATTTTTTAACTTTTTTTTATTTTTAGATTTTTTCCTACGCTTACACACAATAACCGAGCTGGATTCCAAATTTCATCCTTCTAGGTCATCTGGAAGTAGGTTAGGTTTAGGTACTTATATGTCAGTCCCAATAAAAAATGGTTTTTTTGTATGGGGACCCCCCCTATTTTTAAACTTTATTTTATTTTTAGATTTTTTCCTATGGTTACACACAATAACCGAGCTGGATTCCAAATTTCATCCTTCTAGGTCATCTGGAAGTAGGTTAGGTTTAGGTACTTATATGTCAGTCCCAATAAAAAGTGTTTTTTTTGTATGGGGACCCCCCCTATTTTTTAACTTTATTTTATTTTTAGATTTTTTCCTACGGTTACACACAATAACCAAGCTGGATTCCAAATTTCATCCTTCTAGGTCATCTGGAAGTAGGTTAGGTTTAGGTACTATAAGTCATAAGTCAGTCTTAAAATTTACGACTTTTTGACCTTCATACCTTTATAACCGTTTGAGCTAGCTTCATGAAAATTGGGCTTCTAGATATCCTTATGGATATAATTAAACACACGTAGTTTTATGTGTTTACGTCAAAGATGTTTTGAGTTATAGAAGGGTCAAAAGTGGCACCAAGTGGTTCGTGTAATATTACACTCGGCGCTGGCTAGCCAGTTCCTTTGCTTGAACTTGGCTTGACACGCTGCCGCGTGTCTAGATTAGGTAGGTACCCAGGTACCTATTGGCTGTTGTATTTAGGTACAAAATGTTGCCATCTATTTTTAGGGTTCTGTAGCCAAATGGCAAAAAACGGAACCCTTATAGATTCGTCATGTCTGTCTGTCTGTCTGTCCGTCCGTATGTCACTGCCACTTTTTTTCCGAAACTATAAGAACTATATTGTTGAAACTTGGTAAGTAGATGTATTCTGTGAACCGCATTAAGATTTTCACACAAAAATAAAAAAATAATAAAGAACATTTTGAGGGCCCCCATACTTTTAGAACTGAAACTTAATTTTTTTTTCATCAAACCCATACGTGTGGGTTATCTATTATGGATAGGTCTTCAAAAATGATATTGAGGTTTCTAATATCATTTTTTTCTACACTGAATAGTTTGCGCGAGAGACCCCTCCAAAGCGGTCAAAGTACTTTTTTTTAATAGGTCATAAATCGTAAAACCGCAATTTTATTATGTTACTTGCTGGTACGGAACCCTTCATGGGCGAGTCCGACTCGCACTTGGCCGCTTTTTTTATGTCACACACGATGTCACTGTAAATGTTAAATATACTAGAATAAGAGCCTTTGAGGGGGAGGAGTAAGTATGCTTGCAGAATACATTTTTGGCTTAGACTTACAGTATTAGATGCTGACAAACCTTATGTATTTACAACAATAATTATATACCTACAGGTACATAGAAAATATCCATAACTCAGGAACAAATATTTGTGATCAAGACACAAATAAATGTCCTTACCAGGATTTCAACCCGGGACATCCTGCTTAGTAGATAGGTTGAACACCGACTAGGCAGGAGGCCGTAAAACTTAGGGTCTCCCCAAATATATCGACGCGCATTCGGCAAAAGCCGATAGGAAAAAGCTTTATGTCCGCGCAATAAGAGCGAAAAAGTCGTCGTTCGGCTCGTCTCGCATCGGCCGGCGCCTGCCGACGCGTCGACGGCTTTTTCGCTCTTATTGCGCGGACATAAAGCTTTTTCCTATCGGCTTTTGCCGAATGCGCGTCGATATATTTGGGAAGACCCTTACGAGACGGTTCCCGGCGCCCGCGCACCTAACGCACGACTCGACCAGTTCTTGGAACACTGAGCACTGCGACTGACTCTAATCAACCATCTACTGCCTATATGTGGGTGCTTATAAAAAGTCACCAAGTATCACTAGACGCTTTGAGAACAGTAGACAGCGAATCCCCTTGGCATCGCCCTTTAAAAAATTCATACTTAATCCGATAGATGCTACCTGAAGAGGAGAACAGTCGAGTTTGGAATGATACAAATAATATATGAAAGCATTTTTACAAAGCTAAAACTTAGACGCTTCGTGCTCGCTCGGTCAATAAATGTGTCACCAAATATGTTGCAATACTTGCAGTAGGGATTATACTCACGTTAGACCGGGCCGTGTCCGGGCCGGTGCTTCCGGCGCTTACTTTTCTATGACATGACAGGTAATTCCGTGATGTTTTCCATAGAAAAGGATGCGCCGGAAGCTCCGACCCGGACACGGTCCGGTCTAACGTGAGTCATCCTTTAAGGACTTGCCGGAGTAATAAGTCTACGACCTTAGAGCATTTAATAAACGGAGTCGCCTTTAAGAACTTACCCCTCTGCCGAAAAACTTGCACAATTGTGCAAACTTTTGTATGGACTGAGATGGCTATTTGTACGTAACGTACAAATCATGTAGAAATAGCAATACATTTGACGTCCCCTCCCCCGTAAAAATCGGCAAAATATTTTGTACAGAAAATGACAGCCATGAGGTCTTCAGTTACTATTATAAATGCTCTAAACCTACGACAGACAAAGAAAAGGACGCATATCCAAATTTTATAAAACTGACATTTGGCTACAGAACCCTAAAAACAGTTACCTATTGACCTGTCAAAATTATCACATTAACTACCTGTCCGCAGAACGAGGGGTTACGAATACAAACAACTAACGAGTATATTTTTTCAACCCTTCAAACGCGCGGCATATGTCGCCATTACATCGACTCGATTGACAGGACTCAGTGCACAGGTGTGGCGTAATCATTAGATCATTTGGAATTTTAGAGGGTTGACGTATGAATGGACCTCATTGACAACTGTAGCGTAAGTGAAGTACACCTGCATACCAGGGGGCTTAGACAAAATTACAATCGTACCTACATCTACATCGATGAACGCCGATCAAATTAAATGTATCGGGATACCAGAGGCAATGAAAAGTCACGTGATTATTTCCATTCATTATTTCGCTTTCAGGTGTGAAAAGGACTGATCGTATCCAGAACACCGCGCTGCGCTCAAAAACCCGTATAACTGACCTCGGCGAGCAGACGGCGAGGAGCTCAAGTGGGACTGGGCCGGTCACGTCTGCCGCATGCATCCAGACAGACGGGCTAGTGTAGCTACCAAGGGGATGCCAGAAGGGCGCGGACGCGGCAGGCCCAGACGGAGATGGCGGGACGACCTAGACACCTTTCTTAGCCAGAGTAGGCGCTATGTCGGGTGTCGTGGAGGACAAGGGGAGAGGCCTCTGCCCAGCAGCGGGATACCTCGATTTTTTTTTGCTAGCCTAATAAGGCTTCACGGCAATCACTTTCGATTGGCGCGTTCTATCAAACGATAGTCGCTAGGCTGAGTAGACTAGGCCCCTGTAGTGGTAGTATTCGATAACTTTGGATTCAATTGGCGTAAAGGACAAAATGATACTGTTCAGGAGAGGCGAAAAACTGCGTTTTTTAATGTTGATATATTTTTGTTGTTTATCGAGCTATATTTTTGATCATTATTTTTGATGTGTATCAGAAAAATACTCAAAATGTTAGTCTCTTTAACCTAAATTACCAATCATATCTATAAATTAAATACGAAAGAAGTTAATGTGCTTTAAAATTGGTCAAAAAACAGTGTCAATGTCCTTTGCGCCCATGATTTTTTTGATAATTTAGTGAATCTTGTTTAGTAAGGGGTCGTAAGTGTCGTTCTCAGACTACTTTATTCCAAATTTGGGATGTATTAGTTACCAGTCACGGTACACATGTTAACTGTTTTCAGCATAGTTTACTGTTACGAGGCTTAAAAATGTAATTAAACGTAGTTAATTATGCTAGGTATATCCCGATTACAGTTGTAATTAATATTTTTCCGATAATATAGTGCTTAATAATAAAGAAAATACTTTATGTGTATTTTTTATTGTTCTGTAAGTGTTTTTATATTTTACTTTTATATTCATATTATAAAAACCCTAGCCTAAGAGGAATGATGAATAAAGAAAATTCAATATTTTTAACCAAGTTGCTAATATTCCGGAATGAAGGTAAAGTAAATGTCACAGTGCTTAACACTAGCCGCCTTATATAATAACAATCATCATTTTTTTTCATCATTTCAGCCTATATACGTCCCATTGCTGAGCACTGGCTTCTCATGCGCGAGAAGAGAACAATCATAACAGCTTTTAATTATGACAAGGAAAGTATATTAGATCGGATAACTATGATTAGAATTAGCATATCAAGCATTTGGACGTTTACTTAGTGAATAAACGTCCAAAGACTATAATTCAATACAATAAGTTATAATAGGTAATTGGTACAGTTTCAATATTTAAAAATATGATACATCAAGATATTTAATCTAATAACACTATTAATTCCTATTCAAGTTACTCAAGTACTGATTTCTGTGTTATTTAGTCCCAGTTACCTATATTAATTTCATTAAAAATAAAATGTAATATAAATTTATTTAAATTTTTATGAAAAAAATTATTCGAATTAGATATACACGTTACATGCATTATATATTTTCAATGAAATTAACGTTTTATCAATTATTTATGTCACGTAATTCTTATTTGATTAATTTACTATCTAATTATATATTAGATAGTAAACAATGATAGTTGCGGCTAATTTAAAGGGCAAACATTACATTTTAGTAGTAAAGGACCCATAAAACGATTTATTTATTTGGCTCTATAGACCTTTACGCCCATGAACAAAGATAACAGCGGAAAAATCTCTTAGCGTAAATGCTCAAATTTAAGGGCAAACATTACATTATAGTAATAAAGGTCCCAGAAAACGATGTATTTGATATTATTCACCGCTACGTCCATGTTATATGATTTAATTTTAGAGTTTAGAAACTAATTTGAGGTAGTAAAAGACACAAGTATTACATAAGTCCTTTACATCCTTGTTTGCTTCTTATACTTATAAAAAAATATTTTTAGAGCTGGTCGTAAAGGGCAAGTACAATAATACCAACAGTAAAATATGTCCTTTACGACCATCTTGACCATATATAAATATAAAATAATATAAAAAGCCTCTTTATTTCCTTAATTTTACATACATGCATCATTCCGTAATCATAGTTTGGTGTAAAATATTATAATATGAATTTAAATGTCGGTGAAAATAGGTACTTAACTCTAGTTTGATAATTTGAAAACAATTCATGTCATAGGCATAATTAAAAATAATAATTAGAATTAAGTGATATGAAGAAATAAATATATATAAACACATCTTGACCATACGATATGAAAAATCATTAAGACAGAAGGGCTTTAAGGACGACAAAAGGCATGTAAGTCATTTACAACAATATTTATAGTTCGCGGTAACTTTAACGATAATATCTTTGAACATCTAATTTGTAACTGGTAATTTACGCCTCTTGAGCTAAGCAGTTTTAGCAAGTTCACAGTGGAAAAATTGGGTCGTAAAGGACGCTTTTTAAGAGATATCGAAATTTCAACTATACAGAAAGATAGCGCTTGGAATTCTGGACAAAACTGTATATATGACTCATTTCCGTCAAAATGTCCTTTACACTAATTGAACCCAAAGGTATCGATATGTATGTGTGTACTTACTCGTATTGCAAAAACAAAGTGCAATTTCTATGCATTTAAGTATTTGTATATTATATATATCGTTGTCTGAGTACCCACAACACAAGCCTTCTTGAGCTTACTGTGGGACTTAGTCAATCTGTGTAAGAATGTCCTAAAATATTTAAAAAAAAACACAAAAGGTAAATAGTATGATATTATGCCATTTTGATGATACTCGTATATAGGAGTTAGTTATGAAGTTATGAATCTGTGGTATTACATATTTCTTTAGATTTTTGATTTAATTGTTTCTCAGTCGTGGTCGGCTTTAAAAACCTTTTTATTTAAAGAGTATTACGCGTTTTCTAACCATTTGTAAAAGTTGACATATTCGCTAGCGAGTGCGTAGTTGCGTACACTGTGTTTGAGTTAACGCTGTCGCTAGTGTTTAAGGCCGCGTAAAACTCATGGTGAGACTACAGTTGTAAATAATTTGACGTTTCATAATAAAGTAACTCTTCTGACTCGTCAGTAAAATGGGCAATTATTCACTGCTTGTGTTAATGTAATAAATATTTACCTCAATAAATAAATATGATCAATAAAGTAAGGTTGATAAAGGGCGTTTAGTGGAGCCCCGCAGAGAGGTTCAATCAATTTCCTTTTTACCACAACAGGTGAGGCACCTTATTGGTTTCACCTGTTAACAGTTATTTTATTTATTTTTATGTAACAGTGTAAACGCGTTAACTTTATACAGTGTGTTACCGGCAAGTGTGCTTTTTTTAAACAGGGTAAACTAACATAGTTCTTTAACTTATCCATGACCTTAATTTAATTCATATGAGTAAACTAAATTTAAACTTTATTAACTTTATATCAAAAATTTTATTGCCAGCATTGTACAGCACAGTAAATTGACAAGTAAGTGCTAATGACAGCTTTTCATACTTTGTTTATTACGGAGTTTATTTCAAGAGTTAGCGATACCAACAGCGCTTAAGATGACTACACCAAATTACTGGAACTGGTCTCGTTAATAAACACTTTATTAGGGTTCCGTACCCAAAGGGTAAAACGGGACCCTATTACTAAGACTTCGCTGTCCGTGCGTCCGTCCGTCCGTCCGTCTGTCACCAGGCTGTATCTCACGAACCGTGATAGCTAGACAGTTGAAATTTTTACAGATGATGTATTTCTGTTGCCGCTATAACAACAAATACTAAAAACAGAATAAAATAAAATTTAAATGGGGCTCCCATACAACAAACGTGATTTTTGACCAAAGTTAAGCAACGTCGGGAGTGGTTAGTACTTGGAAGGGTGACCGTTTTTTTTTTGCTTTTTTTTTTGCATTATGGTACGGAACCCTTCGTGCGCGAGTCCGACTCGCACTTGCCCGGTTTTTTTATTACCAACTAAATTAAACTTAAATACAAACACCCCATTTTAATAAAATAATACATTAACCCCACATAATACGAGTACTTGACGTTGGTTTGGTACCTGTCTGAAGTGCTCGAGAATCCTTTCCTCAACTTGTACTGGCCCGATCCCGTGCATGGCCTTTCCGGGCTGACCAGGGGCGGTTGGCCTATTCTCACGAACTCGCTGAAGAGCCGCTGTTATCAACCGAGCATTATGTGGATGTCGTCAATTCGGGAAGTGTTTCCGATAAAGCCTTAAGCCATGAGCTGCAGTTCCACGTGTATCATCAACTCTCGAACATCGTAACCCATTTTAAAGAAAATCTAATACCAGTTTTGCTAATTTATTGGTTTGTTTTGACATTGTCATGTCAAAGTTTACAAAAAACTCTTTGATTAATGTATTAAAACCTCCATACATGAACGCAATGATAAGGACGACATAATTTTCTGATAGTTGTCTCAGTTTTTTACCCCGGTACCACGACATGCCTGGTACCACGTGCGTTAGCGATATGAGTAACGACAATAATTACGCAGTACACCCACTACATTGCGTGTGCGAGATTTGGAAATTTAATTGTGCGTTTAATTTACATAATTATGATTTACTAATACACGCAAGCAACTGCTAATGGATCATATTTTTACCAGTTTTAATAAAAGCCCGCATGCCGGTAACCGGTAACACACTGTATTTGCGCTTTGTATGGAGTAACTGTCAAGTAAAATGTTTACAGTTATACATACCTATGGTTAGCACCATAGGTATGTATTTCCCGCACTAGTGTGGGAATAAGCACATTCCGTGCCTAGGTCAAAAATTTAAAGGGCCATAATGTATTTACTGTAAAACTTTGTACGATACATGTGCGAATAGGTAATCCGCAACTCCTGTCCATTTAAAACACCCCAGTCGATCGTAGGTACCTAGGTACATTTTTGATTTATTACCACTCGTTGCGAATTTACCTTTGGGAAACAAACAGCCAAAAACAACACATATAGTAAATCAGATAACACATTCACAAGCCACACAGTTTCCACTAATGAATAATAACAGTTATGTTGCTCAGAATTAATACAATTCAAACTTAAACCTAATTTAACATTAAGTGCCACTTGCACCATTCCACTAACCCGGGGTTAACCGGTTAAACCCGGAGTTACCATGGTTACCAGTACAATTTGACAGTAGGTTTACGATTTAACCGCTTAACCCCGGGTTAGTGGGATGGTGCAAGTGGGCCCAATAGGCCAGAGAAAGATCGTGCCAATCAGCCAATGATACCGTTTACAAAGAAATTAAATAACAATTGAATAATACATTAAGCAATTTTTATCTTACAGTTTATTTCATTAACATGAATAATGCCAAATAACTTTAAAAAACCCATTTAATGTCGCAATACTCTCGTATTACTATTAGCACGGGAAGTAGTGTCATAAGTAAGGTGCAAATCTTGGTGTCGGATGAATTCACTTAGCACAGATGCAATATACGTAAAACTAAGCTAATTGAGCCCTTGGCTGGTAGGCGGGGGGGGGGGGGGGGGGTCAGTCAAAGTAATTTGTAATGGATTCAAACTTTCAACTCCTTTTTAACTCCGTTAGAGGCAGATTTTTTACAAACGCTGAAATCACTTTTCTTATATTCTAATAATATGCGCATATAAACAGTTTCAAGCCCAACACTCGAAAAAAAATTTGATTTCCATACAAATTTTCAACCCCTATTTCACCACCTTTGGGGATGAATTTTCAAAAACGCTGATATTAGTTTTCTTGTATTTCAATATCATATTTTTTAACGAAGTTTAAAATTCCTAGCTTAAAATAAAACATGAACCTCATACAAAATTTCATCCCCTTTTTAACCCCCTTAGGGGTTGAAGTTTTCAAAATCGCTTCTTATCTCTTGTACACATTATAAATGTAACCTGGTGTGCAAATTTCAACTTTCTAGCATTTGTAGTTTCGGCTGATAACAGTAATAGTTCAATAAAAAAACAGAAAGCCGATTTTGATTTGTTCATAAATATTTTAATTTGTTTCTATTCAACTGTACATTAAATGTCGCAAAAATGAATTCCTTATGCCCGATTTATCTGGAAATGATACCAAACACGAGGTGGTAGGTAAATAGAAGCCGATATGAGACGTGTAACTTTGGATGCCCCCCTGCCTACCCACCAGGGGGTGGCGTTTGGCTACCGGGCTGGATTGGTTTAGCTTTACGTATACTACATCTTTGCCAAGTGAATTCATCCGATACCAAAATTTGCACGTCCCATACATTGGGTGACACTACTTCCGTCACTATATGTCGTAATACTCGTCTACTCGTATTGTGACTTTTAATTCTTGTTATTAAAAAAGATTTGTATTTTACAAGCTTTTATTTAGTTCCACCTGACCGTTGTCTGTCTGTCTGTAATCAAATCTTGCAAGTTAAATTTAATCCACTTCCCGGTTTCCGATTGAGCTGAAATTTTGCATGCATGTATAAATCGGATGACAATGCAATATTATGGTACCATCGAGCTGATCTGATGATGGAGACAGGAGGTGGCCATAGGAACTCTATGTTGTTAATCTTTTATTATGGTTCAAAGTGTGTTACCACAGTAAATCAACTCGAACCCATCTCCCTTCTGGAACCATTAGTAACCTAACCCAATATCACACTCGCGAGGGTGTCATACTTCATAATTTATTATCATACTCGCTAAAAAAAGAACATTAGTAACCTAAACGGTAACCGAAGATTTAGTCTGTACGTTTACCAACATAAAAATACATGTCAAAAACTAAAACTCATTTAAAATTGTACCATATTTCGTATGCCGTACGAGTCATTTGTTGACTTGGACGGCGTTCTAGGTTGATTTGGTTGCAATTCATTAGGTGGTTTTTTTTTTGATGAATGGTAAAAGGAAGTTTAGGGTCATATTTGGTTTTATGCAGATTTTAGTTTTTTAGGCACTGGTCCCACCGCGAGCTAGTAAGCTATGAGCTATCGGCTATAAACACGAACAAAAGATAAGCACTCCCGTGTAAATAAAAGAGACACGGCGATATTTATAGTTACTCGCCCAGCGGTGAGCTATAAATATCGCCGTGTCTCTTTTATTTACACGGGAGTGCTTATCTTTTGTTCGTGTTTATAGCCGATAGCTCATAGCTTACTAGCTCGCGGTGGGACCAGTGCCTTACCTATGTACTTCGGTTTAAAATGTATTAATTTTAAAGTTAGCAGTAATATCTGAAAACGTATTATCGTACGGTTATTGTAATAATAATAATAAAATAAATAGGTAGGGCACCGTTTTAGTCCCTTAAAAAGCGGCACTAATTTATTGTAGAATCCGTCTAAGCTAACTTTACATCGATTTGAATAAAACAAAGTATTAGTGAGTGAGTGTCTTTAAACGACGTATTTTCATAAAAATTTGGTAATTATTATGACATCGCCACAATTTGTCATAGCAAATGCCCTGCAGAGTTAGCATGGTCCTATTTTAGATATTTTTTAATAGTTTTATAAGTTATTAATAAACGTAAGTATTAGGTATGTATAGAACTTGAACTTGCAGTACCTAATATTTATATCTTTATAGTGGTATAATTTAGGTACCCACCTAATTGGTTAGTAAATTTTTGAAAGAAAAAGCAATAAAAGCTTTGAGCTATAAATCGTATCAGGTTTTACTTTACGTAGTACGTATTTCGTTAATACGTTTATTTTGTTCTAGTAGTACTTACTTAATATTAAATTGCAATGCGGTGATGCCCCATGTCCTTCGTAAAGGACAAATCCAGTATACGGACCCGCGCGATACATCACTGAGAAAACGCCCATAAGTACTAGCCCTCGGCTCTTGGTAACGTGAGATGGCGCCGCCGCTGCATGTACAAAAACCGGGCAAGTGCGAGTCGGACTCGCGCACAAAGGGTTCCGTACCATAATGCAAAAAAAAAACAAACCAAAAAAAAGCAAAAAGAAAACGGTCACCCATCCAAGTACTGACCCCTCCCGACGTTGCTTAACTTTGGTCAGAAATCACGTTTGTTGTATGGGAGCCCCATTTAAATCTTTATTTTATTCTGTTTTTAGTATTTGTTGTTATAGCGGCAACAGAAATACATCATCTGTGAAAATTTCAACTGTCTAGCTATCACGGTTCGTGAGATACAGCCTGGTGACAGACGGACGGACGGACGGACGGACGGACGGACGGACGGACAGCGAAGTCTTAGTAGATAATAGGGTCCCGTTTTACCCTTTGGGTACGGAACCCTAAAAACTTACATCCTTGTCGTAATACCATTTTTATCCTTTTTTTTATGTGAACTATGAATTATGGTTAGCGGGGTTGACAGCGTTTTTTTGGTCTTGTTGTCGACGTTGAGTGTCGTAGTTGTATACCTACATTTGTTGTGATTATGACACTGCAGATTAAAGTATGGTCAAGGAACTTCATTTCAGTACTATTTCGTACCTTGTCGTAGTGACAATCAATAGTGTGAGGACGAGGACCCTATAGTGTAAACAACATTATTTGCGGTATTTGACGTCTGTCACTCACAACAGCAATACTACGTAAAATGTCTTGCACATCGAAATCACAAAGGAAAACAACTGCACTGCGAACGTTTACGTTCTACGTCTTTTTTTTTTAATTTTAGGGTTGGCCGGACACCACCGTCATGAATCGGTAGTCGTCTAAATAAATCGATATGAATTTTTCATTTTTCTTTTAATAAAAATAAGGAAAAGGTGGATAATTAACTGTAAATATGGATATATTTATCGTCACTTAACAGACAACAAATTTGACACAGAAATAACATAAATAAACTTTAAAATAGATCCCCAGTTAGTTTCAATTGTAAGTGTGACAAAATAAGGGGGTGCCCTTTGGAAAATCAAGGAAAAAATGTTTTTTGAACCACCCTAACAGTCAGCTGCAGTGAGAGGTGATTAGACCCGCATACAATAAGTGTGCAGGGGTCACCCAGCTAAGGAGAAATTCTGAAAACTTCATTTTTAGGGTTCCGTCCGTACCCGAAGGGTAAAAACGGGACCCTATTACTAAGACCGCTGGAGCGGAGTCTTCGCTGTCCGTCTGTCTAGGCTATATGTCATGAACCGTGCTAGCTAGTCAGTTGAAATTTTCACAGATGATGTATTTCTGTTGCCGTTATAATATTAAATACTAAAAACTGAATATAATAAATATTTAAGTGGAGATCCCATAACAAACGTGTATTTTTGCCGTTTTTTTGCGTAATGGTACGGAACCCTTCGTGCACGAGTCCGACTCGCACTTGGCCGGTTTTTTTAGTTAAATTATTGTTACAAGAGCCCTTCAACGTGCACACTAGCGCCACAGCTATAGTACATTACTACAGAGGCCGGGACAAAAGGGGTTGCTGGCCGAAGACATATAGATAGGATACGCAATAGCATGCATACGCGATAGCATACGGATAGGTCTAAGGCCGACAACCCCTATTCACGCCGAGGTATGTATAGTGCTTTTCTCAAACATGCAATGAAATAAATAAAATAAAAAATCCACGCAACCCAAGTTTTATTTATAGAAAAAACTAAAAGTAAACTACACCCAAAATATAACTAACACGTACATCTTTATCACGCGTATGTTTTACACGAGTCGTGTATTTTTACTACCCGTATATTTTCATGTATCTTAGATTTTTTCGCTTTGTATCCGTCTGACTGTCGTTTTCGTCACATACGTTTACATAGTCTTTCATGTTGATATCATGTTTCACATACATCGTTGCTTTATGCATGGAGTAAATAAGTATAATTTCCACAGTGTTGACGATTTTGTAGTTACGTTCATTTCTTTAAAATATGCCACAAAACTGTTTCTAACAAACTGTAAGCCATTTTTCTTAGTTTCTCAAATAATAAAATTGCCATAAGCAACCATATACATACTTCGTCTTTGCTTGGCGGCAGAGGCAGCAAGTTATTTAAAACTAGCTGTTGCCCGCGACTTCGTCCGCGTGGAATCTTATCTTCAACATTTTACATCTTTAGTACCGTAAAATGGGGTAAGTTGGGTGAAATTTGACTTTCAAACCTCGATGAAATTTTATTTTTACATGTGAAAACTGAATGGTGTATATAATACGTGGTTCGGACGTTTGTATTTTAGTTTGTATTTTATTTTGGGTAGTTCCATTTAATAACTTTGACGATAAAGAGGAAAACCCACCTCACCCCGTAGTGCCTCGTATTTGGGGTGAGAGGATTTTTCATACAAAGGTGATTTTGGAAGATTGTCGGATCGATTTTTTTTTATTATGCGTATTACTATAGCCCCATTTTAAATTGGAATACATTATTTTTGTAGCAGGAGCCTTAAAATCCCTTCTCACCCCCCTCTCAAACCTTCTCTCCCCATTCATAACCCAACTCTCCCCGCGAAACCTACTCACCCCGTTTTACGGTACCTATAATTTTCATATCCAAGCAATGTTGAAATTAAGTACTTTTCTTTTTTAGCAAGTTGTATGAAGTTTTAAGTCAAGTGGATTTTGATGTTGGTGCTGAAATTACTTTTCTTGTATTCTCATAATAGGTACCTCTACCTACTCGTATGCCCTTATACAAAGATTCAGGTTCCGCACTCACAGAATATCTGATCTCCATACAAACTTTCAACCCCTTTCTCACCACCTTGGGGGATGATTTTCAAAAATGCTTGAATTAGTTTTCATGTTTTTTTTAATTTAATACCCTTTCTTTGCAAAAAGTTCAAGTTCCTAGCTAAAAATTAAATTTACACCCCAAGACGAACATTCAACCCCTTAGGGGTTGAATTTCCAAAAACTTTGCAATTACATACTTTTTTTTGTAATCGGCTATTATGTCTTTCTAAGAAGTTTGAAAGCATTTGTAATGGATTCAAACTTTGAACCCCATTTTAACCCTGTTAGGGGATGAATTTTACAAATCGCTGAAATCACTTTGATTGTCTTCTAATAATATCCCCAAATACAAAGATTCAAATCCCGCGCTCGAAAAAATGTATGATATCCATACAAACTTTCAACCCCTTTTTCACCAGCTTAGGGGATGAATTTTCAAAAACGCTGAAATTAGTTTTCTTGTATTTTAATTTAAAACGTTTTTAAAAAGTTTCAAGTTCCTTGCTTAAAATAAAATTTGCTCCCGCAGACGAACTTTCATCCCCCTTTTAACCCCCTTAAGGGTTGAAATTCCAAAAACGATGCAATTTTTTTTTTTTGTAATCGGCTATTATGCCTTTCTAAGAAGTTTCAAAACCATTTGTCATGGATTCAAACTTTCAACCCTTTTTTAACCCTGTTAGGGGATGAAATTTACAAAACGCTGAAATTACTTTTCCTGTCTTCTAATAATATCCCTAAATACAAAGATTCAAGTCCCACACTCGAAAAAATGTTTGATATCCATACAAACTTTCAACCCCTTTTTCATCACCTTAGGGGATGAATTTTCAAAAACGCTGAAATTAGTTTTCTTGTATTTTAATAATATATCTTTTAACGAAGTTTCAAATTCCTAACTCAAAAGAAAACTTTAACCCATACAAACTTTCTTCCCCTTTTTAACCCTGTTAGGGGATGAATTTTACAAAACGCTGAAATTACTTTTATTGTCTTCTAATAATATCCCCAAATACAAAGATTCAAGTCCCGCGCTCGAAAAAAAATTTGATATCCATACAAACTTTCAACCCCTTTTTCACCACCCTGAGGGATGAATTTTCTAAAACGCTGAAATTAGTTTTCTTGCATTTGAATTTGATACTTTTTTACAAAGTTTCAAGTTCCTAGCTTAAAATAAAATTTGCACCCGAAGACGAACTTTCATCCCCTTTTTAACCCCCTTAGGGGTTGAATTTCCAAAATCGTTGCAATCACTTTTTTTTGTAATCAGCTATTATGCCTTTTTAAGAATTTTCAAAGCATTTGTAATGGATTAAAATTTTCAACCCCTTTTTAACCCTGTTAGGGGATGAATTTTACAAAACGCTGAAATTACTTTTCCTGTCGTCTAATAATATCCCTAAATACAAAGATTCAACTCCACCACTCGAAAAAATTTATGATATCCATACAAACTTTCAACCCCTTTTTCACCACCTTAGGGGATGAATTTACAAAAACGCTGAAATTAGTTTTCTTGTATTTTAATAATATATCTTGTTACGAAGTTTCAAATTCCTAGCTTAAAAGAAAACTTTAACCCCATACAAACTTTCATCCCCTTTTTAACCCCCTTAGGGGTTGAATTTGTCAAAATCGCTTCTTATCTCTTGTACACTTTATGAATGCAACCTGGTGTGCAAATTTCAACTTTCTGGCTTTTGTAGTTTCGGCTCTGTGTTGATGAATCAGTCAGTCAGTCAGTCAGTCAGTCAGTCAGGACACTTGCATTTATATATATAGATCAATTCTGCTTACGCTGCCAATTCTAACTCCTACGATTACAATTAATATTAATTTCATTATTTCGTCGGAACTCATATTAAAGAATATCACCAACAATCAAAAATTAACAACGCACCATAAATCCAATAAAACAGAAATACAGAATGAAAATTTTTCAACTTTGCCTCCATAACAATTTAAAAAAAATAACTACGCGTGTTTGAGTAGACCTTTCTACCGCTAACGTTTAGATGAAATATTTTAAATGTTTTTATTAGTGTAGTTATATTTATAATTTAAAATTATAGAATTTAGTTTATAGTGTTATTTAATATGTTCATGTTGATGTTATACAAATAAAACTGCAAATTATAGCAAACATTGTTTTTTGTTTTTTTTTTTATAGGCGTAGTGGCAGAGTGTCATTACGAACCATAAAGCAAATACTGCCTCTAGTTTTTTTTTAAATGGATGAATGCCACGATGCTGTGTCACAAATATCTGTGAAATGGAAATTAAAAAAGAGGACTTTGCCGGCCTAGGCCTGCAAGATTTGTATGAAATTCCATTAACGACCTCTTGTCCTAGCCGCACCTGAAATGTCATACTTCGCAGCCTATTATAAGAAACCAGACATCAATATTTCATAGCATGTTTGAGAAAAATAATTTTAAAGAAAAATATTGAAATTAGGGGGCCGCTACGTACTGTATTGTGTATTTAAGTACCTTTTGAATACATCAAACTAGTTTTGTGTTGCTCGTTTCGTCGATCTACGAACTCATAACAAAAACAGTATACAATACAGTACGTAGCGGCCCCCTTTTTTCAATATCTTTCGTCAAATTTAAATAATCACGATTATTTAGCTGTGGCGCTAGTGTGCACGTTGAAGGGCTCATAAGGATACCGGAATGTGGGTATGAATAAATGCACAAAGGTACATTTTTCATAATACAACTGAAATTACTGAATACTTGTGATTCCATTCCGTACCGAAATCAAATAAAATTTAGTAAATTAAAAAATGTAGTGCTTGCAATTTTTCCTAAAATGGCCCAGTTTAGAATTACAAAACGCTATTTAACTCCGTCACCCTTCATAAAAACTAACCTAAACTACGTAAAACAAGTAAAAAAACCATGACTTTTAAGCGCACTTGAAACTTAGTAACCATAAAAATCGCCAGGAATTCCGAATCTCAAACGTACCGACCGTGCGTCCTGCTGTCAATCCAAAAAGGTAGTTACGAAGGACATTTGGTGGGACATACGGCTTTTTGTTGAGACGAGCGGCTGTTCTCCTGTTGCGAACACCATTCGTCAACGTTCGTTAATTTTGTGAAATCTGACTTTTTAACCGGGTTCGGGATAAAAACAGACGGCCGCGGTGAAAGCTGGTGCAGTTTAATGCCTTAATTATATATGCCAATATGTACCTGCCTGCCTCACGCTTGAAATGATGGTTCCTTTCACAGTTTCTTTAAGTTTATGGTTTGGTTGAGCGTAATTTTAAAATACTTGAAAAATATGTTTTACTTAGGCATTTCTATTAATAGAACGTTACATTTCTAGATATATAAATGAAAGTGTCACTTCCACAAAATATCTACAAATCATTTACGTGACTCCATATAAAAATTAATTGTCATGGGGACCATTCTACGACACGATATTGTGCAATAACGAAAGGTATACCTTTTTTTTTTCTTTTTTTTTTGACGGAGTGGGAATGCATTTACGCACGGTATGTGGGACTCGCCTCTCCTTGTCCCTCTCTTGGCGATAGGGGGGGGGGGGGGGAGAATTTGGCCCTACCCTCTCTAAACCCACTCCGGCGTTTCACCCTCTTTGCCGTTCGTGAGGGCGCACTGGGTGCACTCGGTGACATTACGAAAGGTATGCCTACCCGTTATAAGTAGGTAATTTGTATATTTAAAAGAAATACGTTACGTGGGAATGTAGCCAGCCTTATGGGCATCCTTCCGCAGGGGACAGATCTGGGGGACCTAAGGTAGGTGGGTAAGTTTTATTTGTTTATTTTATTAGTTTTAGTTTTAATTTATTTAGTTTATACCTACTTAATTTTAATAATAGTTTGTATAAGTTTCGTTATTGTAGAAAACCACTAAATTATAAAGGTGAAGTAACTCATTATCATTTATATAGGTATACCTACCTAGAGCATATAATAGTGTGTAACTACACTACCTTGCATCCCCACATAATATGTGCGTAGTGATAATATCGTAAAAATATTAGATTAATACAAAGTTTAAGAAAATTGGTATGTTACACCAAATTAAAAAAAAAATTATGTACTTATACCATCTCATACTTATATACATTTATTCGGGCTATTAATTCGTGCAATACTTTTCAAAAAGTTAAAGGTATAACGAGCGCTTTTACGCAGTCATCGTACTGCCTACGGTATATTCGTTGTGACATCCCTGTTGCGTGAGTGTGCCAGTTTTTCCAGATTGCTCCTTGCACCGAGTGCAGGCGACGTGCACGGTGCACTCCCATAACCAGACCCCGTTATCGATGTTGCATTTTAGCAAAGCTATCTGTCCTTCTTCTTCCTCGCATTATTCCGGCATTTTGCCACGGCTTATGGGAGCCTGGGGTCCGCTTGGCAACTAATCCCAAGAATTGACGTAGGCACTAGTTTTTAGAAAGCGATTGCCATCTGACCTTCCAACCCAGAGGGGAAACTACACTAGGACTTATTAGGATTTGTCCGGTTTCCTCAAGATGTTTTTCCTTCACCGCAAAGCTACTGGTAAATATCAAATGATATTTGTTACATAAGTTCCGAAAAACTCATTGGTACGAGCCGGGGATTGAACCCGCGACCTCCGGATTGAAAGTCGCACGATCTTACCGCTAGGCCACCAGCGCTTATCTACAGCAAAACTATCTGCCCTGATGAAACCTAATTTCATTGAGGGTCCTTGGTGTCCAACTTCGCCCGAATAAAATACTGATACTGATACTTTGGGTAACTCCAGCCAGCAGATCCTGCAACAAGGGGTAATCCATTAATTACATCACACGTTTAGGGGGAGGGAGGGGGTCAAGAAAATGTGACATATTGTGACATGGGGGAGGGGGAGACACAAACTTTGGACGTCACTTTAACTTCATCAGTAACCGAAAATTTATTTAAATTATTTTATTCGCTGTACATTTAAATACCTAACAAGTTTTTAAAACGATAATCGTATTTATTCGTTTAATTTTTTTTCTTAAGCAGTTCTAGGTTATAAAATTACTAATATTTATACAGTCAAAAATATTTTGATAAAATATTAATAATACTTAGGTACTTACTTAATTCAATTTGGCGATTTCGTAGAAAAAATGTGACGTCACACTAGGGGGGAGGGGTTTGCTAAATGTGACCAAGTGTGACAAGGAGGGGGGGGAGGGGTCAAAAACCTAGAAATTCGTGTGACGTAATTAATGGATGACCCCCAAGGACTAGGAAGAGGAGACTACAAAGGTGAGGCTGTTTTGGTACAAAGTAGCACTGAAGGCTCGCATGACTCTGCTGATTCAACCTAAGCGGCAGCGATCATCTGATAAAGTCACCTCACACCGGCTAAGCCTCAAACGCGAAATCAAACAAACATTCCTTTATTATCTATTTGCAACCTCTTTGACATAATCTTATTGCAAATCCTGACTAGTCACCTATTGTATCAATCGCTTAGTGAGAGTGACCACTAAGCGATTGATACGGTTTTAACACCCCCTGGCACTGACTAATGTCATCGACTTGGTTTAACACCCCCTGGCACTGAATAAAGTCACCGACTTGGTTTAAACCCCCCTGGCACTGAATAAAGTCACCGATTTGGTTTAAACCCCCCTGGCACTGAATAAAGTCACCGATTTGGTTTAACATCTCCTGGCACTGATTAATGTCATCGACTTGGTTTAACACCCCCTGGCACTGAATAAAGTCACCGACTTGGTTTAACACCCCCTGGCACTGACTAAAGTCACCGACTTGGTTTAACACCCCCTGGCACTGACTAAAGTCACCGACTTGGTTTAACACCCCCTGGCACTGACTAATGTCATCGACTTGGTTTAACACCCCCTGGCACTGACTAAAGTCACCGACTTGGTTTAACACCCCCTGGCACTGACTAAAGTCATCAACTTGGTCTAACACCCCCTGGCACTGACTAAAGTCACCGACTTGGTTTAACACCCCCTGGCATTGAATAAAGTCACCGATTTGGTTTAACATCTCCTGGCACTGATTAATGTCATCGACTTGGTTTAAACCCCCCTGGCACTGAATAAAGTCACCGATTTGGTTTAACATCTCCTGGCACTGATTAGTGTCATCGACTTGGTTTAACACCCCCTGGCACTGAATAAAGTCACCGACTTGGTTTAACACCCCCTGGCACTGACTAAAGTCACCGACTTGGTTTAACGCCCCCTGGCACTGACTAAAGTCACCGACTTGGTTTAACACCCCCTGGCACTGACTAATGTCATCGACTTGGTTTAACACCCCCTGGCACTGACTAAAGTCACCGACTTGGTTTAACACCCCCTGGCACTGACTAAAGTCATCAACTTGGTTTAACACTCCCTGGCACTGACTAAAGTCACCGACTTGGTTTAACACCCCCTGGCACTGAATAAAGTCACCGATTTGGTTTAACATCTCCTGGCACTGATTAATGTCATCGACTTGGTTTAACACCCCCTGGCACTGAATAAAGTCACCGACTTGGTTTAACACCCCCTGGCACTGACTAAAGTCACCGACTTGGTTTAACACCCCCTGGCACTGACTAAAGTCACCGACTTGGTTTAACACCCCCTGGCACTGACTAATGTCATCGACTTGGTTTAACACCCCCTGGCACTGACTAAAGTCACCGACTTGGTTTAACACCCCCTGGCACTGACTAAAGTCATCGACTTGGTTTAACACCCCCTGGCACTGACTAAAGTCACCGACTTGGTTTAACACCCCCTGGCACTGAATAAAGTCACCGACTTGGTTTAACACCCCCTGGCACTGACTAATGTCATCGACTTGGTTTAACACCCCCTGGCACTGAATAAAGTCATCGACTTGGTTTAACACCCCCTGGCACATACTAAAGTCACCGACTTGGTTTAACACCCCCTGGCACTGACTAATGTCATCGACTTGGTTTAACACCCCCTGGCACTGACTAAAGTCATCGACTTGGTTTAACACCCCCTGGCACTGACTAAAGTCATCGACTTGGTTTAACATCCCCTGGCACTGACTAAAGTCATCGACTTGGTTTAACACCCCCTGGCACTGAATAAAGTCATCGACTTGGTTTAACACCCCCTGGCACATACTAAAGTCACCGACTTGGTTTAACATCCCCTGGCACTGACTAAAGTCACCGACTTGGTTTAACACCCTCTGGCACTGAATAAAGTCACCGACTTGGTTTAATATCCCCTGGCACTGATTAATGTCATCGACTTGGTTTAACACCCCCTGGCACTGACTAATGTCATCGACTTGGTTTAACACCGCCTGGCACTGAATAAAGTCACCGACTTGGTTTAACACCCCCTGGCACTGACTAATGTCATCGACTTGGTTTAACACCGCCTGGCACTGAATAAAGTCACCGACTTGGTTTAATATCCCCTGGCACTGATTAATGTCATCGACTTGGTTTAACACCCCCTGGCACTGACTAATGTCATCGACTTGGTTTAACACCGCCTGGCACTGAATAAAGTCACCGACTTGGTTTAACACCCCCTGGCACTGACTAAAGTCACCGAATTGGTTTAACACCCCCTGGCACATACTAAAGTCATCGACTTGGTTTAACACCCCCTGGCACATACTAAAGTCATCGACTTGGTTTAACACCCCCTGGCACATACTAAAGTCACCGACTTGGTTTAACACCCCCTGGCACATACTAAAGTCACCGACTTGGTTTAACACCCCCTGGCACATACTAAAGTCATCGACTTGGTTTAACACCCCCTGGCACTGACTAAAGTCATCGACTTGGTTTAACACCCCCTGGCACTGACTAAAGTCACCGACTTGGTTTAACATCCCCTGGCACTGACTAAAGTCATCGACTTGGTTTAACGACCTGACGAGTGGCGAAAGACCGGGGGGCCTACGCCCAGCAGTGGGACACAATATAGGCTACTAAAAAAAATATCTACCTAATGTTTTTGATAGTTATTGTAAAGAATATAAAAAAGATAGTCCATCAAAACGCCACGTTCAGAACGGTTCTACTGTTGTAATTTGCATGACCACTAGTTATTACCGCTCTCATACAAACACACACCCACACATACATACACTCAGCCACTCACACTCACTCATACATTCAGTCTGGGAGGCCTTTTCCAACTCTCATAACCTCATCATAATTTATTTGAATGAAAAAAAGGAAACTAATAGACTATATTTGCAAAGCGCTTCATCAGTGATACAGTGATACAGTGATACAGTGATACAGTGATACAGTACATCCAAAGTCTTAAAGGGCAGCGCACTTGCAACCCCTCTGGTATTGGAGGTGTCCATGGGCGACAGTTATTGCGTACCATTAGGCGATTCATCTCTTCATTTGCCTCGAGGTGCACATAATATAGTCATACTGAGTACCTTTTAGTGTTAGATCAACAGCGAAAACGCGAATATATTTACAAGCTTTTATTTAGTTTCACTGTCCCTCTTCGCGGTTTTAGAAATAGCTGAAAATTTGCATACATTTGTAAGTTGAGTGACAATGCAATATCTAATCAATATATTATCGAGCTGATCTGATGAGGGAGATCTGAGACAAGAGGTGGAGATAGAAACTCTGTGATAAAACAACGCAGCCTATAATTGTGTTTGGAGTGGTTTGAATTGTCTCGATGAGTATTATACTACCTATTAGTTGCCTGTGGAAAGAAATGTATCATATTTTAATTAAGTTAAGATTTGTAAAATAAGCATCTGCCTCGTGATGGAACGGGTGCATGATGATTTGATGAAACAATCAGAGTTTACAGCGAGCCATCTCGTAAATCATGACGTTATTGTCTTACGGGACCGATGCAAGATGGCCAGCTGTTACACCAATTTTAAAAAGATATAAAAGATAACAGGTATTTATTCGTGGCAATCACAAAACATGTACGAACATGTACAGACCACAAAAGCAGAGAAATGAAACATGAAATAAGTATACGCCAATGAGTAACGTAAATGTTAAATGAAACAGTGGTCAGCAATTAAGGAAATGTCCTTAATTGCTGACCACTGTTTCATTTAACATTTAACACCCCCACACTTGGTTTAACACCCCCGTACCCCCCCCCCCCCCCGTACGGTGTGAGTAGGTAATAATCCCTAATAGGCCAGTCATATTAGATTTTTTCAGAAATTAATTCCCTTAATACTTTCAGTTGGTTCAAAATTAGTGTAAACTGTAATCTGAATTTGCTCCATTCGATATTCCAGGAGTTGTGGAATTTTTTTGGGTATCATTCAGAATTTTCCTTGTGTTCATAAACGGTACATCCAATAGAAAATTTGCTCTAATCGTGATAAAAACTTGACATCTGAGGATCCGAAAGGTACTTTAATATGAATTCTTAGTCAAAGATTATAAAAAATGGCCGCCACTTTGAATTACTTTCAATTGTACTTTTCTTTTGTATCTTTTTACTGAGGTGAGCCAATAAAGAGTACCTATTATATCTATATATCTATTTTTTTTGTATAATCGTGTTAAAATCCTAAAACTTTTTTCATCTTTGACTGATCTACAAAAATCTTGCTGGTAGTGACATTTTAATTGATGGTAGGTTCCTTCAACAACCAATGGTTTTGTCAATCCAAGGTAAAATATATCTCCCAAGGCCCCCAACATTTTTATCCACACCTCCTGGGATGGAGCAAACTCGGATTATACGCATTTAGGACTAAATGAAGGTATTAAAATAATTTCCAGTTTTCTGGGAATTAATTCCTCAAAACGTTTTTTTGGATCTAACTTGAACAGGAACTTTCTAAGTGGAACCTTGCATAAGAATTTTCCTTAAGAATGTTTTTTAAGTTCTACAACTTACACAATGCTATCTTCAATAGTAATTAAGACAAATTCGCGTACGGTGTGACTGGAACCCACGTTAATAATTATCGTTAACTACTTGTACCGTCTGCCCACATTCCTGGTTCCACCCGCAGTAAACCTAACTGACGGCTCCGAGCAAATAACACGGGCCAGGCGCCTGTTCATATTCCATTACTGTTTTCAATTGCCTACGTTTTAATCATGTTTGTGCTGCGTGCCTAAAAATAAGCTAACCTTACGGGTCCAGCGTTAAAAATTTCAGGATTCTGCCCAATGTTCAGAAATAAGGACACCATTTTCTGGTTGTGGCGGTCTCGGTATCTTGATAATCAGTGCCTCCAATGTAAAAGGGTTAAAGTCGAGCTTGCCCAAAGTACACATTTTTCCAGTATAATGTTTATTTCATGATATCGTATATACTTACATCTTTTGTGTTGGCACTCACATCCCTACGACTTCTAGTTGCTGAGATATCAATTGTGCAAAAGGGTTAAAGTTTGCCAACAACTGCCTAAGAAAAAAAAGAGCACTAACAACTCACTCGAAACTGCAGTATACTTCTGTAGACTTTTATGACCAATGCCTAGATTTAAATTATATAAGAGAATTGCGATTAGTGTACACTTGAAAAAATAGTTAAAACTGGTTCTCGCAGATGATTAGCGATTTTATAAAATACGAGTGGGTTATGAAGGAATAATTATATTCTTTTCATAGTTTATTTCATAAGGTGTACCTACAACCTTAAGGCGATAGTGGACGACAGCGAGAATGGCCAAGTCATTATACGAATTAAAAATTAAAGATATCTTATTGATACGGTTTAACGACCCCTGGCACTGACTAAAATAACCGACTTGGTTTCACATAACATCTTAAAACTTGTTTGTAGTAGAAGAATTGCATTGCGAGACTTGCATCTTTTTACATGTAATGTTTTTGATGGTCTATTATACGGGCCGAGTTATCGACCTGACATTCTTCGTCTCAATCTGAGCTCATAAACAACAAACAAAACCGAATTTTACACATGTTAAGGGCCCGGCTATTAACATTTAACGTTATGATAGTGTTTAGGGTCCCGCGAGTAATTTGTTCACTACTGAGGCTTCACAGTCAATAACTATTAAATTAAGTAAATTAAAAACCCCCTGCACATTATGCCAAAAAAATCCATTACCAAAAATGCCTTAAGTATACATTATTTTGGTAAAGAGCTGATACTCGTCAAAGGATGGATCGAGTTCTATTAAACATAGCTAAAAACCACAGCTAGAAAACTCGCGTTCACGTAAAAAACCCATCGAAATCGACCCATCAGTTGGAAAGCTACGATGCCACAGATAGACATAAATAAAACCCCTCTTTTTGCGTCGGGGGTTAATAGTACATTATTTTCGAGGCTCGGAAGTAGCTACTTGCAGGCTGATAATTCGTTTTATGGCTCCTCTTCACGTTGGGCCAACGCCAACGCCAACGAGGGACGCATTTATGCTTTAGAGGGAGTAAGTGATATTGCTTTCTCATTCTACCACATCGCTGTGTCCCTCGTTGGCGTTGGCGTTGGCCCAACCTGAAGAGGAGCCATTAAACGGACGACCTTGGGAGTCCGTTTAATTGTATCCGAAGCCAGCAAGTAGCTTTCCAGCCGAGTCATATATAGTGCTTTTCTCAAAAATGGTGCCAGAAATATAAATATCACAGAAATATTTTACAAAAGCAACGTTCTTACGTATATATTTTCACAGAAAAAAGCCCTTGCCGCCTTTTTATATTTTTAATAAAAAAATAGAAGTGTATTTTTCTGCCGAAAATACGCCAAGTGATTAGTACCGCGACTATTTAGCTGTCTCAAATAGGTTGGCGTCGCCAACCTATTTGAGACAGCTAAATAGTCGCGGTACTAATCATCTGTTTGGTGGTTTAATGGGCCTGTGCTAGGGATTGCAATCCGGACTGGTTTTGAATCCGGCCGGATCCGGCCGGATTTTGGCCTCAATCCGGCGGATCCGGCCGGATCCGGCCGGATTGGTATTGCGGATAAAAAATTCATCAAGTCACGTATTTTATCATGTTTTTAGCGTTATATGCGAAGTTAAGGATATTTTTTAATGGATTAATAAAACGGGTGTCTTAACAGGAGACCTAGGCTCTCCGAAACATGTCGCGCGAGTGATTAAAAACAAGTGAGTCTAAACCGTAAATTATTCAATGTTAGTATGTTTCACAACAGTTTAATTCGATGACGGCTGTTTTAAGTTTCAAAAATCAACGTTTTCATTACTTAACCACAAATAAAATCTTCTTTTTCTCTTAAAATATCTATAGCCCAACCCACATTTCCAACAAAAAGGTGCTCTCAATTCAACCATTTTAGTTTTAGCAAACAAAATCAATAAACGTGTATACCTATACAAGTACATTTAGTATCATAATAATAACAAAATAACATATAAATAATTATAATAAATAAATATGGTTTTTTATAATGTGTTTATATGTATTTTTTATTGTTTTGTAAGTGTTTTTATATTTTACTTTTATATTCATATTATAAAAATACCTAACTTAAGAAGAAAAATGAATAAAGATAATAAATATTATAGGACATTTTTACACAAATTGACTAAGCCCCACGGTAAGCTCAAGAAAGCTTGTGTTGTTGGTACTCAGACAACGATATATAATATACAAATACTTAAAATTAAATACATAGAAAGCAACGATGACTCAGGAACAAATATCTGTGCTCATCACACAAATAATTGTCCTTACCGGGATTCGAAAACCCAGGATCGCGGCTCCACAGGCAGGATCACTACCCACTGGCTAGGTCAGACCGGTCGTCAAAAGTCAACATATATTTCTCTATTTAATTTTATAAATATTTATTCATTATATTTTAAATGTAGGTAACACTTATTATAAGTAGGCTAAAATGGTTTGTACAAAATAAAACGAAAGAACATGTACATTAAATTACAATGTAACAACACAATAAATTGAATATAAACCAATCCAGTACTTACGGTGCACGGAAATCTCACGACACATATTTCGTCGGCTAGAAGACTGGCGTCAACTAACAAACAAGTTGTTGTGTTGCTGTTTGCGAGCGAGAAAATTCCAATACTGGCGAGAATTTTAAATTTTAGCAGTGTTTTAAGCTGTTATTTTATATTTTAGCGCTTTATTTCACTTTACCGGATCCGGGACCGGATCCGGTGAATTTTGCCGGATCCGGTATCATGAAAAATGTGCCGGATCCGGCCGGATTACCGGATCCGCCGGACCAGATTGCAATCCCTAGCCTGTGCCTTCATTTGATATGGCCATTTCAACATTTAAAAAGTTTGGAACTCGACAAATAATGGAATTTGTATGCAACATTGCAGTCCCAAAATCGAGACTGCAATGCTTTTAACTATTTAATTTTTGACTGACCATAAACTACGCGCTTCGCGACTTATTTTTTAGATGGCAAAGTCGACTTTGTCGTCCATTTTTGAGAAAAAAAATATAAATATATCAACACATAAGTGAACTTTTCCTTGTAAACAACTTTTAAAATCAGTATTGGCAGGAACCTGGATTCTTTAAACCGACTTCCAAATCTCAAATGGAGGAGGTTATACTTAAAAAATTCGGTTGTATGTTTTATTTAATGTTTGTCACTCCATATCTCCGTCATTACTGGACCGATTTTAAAAAATCTGTTTTTGATTAGATGTATTTGCATAGAAGTTGGTCTCGTTTTTGTCAAATCCCAATTCTGGTGATGGAATCCATGAGGAAACGAAGGAAGTTCTCAAATCTTAAAGGTATCCATATAGTGACTGGTAGGTTGACTGGTAGAGAATGCTTTTGGCATTAAGTCCGCCTTTTGTACGATAAGTTTTCTTTTGTGCAATAAAGTTTAAATAAATAAATAAATAAATAAATAGTGATTTTTGTGTTTTTATCAACAAATCAAGCATATTAGACACAAAAAAGTGACATTTGATGAAGTGGAACTGCTGATGATGATCAGAACGGAACTCTTCAACGACGCATAGTTCACGTTTAGTGATTTATCCTCTTCGTCATGTTTGTCAAGTTAAGTTTTTAAGCCACATTTTTGTCAAGCTCGATTTCTGATGATGGGATCCATGAGGAATCGAGGGCACTCCTCAAATCTTAAAGGCATGCGTATAGAGATTTATGTATTATCATCAGAATATAAAGCATTTACATTCAAAACTGTCGCATCTGATGAAGTGGAACTGCTGGTGATGACCAGAACAGAACTCTTCAACGACGCATAGCACACGTTTGGATTTTTTGGATTAGGTTAAACATGTGACGAAGTGGATTAGGTAGGTACTATATCTGGTGATCAGTTAAATACCAGCCAATAATTGATATGGCATTTCAAACTGTTTTGAGAAGTTGGTTATTTTTCTATTAAAAATTATTTGAGTAGGCATACATTTGAAAAACTGGACTCATCTCGACGAAAAAAAAAACTTCCGAGTCTTTGAAGTCCCAAGTCGAGTCGTTTATTGAGTTTTTTTAAAGCGCAACTCAAAAGGACTCGAGTCTCCGAATAAAGACGCCGGAAACAATTAAGTAGGTACGTTTTTCGAAATACATATGTACCTACTAGTAGCAGTAAAGAAAGTAAGCGTTATAAATAAGACAATGCATTTTGTTATTTTTTTATAAAATTTGGGTTTTCTGAATACAACTCAAGTCTCTAAAACTCGGGTCTCTAACAAGTTGAAAAAACCCGAGGTTCGATTTAATCATATGAATCAGAAAAAGTCGTGTCAGGCGAGTCTTACAGCGGAGAACTCAAAAGACTCAAATCTTAAGGTTAAGGTAAGTTAACAATACGGAACCCCCAATTCGAACTTCCACCATGATATTATTTTTTAATTCTCGTTTCTCGCAGCAATCAAAGTAAACAATCAACATTTATAGCATACCTACCTAACAGACTCCTATCTCGGCCACTGCCAATAAACGCTTTTGAGAGACCGTATAATTGTGGGGCCATAAACCCTAAGCTTCGGGTTTTCATGTGAACTAACCATAGGAAAAAAAACCGGGCAAGTGCGAGTCGGACTCGCGCACGAAGGGTTCCGTACCACAATGCAAAAAAAACAAAAAAGCAAAAAAAAAACGGTCACCCATCCAAGTACTGACCCCTCCCGACGTTGCTTAACTTTGGTCAAAAATCACGTTTGTTGTATGGGAGCCCCATTTAAATCTTTATTTTATTCTGTTTTTAGTATTTGTTGTTATAGCGGCAACAGAAATACATCATCTGTGAAAATTTAAACTGTCTAGCTATCACGGTTCGTGAGATACAGCCTGGTGACAGACGGACGGACGGACGGACGGACAGCGAAGCCTTAGTTTTACCCTTTGGGTACGGAACCCTAAAAAAGGTTAAAAACTGGCGTGAACTCGTTAATGTTTTGCAAAAAGAAACTAAGAGAAAAAATAGGATCACTTTGCGTTGATTGACGGAACTACTATATTTTTGGGTCACACTTTTATTCAAATTGTTTTTTATGTTATGGATATATATTATATATGTAGGTAGATATCTACCTACTCAAAATCGACGAGTACGATCTTTCGAGTCTCAGAGGAGGAAAATAGTGTCCCAAGGTTTTTAGTTCCATACCATACCATTTGTCAATACACTTTAGAGTATAAAATGAAACTGGTGTTAAACAGATTCTTTTTTACAAGCTTTTATTTAGTTTCACCTGACCGTTGCCTGTCAGTCTGTAATCAAATCTTGCAAGTTAAATTTAATCCGTTTCCCGGTTTCCAATTGAGCTGAAATTTTGCATGCATGTATGAATCGAATGACAATGCAATATTATGGTACCCACGAGCTGATCTGATGATGGAGACAGGAGGTGCCCACAGGAACTCTGTGATGAAACAGCGCAACCATGTAATCAAATCTTGCAAGTTAAATTTAATCCGCTTCCCGGTTTCCAATTGAGCTGAAATTTTGCATGCATGTATGGGTCGAATGACAATGCAATATTATGGTACCATCGAGCTGATCTGATGATGGAGACAGGAGGTGCCCACAGGAACTCTGTGATGAAACAGCGCAACCATGTAATCAAATCTTGCAAGTTAAATTTAATCCGCTTCCCGGTTTCCAATTGAGCTGAAATTTTGCATGCATGTATGGGTCGAATGACAATGCAATATTATGGTACCATCGAGCTGATCTGATGATGGAGACAGGAGGTGCCCACAGGAACTCTGTGATGAAACAGTGCAACCATGTAATCAAATCTTGCAAGTTAAATTTAATCCGCTTCCCGGTTTCCAATTGAGCTGAAATTTTGCATGCATGTATGGGTCGAATGACAATGCAATATTATGGTACCATCGAGCTGATCTGATGATGGAGACAGGAGGTGCCCACAGGAACTCTGTGATGAAACAGCGCAACCCTGTAATCAAATCTTGCAAGTTAAATTTAATCCGCTTCCCGGTTTCCAATTGAGCTGAAATTTTGCATGCAGGTATGGATCGAATGACAATGCAATATTATGGTACCATCGAGCTGATCTGATGATGGAGACAGGAGGTGCCCACAGGAACTCTGTGATGAAACAGCGCAACCATGTAATCAAATCTTGCAAGTTAAATTTAATCCGCTTCCCGGTTTCCAATTGAGCTGAAATTTTGCATGCATGTATGGGTCGAATGACAATGCAATATTATGGTACCATCGAGCTGATCTGATGATGGAGACAGGAGGTGCCCACAGGAACTCTGTGATGAAACAGCGCAACCATGTAATCAAATCTTGCAAGTTAAATTTAATCCGCTTCCCGGTTTCCAATTGAGCTGAAATTTTGCATGCATGTATGGGTCGAATGACAATGCAATATTATGGTACCATCGAGCTGATCTGATGATGGAGACAGGAGGTGCCCACAGGAACTCTGTGATGAAACAGCGCAACCCTGTAATCAAATCTTGCAAGTTAAATTTAATCCGCTTCCCGGTTTCCAATTGAGCTGAAATTTTGCATGCAGGTATGGATCGAATGACAATGCAATATTATGGTACCATCGAGCTGATCTGATGATGGAGACAGGAGGTGCCCACAGGAACTCTGTGATGAAACAGCGCAACCCTGTAATCAAATCTTGCAAGTTAAATTTAATCCGCTTCCCGGTTTCCAATTGAGCTGAAATTTTGCATGCAGGTATGGATCGAATGACAATGCAATATTATGGTACCATCGAGCTGATCTGATGATGGAGACAGGAGGTGCCCACAGGAACTCTGTGATGAAACAGCGCAACCCTGTAATCAAATCTTGCAAGTTAAATTTAATCCGCTTCCCGGTTTCCAATTGAGCTGAAATTTTGCATGCAGGTATGGATCGAATGACAATGCAATATTATGGTACCATCGAGCTGATCTGATGATGGAGACAGGAGGTGCCCACAGGAACTCTGTGATGAAACAGCGCAACCTAATTGTGTTAGGGGTTTTTAGAATTGTCTCAATGAGTATTAGTTTTCTGTCGTAAGAAAAGTATAATACAGTCGGCGATAAAAGCTTGTACCAAAAATGAAATTTTTGCCAAAAACTTATTTACCTATAGTAGAAGGTGCTTACAGTTATTGAAAGATAGACACTGTCGGTGACTCGTGGCACGGGTACTGGGGGAGGAAATAGGATAAGTAGTTTTTGTCGTGGACATTATAAATCTCCGCGCATGAAGTCGCGGGATAAGCCAGTTCTCAATAACTCTAAATTACATTAACAGTTTTCGTCTAAGTACATAACCAAAAGTTGCCCGGGGCATCGTCCGCAGGCATTTCATTTTCCCCATAAAACAATTTTAATTTGTAGTTCCCTAAGCTGTAGTTCATTAAATTTGTACTTAATTGTTATATTATTATCAGCTTCAAGCATCCAGCCCGTAGTTGACCTCGTTGCTGACCATAACAACGTCTTACAAACCGCCTCGGTTAAACGGTATGACAATAATTATAATTTAAGTCCGTTGTATGCTGACTGTATATTTCGCCCGAGGGTGGAGTCGGGATAAATGGCTCAGATTTATCAACTCGAAATATCCACTCACCCAGGGGCACCACGACCGGGCACTGTCAATCTATGACGGATTTTGGGGCATAAGTATTTAGGTACCCTAAGGCAAGTCTGCTTTGGGACATTCTACTAATTTTTCTTGTTAAAATACTCTTGTCGAATGATGGTCCCAATGACAGTTCATTTTTAGGGTTCCGTAGCCAAATGGCAAAAAACGGAACCCTTGTGGATTCGTCGTGTCTGTCTGTCTATCCGTCCGTATGTCACAGCCACTTTTTTCCGAAACTATAAGAACTATACTGTTGAAACTTGGTAAGTGGATGTATTCTGTGAACCGCATTAAGATTTTCACAAGTTAATATTTTCGGAAATATGTGCACCGAAAGAAAAAAATATGTGTCCCCCCCCTCTAACTATTGAACCACGGGTCCAAAACATATGAAAAAAAATGTGAAACAAGAGCTTAATAAATTTTTTCAATGAAAACTATAGCAAACATGATCGGTCTAGTCATTTGTGAGTTATTGCAAAAAATCTTCTTATCTGAGTAAAAAGACGTACTTAATGTACAAAGCGCTGCAAAGGTACTCCCTTATGATACTTACTAATAGCTCCCGTTTGGCCTATTTTGACAGAATGGTAACTACGAAACCCTACACTGAGCATGGCCCGATATGCTCTTGGCCGATTCTTGAAGTGAAAACTTCTTTAGCGGCGCTGGGCACTTTTTGAGGTGGGGAAAAAATGATAAACTCGAGACAGCGTATGGCGATCACGTGACCGTAACGTTTAGATGGCCACTCATTTAGATCGCATTTAAATCAATAAAGAAAAACCTAATGACATTGCATGAAAAAGGTTCTAATCTTGTACGGGTTGAAATACGAGGATCTCACAGTTACATTCTAACTTTATATCACTCAAATATAATTCAATAAAGCTACATCTTGATGAAATCGCTTTTAAAATTGAACTCTAGAACTGGTGAATAAAACTCAAAATATCATGACCAAATATATTTAGATGCGAGGTCTGCAAGGTAACTTTACAATTCCTATTCGAATTTTAAACAATTAACGCTACAAATTTGAATATCCAATTGTAAACAAGTTCACTGGCCAGCAATTTCGGAACTAAAGTTTTTCAATAGAAAGGAAGATGGGTCAATTATACAGAGTGCTGCAGACATTTTGGACAAGTCATTGAGTTTTCACTTCTGTCGGCACTCCCGTAGTGCAACCCGTTGTTTGTTTTTAATTAAAATGGAGTCACCTAGCCACGGTCCGACCTATAACCTCTAGCCGCCCATACGTCAAACCTTGCCAAGCAAAATGTAGTTTTATTTTGTCAATACAAAGTTCAAATTAGACTAGAACTGGAGACCTTTTTATAGGTTTCTGGGCGGCTAGAGGTTAAGTATGTACCAGTGCACCTACTTATTAAGCTCGATGAAATTAAAATTCTTTTCAATTGCAATATAATATATAATTTTTGTTTCGTTCAATTTGCACCCAAAAGAAAACTAACTCTTTCTCCACTATACGTTCTAACACTGGATATTTTAGGTTTATTTATTGTATGGCTGTGCGTTAAGAGGATAGCGAAGAAGCTAGGTTTAAAATATGTACTAACTTTGCGTTATAATAAAAAAAAAATTTTTTTTTGACAAAAACAAGTTACAGGTTGGTGTTGAAGTCCCTGACTTCTGAGCTAGGTAAAGACCTGTGTTACAGAAGTCAGTGTCCTCTATTTCAAGGCATATCAAAAAACATGGACATCTAAACTTGAAATTAAAGGATGCCCCCTGCGGCACCGCTCATTGCAGAGCCGATAAACTCCTGTAATGGCTCCTCTACACGATGGGCCAACGCCGGCCACTCCAAGGAACGCCGCCATGCATTAGAATGAGATAGCAATATCACTTGCTCCCTCTAACGCATAAATGCGTCCCGTGGAGGGCCGGCGTTGGCCCATCGTGTAGAGGAGCCATAAGACAAATATCAAGTCCAACCGTAACTCCTAACACGATTCGCGCGAACAATTTATCGTCCACAAACAAAAACAACAGCATTTAACACAGAAATGAAGTGTTAATTGCTTGGAAACATTGAAAAATGATCAACATATGATATATAAATAGTAATAAATAACGCCCGGGCAGTTTAAATAATAATAAGTGTATGAAGAACAAAAATTAAAAATCAACATGTTATTAATTTTGTGTTCGGCGGAGGTGTGAGATTAGCTCACAGCGGGATGAGTGGAGCAGCTCTTTTGAATGTCCTACCTGTCACTTACACACATACCTACCTATATATACAGTTAGCTATACCACTAGCTAATAGCTATACTACTACATAGCTATACATCTAGCTAGACAACTAGCTCACAACGTGCAAGTTGCTGAACATTCTCTAAAATGCAGGAACATTCTCGGAAGTTTCTAGAAACTTACACGAGAATTAAATGCAGGTCTCCACTAAGAAAGGATCTTGTGGGAGTTTGGAAAAAAAGTATTCGGCATGAAATAATTATATGTCACATATTAATTGCCGTATTTGAAATTCAAGATATTCACAAGAGACGACACGTACTAGATCCATTGTAGATACGTTATATAGTTTAGATAGCAACTAGTTCTCTTTTGCAGCGCAATATATTCGGGCAACCAATGTCACTTTTACGTTAGATAGAGTAAGATATCTATTAGATGTGAATTGGATCTCTAAGTCATATTCTGTGGAAATCGTTCAAGAGTATCTCCAGAATCGCGCAAATGTCAAATTTGACAGGTTAGATCTTAAACATATCGTTATCGTATCTTGGTGATGTCTAAAAGATATCTAATAGATGTCTATTTCAAAATCCGGATCGGGCCCTATAACCCGTTAACAGACGACGTGACTGGTCCCGACGCGAGTGACCCTGCCTGTAAAGTAAAACCAATGGTCCCGGGTTCGAACCTCGGTAAGGGCATTTATTTGTGTGATGAACACAAATATTTGTTCCTGAGTCATGGGTGTTTTCTATTTACTTACCTACCATAGTACCTACATACCTACAGGCTGTGTTTAGTTTGGGGCTATCAATCTAGCCCCGTGTAAGATATCCCCTAATAGGTATTTAATGTCATTAAATTTGAGTAGGTGCAAAACGCTAGAGTTTAAAGTGTTATATACACATATTAATTTAATAAGACAGGCAGAAGGAATATTTAATAAAGCTTGCCTATTAAGGTCTAAAACTAAACAGTACCGTAAAATGGGGTGAGTAGGGTCGAAACAGAAATTGATAACATTTTATTTTTACATATGAAAACTGAATGGTGTATATGTCGCAGTCAAAAGTGTGAACTGATCAAAAGAACTTTTAACCGACAAAAACAGGCAAAACTGCTTTTGACTGAGCATGTTGGTCAAAAGTAGTTTTACCTGAAAATCATTGGTTAATAGTAATTGTGACTGTTACTATCAGTCAAAAGTACTCTCAGAGATAGGTAGGGTTATTTTTTTTTGCTAAGCCCAAAAAACGAAACTGTTCCCAGAGATAGGTAGGTTAGGGTTTTTATTTTTGCTAAGCCCATAAAACGAAACTGTTCCCAGAGATAGGTAGGTTAGGGTTTTTTTTTTTGCTAAGCCCATAAAACGAAACTGTTCCCAGAGATAGGTAGGTTAGGGTTTTTTTTTGCTACGCCCTAAAAACAAATTTGCTGCCAGAAATAGGTATGATTTTCAGGTAAAACTACTTTTGACCAACATGCTCAGTCAAAAGCAGTTTTGCATGTTTTTGTCGGTTAAAAGTTCTTTTGACCAGTTCACACTTTTGACTGCAACATATATAATAAGTGTTCCGGACGTTTGTATTTCAGTTTTTATTTTATTTTGGTTAGTTCCATTTCATAACTTTGACGATAAAGAGGAAAACCCACCTCACCCCGTAGTGCCTCGTATTTGGGGTGAGAGGGGTTTTCATACAAAGGTGATTTTGGAAGATTGTTGGATCGATTTTTTTATTATGCGTATTACTATAGCTCCATTTTAAATTGGAATACATTATTTTTGTGGCAGTAGCCTTAAAATCCCTTCTCACCCCCCTCTCAAATCTTCTCTCCCCATTCATAACCCACCTCTCCCCGCGAAATCTACTCACTCCGTTTTACGGTACTTTGGTGACAAAACGGCCAATGCTAGAATGGATTCGATCTTTTAAATATCACACCTGATACTAAACAAACTTATAGATATAGGTAGGGTTTACTCGGGTAATTCCGAATGTCGAAAACTGTCGGATAATTCCGAAAAGATACTTTTATTATGATGGAATTAAGGGTGATTTTCATCTGAATTTCGGGATTTTCCGACATTCGGTATTACCCGAATACACCTTAATTAGTGATGTACCGACTATTGATTTGGCCGACTAGCCGACTAGCCGACTAATCGGCGCTCGAATGGCCGATTAGTCGGCCGACTAGTCGGCTAGTCGGCCAGATCATTAGTTTGGTATAAGTTCAGTTGAAAAACAATAGTTTTGCTCTTTTGGTTGCGCTATTCATATATTAGCTTGGCTAAAAGGTGTTTTCTATTGGTTCAAAGACCTATCACAAGAATCCTCGTTCAATTTCTGTCTTTCTTTTATTTTGCGATCCTGATGAGCAGAAAAAGTTTTCACACCCTGAATAGGTATTTTGTAGGGATGTACCGACTAGTCGCCGACTAGTCGGGAAAGCCGACTATCCGGCCACATTTGTAGTCGGCGATTAGTCGGCGACTAGTCGGCAAAAATGGCCGATTAGTTGGCACTTTATTAGTGAAAGAAAAACAGAAAAAAAGAAACCAACAGTTAATATTTACCATATGTTTTATGTCTATTTTACCAAAATACCTATTCAGGGTGTGAAAACTTTTTCTGCTCATCAGGATCGCAAAATAAAAGAAAGACAGAAATTGAACGAGGATTCTTGTGATAGGTCTTTGAACCAATAGAAAACACCTTTTAGCCAAGCTAATATATGAATAGCGCAACCAAAAGAGCAAAACTATTGTTTTTCACCTGAACTTATACGAAACTAATGATCTGGCCGACTAGCCGACTAGTCGGCCGACTAATCGGCCATTCGAGCGCCGATTAGTCGGCTAGTCGGCTAGTCGGCCAAATCAATAGTCGGTACATCACTAGTATTTTGGTAAAATAGACATAAAACATATGGTAAATATTAACTGTTGCTTTCTTTTTTTCTGTTTTTCTTTCACTAATAAAGTGCCGACTAATCGGCCATTTTTGCCGACTAGTCGCCGACTAATCGCCGACTACAAACGTGGCCGGATAGTCGGCTTTCCCGACTAATCGGCGACTAGTCGGTACATCCCTAACCTTAATTAATACCTATATCATTAACACGACATTTTATATGCATACAGCGGTAAAATATACAACAATTCTGCTGTGTTATATCCACTGTGTCGCTAATTAGAACATTTGGTGATTTTCAAAATGGCGGCACAAATTCGAGCTCGATCGCTGGATATTTTCGCGTTAAAGCGTCGGCGTATCGGGCACATTATCTGATGAAGCAATTATTACCGTTTACTCCGAAAACCGATAACCGCAAAAATCGACGTTCGTAATATTCTAGCAACTGTCTCTGTCACTCTAATTACGCCTTAAATTAGAGTGAAAGAGAAATATGCCAGAAATTGCTAACTTTCTATTTTCGCGGTTATAGACCTGATTTTTGGAATAAACGGTAATGCTTAGGAGTTGTTTCGCTGTAGACGTTATGTTTGTCTATATTACTTTTATAAAATTTGATTTGTTGCTAAAAACTAGGTTTAGGTTTTCTACACAGCACAGAACTTAGCACCAATAATGGAGATCTCAATTATATGGTCGGCGAGTCAACAACGACACATTCTTACCCCCTTATTCATAAACGTGTACTAAAGTTGACAAGCCGATAATAATCGTTTGTCCCTTTCCGACGTATTGGTGTGATGGAAAGGGACAAACGATTATTATCGGCTTGTCAACTTTAGTAAACGTTTATGAATAAGGGGGTTAATATTTAAATTGGCTCTCATTTCACATTGTCTTTGTTGGGATAAATATTACATTGTAATAATCTCAAAACAAATAACTAAGTAGTACTACAATACCTATAGAAGTGATCAATCTAGGGTTACTTAATAATACATTCAATTTGGGGACTTATAAGACACAAATTTCAGAATAAATTTACTTGAATACCTAAGGTAAAGGCTCACCAAGCGTCAAAAAATATTTGTTTAATTATTGTTCATTGTTGCTCAGCACAGGGAGGGTAGGAAAGTGAGAGGGGAGGCCTTTGCCCAGCAGTGGGACACACACATAGGCTAATAAAAATGAATGTAAAAAAATAAGCAGGTACTCAATTTTGTTTCTATTATAAGTGACTCTACTGTTATTTTTTTTAATTAAAATATCTGGGAGACCGAGCTTTGCTAAGAAAACATATAAAAACTCAAAAATGCGCGTTTTCACAGAGCTAAGACCTAGCTAGATCAATTTATCGCCCCCGAAAACCCCCATATAGCAAATTTCATCGAAATCGTTAGAGCCCTTTCCGAGATGCCCAAAACATATATACATATAAATAAATAAATAAATAAATAAATAAACAAGAATTGCTCGTTTAAAGGTATTAGATAGATAGATAAATTGAGTCGCTTAACTTCAAACTCGGGTAAATCCATATGTCAGATTATGCGATTTTGGTATTATGAATAGGTAATAGGGTAGATATTTGCTGAGAGGGTCGAATGGATTTACCCGGGTTTGATGTTAAGCGACACAATTGAAAATCGTTAAAATTTGCTTGTCTCCACGCCTCCCCTGTCCCGAGTCCAATTTCTCTTAGCTCGTGAGTTACGGCGCGCGCTGACTAACGGCCGGCTTCATTATGCGCCCGCGCATTTGCATAACTATTGGATCCAGTGTGTTTAGCCGAATGACGTCACATCACACGCTGACGTCACATTCGCGCCCTTCCTAAGAGTGACATTCCATTTCTAACTGCAGCTGCAATACTGTTCATTTTACTATGGAAACGCGTCGCTGTCATTGTCAATTTCCATAGAAAAATGAACAGTATTGCAGCTGCAGTTGGAAATGGAATGTCACTCTAAGTACAAACATCGTTCACTATTTCTATCACTCACTTTTTATATATTCAGACTATACAAACCTGTCTAAGGATAATATGATAATATAGTGGAACCCCGATAGATCGAATCTGAAGGGAAACGCCAAAAAGTTCGTGTTAACGAAATTTAGATTTATAGAGGGTATCGACTTACAGAAGTTCTTATAGGTTTTTATTGTCTTAGGGCCGCTTGCACCATCCCACTAACCCGGGGTTAACCGGTTAAACCAGGAGTTACCTTGGTTACCAGTACAATTTGATACTGGGTTAACGGGTTAATGGGATGGTGCAAGTGGCCTTTAAAGACGTTTCGAAATTTCGATTTACAAAGGTATGAAATATTCGTATTAGAGAGGTATCATGCTCTTTAATTACGGTTTTATTATTTTCTTCTAGTTGTAGAGGTTTGTTGTTAATAATTTTGAGATGTTGAGGTGACAAAATAACACGTGTATTATTTCAAGTCAAATTTCAGTTTTCGAGTTATAGGGGTAAAATATGAAGGTACCGGATAGCCGTGAAAGGAATTATTTAGACTTTAGACCTACTTTGTCTTAAATGAGGTTAAATATTTAGAGTAATGGAGGTTCGTGTTAGCGAGGTTCCACTCTAGTTTATTGGAGACCCTATTCGTCTCTAACGATGATTTGATAATAGTTTAATGGTTTGTATTAGGTTTTTTCATTTAGCTCTAGAAATTATAGACTTTAACACTTGTAATGATTTTTTTTGTATTTGTTTGTTATTTTTTTAAGGCACGTATTTAACCAGTCAACTATAATTAATAGAATTTGGGCTGTTTAGAAAAAATAGAAATGGGTAAGTACTAAAATTAATAGCTAAGCATCAATAACGGAGCCTTAAAATATATCAATATAATTTGTATTTTAATGCCGTTAAGCTTTTGTTTATTAATAGGCAGGTACCACATATTTATTTGGCACCTAAATTATTAAAATTATATTAAGTACCATTTATGAAGCACATTTTTAAACAGCAAAGGAAGTTCTAGAAACTCTTTTTTGGTCACTAACACGGTCAACCTAACACGCTCCTCGCTTCGCTCGTCGTCGCACCTATATTTTGACTCTGGCAGAACACCATGATAACTAAATTATTGAAATTAGTAACTAGATTGATAAACCTAAGGGTTTATTGGCTAATTAGGTGTTGCATGCAGCAGGCAGGAATTTTGACCTTAAGTATACTGACCAATTGGTAGGTAAATAAATTTGAGTTGTTTCGTGGATTAATAAAAACCGGGCAAGTGCGAGTCGGACTCGCGCACGAAGGGTTCCGTACCAAAAAGCAAAAAAAAAAACAAAAAAAGCAAAAAAAAACGGTCACCCATCCAAGTACTGACCACTCCCGACGTTGCTTAACTTTGGTCAAAAATCACGTTTGTTGTATGGGAGCCCCATTTAAATCTTTATTTTATTCTGTTTTTAGTATTTGTTGTTATAGCGGCAACAGAAATACATCATCTGTGAAAATTTCAACTGTCTAGCTACCACGGTTCGTGAGATACAGCCTGGTGACAGACGGACGGACGGACGGACGGACGGACAGCGAAGTCTTAGTAATAGGGTCCCGTTTTACCCTTTGGGTACGGAACCCTAAAAATTGTCAATTTACAACTTAACAATATTAGTTGTCTACTTTTTATTTTAGACGCCAACTATCACTAGGTACAAATTCTTCAAAATTATTTCGGGTGGCTTGATTTTGCTGCTAGTTTTATTTTAAATAATACGATGCTTATATTTGAGGCTCATAATAATTTTAATGGCGCTAAAATATTAATGCACAGCCAATTTATATTATTATATGCCCAATGAAAGTTCCTGATTAATATTTTAGCTGCCCGAATAATAGTTTGTTATAAAAATTTGTACCCAATTGTAATTTATGGAGATTTATTTTTATAGCTTTCAATTAACCTTGACGTGTTGAAGTGGCCATGTGGTCTATTAACTGTAGATCTTGCGAACAACCATGGCTGTATAATTATCAAAAATAAAACCGAAAACTAAGTCAATAGAAGAAATCCATCATTTTATTACTACCCTACACAACCTACTCGAAAATTTCACAAGAATCGTAAGACAAAAAAATAAGACCTACTCGTTTTTATTGATTTACCAAGGTTTTACCTCTACCCTTAAGGGGCCCACTGATTAACAGTCCGTCGGACGGTATCGGCCTGTCAGTTAGAACAAACTTTTGACAGTTCCGAACAACTGACAGGCCGATACCGGGCCCCTTTAAGAGTGACATTCCATTTCCAACTGCAGCTGCAATACTGTTCATTTTACTAAGGAAATTGACAATGACAGCGACGCGTTTCCATAGTAAAATGAACAGGTTTGCAGCTGCAGTTGGAAATGGAATGTCACTCTAAGATTCGTAACTTGGCCAGTGAGTTTTTATTTTTGAAGTCGGCAATAATAGCGATTTATGCAATTGATACATAAAGAGAGGTCTTAGAACACGAGGGTGCAGGTTGGTTTAATAAAGTCACACGTAACTTTCGTGAACGCAAAATTGCCTGTCAGTTTTGTCCTCTATGTAGTACAGGTGTGCGTCCTTTATAACGAACCGGGTCTTATAATAGGCCAATCAGAGAATAAAGTGAATCGCGAACATAAATTATAGGATTTACGTCGCGGGCCTAGGACGCTGATCTAAAACCTAGGGCCGGTTGTTTAGAGTTGTCATAAAACTTAGAACGGTAGGGTCGGCAGGTAGAGAAAATATAGTTTTATTTTAGTTTGGTGTTATATTTGATTTACAACAATCTGTTTCCTCGTATTTGTCAAGAGTGAAACTGTCAGCTTAATTACGCGACCTTACGCGAAATTCTTTATTTCATACTTATAATTTCATTTTGATGCTTGGAGAACGTTTACACCTCCAGCCGGCGTATTATGGATGGATTTATCCATCTTTATCCATGTGATAAAATAACTGACACTTTTTAACATCGTGGGATAGAAAGTGACGGATACCGTTTTACCTCGGTGTCACGTACTTTTAGTTCGTTTTTTTTAGCATTAGAAAGAACTTGCAAGAAGGTAAGCGATCTTGACATGTCTTTTAATTGCAAAACGCTTTTTAAAATTCAAAAACTATTACTTATGAAAGCAGAAGAATATAAATGACTGTATTAGATTCATAATTGTTACATATTTGCCGTAACTTATTTTTAAAACGTGTTTTTCAATTAAAAGACACATCAAGATTGTTTACCTAATTTCTAATGCTAAAAAAACGAACTATAGACAAGAGCGACCATCATATCCGTACTACAGGTACAGATCTTATTAGTATTAGTCTTTTCTCTGACTTTGGGGATCTTTTACGTCTCCAAATTTAATGTACCCACTCATTATTTACCCTAGAGACTTATCTACTTCTGTCATATTGTAGTAGTAATTAGGAACCCTTATATGATCACTAGTGCGTCTGTCTGTCTGTCTGCCCGTCTGTCACAGCCTATTTTCTCCGAAACTACTGGACCAATTAAGTTTAAATTTGGTGCACATATGTAGATTAGTGACCCAAAGATGGACAAGTAACGTAAACAAATGAATTTTAAACATGGGGGCACTTTTGGGGAGTAAATGAGAAAGTTAAAAAATAAAAAATCAATCTGTATCGTGTTATATATATCAAATTAAAGAGCTCATTTATAGAATTTCAAATATATTTTTTTTATAATTTTAAAATACATAGGGTAGAAGTTATGTAAGAAAATAAAATAGCCAATAAATTACCAACCCCCCCCCCCTTTCTCCCCGAAACTACTGGGTCCAAAATTTGGAAAAACTTACACAAACACTCACTCACTTAGAAACGTGCAGTCAAGCGTGAGTCGGACTTAATGTACGGAACCTTTGGAACGCGAGTTCGACTCGCGCTTGGCCGGTTTTTTATTTTAAGATTACAAAAATGTAATGTTTACCCAGGTATTGGCTATTGCATTTATAAATGTTGCTAAGTACCTACCGGTAACCATGGTAACTCCAGGTTTAACCAGTAAACCCCGGGTTAGTGAATGGTGCAACTGGTGCAGGTGGCGCTAACTATAACATGATTAGAATTTGATCAGTTGATTCCACTATTCAATTGTTTTTGCTATCTGTACCGCGACGTAATACAATCAGTACAAAAAGGGTCGCCAAGACGTTCCGCAGTAAAAGGAACGTCCAATTTCAACGACTCCGTTTACATAAGTAATAAAACAATACGTCTGTACATCTCACGTGTAGTGTCGTAACTTACTGGGGGCCGATTCGACTTAGACTTCACTCATAAAGGGGCCCACTTATTATCAGTTCGCCGGACGATATCAGCCTGTCAGTTAAACGCAAAATTTGACAGCTCCGAACAACTGACAGGCTGATATCCTCCGGCGAACTGGTAATAAGTGGGCCCCTTTATGAGTGAAGTCTAAGTCGACTTGTCGTGATGTGGAGTGAAATAAGACCCCAGCTTGTCACGAGTCATGACCGTTATAATGTCATGACTCTAAGGTAGATAAGACATAATCGGCTCAATTCGGGAAATACATTAGAGCCTCACTAGATATGAAATAGTAAAGATATGTGACGTTCCACTGCAAAAGGTACTTCATGGCGGCTGGCGCCGCGATTCGGGAAATGAATTAGAGATTCACTAGATATGAAATAGTGAAGAACCGTTCCATAGAAAAAGGTACCTTATGGCGGCGATTATTAACGCCGCTCCAATATTATTGCGGCGCTATGTGACACAAGCGCCAACCGCCATAAGGTACCTTTTTCCGTGGAACGTCACATATGTTCACTATTTCATATCTAGTGAATCTCTAATTCATTTCCCGAACAGCGCCGAATGTTGTCTGTTACCTTTTCGCGCTTAAACCACTAAACCGATTTTGATGAAATATGGTATGTTTAGTATAGTTTGAGGCTCGGGGAAGGACGAAGGACTCAGGGTAGTTTTTAGCAATGATCATCACCCATTCCAAGCAGACGAAATCGCGGGCAGAAGCTACGGTAACATAAACATCAACCACATAACATAAACTAAACATACCTAACACAATTGTAAACCAATTTCGAACCGAATTAAAAAAATACTTTATGCCATTGTAAAACATATTATATGATTTTACAATGCTAACCTGCAATCAAGCATTTACAACCCACGGGCGGAACATAAAAACGTATTATGTGACTGTTATATAAACTCTTTTATACTACATTACGCTACTGCGACGTCTAAAATTGAGTGTTAGTTTGAAAATGTCGTATCCGCCCAAAGGTTTTATATGTACTTAATATGTTTTTATTTCATATGTTAGATTTGAGTCTATCGAAACGTAAGGCGGCCGTGAGAATCGTTCCGAGAAGTCGGACTTGGAGTTTATTGGTCTATTGAGATTGGACCTTTTTTTAGGGTACCGCTGTACTTAAAGTGCCTCAAGGGCCTACCTTTATTTGGTTTTCAATTTTATAATTAAATAAAATTTGGTTTGTATTGTGGAGCTCCTTATTCTGGCATCTGGGTGGAATAAATACCAAATCCCCATTAGGGTAGACTAGGTACCTATTAGTCTAATCAATTTCTTTTTGGGCGGACTGTCAAAAGCGTCAAAACGATTCTGCTACTATTGTACAATAGTCGTGTTAGTCGTTACTGTTTTTACTGTGTCTCTTTCTCTCTTAGTTATCATCATTCTGTTTGATAGGCTTAGCATCTATGTAGTGTTAGTAAATTAATAATTGTAACCTTAAGAGTAGTTAAGACTTAACTACACTTAGTGTAGTATATTTCTGTTATACATGTTTTAGTGAGAGCTGTTAAGGAAAGAAGTGAATGTCCTTAGTGTGTCTCTGTAAACTTATCTCCTGCTCACTTATTTCTGTTTGCTTTCTAAGTAAATAAAATAAAAATAAAGTTTTAAGTCATACCTAATGTATTGTTTTATTAGGTTAGGTTAGGTTTGTTTTATGGCAGTCCTGAATAGTGACGTGCTGGGACACAATAGAGACCCTAAAACTACACTTATACCAGGTGTGGCCTGTAACACGGGCAAATAATTAAAACATAGATTGTACTCATTAAACGGTGACACTTTTGTTCAACAACTTTAAAAAATTATGAAGTATTTAGACTCCCTATTTTTCATACAAAATTAATATTATCTTCAATGGACGCCATCGCCACGCCATATCATTGTGATTGACGTAGCTTGTCACGCCTTAAACATAACAAAATTCGCAATACATTGCGTCTAAGAATAAACTTTAAAGTGTATTAAAAATCAAACCACAAGTTATTTTTAAAAGTCGCTGAACAAATGTTGGTCAGTATGAGGAGTACAGCCTACAGTTTAAATTTTTGCTCTTATTACAGGCCACACCCGGTATTGTAGGTACATAATTGGGAACTACCTACATAATAGTCACAAAAGTTCATTAAAATTAGACCAAAAAAAAGTTTTCCTACAAAATTATGCTACCGCAAAATTTAATTCGGCCTTTTTTAGGGTTTCGTAGTCACCTAGAAACCCTTATAGTTTCGCCAGGTCTCTCTGTCTGTCCGAGGCTTTGCTCCGTGATAGTTAGTGCTAGAAAGTTGCAATTTGGCATGGGTACATAAATCGTGCATTGCGACAAAACGGTAAAATAAAAACTACAGAAAAATTTTTTAGCGTACCTCCTATACATATTCCTCCTATTTTCGAATATTTTCTTTTTACCTTGTCCCGATAGTGTGGGGTATTGTTGGATAGGTCTTTCAAAATGAATAAGGGTCTCATAAAACCATTTATTGATATAGTTAATATTTAGTTAAGTTCGTTAGTTAATAGTTAGTATAGTTTTAATTTCTACTCCTCATAAATGATCATACCGGGTGTGAGCTGTAATATGAGCAATAAATTTAACTGTAGGCTGTACTCCTCATACTGATCAACATTTCTTCAGCAACTTTTAAAAATACTCACTTTAAAGTTTATTCTAAGACGCAATGTATTAATATTTTGTTATGTTTAAGGCATGACAAGCAACGTCAATCACAATGATATGGCGTGGCGATGGCGTCCATTGAAGGTAATATTTATTTTGTGTGAAAAATAGGGAGTCTAAATACTTCATAAGTTGTTGAACAAAAGTGTCACCGTTTGAGGAGTACAATCTATGTTTTAATTATTTGCTCATGTTACAGGCCACACCCGGTATATGAAAATCGATTGTTAAGGAGTAAACTCCAATAAACTCTATAAAGTTTTAGAGCCCCAAGAACAGAAAGAACCCACCAATAACGGTGCGCTCACGCACGACAGACTCCGGTCTCAAGAGCCTTCTTTCACTTCCGAAGCGACTGTTATTTTAGGCCCCATCTTAAATTCGCAGCACCCTTTTGTTCAATCTCACACAACGAAAATCAACCGTATTCATTTACATGACGGTTTTAATTCTACTGACGCACAATGTATAGCATGATCGATTTTGCAAATCATTCCTTTGTTTTGTGTGCAAATATACTTACCACTGACATATTTAGCTAAATCCACTTGTCTGTTTGGGAAGTGATATATAATTTTGTAAATGCAACTGTTAGGAGGTAGGTACAGTCGCCATCAGATATATCGGAGCGGCCAAGGTGTTCACAATATCTGAACAAGCACTCTAACGCCCTGACAATAGAGGCGTGCTCAGATATTTGTGAGCACCTTGGCCGCTCCGATATATGTATCTGATGACGACTGTACCTAATTGTATATTTATTAAATATAGAGAGTGGGCAATATACGAATATCATTATTTTTTTAACAAATTTCAGATTTTCTTACGACATTTTTCGAAAATAAAGAGTTTCCTAAGTATTTTCTACTTACTCGTAATTCGAATGAACGTTCCCTTTTTAGGGTTCCGTACCCAAAGGGTAAAACGGGACCCTATTACTAAGACTTCGCTGTCCGTCCGTCCGTCCGTCCGTCCGTCTGTCACCAGGCTGTATCTCACGAACCGTGATAGCTAGACAGTTGAAATTTTCACAGATTATGTATTTCTGTTGCCGCTATAACAACAAATACTAAAACCGGGCAAGTGCGAGTCGGACTCGCGCACGAAGGGTTCCGTACCATAATGCAAAAAAAAACGGTCACCCATCCAAGTACTGACCACTCCCGACATTGCTTAACTTTGGTCAAAAATCACGTTTGTTGTATGGGAGCCCCATTTGAATCTTTATTTTATTCTGTTTTTGGTATTTGTTGTTATAGCGGCAACAGAAATACATCATCTGTGAAAATTTCAACTGTCTAGCTATCACGGGATACAGCCTGGTGACAGACGGACGGACGGACGGACGGACGGAGGGACGGACGGACGGACGGACGGACAGCGAAGTCTTAGTAATAGGGTCCCGTTTTACCCTTTTGGGTACGGAACCCTAAAAACAGAATAAAATAAAGATTTGAATGGGGCTCCCATACTTACAACAAACGTGATTTTTGACCAAAGTTAAGCAACGTCGGGAGTGGTCAGTACTTGGATGGGTGACCGTTTTTTTTTCTTTTTTTTTGCATTATGGTACGGAACCCTTCGTGCGCGAGTCCGACTCGCACTTGCCCGGTTTTTGGCATTCCTCTGACATTGTTCATTCATATAGTAAGTAAATAGGGTAAATGCAATACAAATGACTTCGCGTCTTCACAAGTGCTGTCCACGTGGTCTCGGGGAACAACGCCGCGCCGCGCGCCGTCCTCGAAACGTCGGAGGTAAATTTAAAACTTAATTTTACGCAATTAAGTCCCGTCCTTGTGAATAATAATAATGAGTAAAAATCGGGAAAGCTTAAACCAGTGTTATTTATAGTTCATTTTTTTAGCATTAGAAAGAACTTCAAGGAAGGTAAGCGATCTTGACATGTCGTTTAATTGAAAAACGCTTTTTAAAAGCATTATTTATGAAAGCAGAAGCATGCCGTAACTTATTTTTAAAATGTGTTTTTCAATTAAAAGACACGTCAAGATTGTTTACCTTATTTCTAATGCTAAAAAAACGAACTGTAGAAGTGTTAAATAATTGCTTCACGTAGGTAGGTACCCGACACTTTTCTGTCCCAATGAGGGCTACCGTTGTTGTGCTCACCAGTTGGCGCCACGGTCCCAATGAGGGCTTCCGTTGTTGTGCTCACCAGTTGGCGCCACTGTCCCGATGAGGGCTTCCGTTGTTGTGCTCACCAGTTGGCGCCACTGTCCCAATGAGGGCTTCCGTTGTTATGCTCACCAGTTGGCGCCACTGTCCCGATGAGGGCTTCCGTTGTTGTGCTCACCAGTTGGCGCCACTGTCCCGATGAGGGCTTCCGTTGTTGTGCTCACCAGTTGGCGCCACTGTCCCGATGAGGGCTTCCGTTGTTGTGCTCACCAGTTGGCGCCACTGTCCCGATGAGGGCTTCCGTTGTTGTGCTCACCAGTTGGCGCCACTGTCCCGATGAGGGCTTCCGTTGTTGTGCTCACCAGTTGGCGCCACTGTCCCGATGAGGGCTTCCGTTGTTGTGCTCACCAGTTGGCGCCACTGTCCCGATGAGGGCTTCCGTTGTTGTGCTCACCAGTTGGCGCCACTGTCCCGATGAGGGCTTCCGTTGTTGTGCTCACCAGTTGGCGCCACTGTCCCGATGAGGGCTTCCGTTGTTGTGCTCACCAGTTGGCGCCACTGTCCCGATGAGGGCTTCCGTTGTTGTGCTCACCAGTTGGCGCCACTGTCCCGATGAGGGCTTCCGTTGTTGTGCTCACCAGTTGGCGCCACTGTCCCTATGAGGGCTTCCGTTATTGTGCTCACCAGTTGGCGCCACTGTCCCAATGAGGGCTTCCGTTGTTGTGCTCACCAGTTGGCGCCACTGTCCCGATGAGGGCTTCCGTTGTTGTGCTCACTAGTTGGCGCCACTGTCCCGATGAGGGCTTCCGTTGTTGTGCTCACCAGTTGGCGCCACTGTCCCAATGAGGGCTTCCGTTGTTGTGCTCACCAGTTGGCGCCACTGTCCCGATGAGGGCTTCCGTTGTTGTGCTCACTAGTTGGCGCCACTGTCCCGATGAGGGCTTCCGTTGTTGTGCTCACCAGTTGGCGCCACTGTTAAGTAAGCTATGTCCAAAGCACAGCTGTCCAAGTCATTGCATGCTATGTGTTATTATGAGCCGGACAAAGTTTTTAATTTCAAATTATATTTAACACATATATCGAAAAAAACTCGTATTAAGTATCTCCTTCGACCCGCTTAGGTTTGCACCTCTCTTTCTTATTGACTTCGCTTTTAAAGTACCTACTGACCTTCATTGAGGCGTAACTCATGTTATCTATAAATAATCCGAGATATTACAAAAAGTACCTAATACGAGTATTTATCCTCCTAAGGCCCAGCCAAACAAATAAAAATCCAGAATTTGCCACTGAAATTTGAACCTTTAGTGCAGGGAATAGAGTAGATTTTGGATTTGTTTGAAAATTGAACGAAACAAAACAAATGCGACTCTGTTCCAATTGAATATGATTTGAATTTCATCGAACTGAATAAGTACTATAGGTAGGACCTTGGGCCTTAGGAGGATATGCGTTACAGGACTTACAGGGCTGTAACCGCGAAAATCGACAGGTCGCAAATTGCGGGCATCTTTCTCTGTCACTCTAATTACGCCTTCAGTGACACTTTTTTGTTTTATTTTGAATTTTATTAATTCACAAATAAGCTTACAGTCTAATAAACCAAGGCGCTTATAAGTAATGTTTAATATCATACATGCTATGTGCTATAGTACGAATACTTGCCATCTCGGAGACTTCTCGCTTAGACGTGTGCGCCGCGCCGGCGCGCCGCCGCCGCCGGACTTTTTGACCACGCCGCCGCCGCCGATAAATGATCGGCGTGAAATCGGCGTGACCTTGAGTGTTGTTAATTAGCTATTCCAAGTTGGTTTTTGGATTACAAAATGGTTTGTTTGTATTACTTATGTTACAGTTGTCAAATATACATCAATTATTAATTAAATAAAACTAAATAGCCTGCTAAATAACTGCTGCTAGTGCTGCTTATACCTTGGACAGCTAGAAGAACAAACCCCTCCATTCTTAAAGAGCTCTATATTGCCACTCATCTCTTCCCAACATGCCATGGGTGAGCCCTTAGATTCTTCGAACATATTATCCAACGCATGATGTGGAGAAACACATGAATTTAAGCCGAATTAATGGCAAACGTGCTCGAGTTGGAGCATGTGTGAGATGGTCGAACGCTATGAAGAGGTCGGCTTGCAGCAGTCTGCACCGTGCAGTCCTTACGGCTTATGACCGCACGAAATGGAGACAAATTACATGTAGTCGCAAGCCTCAGCAATGAGAAAACGAGAAAGAAGATACGTCTCAGTGAGCCTGGTGCTTGTACGACAAGAAAACCATTTAAAAAAAGCCATAGCAGTCCACTATAGTCCTTCCTTGCCGTATCCGGCAATGGCGACTCCATCAACAATTCTTATCCGGATTATGAAAAGCCCTAATGTGGCTCGCAAAACCAAACTTTGTCTTGAAAATGCGGTCACACGATGCGCAATGGAGTTGTCCAGTCGAGTTGCGGGTGTATGTGTAGGAGGGCTTAGGTAGCGTCTTGCGGATATGACGCTTAGCATCTAAGTCTTCCAGACGCTGCTGCTCAAATTGATCTACTTTCTTATGGACACTAGAACGCCATTCCGATCTTTGTAATGCAATACCCAGCTCAGCCTCCCAGCAGTCCGTCGGTATCCCAGTGGGCACGCGACGAGGTGGCGTTTGATAACATCTTTATGTCGCAGATATTGGCCCCCCTGCTTCCGCTTTCCACAAGAGAGCTCCGAGTCGAAAATTGCTTTGGGCAGTCTCTTATTCTCCATACGCACGACATGGCCACACCACCTTAGCTGATGATTCATGATCAGTGCTTCAATACCAGGCATCTCGAGTCATCAGTCCACTATAGTCTAGCAAAGGTCAAGGATATGTGGAGTTCTATTTTGTTAAAAAAACGTCATTTTAATAGGATAAGCCATGGAAACCTTGAGAAAACGGATCGAAGGTCATTGGGACCAAGTAACCTCTTATTTCAAGCCAGTTACTAGGGAAAATAAGTTATTATACCTATCCTATATTCATTTACAAACCCTATTTTACTCACAGCATATTCAAACTATACGTAGTTAACTGACCAGTAACCTGCATTGATAAAATTTTCAAGAAAAACAACAAATTAATGGTTTTTCTTCAGAAACTAAAAAGTCAAGGTCACGCCGATTTCACGCCGAAAACACGCCGCCGCCGCCGATTTTTTGGCAAACGCCGCCGCCGATCATTTTTTAATCGGCGCACACGTCTATTCTCGCTACACTAGCGCCTCTAGCGACCAGCGACTTCATATGCGGGAGCCCTAATTGCACAGCAATGAAAAACAGGAAGGGAATAGGTTTTCAAAAACCCAAATATGTCTTTAAGAACTCAGTTAAAACTTGTTTACACGATAACCCTACATCTTCAAGATAAGCCGCGGCATGTGACCAACAAATAACTGGCCAAGTGCGAGTCGGACTCGCGCACGAAGGGGTCCGTACCATTACGCAAGAAACGGCAAAAAAATCACGTTTGTGTATGGGAGCCCCACTTAAATGTTTATAATATTCTATTTTTAGTATTTGTTGTTATAGTGGCAACAGAAATACATCTGTGAAAATTTCAACTGCCTGGCTATCACGGTTTATGAGATACAGCCTGGTGACAGACGGACGGACAGCGGAGTCTTAGTAATAGCAAGTAATAGGGTCCCGTTTTTACCCTTTGGGTGCGGAACGCTAAAAAGGTGTGAACACTTCATTTTGAGCCTGTCTTTGCCCGGCATAATGCCGGCTGTACATTGCACACTCGTCGAGAGACCCCGAGACAAACTAGAACGAGTGTGTACATAGGTAAGGGAGACCGAGGTAAGTTAAAGCAGGGGTAGGTTGAAACGTAAATTTTGAGACATTTATAACTGTCATCGTGGTGAAACAAACGATGTTTAGCCTCGTCCCATTGCGGGCCTCGTCCCGTCCGCTGATCCCTCGATATGTGTCTTTGCCTCAAGGCGATTATAACTACCACGATATTGAAGTTGTTTCAACTTACCTACCTCTGTCTTAACTCACTTCAGTCTCTCCTATCACTCTCCTCATCTCGCTCTTATTCGTGTCTCCTCGGATCGGGTCGGATGTTTGCTGAGATTCTCTGCGAAAGGCTCTAGATAAATGTGTACAGCCGGCATTACATCTGTAACAGCCATTGAGAACGTCTGATTTTGAACTTTATTTCGTAAGAATAAGTTGCCATTTCCGTCAGCAAATCAAAGCAATGCCAGCAAATGCGGTATGCTTTCTATTGACAAAGTTGGTTTGCCAAACTATTTTACAATAGATTTATTGGGTAGGTGACGCGACGCGTATGGCAGCTACAATAACCTACAGAATTCTGTAGGTACCTACAATATACCTACCGTTGAATATAAAGCTATAGGCTATGGAGTCATTTCTGTGGAAAGTCGGTACCTACATTAAGTTAGCAATTTGGATACATTTTTCTAAGATATCCATCACACGAATATAAAAAATTTAAGCTTTTTACAAGCTTTTATTACAAGCTTTTATTACAAGCTTTTATTTAGTTTCACCTGTCCCGTTGTCGGTCTGTAATCAAATCTTATTGCAAGTTAAATTTGATCCACTTCCCGATTTCCGATTGAGCTGAAATTTTGCATGCATAAATATATAAATCGGATGACAATGCAATATTATGGTACCATCGAACTGATCTGATGATGGAGACAGGAGGTGACCATAGAAACTCTGTGATAAAACAACGAAACCTAATTGTGTTTGGGGTTTTTAGAATTGTCTCGATGAGTATTAGTTGCCTGTGGAAAGAAAAGTACAGTCAGTGATAAAAGCTTGTATCAAAAATTTTGCAAACACTTATTTAAAATGACGATAAGTAAACAATTTCTAAAATTAGACTTTAAAGTACGTTTATTTTATGAAGTGTAAGTGTAACTCATACGACATAACAGTTTTATTATACCAAATATCGGTTTCTTAGTTTTATCTGGCGGTCTAGCATGAGTCGCATGCGAGTCCATAGGTACCTACTTGAAGTCGCGCAAGATGTATGGAGTCGCGCGCGAGAGCGCAACTCATGCTAGACCGCCAGAAGTGTTAAAAATAGCGTCACGTGCCCGACTTTTTTCTGGAATGACCCTTTTGAACAGTAGGTAAATAATGTGTGTGTGTGTGTTATGCACCTGCGCTCCACAAAGAGTGTTCTGTTCTGTAATTGTCTGTAACCCGGGTGGTGCTAACTCGGGATAATTGGTAAGTGTGGTAAATTGATGTGTTTTTCCGTTTTTTAGCGGTGGGCAGTAAAGTTTGTTCTATTGTCTGAGGTTGTTATCACAGGTAACATCTTTGTTATAATTATTTTTAAATTTAATACTACTTTTCTGCCTGCAACTTCATCTCGACACTGTAAAATTCTACGGGGAACTCCATCTATCCAGCATATCAGATTCTGACGAATAAAATCGATACTAATATCGGCACAAACATGAAGTCAATTAGTAAAAATCCCTAAATGAGGATACATCGAGTTTCTAACTTGATACCAAAAGTCCGTGACTTTATTAATAGATAGTGTATCATTATTATATCCACCCTTTTACCAAAATAGGACACCAAATGGGCCTCGTCGGGATTCGAACCCGAGTCCTTTGATCCACCGCTCTTTGTAATCTGACCGGAGGGTGGATACATGTTATTTTTTACTGACACCAGAGAGGACTAAATTAAGTAACGGCTCGATTCGGAAAATGAATTAGATCTCTACTAGACCTCAACAAGTTACGACATGGATAATTTAAAGATATTTGTAAGATAGATATGTCAAATTTGACGTTTCCGCGTTTTTGGAGGTCCTCTTGAACGATTTCGACAAGTTATGACTTAGATATCCACGTCACATCTAGTCGATATCTAATGTAAATCTAGTTGATCTCTATATTGTCTCTAGATCTTGTGATTATCTCGTTTCCCGAATACGCGTGTCAGAGTTTTAACCTGCATGCAAAGTTGCTTTACTATTGTTGCTGACTGTACTAACTACTCGCAATAGTAGTAATATGTAGTTATTTTTGAGAGGTTCCATTGCATCATAAGTATGGTATTAAGTCTACAATTTTTAAATACCCCTGAAAACTTATACTAACGTACTTTATAGAAAATTTTATGAGTAATATACCTATTTACTACTATGTCTAAACTTACTACTATGTACAATACGTGTACATACATAATTATGTAGGTAAATACTCTAAGTATGACATAAAAACGGAATTCATTAAAAACCGCCAGAAATGCGCAGCCCATGCATACCAGATGACACATGCGTTTTTCTGACCCGTACAAGGCGCGCCCGCAATTGATATTAATTTCATGATGTGGTAATGGTACCTGCGCAAAAACGAACACGCCCTTATATGAGATGGCTGCTTTTTGCTGCAATCCTGTTCGATACAATACATTATTCTGTACACATACGGGTTGGGTTAAGAGATAAACGGGTTGGACTGGAAAGAGTAGGAAAACGCGGCGTTTTAAAAAACGTTGCTGGGTCATAAACATTTTTAGTATGAGTTACCTAAGGTCTTATGTCTCTTTTTTATCCGCTAACCCTACTGTAGCACTGTTATAAATCTTATGGTGATAAAATTTGTGCCCAATCCGGGGTTAAAACGGGGTTATAGCCGGCTATAACTCCTATTTTTAGAGCACTAACAACACCTAAAGAGTAAATAGGCGCTTATATAAATCTCTTCTAACCCTTAAATTTAGCGCCTAATGTTAGTTGGGACAAGCCATGACTCAGAACGGGGATCATTCCCCTTTTCTCTGAGGCTCTTTCCAAGCTCCCTGTAGAGCTCTCGTGCCTCCCGCCCCCAGGGCCCAGCTGTCTCGACAGCGACGGACACGAAGTCGTACGTGGCTCCCAAGGCAGAGTATTTCTGTCGCTTATTTTTGGCGGTAGTCTCTGCCGCCGAACCTGCCGTCTTAGCGGACACACAGGTCGTACATGGGATGCAGCAAATGTACTCACACAAGTTGCATCCCATATAAGACACCGCCCTCTCTGCCAGGAAACCAGCGCCAGCCCGTCGGGTCGTTTTCCATCTGTTCGAGACAGCCCTGGTGGTTCCAGGAGGCACGGGACACCCACCGACTATAATTGACTATGTTGCTTAGTCATATTTAAAACCATTCAAAATGTTCATCTGATTTTGGAAATAAAGATGATCAAAAACTTGCATTCTATAAAAGTAATTGTAATTGATAAAAGGTGTCAATTTAAAATTTTAATTTTGTAACAAGTAATTACATTTTTACGAGTAATTACTTTCCACATATAATGGAAACTATTTGTTGGAATTACATTTTGTAATTGCAATGGTTAATTAGTAATTCAATTACTTTTAGCCCAACACTGCCACACCACAAGCCTGACGTATCTGGATCGGGGTGTCCTGTGTCGCAAGTCCTTATTTTTATATCTAAATTTATTAATTTTTTTGTGTTTCTTTCCGTCATAATAATTATGTAAACTAGTTTTAGTCCTAAAACTCTAAAAGCTTCTACTATTCGTACCTATAGTGAAAAATGTATAGTAGGTCTGTTTGGTAGTTTAATTAAATACCTACGGCGATTATTTCCTTTTGAAGCGGTTGCTCTCTCTGGCACCGAAGACGAATAAATGTATGCGGAAGATAAAATAACAGGATGGAACCGGGAGCTCGGGCTAAGGGCCTGGGGGGGGGGGGGAATACATAATATTGTAAGCTATACAAAGTTGCCAATATGTTTACGTTTGTGTTGCGCTTACGCTTTGTCCCAACTGAAACCCTCTATATGTTTGCCGTTTAACTGAGGCGTTTGAGAAGACGTTAATATGGTCAGCTACGGAGTGGCTGTAGGCTTGGTAATCAAGGGCACCTGCCATCAAAAAATGGCTCGAAACCTAGGTAAAGTTGGCTCGGTACAAAAACCGGGCAAGTGCGAGTCGGACTCGCGCACGAAGGGTTCCGTACCATAATAAAAAAAAAAGCAAAAAAAAAACGGTCACCCATCCAAGTACTGACCACTCCCGACGTTGCTTAACTTTGGTCAAAAATCACGTTTGTTGTATGAGAGCCCCATTTAAATCTTTATTTTATTCTGTTTTTAGTATTTGTTGTTAAAGCGGCAACAGAAATATATCATCTGTGAAAATTTCAACTGTCTAGCTATCACGGTTCGTGAGATACAGCCTGGTGACAGACGGACGGACGGACGGACGGACGGACAGCGAAGTCTTAGTAATAGGGTCCCGTTTTACCCTTTGGGTACGGAACCCTAAAAATCACGAAAACATATCTGATTTTCAGTAATTTTCAGTTGTAATTTCTCCATTTTAGTATAAAATAGCTAGTGGCATAGCCTTGAAATCAGACGAGCCACTTTCTCGAGACAAGTATATTTTAAGTTATTGCGATAAAAGGTCAAAACCAGCGCCATGACGTTGCAGTTGGCGTGCAGTTCCCATACAAACTGCAGTCGGGTTGCAGTCCGTCTGTGTCGGCCCTTATAGTTTCCTTTTAATATCTTCTTTTACGCCCAACTCTTAAACTTATTGCATTGTCTCATTGTCAACGACGTCTCCAGTTACTAAATGCTCCAAGTGCGAGCGAGACGCCCGCGCGAATCACAGCTGATATGATTCCAATATCATTCTTGTATCGGTTTGATGCAGTGTTGCCAACTTGGCGTAAATGATGTCAGATCTGGCATTTTTTTCACTCGCATTGGCACCAAAATTTTCCATTTAGCATCTGGCATATCTTTTAGCATAATTTAGTCAAGCCAAGTTTGCACCAACTTGACAGCAAGAATATGCGCCATCGTCTTATGTTGTTCATATTTTCATATGAATTTTGACTTGTGGACGGATGGACGTCGACGAACTATATAAAGTTGGTCAAGCAGATCTTGTCAGTAAAAAAAGGCAGCAAATTTGAAAAATTTATGTGTTTTAAGTGTCTAATTTCAAGTAGCATTTTTTTAGCATATTTCAAAAAACTTTGGCATAATTTTGGCATAATATAAACATTAGTCTACACTGGCAACACTGGTTTGATGTCAGTGCACGTGGGTCTGACTGGGCTTTGAATAAGGTTTTAACAACCGATCCGGCCCCGTCGGTTAGTGACCCTTTTATTTTGCTTTGCAACAACTAATCCGTCATTAAATTTGATGATCGCCTGCAACAGACATCATTATGTAACAGAATTATAGATGTAATTCAATATGGCGCGTCGCTGACCAAATCTTACACAGGGTGTTATTGTGAACGCTCACTACGACGGCCAGTAAGAGTAGACCCATGGTAGGGTCTCTATTGTTTCCCAAATAGTTTTAAGCCATAATGTATTGATTGTCCGAATTTTCGTTAGTCATAATTGGTTTTTCTCAGAAACGCGTAACTTTTCAGGATTGCCATAAAACAAACCTAACCTAACCTAACATATCTATAGAATAACCTTACGAAAATCCTGAAAAGTTAACGGTTTCAGTTTTATGACTAACGATAATATGACAAACGTTACATTATGACTTAAAACTTTATGGGAAACAAAGGGACCCCCCCATGGTACCTACCTCCCAGCCAACCCCCACAGGTTGGCTGGAAGGTAGGTACCAGGAAATTAGAAGGGAACAAAAGATAACGCACTAAGCGAAAGGTTTGACGGAAGGTTAGGTCATCGCGCGGGTTTTGAACTTATATCTCAATTACTGAAAAAAAGATAGGTATACTTCTGTTAAAAACTTTGCCCGTCAGATAACTTGGCCATATCAAATAAGTGGCTTTTTCACTTCATATTGAATTTACACTGCTATACCTACCATAGCAAGATAACGCTATACAACAGAAAATAAATGAAATTTATACGTGTTTTCGTGATTTTACTTATCAAGTCCATTTTTTTAATGTTTTGGCTAGAGTATGCCCTTGTAAATATTGTCTAGTTTTCCTTTGAATTTTTTCACGATATTTGCCCTCCAATAAATCGTGTCAAAAGTCAATATAAAAACTACAACTTTGCGTTAGTTCTAAAGCGGTCCACAGATATCCAGTTCGCCGGACGATATCAGCGAACTGGTAATCTCGCTCGCCTCGCCTCCACTCTAAAGTATAAACCCATCTCTTTGAAGTTTATTTTTAGTCGGTCACGCGATTGGCGACCTTAAATCGTAGCGCTAAAGGATGCAGCAGCGCTGTCAATCAGCAAATGTATATTGTATAGGGATAATGAGACGAAAGGTAGAGTATTTCTGGATGATTGTACACACGGGCTGGAAATTCGGCAATATTTTCTTGGATTAGGAGGCAAACGACCAGGGGCTGATTTTTGAGTTTCGATCGCTCGATTTCGGGTATCGTCTTGGGTCGTCCCATTCATTTTTCGTCAAGTTCTTAAATTAGTCTTATTCTGCTTTCGTCACTCATTCTACATTCGTTACAATCGTCGTTGGCTTTCAATGTAGAATGAGTGACGAAAGCAGAATAGGACTAATTTAAGAACTTGACGAAAAACGAATGGGACGACCCAAGACGATGGGCCCGATTCGGATTTTGAAATATACATCTATTAGATATCTTTTAGACATCACCAAGATACGATAACGATATGTTTAAGATCTAATCTGTCAAATTTGACATTTGCGCCATTCTGGAGATACGCTTGAACGATTTCCACAGGATATGACTTAGAGATCCAATTCACATCTAATAGATGTCTTACTCCTTCTAACGTAAAAGTGACATTAGTTTACCGAATTGCGCTGCAAAGGAGAACTAGTTGATATCTAATACGTATCTAGAATGGATTTAGTTAGTACGTGTCGTCTCTTGTGAATATCTTGAAGTTCGAATACGCCAGGATACCTCGATTTCGTCACTCGAAAATGGGTGAAACACGGCGTAATACTAATTTTGAAATACGATCGACAGAAATTTGGAATCTAGTGGTGTTGACTACTCGTTTTCAATTCTATTAGCAGAATTTAAATGCCTAGTAGTGGAGATATTATTACGGCTCCCAGACCGGCCACCACCACCACCCGCCGACCACTAGCCACCAGCAGCCGGCGACCAGGCCGGCGGGTCTTTATGGTAAGAACTTGGACATCAGCAACACCAGAGTGTTACGAAAGTGCGTAGAAGACAAGTGTAAGTGCGTTTACGGAATTTAAGATGGGAGTAGACTCTTTCTTCAAGCTTTGAAGGTGTTTAGTATCAGTGGGAAAAACCAGTTCATATTTCATTCCACTGTAGCTGTGTGAGGCACGAAGGTTCTGGAAAAACGCAGTAGAAAGTACCTAATTTGTGGAATTTGGGACGTGACTTTTAGCACCATCTGTCATCCCGATACATGTTTACCTACTTTTCGTTTGACATTTGTCGCTGTACGGTTGTCACCTTGGCTCGGCTCCCAGCCCGTCACACTCTCCGTCCGTATGTCCCAATGTAATTATTACAAATCCGTCGCCGCGCGTCGTTCGGCGGCGTCACTCCGCGGTCCCGTGCATGACGTCACACGGGATGGCACTTGCACCCCCAATAAGTAAGTAAATATTGTTTAATATTATGCACCGTACAGTTAAAAAGACAGAAAATTAAATAGAGTTAAAAACCAGGTAGTAACTGGCGGTCTCATCGAACCTTTATAACATTGAACGGGTAGTGTTGATGTATGTAGGTACCTGCATATAATTTAACGAATTGACGACACAAACAATTATATGTTTAACATAATAAATACAGACAGATATACATACATCTATTATTATAGGCCTACAATAGGTAAAGGCAAGTTAAGCGGAGATATTTAGGATTTAGGTAATAATATTTCAAAAGATTTTTGAAACCGAGAAGAGATTTAGCACATCTGATATCTATTAATGGCAAACTATTCCACAACTGAACAGCACGAAATGTAAAAGAAGTGTTATGGTGATTGGTTTATTTTATTATATTATATATTTTATTTAGTTGTTATAATGTAGTGCTCAGGTAAAAACTAGTGCCTACGTCAAATCATGGGATTAGTTGTCAAGCAGACCCCAGGCTCCCATGAGCCGGGGCAAAATGCCGGGATAACGCGAGGAAGAAGGAATGTAGTGCTCAGGTAGTGCCCAGGTTCTTTGGACATATTACGCGTCGAGATGATACATCTGTGCAGCGAAAAGTTGAAGGCACAAGGCGCGGGAGGTCACCAATGCGTTGGTCAGACCTAGTCAAAAGTGCATTCAATGAACCACTCCATGGATGTACAAGAAGGGCTACAGTACGGGAGGAATGGCGACGGATTGTGAAGCTTGCCACCGGCCCTGACATGACGACCACGACCGCGCTGACAAGAATGTGTCGACTAAGAAGAAGAAGGTAGTGCACTGAACAATCCACACGTAATATTGTGTATCTGGGGGCACGGCAGTGCCCCCACCAAGACTAGCAAAGCGAAGCGCAAGAGGGCACTACCTACCTTTTCTCGAAGCGCTTCGTCGTTTTTTTTAACCCTCATAACTTGGGTTTGGATTATATCAGATAAACAAAACTCTCGCGATATGTCAATAGTAAACTTATTAAGCATAAAAAATTTCAATTGCATAGCTCTTACTTTAGATTTTATTCATCTCTAAAAAAACCCCAATTTCGTCACTGACTCACACACTGTTGGTCATCAAAACCTCTAGGGTACTTCCTGAAGATCTAGGAAGCTGAAACGGGTGCCTACCGTGCCCCCAGATACACAACATTACAAGTTTTAATCGCACCAATATCCAAAAGATGTCATGTGACCGCTGATAAGGGGTTGTGCACAAATCACGCGAGGTGTTTTCGGCTACTTTTTGAGCCCCTCTCCCCCTTGGTGATATTTGGTGAGGTTTTTGGCTACCCCCCTCCCTCCACACAACCTCACGATTATTTTTTTTTATTTTTTTTATTCGACCTATTTTTAAGATAAATAGTATTGTATATAAAAAATCTTATTTATTGTTTTATTTTCGTTAAATAGACTCGCTATTTTGAATTTTGCATTTTGCAGAGTGAAGATTTATGTTTAACGAAACCGTGAAAAAGTATCTGCTCGCGTGGTAGGTGTTTTTTTCTTAGTTTCATTCACTGTAAAAAAAACACGTGAGGTTTCCTTATACCCCCCTTTCCTCAACGTGATCTGTCGTGATTTTTTCGTGATCCCCCCTCCCCTATCGAACATCGCGTGATTTGTGCACAAGCCCTAAGCCTAATTATGAGCACTGTTGTATAAAAACATTTTGTTCAACTTATTAATGTCATATCCATACGGAGCAGGTGAACCCCCCGCCGCGTTATACTATATTAACGATAAATTCGTCATAAAACATACTTGTTCCTTATGTGGGGCGTCCATAAATTTCTAAAAAAGTTTCGAATACTTACCTACTTCGTTGGGTTTCGTTTGTAATTTATTGTTTTTTACACTACCTTGTTATTTTAATATGATATGGCATTGGCTAAAAGCGACGACAAGAATATCCATTTTATTTTTCTGTGGATTTTATAATTTAATTAATGCTACACCAAGAAGGGGCTGAGAAAATGTTTACATATTATAAAAAATATCTTGAATTAAGGTCTGAAAGTTAGTTACACACGTGAGCTCTCCTATGAGGCTGGCATCGTCACCACGAGTGTACACAAGCCTCTATAAAAATTAAGAAAAAAAAATTGCATAACCATAACAATCATATTATTTGGAATTTTTCATGTTAGTAGTTTTATAGATAGGTACATACAGCAACACTCTTTGCTGTCCACCGGTGGACCTTATGACTTTTGTAATAAGGTTTACCGATGGATAGTTAACAGTGTGGGCGATGGTACGATCCACGTTGTAAATAAATTTTAAAATAACAAACAACAAAATTTATAATTATAGTGACTTAGGTCCTAGAATTAGGTACTGAAGCAATTTAGTTCAGCTGTGTGTCATCAATATTGTTTGTTTGTTGGGAAGTCGCGCCACTGTGATAATAGTTATTTGTTTTACAAGGGGGCAAAGTTGTTGTTTAACCGCTCGTGCTAATATTGATACCCGAGCAAGCGAAAGATTCCAAAATTGAACCACGAGCGTAGCGAATGGTTCAAAAAGGGGAATCTTGAGCGTTGCGAGGGTTTCGAAGCACGAGGGTTAAACAAAATTTGCCCCCGAATGAAACACAAAATTTTTCACCTCACCAACCCGAAGCAAATATTAAATGTAAAATATCTAACAAAATCAAACCAAATCAAATCCAAATGAATGTTATTAAATAGGTATTTATCATCCAAAATCATTATATGCAAGGTATATGCTGGAAAATACAGGGGTCTCGGCACAGAGTATGATTTTATTCCATTCGGCGTCCATACCCTTGGTCCATAGGACCCTGGCGCTCTGAGTCTATTCGTATTCAGTTCAGAGACTTGTCAAAGAGACTCAGTGTCACTAGGTACAGGAGATCGAAAAGCTGGCAGCTTCCTCGCTCAACGTATTAACCTAACAATCCAGCGGGAAATGCTGCCAGCGGCTTCGGTACTAATACCGCAGGGACCATTTTTCGATATATTTTGTAATATTTTAGTTTTTATCATTCGTTGTAATCTGAATTAGAATGAATATAATATCTTATGTGAATGTATATGTCCCACTGGTAGGCACAGCCTCGCATGCATGAGAGGAATTGGCCTTTATATTATGGTCTTGGGGACTCCACATGTACCCATTTAAATTTAATCACGGATGTAGGTCTTCTCACGGAAAATTCACCGAAAAAAGCGACGTCCTGTTAAATATATTACGTACCTGCAATAAATACGGCCACGTCACAAAAAGCTCTACCTCAATTTCATAAATTTCGAGATGTGGCTATATTGCAAGCACCGTACGACGTGTTACGTCCCGAAACTGGCAGAACTTAACTTTAAGTTTATTTTAAACAAATGCGGTATTATCAACTCTACAAATTCCTACGGGGGGCCTAGCCTGATATCGTCCTTAAGTCGTAAACATGCTTAACGGCATCCTGTGTGCCGCCTGTAGTGTCGCTAGTATTATAAAACCGGCCAAGTGCGAGTCGGACTCGCGCACGAACGGTTCCGTACCATAATGCAAAAAAGGCCAAAAATAAAACGGTCACCCATCCAAGTACTGACACCGCCCGACGTTGCATAACGTCGGTCAAAAATCACGTTTGTTGTATGGGACCCCACTTAAATCTTTTTTTTATTCTGTTTTTAGTATTATTTGTTATGGCGGCAACAGAAATACATCATCTGAAAATTTCAACTGTCTAGCTATCACGGTTCGTGAGATACAGCCTGGTGACAGACAGACGGACGGACGGATGGACGGACGGACGGACAGCAGAGTCTTAATAGGGTCCCGTTTTACCCTTTGGGTACGGAACCCTGATAACGTGCTTTTATAAATAATTGTTAATAGTAATATTAATAGACTTCTATATATGTACCTAATAGTAATTAGAAGTCAATAGTGTTAATTATTGTATCTCCATTTGCGGGCCTATAAATCCCGGTCTTTTGAAAGGCTTGCGTGGTGATATAGATCCAACACGTAGAGGCCCTTTGGAGAGCTTTAATGTCATGTAAAACATAGTGTTATTAGCTGACGTGTTTAGTGGTCAGCAGTATTATTTATTACACTTCTATCGGTCAATATTATTATAATCGAACTACTGGTAAATAGTATTAATTAGACCTTTTTCAATGATAACCTGTATTATTAATTTGAGGACTTTTACTGGGCAGGAGTCCGCTAATAATACTATAGCAATCCCATGCACAGTGGTCAAAAGTATTCTCAACGAAATTTATGTAGGTGGTGATCAATAGATCCCATGCACAGTGGTCAAAAGTATTATCAACTAAATTTCTATAGGTGGTGATCAATAGTATGTACGCCACACTCACAGCTAGCGACCCTATTTATATGTACATACAACTCCTATATCTGGGAGCACGGCAGTTCCCCTGCCAAGTCGAGCAAAACAAACACGCACGGCCGTACCATCCTTTTCCCGAAGCGATTCAGGCGATTTTCGACGTCCTGTAATTTTGTGCTGGTTAAAGCTAGAACCCTGAATTTTCAGTGACATATAGGGCTTAAATTGGTTTAGATATTTTCTCGAAAACATTCAATTTGAACTTGTAGTTTAAGAATTATTGTACGTCAAAGTTCCTTAGTTTCGACACTGACACACTCACACACTCACGATCATCATAATTCCAAGGTACTTCTAACATACCCACAAGCTTCAAATTTTAAACTTATGTAGTTTTCAGCTTGTCAAGCTATAGAAAACCTAAAAATATTGCAATATCAGTCATGTTTTAAAGATTTAAGACTGCATAAGTAAGTGTGTAGTCCCATATCAATATACGGTATTACAAAGTTACTCTTGCAGTTGCAACAAATAGTAGGTAAAGGTCTGTGATGTACGATGTGAGTATGAAGATGCGTATATGTAGTTATTATATGTGTATAGTACGAGTAAGTATTGTATGGCTATGAGTATGGTAAGGATATGAATATGGCATAGGTATAAGTGCGGGTATGGTGTGGGTGTTGTAGGATGGGTACATGGGTATTGGGTATTGTATGAGTACAAGTATAGTTTGCTATGGCCATGAGTATTGTATAGGTATGAAAACGAGTACCTAAAGTGCGGGATGGATGAATATGAACTTTGATAAAAGTGGTAGCTGACGTACAAGAAGCGGTACCCGAAAAGAAGGACTACCCACAAAAAGAGATGAGATCCCATCAAAAACATTAATTACATGTAAAAAGATGCAAGTCTCGCAATGCAATTCTTCTACTACAAAAAAGTTTTGAGATGTTATGTGAAACAAAGTCTGTTATTTTAGTCAGTGCCAGGGCCAGTGCCAGGGGGTGTTAAACCGTATCAATAAGATATCTTTAATTTTTAATACATATAATTACTTGGGTCCTTGGGTTTCACATAACATCTCAAAACTTTTTTGTAGTAGAAGAATTGCATTGCGAGACTTGCATCTTTTTACATGTAATGTTTTTGATGGGTTTATATTATCCAGATTAAAGGCGTACTTATCGCATCACTGTCAGTAATGCCCAACATAACATGGCGACCCTGCCGGTGCGGCCTTGCGCTGCAGGAGGCGCGGCGCGCTGCACCAGCTAGAACAATTCAGTGACCTCAGGGAAAAGTCGACAGTTAAAACAAAATCTTCAAACTCAGTGATTTTTATTTAGCCGAAAGTTTAGAAAAATATATGACTTAAATAAATTACTTTTGAAAAAAACAGATAATAGTAAAACAATAAAATTCCCATTTGCCGGAGTAAGCTTAGGTTTAGGTGTTGAAATAGATTTTATAGCATTGTGCTTTATTCGTTCATGTCTTTCCTGTAGACATTGCACGGTTAAGAGAATCCAAACGCGGGATAGGATACATCATATGTACATCATTTATACTCATATACATAAAATAAATAAATAAATAAAAATAAATAAATTCTGTGGCCCTAGTGAAAAAGGGTACATCACGCAGTTTAGGAGTAAAAGGGCATAGGTTACTTGGAACTTATACCCATTTACAACCGCGCTGCCCGAGACTTATACCTTTTTTCACTAGGGACACAATTATACATTAAGTACTTGAAAGTTCATTGAGAAAATCATGATCTGACCTAAACATGAACGGGTTTGAGTAGTTGCTTTTCGTTCAGATACATACTGTATTTGTACCCTGGGTCGTTAACTTTCATTAAGTTTCCAAAATTACGTTTGGCTAAAATGAGGACACAAAAAACTCTAATCTAATATTCTGAATTTTGCTAAGTCAGATCCCATAAAATTTTAACTGTTATCGTTATCGCAGCACAATTTTTAGGGTTCCGTACCCAAAGGGTAAAACGGGACCCTATTACTAAGACTCTGCTGTCCGTCCGCCCGTCTGTCACCAGGCTGTATCTCACGAACCGTGATAGCTAGACAGTTGACATTTTCACAGATGATGTATTTCTGTTGCCGCTATAACAACAAATACTAAAAACCGAATAAAATAAGGATTTAAGTGGGGCTCCCATACAACAAACGAGATTTTTGACCGAAGTTAAGCAACGTCGGGCGGGGTCAGTACTTGGATGGGTGACCGTTTTTTTTTTGCCCTTTTTTGCATTATGGTACGAAACCCTTCGTGCGCGAGTCCGACTCGCACTTGGCCGGTTTTTTATTTAATGTGTTTATATCGAGATTACAGACCAGGAAAAACAATATACAAATACATTACCGATACCTACCGCGTTATCGGCTTCCGTTGTTAGAACGGCCTATTTAAATATAACTAATATAACTTTGTTATTGCGTTAGTTAGTTTGTGACTCACGATCTTGCGATAAGAAATTATCAGAGCGTCTTTAAAGGTCCAGATTTAATAAAATACCTCCACGGATCAAGCCTCATCGCCTCTGCGAAGTCCTAAAAAACCGGGCAAGTGCGAGTCGGACTCGCGCACGAAGGGTTCCGTACCATAATGCAAAAAAAAAAAAAAAAAGCAAAAAAAAAACGGCCACCCATCCAAGTACTGACCACTCCCGACGTTGCTTAACTTTGGTCAAAAATCACGTTTGTTGTATGGGAACCCCATTTAAATATTTATTTTATTCTGTTTTTAGTATTTGTTGTTATAGCGGCAACAGAAATACATCATCTGTGAAAATTTCAACTGTCTAGCTATCACGGTTCGTGAGATACAGCCTGGTGACAGACGGACGGACGGACGGACGGACGGACAGCGAAGTCTTAGTAATAGGGTCCCGTTTTACCCTTTGGGTACGGAACCCTAAAAATTCTGCATAATAAAAAATGCAAAAAGATGATGTTGTAGGTGTGTAGATGACTTATGCTGTATAATATCTAAATGCGCTCTATAAGAGGTTAAAGCGGGGTTTAAGAAACGTGTCTTGGATTTGACAGCTGAAATAGATGCGCACGAATCTAACCTGTTTTCAGACAGTCTGTAGCAGCACTTATTATGACGCTAGAGGTGACACCCCTAACGATATATTAATAGGTGGAACTGGAAATAATATATCGCTGTTTGTCGCCGCGTCTGTATAGGGGTGCGCTTAGGGTTGGCGATTCGACGAAATTAAATATCTCCTAAAAATAATGCAAACTATTTAGGTACCTACATAGGTAGTATTTTTCTGGGGTCTAAGTTTTAATTAAAGTTTGGTCAGTTTTAATTCAGTAATTTAAGTATGAGTTCAGTTTTATATTAGGTTAGACTAACAATAATTCCGGCTTACCAGAAATTATAAACGCAGACCTAATTTTTTAATTTATTTTTAGAAAAGTATGGTACATTTTAAACTTATATTAGATTCGCCATACTTACGTTTAACGGCGACATGATGCACTCATTTTCAACGTTAGTACCCTAATCTAACTTATATGATTAACTTACATTACTAAGGTTAACTAATACATAATGATATCATATGAACGCAGTATAAGCTGTATTTATATAATATTTACCTATCCTTTTTATTCAATTGTAATTATTACTTTAAATTTCTAATGCCAGTCTACTTATAAACTCAAATCTGGATATGTGAGAGACAAAGAGAGAAGACAGGTTTCTCACTATAGCCAGAGTTTCAAGCTTACTGTGACAGGAGAGTTCTGTCTCACATATAGAGGTTAATTAAAATATAGCAAATAGCTAAGTATATAACTATATGAATTACTTACAGACAACACACAGCCTGACTTTTTGATGAAGACTGAAATTTGTAACATACATGATATCGTCACTACTTTGAAAAAATCTCGTATCTCGCACTGCTACTCAAAGTTAAAACGCAGTAACTCTGTATGCATACCATACATAGTTACCACATTTTTATTTTTATTAACAGAACAAGATACGAGATTTTTTCAAAGTAGTCGCGATATATTTTTCAAAATATGGTCGAGGTCTACTAATAAATGATTTTATTAAGTTAAATCACATCAGAGCGAATGAAGTCGTTAGTCGAGGCTAACGTTATCTTGTAGTACCTTCATAAACTGTGTAGTAAACTATAAAGAGTACGAGAGAATTATGTGACAACCCTAGCAAAACAGGTTAGAAATATCAAAGAGTAGGGGCGACACTGACTGACGTAAGAGTGAGCTCTCTCTACTCACACTTGGTATGGCCCTACTACAGTACGGTTACCATCAGTTTGTCACTGACATAAACGCCGTCGAGAACGTAATTTACTTTCTATACATCTCGCTCGCACTCGCATATTAGTGCAAACGGGATGTATAGAAAGTAAATTACGTTCTCGACGGCGTTTATGTCAGTGACAAACTGATGGTAACCGTACTGGTCACTCTTATTGGCTACGCGCAGGAAAAAAACCGGCGCTTGCCGCGGCTAAAATTTCTAACGAATGCGTCTAGGATCAAATGACATTTTTCGTAGCTTCGGAGACGGTTTCTCGGAACCAATTTATAGAATGGTACATATTTTGTTTAAGAGGATAGCGAACGACCTTTCTCCGTTACGTGGATACCTAGGGAAAATATTTTTAATTCATTTATTGTATAAAAATAGCTATCTCTATAATAAAAAATCGGTTAAACGAGGGGGTAGCTTAACATTTTTATTTGTTTTTTTTTTATTGTTTTAACAGTTAGGGTTAGTGGTTAACCAGGAGTTAACCGTTAAACCAGAGTTAAATTGCAACTCCGGGCTTAGCCGGTTAAGGGATGACCCACGTTAGACCGGGCCGTGTCCGGGCCGTAGCTTCCGGTGCTTACTTTTCTATGACAGGTGATCACGTGATACTTTCCGTAGAAAACGATGCACCGGAAGCTCCGGCCCCGACACGGCCCGGTCTAACGTGAGTCATCCTTAAGGCTTGTTTCTCAGCATTCTACTTATTCGGTATTTAATGATTTTGTTTATCTATACCAAAAAGAATAGATAGTATAGAGGGGTCCTGTCATTGTCAATTTTGTAGTCACGGTACATTTACTGCCATCTATCGACACATGATTAAAACTTAAAATAAAATTGAAAATGTATAAATTAATCAAAATCTGTTTACGGATAAATGATTCTTAATTTTTATTGTTCCATACTGACCCATGTTCTTTCACTGATATGTGTTAAAATTGTTAAATACCAAACGGTGTGGTTAACGCCATCTAGCCGAGAATAGGCCAAAGGTAATGGCGCCATCTATTCGAGAATGACTTTTGCTTGGCCGTCCGAGGCACGTTTTTTTCTTAGACTTTATTTATCTTATACGGAGTTATGTATATCTCTGTCTATACTAAATAGTGAAGATAAACCATCTTATTATATACAGGGTGATTTAGGAGACGTGAGCAGGACTAACACTGCGCATTTTGTAAATTATAAGCAACTCTTTCCTATCAGTATTAGTGAGGTTAATGTTAATTTTCTAGTCGTGTTGAAAAAAAAAGTTATTAATTTATTTACGACATGGATGGTCACCCTAACATTAGAATACTAAACTACCGATATTCTGTGTCAAATTGAATGTCATCACTGTCATCACGGTCTGGTTACTTTTGAAAACTCGTATCTCACTCAGGTTTGACATTTTATTTTCTTCGTAAAAGAGGTTTTATGTTTATTAATTAGGTCTTGTATGGTGACCATGATTGTAGAGAATTAAATTTGCCCTCACCAAAAAGTTGAAAAATAGGAAAAAGTGTGGTTGTTTCACATAAATACGACGGTGATCGATCAATTACCAGTTACTGAGTGTGCAGGATTAGTCCTGCTCACGTCTCATGAATCACCCTGTATACTGATGGTAAAAATAACGATTCACCACCTTATAAAACAAAGTCCCCACCGCATCTGTCTGTATGTTTGTTCATGATAAACTCAAAATCTACTGAAGGGATTCATGCGGTTTTCACCTATCAATAGAGTGGTTCTTGATGAAGGTTTAGCCCGCCCCACTAACCCGGGGTTAATCGGTTAAATCGTTAATCTAGTGTCAAATTGTATGGGGTAACCATGGCAACTCCAGGCCTAACCGGTTAACTCCGGGTTAGTGTAATGGTGCAAGTGGGCCTTAGGTGTATAATTTGTTAACCCGTGCGAAGCCGCTAGTCTTCTATAAGAAACACTCGAGTTTCCACAGCAGATTCAAGTCTTGAAACTTTCAAGAAATTATGCTTCGTTTTATTTACTAAGACCAGTAACTGGATTAATCTTTTGAAGCTGTATTGGAAACTGGGAGTAGACCTCATCTCGTATCTACACGTTTTTTTAGGGTTCCGTACCCAAAGGGTAAAACGGGACCCTATTACTAAGACTTCGCTGTCCGTCCGCCCGTCTGTCACCAGGCTGTATCTCACGAACCGTGATAGCTAGACAGTTGAAATTTTCACATATGATGTATTTCTGTTGCCGCTATAAAAACAAATACTAAAAACAGTATAAAATAAAGATTTAAGTGGGGCTCCCATACAACAAACGTGATTTTTGACCGAAGTTAAGCAACGTCGGGCGGGGTCAGTACTTGGATGGGTGACCGTTTTTTTTTGCCTTTTTTTGCATTATGGTACGGAACCCTTCGTGCGCGAGTCCGACTCGCACTTGCCCGGTTTTTAACCGACTTCCAAATCCCAAAGGAGGAGGTTATCAATTCGGTTGTATGTTTTTTAGAGATTTTTGTATTTTCATCAGAAAATCAAGCATTTTCATTAAAAACTGTCGCATTTGATGAAGTGGAACTGCTGATGATGATCAGAACGGAACTCTTCAACGACGCATAGTTCACGTTTGGCGATTTGTCCTCTTCGTTATGTTTGTTAAGCAAGTTTAGTTTTTAAGCCACATTTCTGTCAAAATCCAGTTCTGATGATGGGATCCATGAGGAATCGACGGAACTCCTCAAATCTTAAAGGCATACATATAGTGATTTTTGTGTTTTTATCAACAAATCAAGCATATACATTCAAAAACGTGATATTTGATGAAGTGGAACTGCTGATGATGATCAGAACGGAACTCTTCAACGACGCATAGTTCACCTTTGGCGATTTGTCCTCTTCCTTATGTTTGTTAAGCAAGTTAAGTTTTTAAGCAACATTTTTGTCAAGCTTGAGTTCTGATGATGGGATCCATGAGAAATCGAGGGAACTCCTCAAATTTTAAAGGCTTGCGTATAGAGGTGTTTGTATTTTCATCAGAAAATCAAGCATTTTCATTCAAAACTGTCGCATTTGATTGAGTGGAACTGCTGATGATTATCAGAACGGAACTCTTCAACGACGCATAGTTCACGTTTGGCGATTTGTCCTCTTCGTTATGTTTGCTAAGCAAGTTTAGTTTTTAAGCCACATTTCTGTCAAGCTCGAGTTCTGATGATGGGATCCATAAGGAATCGAGGGAACTCCTCAAATCTTAAAGACATACGTATAGAATTTTTTGTATTTTCATCATAAAATCAAGCATTTACATTAAAAACTGTCGCATTTGATGAAGTGGAACTGCTGATGATGATCAGAACAGAACTCTTCAACGACGCATAGTACACGTTTGGTGATTTCGAATTTCGATTTTGACTTGGACTGGGACCCGGACTCGTACCCGGATCGGAACCGAACCTGGACTCGGACTCGGACTTGGACCCGGACTCGGACCCGGACTCGGACCCGGACTCTGACCCGGACTCGGACCCGGACTCGGACCCGGACTCGGACCCAGACTCAGACCCGGACTCGGACTCAGAGACCTGGACCTTGACCCGGAAAATCACTATGATACCTAAACTAAATAAACCGCTATGATTACCTACCATAAAATGTAGGTATATAGTATGATGATGCCAAACCCCTCCCGCTCATACCCCCGTACACCGCACGGCATGCGCCGTTAAGTAGGTTAGGTTAGGTTTGAACTGCGATCCTCACAGACCAAACAAAAGTGGGTTAGGTTTGGTTAGCACTGCGGGCCTTACAGAAACGAAATGCTACTAGAAAAGTGGGTTTGATTAGGTTCGAACTACGATCCTCACAAAACCGAACTGCAATCAGAGAAGTGGGTTAGGTTAGGCTAGAACTACGACCCTTACGGAAACGAAATGCTACTAGAAAGTACTGGTTTTACCTCCTTTTCTACATAGTGCACCATCTACCATAATTTTTCACCGGGCCCCATAGAAGTCGGTTTTTTTTTCTTAAAAATTATTTACAGTAAATTATCTGGTGTAGGTAGAAACGGAGTCTTTTGAGTCTAAATTTAAATAGGTAACTTACGAGACTCTTGAAGTCTCAAGTCGAATCCTTTATTGAGTCTCGAGTTGAAAAGGACTCGAATTTAGAATTAATTACAAGTCTGAAAAACCGAGTTGAGTCTTAAAGCAGATGATTCAAAGGACTCGAATCTTAACTAACACTAATTGTGAACTTGACAGGCCAGTTAACTCTTAAAACCTAACGAATTCCGGCAAAATACTGTATCGATATCGGTAACAACGAACATTTAAATTAAACAAACAATAAGTACTAGCAAGGAACGTACGCAATTTCCCAACTAACATTAGGCGCTAAATTTAAGGGTTACAAGAGATTTATATAAGCGCCTATTTACTCTTTAGGTGTTGTTAGTACTCTAAAAATAGGAGTTATAGCCGGCTATAACCCCGTTTTAACCCCGGATTGGGCACAAATTTTATCACCGTAAGATTTATAACAGTGCTACAGTAGGGTTAGCTGATAAAAAAAGAGACATAAGAGCGGTATAGTGGAGCTACAATAGTGTTAATTAATTCTTTAGGAGCTATATGGCTTGCATATAGGTGACTACAAACTGTTGTAGTAGAAGAGCGCTAAAGTAGTGCTGTAATAGCGTTGATTAACAACTTAGGATTTAAAAGGGTGCCAAGTAAGCGACTACTAACTGTTTTAGTAGTAGTGTAGAGCTATATAGATGATACTTTCAGCTTTAGATGGTATATTAGCATTTAAAGACAATATTTGTAACACTGAAGAAGGTAATTGCACATTTTTTCCTTAGCCCTGCCTGCTTTGGTTGCAGATGTTTCCATTTTGTATTATTATTTGTAAGCTTACACTGTGACAGCTTGAAGTGAAATGTAATGGCGGATAAATAAAAGCTAATAATTATTTTAGTTCACCGATGCCGGTGTTATCTGCGGATTTATGATGGCGAAATTAATTACACTGTCAATAACTATATGTATTACTAACAAAATTTTAAAGGGCCTCTGATCCCGTGCATATTTATCTGAATATAATATTTTTTAAATTGTGGTCCACCGTATTTAATTTTCGCAAAATTACACAATATACGTGAAGTCCGGTTTTAAATACAACAATACTAACATTATGTCTATATTGAGTAAAAGTATCGATTTTTATTAAGTATTTACGTTCTAATCAACAGTTTTTGTTTTGCTTATTGATTCATCGGTCATATTAACATGGCGCTATAGGCTTAGGTTGTAAGTAAGACTCTAATAACACTATAAGATGTACTAAGGTATTGAATAACGCCCGTCTGCGACTACATGATCTATAAAAGTGACTCATAGCTTCTCTTTTCGACTGTAGGTGAGACAAGAGAGTTAAGAAGCGATTGCGAGTAACGGAGCTATAAAAGAGTTTTTATCGCCTGTTTAGAACCTTAAGTGAAAATTGCAGCTGCTTATTACTCATATAGATGTTAAGGTGGTAGAATTCACTTTGAGCTATAACACTAGCTGCTTAAGATCCATTATAGCGGCCAAAACGGCTACTGTGGATCTTAAAGCTATACATGGACCTCTTAAAGACCTTGATGTCACCAGAGCCTGTAAGCTTAGAGTATATAGCTATTCTACAGCCGTTATACGTCTTTAGGTGATAAACTAAGTGCTAAGTGTCGCCTAATTGTTTGTTGGGTTGTTTGAGCACATCGATTTGCCCATCAAAACTGCAATGTATTCACTTATGTTTGTATTGAAATAATATTTAAATCAATCACTCACACTTACAAAGTAAAAACAACCATAATACAACTAGTTAAAGTTAAAAATCGGTTTAAAGCAGATTATAAATACGCCGTTGTAGCTCAGATTGTCATGTTTGAATTTCGAGCGCAGTCGTATTCGAATACCGGTTTCATCTCGCTTCGTGCAACGATTTTTTTGGTATCGAAAGAGACGTCTGCCTTCTCGCAGTCATGGATTCGATTTCCAAGCGTCGCGTCGATCGCCCTGATTGGTCAGCGCGCAGCGTGGGCGTGGCCTACGTCTGGTCTTGGCCCCTTCAGTTTCAAAATCCGAACAGTGCCGCGCTCCTAACAGCTGAATGCGTATTGTATCGCGCGACGTTGCCAGTTCTGCAGGTAAATTTAAATTTACGAATTTGTGAAGTTTACTTTTGCTCGGCATTTGAAAGTATGACTTAGGTAAGTGGTAGTTTCATGTCGTGGGAAAAAAATATGTTAGACGATATTTCCTATTGGAATCATATTTGATGTTAATCTTATTAGTATGGATAATACATCTAATTTAGTTAGAAATGGCTTATGACTCTAAGGCTCTTCTCACTGAAAAGTGGTTTTTGATTCGTATCGTAAGTGAAGCCTATTTTACTAGACCTCTTATCTGTGCTTCATAAGAATAACTAGAATCCTGACGGAATGTTTAGTGTTTTGCATAAAAATTAAAACCAGAATATTACTTCCTAGTGCGCGAAAACATAACGTGCTAATCAATCAGTGCTAACCCGTTATACTTGCGTATTGTTTATACATGCAATTAATGTTCCCGTCCTAAAAATAACAATAATAATGTAATTGTATTTTTTATTGTTTTGTGAGTGTTTTTATATTTTACTTTTATATTCATATTATAAATGACCTAGCCTAAGAAGAAAGATAAATAAAGAGAACAATTATAAAAAAAAACATTACTTATAGCATTTATTTTAAGAACGATTATTTTGCATAAAGCTCGACCATGGTTGGACCCACACTGTTTCTGACCACCATCACCATACACATAAATGACTCAAACATAAATGTCCTTTTACAAAGTCAATAAAACTCGAGTCCTGTAAGGTGTCATTATCAAGGGTTTATTAAATATACCTACCCTTCAACATTGATAAGAGAAAAAAAAATTAAATGAAGACAATGCATTTTTGAACTTATTCATTAAAAAACAAGAGTTATCTGAAAAGGACTAAGATCTTTATGAAAGACTGAGGTCTAATGGCTCTTTTCACGTTGGGCCAACGCCAACGCCAACGAGGGACGCAGCCATGCGGTAGAATGAGATAGCAATATCACTTGCTCCCTCTAACGCATAAATGCGTCCCTCGTTGGCGTTGGCGTTGGCCCAACGTGAAGAGGAGCCATAAAAGAGGCTAAACTGGACTCTTAATATGTATGTGTCGGCGGCCGATCGTAAGATCAGGCAGGTCGTAATGTTCCGGTGTATTGTTTTGAGGGTAGTCACATTAAACCAATATATAGGTAAGATAGGTTCGTTAGGTTGCTTCAGATGCCCGAAGGGCAAACTGTCCAGAAATAGGAGCCCCGCGTAGCGGGGCTCCGTCGACTCAGGGAGCGAGTCAAAGATTTTCACGTTTCACGACATGCCTAGGAATTTCACGATATGCCTGATCTTACGATCGGCCGCCGACATATGCAAACAATGCCAACATGAGAATAACCAGAAAATAGCATGTACCTACCTACCTATTAAACAATAGACAAGTAAAACACTGAAAATAGAAAGACTAGAAATAGGATTAAATAGATCATCTCCCGAAGCTGCAAGGGCTAAGATTCGTATGACGCTATCGATCTAGGGCTCCAGTCACATACAGGGTGATTCATGAGACGTGAGCGGGACTAATCCTACACACTCAGTAACTGATAATTGATCGATCACCATAGTACCTATTTAGGTGAAACAACCACACTTTTTCCTATTTTTTAACATTTTTGGTGAGGGCAAACTTAATTCTCTACAATCTTGGTCACCCTACAAAACCTAATTAATAAACATAAAATTAACCTCTTTTACCGTAATGACAGCATTTTGATTATTACGAAGAAAATAAACTGTCAAACTTGGTGAGATACGAGTTTTCAAAAGTAACCAGACCGTGATGACAGTGATGACATTCAATTTGACACAGAATATAGGTAGTTTTCGTATTCTAATTTTAGGGTGGCCATGCATGTCGTAAATAAATTAATAACTTTTTTTTTCAACAGGACTAGAAAATTAACGTTAACCTCACTAATACTGAGGGCCTACCGCGAACCACGTTCGATGCTTTGCCTATGTCACACTTACGTACTAAAATACAAGTGCGATAGAGAGGTAACACGTCGAACGTGGTTCGCGGTAGGCCCCCTGATACGAAACAGTTGCTTATAATTTACGAAATGCGCAGTGTTAGTCCTGCTCACGTCTCCTGAATCACTCTGTAGAGATAAACTTACCTATTTATAGAGATACAATTCTAGACTAACGAGAGATATTTATGTACCTACTCGTAGACTCGTACGTACTACCCGCTAATAAGTAGTCAGTATTGTTTAAGAGTCGAGTTGTTTGAGTAATCTGTTTTAAAACTCGACTGTATTTTTCAGATTCCTTACGCCTATAATTAGGGGTCATCCATTAATTACATCACACGTTTAGGGGGAGGGAGGGGGTCAAGAAAATGTGACATATTGTGACATGGGGGAGGGGGGGAGACACAAACTTTGTGACGTCACTTTAACTTCATCAGTAACCGAAAATTTATTTAAATTATTTTATTCGCTGTACATTTAAATAACAAGTTTTTAAAACGATAATCGTTTTTATTCGTTTAATTTTCTTTCCTAAGCAGTTTTGGGTAATAAAATTACTAATATTTATATCGTCAAAAATATTTTGATAAAATATTAATAATACTTAGGTACTTACTTAATTCGATTTGGCGATTTCGTAGAAAAAATGTGACGTCACACTAGCCGGGAGGGGTTTGCCAAATGTGACCAAGTGTGACAAGGAGGGGGGGAGGGGTCAAAAAACCTAGAAATTCGTGTGACGTAATTAATGGATGACCCCTTACCTAAGTCGAAACTCTAGTACTTAAAGTTCTTTTCAACTTGTTAGTGACCTAAGTTTTTGTACAGACTTGAGGTCTCTTCATAAAATTCTCATTAATAAAAGAAATACGTCTTCATGTAAATGACTTTCATGAGTCAAGGTATCACAAATTATACAATGACGCTTATTTACTGATAATTTAGATAACACCTACCTAATTGATGACCTCTATTCGGAGGCTCTAGTACTTTTGAGTAGAGCTTAAAGATCGATTCAACTTGAGACTTAAAATACTCAAAAGTTTCTTAAACGCAAAATTTCGTAAGCTTTAAAGGCTTGCTACACGGTCGCCGACAAGCCTTCTAACCGTCTGACCTTGGTCTGTCCTTGGTCAGTTTTGGTCAAATTTTGTTGGTAACAACTGTCTACACGGTCCGGGACAGACCAAGGCCACGCGGTCTGGGGGCTTGTCGGCGACCGTGTAGCAAGCCTTTTGGTCAAATTTTGTTGGTAACAACTGTCTACACGGTCCGGGACCGGCCAAGGCCACGCGGTCTGGGGGCTTGTCGGCGACCGTGTAGCAAGCCTTTTAGCCTCATAGGTACTCTCACGTTTCTATATACCACCACTATTATGTGGAACTTGGTTTTAATTCTAGAAATAACGTGAGACACCCACGGGCCACGATCACAGAGAATACGTACTATACGTAGTACTAAAAATATCGATTCTCTCGTAAGTAAATACCTAATGGCGTAGGTACAGCCGCCATCAAAAATATCGGAGCGGCCAAGATGTTCACAAATATCTGAACAAAGCCTCCATGCGATTAAAGTGTATGTTCAGATATTTTTGAGTGCCTTGTTAGCTATTTTCGAGATAGATATTTTTGAGAAGCGGCCAGTTCTGATATATAGGTACCTACTTAGCGACTAGCTACTGGCTACTGCAGTGTGAGACGGACAGACAGACAGAGGCACGAGTGATCCTATAAGGGTCCTATTTTTTCCTCTTGAGGTACGGAACCCTAAAAATCACCTAATGGAAAGCAATTACCGTCGGACACGAGCACCCGCGACCCCAGAGGGGTTGCGCATGCGCACGCTTTGCCGGCCTTTGTATGGGAGTAGGTAAACGCTCTTTTCCTATGCACGGACTGTTATTGCTAGTCAATCATAAACTTTATTCCAACCCAATAAGGTGCATCGATGTTCAATTAGGGCTATACTGCCTCTTGCCTTAGAGCGTTGCCACATGGCCCGATCCGTTATCGGATGTTGGATCCTACATCCGCGTAGTAAGGCCGCGGGGGCTCCGTCTTTAGCGGTCACATTTTAGCAAACATTATACCTATCGCCTACACGGCTCACACATAGAACTTTCCAAAGTTGCGAAACTTTCCATATGAGAATTTCTCGGTAACTTCTGAGAATGTTTTCGAGAACTCGAGAACGAGAATTTATTTATTTATCGTAGTTTATACCATGAATAGTATTCACGTTAGTTTAGGTGTAGTAGTCCTTATACCCCCAGAAAATTCCGACTTTTGGTCTACCGCTTCCGGTCAGCAAAATGTATGACGGCCCGGCCAAACGGTCAGACCTAGGTGGGGGGTGCTCGAGCAAATGTCATAGAGGGCCCCGAGACAAAAAAACTGCATTAAAAAAAATCAAAATGGTCGACTTTTTTTTTATTTTTTCAAGTTGGTCCGAGCGCGCTGAGATTTGGCATGGCGGGCGATGCCCATGTAAAATTTTTTTTTGGAAAAAATCCAATTAATCAGGAACAATAATTTCCATGGTGCAGGAATGTTCTGAGAACATTCTCGAGAACGTTCCCGCTTTTTGGGAATGTTCTGCAATTTGTACATTTCTACCCACACATACGCACACCAAACAAATATTGTCAGTACGACATCTAGCTGATATCGGATCGGGCAATGTGAAAACGCTCTTACGATTGTTACAAATCCATCATTCGGATTCGGATTATTTCGCTAATCCGTTTCAGATAAACGCCCGGTTTGAGCACAATTCAAATGGAATTCCACTTGAATTTGCGTTTTAGGCAATTTTGGTACAATTCATGAAATCATGGAGCACGTTTTAACGGTAACTTATGAACTTAGGATTGACTAGAAGAGTACAGGCAAATATAAAATGATTAGAAATTGAAGATACGTCAAATTAGGTCTAATCACGACATTATTCGGATATGTCAGTGTCAGAAGTGACGTATTTTGCCGCCCGATTGATTGAGTGTAAAAAAAATCTAAGACAGCCATTCTCTAAGTGTGTTCCGCGGAACCCTAGGGTTCCGGGACAGCCCTGCAGAGGTTCCGTAACAATTTAGAACACTATGCTTTAGTCGCCTCGAAATTTTTTATTTAGGGTTAGGTTAAATTTTATGTACAATGTAGGGTTTCAAAAGGGTTCCGTCAAAAAAAAGATTGAGAACCGCTGATCTAAGACAATGGCTTGTCCGCTCAAAGAAAATTTGAATTGCGCGCCTTTTTCTCCTGACAAACTGAGTTTGCCTGAACGCACCATGAACACAACCCGTCCAACTCGTGGACACACCATCTTTTGACATAAGTGCGGCCTTTTCGTCGCCACGCGGACAGCTCTTATAACATACGGCCATTTTGCGCGTGCGCACAGTAATTAGCCGCGTGTCTGCTAATTGCTCTCATTAAGCTAAACCCGATCGCGGGCGAGTTGATGGAATCGTTTAGCGACTTTTGATTTCTGTGTCGTCTGTTCTGATTTTAAATAAAATATATAACTTTTGAAGCGTTTCCACCTAGGTAGTCGGAACCGATATCGGATATGGATATAAAATGTAAAAAAGTGCCTATTTGTGTTTATTTATTCGTTCATTATTTTATTTTTTTGTTCAAAAGAAATTAACATACCTATCCAAAATGTAGGAGTTGATGCCTGGCATGAAATTGAAATTATTGTTTTTATTTTATTTTATATTGTTTTTTGTATTGATTGTTGACATTTTATTAATTTATGGAATATGACATTATATGACCTAGGAAAGCCCTAGTATTATATACAAAATAGTTTTAGGTTTTAGTTAAGTTTTATGACATTTTAATTTGATTTCTATTCTATTTTATTTTTGACATTATTGATTCACAATTGACTATTCTTTTTATTATTCTTTTAATTTTGTTTGTATACACTTGACGATCTTTCTGTGAATTTCTGCTATTTTTAAGGAAGAATAACATGTGAATTTTCAATCAGAAATAAATATTATCTATCTATCTATCTATCCTCGAAGCATTCTCTAGCAGCCATCCGGTAAGGTAAACGTACTGGTGCTCGACGCCGTCCCAGTACATGTTATCTTGAAACTTAAGTCATTGTGACAGCAAGATGTCATTAGCATGTCAGGCGCCCGTACGTTTACCTTATTCGATATGGAATCGGAACGGACAATATGAAAAAGCTTAAGGTTCAACTTGCTATCGGTACGAATAAAGAATACTAGTACCTAATTTCAGAATCTCGCTGTCAGTACCAGGTTTTTAGGGTTCCGTAGCCAAATGGCAAAAAACGGACCCTTATAGATTCGTCATGTCTGTCTGTCTGTATGTCTGTCCGTCCGTATGTCACAGGTACTTTTTTCCGAAACTTTAAGAACTATAGTGTTGAAACTTGGTAAGTAGATGTATTCTGTGAACCGCATTAAGATTTTCACACAAAAATTGAAAAAAAAAAACCAATAAATTTGGGGGTCCCCTATCTTGCGCCAACTCTTGGACTTTTTGATTCGACCCGACCCCTACTTTTTCTTCCACTTGTTCTAAAAAGCTACGTTAGTAGGCTATATCAGAGCCACAATCGCAATTGTTTACGTGAAACGTGGTGTGAACAGCTAGTGCGAAGGTCGAAGGCCAAGCTCTGCGTGGGGCCGAAGGCCTGAAGCATCAGAGAGAGGTGTGCCTCCTCGCAAGGTCGAAGGTTGAGCTGTAGGAGGTAAGTGCCCAAACAGAAGAAATAATTGGTACCGAGTGCAGACGTATCTGCATTTGAAACAAAATTGATTTAGTACGGGTTAGCACATTGTTACTGGTGAATTCTCAATGCAACTTGAGACTCCGGTGCCGTTAAAAGATGTAATCGTCTTTCGGTAGATGTCGCTATACGCCACCCCAAAGGCCTGTATACATAAGGGAAGGAATGGAAAGATTCGCAAGGTTGTGGTAGGCTTCGGTAGCTCAATTGGCAGAGCTAACGCACGGATTGCGGAGGTTGCGGGTTCAAGTCCTGCCGGACAACAAATTTACCTAAGTTATCTATTGCGTAACTATCCTCTGATAGCTCAGTTAAAAACATGCAAATGCCTGGCTCGAGACGCGAGTTCGACTCGCACTTGACCGGTTTTTTGTTTTGCGTTCAACTCTCGTGCCCATCCTTATAGTACCCTTAACCTTACTATTGAATCGGGTGTGCATAGAGTCACGTTCGGCTCCCGGTCCCCTAGCAACGAGGGAGGGGCCAAAGCCGGAGGCTGCGAGTCCTGCGACTCGGCGCAGCGGCGGCGGGACAAACGTGCCGCGGTAGTCGGGGAAAAGGCAAGAAAATATTGGTTATAGGCATGGTATTAGAGATGCCACGAATATTCGGTATTCGGCCTATTCGGCCGCTTTGCCGAATATTCGGTATTCGGCCGAATGTTGCCTACTATTCGGCCGAATACCGAATATCTGTTGCACCTATAAAGAAAAAATACACAAAAAAAATAATTAAAATGTAGGTATATTTAATATTTAAAATGTATTCCTGGAAAGTAGTTAAATACGAAGGCACGTCTTTGAGCATTTGTTGATTCCAAAATATTTTATTTTTATCATGGGTCTGATTTTATTGATTCTAACTACATTAATTAATTCTGTTCAACATAAAAATATATCGTAGAAAACATTGTGTTTTGTTAGCGAACAGTTGTCATAATAATTGTGACTCAAAATGTTCGCATGTCATGCCGAATATTCGGTCGCCGAATATCTGGTATTCGGCAGAGAGAGGGGCCGAATATTCTGTATTCGGTATTCGGCCAAATTCACTATTCGGGGCATCTCTACGTGGTATAATAATATACTCCGCCTGGTACTCTCTTCCCGTCTTTTCTAGGTCACCTGACTGACACAAGCCTACGTCATCATGCGACAGCTCTATATGATAATATGCGATAGCGCTATATATAGCGGCCATGTTATTGTGACGTAAGCTTGTGTCACTCTGGGATGAGAAGACCATGTTTTATTAAACTATGGTTATAGGGCTGTTTTGGCTGTGTGACGTGAACAGTTGTAAAAGCATTGTGGATGTAGGTACAAATTGCAATAAAAACCAGGGAAGATTTTAAATATTATTACTATACATATAATTAGAATGACGTACAGTTCTTTCTAATATTACACTTGTAACTTGTAACACATTAGAGATAACGATTTTACATTTCATCCCCAAAATAAAATACAAGCTAACAAACAGCGAAACGGCCAGCAAGCTAGATAGTCTTTATGCCCCTAAAGATTGAAGTTTAGGCATAACGCGACATAGGCACTATCCGTTATAGGCAGACGGAGAACAAAGGATTTATTTTAACTATACGTAATACTTTTTTTGATTGCTATTGAGATCTCTACTCCAAATATTAAAACTCACAACAACATTCTAATTGGTATTATGTTAACACCATATAGTGTTAAAATACAACAAAAATATGTTTTTAAAGTTATTTTCTGCGTAGGTAACCGATAAGAGTGTTAAAAATAAACAGCTAGTTGCCATTTTAATTAAAATGACGTAAGAGTCAATCGAATTTAAATGGAGATACTACATTTTTACGTCGTTCAAAATAATAATAAACCTTATCAGGCTGAAGTTAAATTTAATAACCGCACTTTCCTAGTACCACTGTACGTGTTCCGAATCGGTATTCGTAATAATAAAAACCCCTTCGAGGTAATGAATAATGCGTAATTTGTGTTTTAACACTATGACCTCTCGTTATAGGCTAGCTCGCGGTAGGCTAGCTCGCGGTAGGCTAGCTCGCGGTAGGCTAGCTCGCGGTAGGCTAGCTCGCGGTAGGCTAGCTCGCGGTAGGCTAGCTCGCGGTAGGCTAGCTCGCGGTAGGCTAGCTCACGGTAGGCTAGCTAGCGGTAGACTAGCTCACGGTAGGCTAGCTAGCGGTAGGCTAATTATAATAAACATGGGTAAGGCTGAAAAGCTAATTTTTACCAAATAGAATAGAGTGTATAGAGACGGATTGTCAAAGTAAATTCTATAGCCACTATAAATCGCAGCTATCGCATTAACGCTTCGGCCAACACTGCTGTCTAGCTGTCACGGTTCATGAGATACAGCCTCGTGACAGACAGACAGACAGATGGACGGACAGACAGACAGATAGACGGACAGTGGTGTCTTAGAAATAGGGTCCCGTTTTTAGGGTTCCGTAGCCAAATGGCAATAAACGGAACCCTTATTACTCTTTAGGTACGGAACCCTAAAAAACAATATCTGAGGTCCTGAGAGGCCCCTTAACACGAACCTGAAGTCAAAATTGAACGAAACGGTCGCCATCTTGAATTTCTTTACTTTTGTCCCGATCTTGATGAAACTCAATATCTTTGAGGACTCGAGAGGCTCCTTAACACGAATTTAAAGACAAAATTGAGCTATCAACGTAAAACGAAACTGACCTACTTACCTAATTCATATTTAATCAAACGATATTAATAATGCAGTTCAGTAAAAAAGTGACTTTATAGTGATTAAGCTTCTGAAATTGTAATAAAATGAACAAAAAATGTATCAATGGTGGTTGTCAAGCTTAACAGTTAATTCAATAATAAATGAGAAATTTACTTAATTATTTTAAGATATATACTTACTATACTAAACTTAGGTACCTACTTAGAAGTCTAACAAAAAATGACTCAACATCAAATCTTATTTTGCAATTTCCCAAAAAGTCGAGAATTTTCATTTTTGAGCCAGTTTCGCTCTAAAGTTGCAATAATAAAGTTTTCCATGCGCTTGCACCCTAATATAAATAGATTTTAGGTGAAATAGATATAAGTAATTCTGATAGTAAAGACATGCAGCGCCGACCCCAAATGAATGGGATAACGACAAGCGAGTTATGCCCTGTTTTTCTGCATGTCACTAATAAAGTGCGGCCATTTTTGCCGACAAGTTACTTGCAAAACAAAAAGCGAGGATATCATCGGGCCATACACCAAAAGGTTGCGGATTTCAGAATCTAATAGGTACATGATTTCTAGGAGAAATTGCAAAGAACCTTGATACTTTAATATTTTTTTTTTTTACGGTCACTTCTATTTCTCGTTAAGTCGTTACGTACTATTTCATAGTTTTTATATTTTTAAGTGACATTTATCACTCTCAACATCTGCATTTTGACTATCACTTCATCCACACTTTTTCACCACACTCACCAAGTGATCTGGACCCCTATTCGACAAGCGACGTTTGACGTATCGTGTTGATCTCCCGTTGATGTGGGAAAAATCATAAGTTCTCGAATACGTACAATGTCAAAATTTCACATTAACAATCCACAGTTAGGGTGACAAGCAAACCAAACCGAACCACCCTTAGTTTAGAGTGGAGTTTTGGTTGTACCAAATGATATTATCCACCGTTGATGGAATCAACACTCAGTATGCAATAAAATCAACTGTTGATTTGACGTGGATGCGAAATCTGACAGTTGTACGTGTCGAATGTGGCCCCTGGGCACCGGCAGAATATCAGTGCCTCGCTCGAAAGAGCGAAGCGTATAGCTGATGGCCTACCGCGAACCACGTCCGACGTGTTGCCTCCCTGTCACACTTACGTACGAATTTATAAGTGCGATAGAGAGGCAATACGTCGAACGTGGTTCGCAGTAGGCCCTCTGAGTCGGCACCCTTTTGATGTTGCTGCAATGCACACAGTGCAACCACTGCGAGTGTTTCCACTATTCCTGTCGTTGCTATATGTCTCTAATATTTGTAAGATTTTGTATTTTGCCTTAATCGATTGTGTATTTTGTTATTTGTTTAATCATCTGTCTGCCTATACATTTTGTATATTGTGTGTATGTATGTGCAGCAATCAAATAAACGCTTTATCTATCTATCTATCTACAAGTCGCCGACTAAAGCCGATCACTGACTAACAGTCCGCCGGACGATATCGGCCGGTCAGTTGTTTGGAACTGTCAAATTTTTGTTCTAACTGACAGGCCGATATCGTCCGGCGGACTGTTAGTCAGTGGTCGGCTTAATCGCCGACCACAAATGAGGCCGGATAGTCGGCTTACAAATGAGGCCGGATAGTCGGCTTACAAATGAGGCCGGATAGTCGGCTTTCCCGGCTCGTCGGCGACTACATCCCAAGTAAAAACTAAAAGCTTTAGTAGTTATCGATTAATTAGTGAGTTTGGTTGTTTTTACTGGCCCAGCTTCGTAAAACTATCGATTGTGCTAAAATGTCGTAAAACGTTATCAAATATTTATACAATTAGAGTCCGATAGCGGTTTTGTAAAAGTTTTTCCGTTTTTACGGCCTTTTGATTGGCAGTCGATATTGTGAAATTATATCCGATATAAGTGTTGTTATCGTTACTCACAAGTTTACAACAGAGTTACATAGAAAAGTTTATAAAATACAGCTACTTAAACGGCAAAATACTTGTGACTTAAATCGCATATTAGATGTCAGGCAACTACAACATTGCGCCCTTCTGTATAAAAATGTGTGATTGAAGACGTTGACGCTTATGATGCAAGGAATTGCATTAGGTAACTAGGTATTAAAATAAAACATTGTTGATATAGTTGTAAGACTATTAAAATCAGTTAAATTAATATAGCATAGAAAATCGACCGATATTTTAAGCAAAGTTTTTGAAGTAGATCCACAAAATACCACTAAAACCACACCCTCAAAACAGTAAGTAAATTATTCCTATAATGGTCACCGGTAACAATAGTAAATTAAGTTTCGTGTCAGTCGTCCAATTACTGTGGAAGCCAACTTTTTTGTTGTTTTTTTCGGCAGAGCCAAGAAGCGTGTCCAACGGACTAGTGATATAATTAATTATTTTCCTATGAATGTTTCGAGCAACGTTCATTGGTACCCGTCTAAAAAGATCGTATTATTCATTAAAAGCGGGCGTATCTGTATAAAGTTCCAAATGTCACTTACGTCCGTATTCATAATAGGGCGTTTTGCGTGGGGTCACCAATAAGCACATTTTTTATAATTAGCGTTTTTAGAGTCAGGAAAACAATGACATATGTGATTAGTTTTTGTGTTATGTGTTATACCTACATACTTTGACCACGTAGGTACAGTCAACGGTAAAAATATGTCTGTACAAATCATTTCAAAAATATGTCCCATAATTCTTATGTCAGTGAATTAAGAACTATGGGACATATTTTTGAGTAAGTTGTCTACACCCATATTTTTACCGTTGACTGTACTGTTAACTGTAATATACGATCATAGTTGTTTACCTGTTACTTTAATTTATCCAGAAAGGAAACTGTTAATTAATTAATAGAATAGCGCTTAGTTCGAGCAGGATTCACATTTGTTATTACTTGTATAATTCAGAAATTGCTTCATATAAATATGAAATAGTCACGCTCGAGTCGATATTTAATAGACCACTACTACTTGTACGTTTTTGCCCCCGGGATATTATACATACACATGTATTCACAGCGACAAACTTTGGCTAAGGAAAAAACACCCCACAGTGACTTCTGCTAGCACTGTCTGCATGAGCTTTTAATGACTTTGGCTAGTTTCCGGTTTAAAATCATACAATACAATATCGTAGTCTCTAGGTTTATAATATTACAACTCAAGTTTCAAGTTTCTGACCCATTTCGCCGCATGGCACAACTTGGTTTACGGCGTGTTTCTGTTATAAGTAATACCGGGTGTGGCCTGTAACATGAGCAAATAATTAAAACATAGATTATACTCCTCAAACGGTGACACTTTTGTTCAACAACTTTTCAAAATTATGAAGTATTTAGACTCCCTATTTTTCATACAAAATAAATATTATCTTCAATGGATAGTTTTATTTAGTGGTACCTAATTGTAAAATATTTTATCTAGACTACAGTCCTCTAGCATATCCATCTATCATCTTTACTTCAAGTTCCGCCTCCAGGGGAGAGGGAGAGAAATTAGGATTAGAAATTAGCCGCTTACTGACACAGACCGAATTCCACGCGGAGCCGCGGGCACAGCTAGTACTTAAATACATAGAGAACAACCATGACTCAGAAACAAATATCTGTGTCATCACACATATATAAAAGCCCTTACCGGGATTCGAACCCGGGACCATCGGCTTCATAGGCAGGGTCACTACGGTTAGTTATTTACTTTACAATTGCGGCAAAGAGGAAATAGGAAACGATAAATCGATTCGATGGCGATAAATTAAAACACGACCGAAGAGAGTGTTTTAAATCGACACGAGTTGCGAATTACCTATTCGCACGTGTATCGTACAACGTTTTACATTATATGTGGCCCTTTCAACCTTTGACATACGCACGGAAAGTGCTTTTTTCCGCACTAGTTCGGGAAAGTTGGACCATAATATGGTAGGTATTATGTACTGTAATAGTACATTTCGATGCTAGTGCGGAAGGTATGTCATTACTTCACGAGTACCGAGATATCTTGCCACGAGCCGCAGGCGAGTGGCAAGACTCGGGACGAGTGAAGAATGACATTTCCGCACGTGTATCGAACGACGTTTTTAGGGTTCCGTACCTCAAAAGGAAAAAACGGAACCCTTATAGGATCACTCGTGCGTCTGTCTGTCCGTCCGTCTGTCACAGCCAATTTGCTCCGAAACTACTGGACCAATTTAGTTGAAATTTAGTACACATATGTAAGTCCGTGACCCAAAGACGGATATGTAAAGTCAACAAATGAATTTGAAACATAGGGGCTACTTTTGGGGGGTAAACCATAAAATTAAAAATCAAAGTTTTGCAAACTATGTTGTGTTACATATCAAACGAAAGAGCTCATTGTGAGAATCTCAAATATATTTTTTTTTATAAATTTACGATAAAAATTCTTTAAGTTATTCAAGAAATTAGACAAAAAATGACCATTCCCCCCCCTCTATCTCCGAAACTACTAAGTCTAAAACTCTGAAAAAAATACCCAAAATAGTCCTTTTCCTAAAGATGACAGGAAAACCTATTAGAAATCTAGAGTCAAGCGTGAGTCGAATTTAAGAACAAAAATGCGGTTTAGGTTTTTTAGGGACACAGCCGCAATGGTTTAAGTGAAACGTAATGTATTAGAGTTCTAGACAGCTATTGCGAAGGCCCTAGGCCGAAATCCGCATAAGGCCGAAGACCCGAAGCGTCCCGAAGAGACGTGCCTTTAGCTTCAAGCGTGAGTCGGACTTAAGATACAAAATGCGACTAAGCTGTATCTGGCACACAGCCGCAATGTTACTTGTAGTACTGATTGATTAGGTTACTAGGTATTGTCACGTGTTTTAAAAAGCACTATACATGGTGGCCAAAAAATAAACTAAGTGTATTTCCGTTGCCGACGTGCAACCCCGAAATCGCAAAGAAAAATTTGGCTGTTTCATACGTTTTGACTGGTCCGTTTTCTATGGGAGGATACATTTCTTTTCGCGATTTCGGGTCCCATAGTAAATGTTGCTCAGTAGGTAGGTATAATCCCAATACCTCCCTGGTTACGGGAATTTACTTATTTTTTGGCCACCCTGTAGGTATTATCTCTCTTCGGCCTTCGCTTTTAAAACACTTGCGGAAGTTGTAGGAAGCGCGACCCATTGGACGCTCCGAGTTTCAGCCCTACGCGGAGCTCGGTCTTCAGTCTTCGCATTTAGACACTTGTACTATTGTTCGCCATTTAATTTCCTATCTAGAAGCTACTTTGCATATTTGCAGAGATATAAGCCACCACGCCAGAAAACTTCACGTTACATGTGTTGAAAACTTGATTGACTCATTCGGGTTTTTCAAGGCGTTTCACTCACGTCACGTACAAAAATTTTTTTTGAAAATTGTGTGATGTACGGAACCCTTGAAACGCGAGTCCGACTCGCACTTGACCAGTTTTATTTAATACAGTTGCGAAAAAATAAGAAAAACATTGTTAATCGTACACTAAACAAAAGTGGTAACAGTGACAGCTCGGTTAGACGTCGTCTTTAAGTATATTATATCTATGGGCGTTTGGCAGCTATTCCGTTCCATTCAGTCAACTTATTAAGAACGGAATTTTCAATATTGAATATTAAAAAATAAACGTGTTATAATGATGAAGAGGTAAGTAATTAAATATGAAATATGTAATATTTTTCGTATTCTTACATTAACGGTAGGTTTTTATGCTGATTACGACGTTTAAAGGAAACTAATATTAACACTCATCAATAAGTAGTCGTGAATTGGAACAAGTATAAATTTAAAAAAATTGGAAAAGTAAAAAGCACTAGTTCGAGATAACCAACTTTCCGCACGCTAAACAGCTACGTAAAGTAGCACTTTTTGAGCAACTGTATTAAAAAATACACTATAATACATTTATAAACTCGTAATACCGAAGTTTGACTTAACTGAAATATACAGCACAGTAACAAACAAATAATATAACTATTAGTTATGCAGCACAGTATTCGTCGTATCGTATCACCCGATCGCAAGACCGTCCACCCGCTTAAGGGACCCACTGATTAACAGTCCGCCGGACGGTATCGGCCTGTCAGTTAGAACAAAATTTTGACAATTCCGAACAGCTGACAGGCCGATACCGTCCGGCGGACTGATAATCAGTGGGCCCCTCTCAGTCACAGTTCACGTACCTACCCGCGCGCGAACCTATATTAATTTTAAAATGTCTTTAATAAATTGAATGAAACTACATATTTTTAAAATCTGCATTAATTGGGCTTTTCAACTATATTTTTTTTAATACGATTTTGTACATATATTTTTAAGTATTTTCTGCTGAAACAAAAAATATTAGTTGTTGCTGTGAGATTTTTTTTATATATCTTGTAAAATTTATATGAATAGGTCTATTGTTTGTACTAAAAATTATTACGTCTTTGATTTATCAGGAAATGACACCAAACTCAAGGTGATACCTACGTAAAAAAAGCCGATATGTTTTTTTTCTGAAGCGCGGCGGTGTTATCTTTAATAAGCAAGCATATTTCGTTAAAACCCGTAGCCCAGTTGGCGTTTACGTTCTTTTTATGTAGAATTTAACAGAAATGCGACGTTTTGCAGCTTAAGTGCCAATCGTATGAAGGTCCCTTTTTCCAGTAAATGACACATATCTTTTAAGTCCATAGTTTATACCGTCTTCCGAGGTCTCAAAGACAATGGAATGTTTCTTTTTTCTTTTTTTTTTTGAAGCGGGCCTATGGTAATATCGAGAGAATTTCAAGTTATAATGTTGGGTTGGTTTTCTATATATATTATTTGTATATTTATATCTATTTATTGACGTTTAGATTGCTCTGAAACTTTGTACTTACAGTGGATATGGTATATGTTTGTATTTTTTTTTTGTTTGCAATTAGTTTATAATGTAGTTTCAGATAGGTACCTACCATGGTTAAGAAAATACAGCGAATTTAAGTTTTTCATACAAAACTTGTTTTTGCTTTCTTTCGTTTGTTTTTTAAGCTGGAGCTATACATATAAACTAATTACAGGCATAAAATATACTTCATGTCATTGTATGTGCACAGTTTCATTACAATCTAGAACGTAGTTTTAAAATAATTTTTAAGAAAAAAAAACCGACTTCTATGGGGGCCGGTGAAAGATCATTGTCGATGGTGCACTATGTAGAAAAGGAGGTAAAACCACCCACTTTTCTACTAGCATTTCGCTTCTGTAAAGGCCCATTTACACGATACAAGATTCTTGAAAATTCAATACAATAAAATTGAGGCAACAAAAAACTTGCACTATCTAAACATACGTGACATTCTTGTATTCAAGTAGCAACTTGAATTCAATACTGGCATACGTGTAAACGAAGCCTAGTGCAGTTAATTGAATACAAGAATTGCCAATCCATATTTTATTTTCGACATGGATTCCGTACGCGAAGGTGTGTTCCTTGTCGCTGCTATAGTAGCAACTGTGTTACGAGAAAAACGTCAGCACTGCTAGATCCAGTTCCCATTGAATCCTTCACTTTCTTATTTTCAGCTAGATATTGCGTTCTTATGCTCTTAAGTTTCTTCATTATTTCTTTGGGACCAAAACCTTCTACCCCAAATTCTATAGCAAAATCTACAAGGGCAACTTCTCGAGCCTCACGGTTTTTATAATTTTTAACCTCTGTGTCCCACAAACATTGATGACTTCTATAAATTTCTATGAATTTAATTATCTCCGAACTACCTAATTTAAAATAATTTTTGCTCATTTTATCAGTTTTACCACCCATTCAATATTGAATGAAAATCTGCCAATGCAAATCGGTTCAATTCTTGCTTCAATATGGCTTCAATACATCATACTTGATTCAATTTGAAGTTTAGACTTGTCAAGACTTGCATGCAATTATTGCCGTTCAATAAATGTCTTTGGTGTAAACAAAATACGGTCAAGAATATTGCCCATCAAGAATTCTATACAATAATTGCATTCAAGATTTTGGTTATTGTTCATGTATAAACATTTTGATTCAATTCTTGAATTCAATTATTGCACGGCAAAACTTGAATACAATTATTGCCGATTCTTGTACAAGAATCTTGTATCGTGTAAATAAGCCTTTAGGGTCTTAGTTCTAGCCTAACCCAATCCACTCCTCTGATAGCAGTTCGGTTCTGTGAGAATCGCAGTTCGAACCTAATCAAACCCACTTAACGGCACATGCGGTGCGGTGTATGGGGGTTTGAGCGGGTGGGGCTAGTAAGATTGGCATCATCCTACATTTTATGGTAGGTAAAGGTAATCATAGTGGTTTATTTAGTTAAGGTATCATAGTGGTTTTCTGGGTCAAGGTCCGGGTCTGAGTCCGGGTCAGAGTCCGGGTCCGGGTCCGAGTCCGAGTCCGAGTCCGGGTCCGAGTCCGTGTCCGAGTCCGGGTCCGAGTCCGGGTCCGAGTCCGGGTCCGATTCCGGGTCCGAGTCCAGTTCCGAATCCGGGTCTGACTCCAGGTCCGGGTCCGGGTTCGGGTCCGGACCGGATCCGGGTATGAGTCCGGTTTTGGTTCCGAGTCCGTGTCCGAGTCCGGGTCCGAGTCCGGGTCCGAGTCCGGGCCCAAATCCGGGTCCGATCTGGGTCCGAGTCCGGGTCCGAGTCCGGGTCCGAATTCGGGTCCGAATACGGGTCCGAATCCAGGTCCGGGTCCTGGTCCGAGTCCGGGTCCGGGTCCGGGTCCGAGTCCGAGTCCGGGTCCGAACCGGATCCGGGTATGAGTCCGGGTCCCAGTCCAAGTCAAAATCGAAATTCGAAATCACCAAACATGTACTATGCGTCGTTGAAGAGTTCTGTTCTGAGCATCATCAGCAGTTCCACTTCATCAAATGCGACAGTTTTTAATGTAAATGCTTGATTTTATGATGCAAATACAAAAAATTCTATACGTATGCCTTTAAGATTTGAGGAGTTCCCTCGATTCCTTATGGATCCCATCATCAGAACTCGAGCTTGACAGAAATGTGGCTTAAAAACTAAACTTGCTTAACAAACATAACGAAGAGGACAAATCGCCAAAGGTGAACTATGCGTCGTTGAAGAGTTCCGTTCTGATCATCATCAGCAATTCCACTTCATCAAATGTCACATTTTTGAATGTATATGCTTGATTTGTTGATAAAAACATAAAAATCACCATATGTATGCCTTTAAGATTTGAGGACTTCCCTCGATTCCTCATGGATCCCATCATCAGAACTGGATTTTGACAAAAACGGGACCAATCTGTATGCATATACATTCAATAAAAAAAAACCGGGCAAGTGCGAGTCGGACTCGCGCACGAAGGGTTCCGTACCATAATGCAAAAAAAAACAAAAAAAGAAGCAAAAAAAAAACGGTCACCCATCCAAGTACTGACCACTCCCGACGTTGCTTAACTTTGGTCAAAAATCACGTTTGTTGTATGGGAGCCCCATTTAAATCTTTATTTTATTCTGTTTTTAGTATTTGTTGTTATAGCGGCAACAGAAATACATCATCTGTGAAAATTTCAACTGTCTAGCTATCACGGTTCGTGAGATACAGCCTGGTGACAGACGGACCACGACACGGACAGCGAAGTCTTAGTAATAGGGTCCCGTTTTACCCTTTGGGTACGGAAACCTAAAAATTAGCCGTAATTAGCGGTTTCATCATACCGGCGGGTGGTTATTATTATTAGCCTTCTTGAGCTTACCGTGGGGCTTAGTCAATATGTGTAAAAAAAAATGTCATCATAGAGTAGTGTTTATTATATGTGTGTAGATAAAAGCTTTTTTGAAACAATTTTTTGAAAATCTTTCCTTATTTAATGCAGGACCCAAGACAATAACATGGCCGACTCGACCGCATCTCCGCCAGGCCTGGACCTAGTTATTTGAGACATAGAGGCCAAACTCCAACGGCCCAAGCAAGAAGCGATGTTGAAAGACAGAGACGCAGAGGGGTCGCCGGGTGTGCCGGACGAGTGCGCGGGGTGCGGGGGACGGATACAGGACAGGTGAGGAAAGGCTTAAGTGACATGCGAATTTGCGAATGTAAATGTTTGCCCAAGTAAAATATTAAAATAATAATTTTAACAAGAAATATGTAGATATCAACAAGAGAGTGCGTCAAAATAGCTTGTAAATAAACATCACTGCAGTATATTGTATTCGTGCCCGAGCTAGCACACGTATTCACGTACCTGTTATACCCCCCTGCCGCTGTCCCTCGACTGACCACACACTGTCCTGTCCACACTTCCACAGATACTACCTGCTGGCGGTGGACCGCCAATGGCACGGCTCCTGCCCCCTGCCCCTCGACTGACCACAACCTGTCCTGTCCACAGATACTACCTGCTGGCGGCAGACCGCCAATGGCACGGCTCCTGCCCCCTGCCCCTCGACTGACCACAACCTGTCCTCTCCACAGATACTACCTGCTGGCGGCAGACCGCCAATGGCACGGCTCCTGCCCCCTGCCCCTCGACTGACCACAACCTGTCCTGTCCACAGATACTACCTGCTGGCGGCAGACCGCCAATGGCACGGCTCCTGCCCCCTGCCCCTCGACTGACCACAACCTGTCCTCTCCACAGATACTACCTGCTGGCGGCAGACCGCCAATGGCACGGCTCCTGCCCCCTGCCCCTCGACTGACCACAACCTGTCCTGTCCACAGATACTACCTGCTGGCGGCAGACCGCCAATGGCACGGCTCCTGCCCCCTGCCCCTCGACTGACCACAACCTGTCCTGTCCACAGATACTACCTGCTGGCGGCAGACCGCCAATGGCACGGCTCCTGCCCCCTGCCCCTCGACTGACCACAACCTGTCCTGTCCACAGATACTACCTGCTGGCGGCAGACCGCCAATGGCACGGCTCCTGCCTCCGCTGCTGCGAGTGCAGGCTGCCCCTCGACTCGGAGTTAACGTGCTTCTCGAGGGACGGCAACATCTACTGCAAGGAGGATTATTATAGGTAAACTGCTTACACAACTATAGTTTAGTTTAGTTAGTTTAGTTTATTTATCTCAATATACAATTTTCATAATTGTAAAATATACATACATTTCAGCTTTTACTATTGTCGTATGATGATCGTGTTTTAGAATAATAGTAAGAATTAGAATCGAACATCAAAATATAAAATTAAATTAAATTAGTACATAACAAATCAAAACAATGCAAATAGATATAAATTAAAAAACGTCAAAATGTCACAATAGTGAAATATTTAAAAATAAAACAATGTCAATAGAAAAAATAAATCAAGTTCAGTACTACAAAGTACAACTATAATTCTAAGGCTGCCTTTCAGAGGCGATGAAAGAGAAATCAACCGATAGCAATGGCTGTAATCCAGCGAAGCGGAGAAGAGGGTTACAACCAATGCTATTGATTTTTACACCCCTCCTCTGATCTTCGCTCATTTCCTCCGCTAAGAAAAGGCAGCCTTAGGCGGCGACAAGTAGATGTCAATTACATAATTATTAGAGATGCACCGGATATCCGGTTACTATCCGGTATCCGGCCTATCCGGCCATTATTTTACTATCCGGCCGGATACCGGATAGTAACATTGCTTGATTTCGGGGTAGACTAATTGGATTTAAGAAACAGACACGGTCATAATCGTACTTAATAATTATTTTAAAACAATGTAATCATTCCACTGACTTGCACGCGCACTCATTTCGAACCTAGAAATGAGTCCGCGCAAACGTTTACTAGGAAACAGGTCAAACCTGCAGAATGCGCACCTGAAAAACCGAAATGTAGGTATAGTTTCACCGGCCGAATATCCGGCGGCCGTGTACCGGATATTCGGCCAGTGTCCAGGCTGGATATCCGGTATCCGGTATCAGGCCAAACAACTATCCGTTGCATCACTAATAATTATCACAACGTTTGTGGCCTACGCCGGCAGGTAAATTGTGATGAACGAATGATGACATTGTGTAAAAATTACATAAAGGTACCTAGTGAATGAAAAAATGGGTATATGTCATTTGAATATTTATAATTATTTAAGCTGTAGTCTGTCAAAATAATTTATCAGCAGAAAAAAGCGCATCATTCAAAATCTGTAGGTATATGAGGTACGTATAATAATATGATACATACATACCTACTACATACCTATATATGAGGTAGGTATATGGTACATGTATATATATCTAAGATCGATCCAAAGCGCCTACCACCTTTTTCAAAATGGCCACGTTTCCCTACTGTCAACATTGATTACCCTGACGATTAATACTTACCTTAGAATAAACTACCTACATAAAAACAGTTATTCGAAGAATTTATTTGAGGTCTCATAGATATTTTATTCATTTGCAATGCGAAATAAATATAAGCTTAAAAGCGAAATAATGCGAATAGCTAAAAAGCAGTGCGATTTGTAACTTTAATTACTTAGTTAATTTACTGAAATATAATGTTTGAATTCTCTTATTTTGTACTAGCGACCGGCCCCGGCATCGCACGAGAAACCTTCCTCAAGAATCACTCTATTGTTACGTGAAAACTACATGAAAATCCGTTCAGTAGTTTTTGAGTTTAAAGTGAATATACAAACAGACAGACGCGGCGGAGGACTATGTTTTATAAGGTGTGATGATTTCCATATGTAAAATACTTACCTACCTAATCCAGCATTTCTTCCGCCATATTTATGTTTTTTATGTTTTCCTTAATTGCTGGATCGCGATGAGATTATACATACTTAAGCACGAATTTGTGAAAAGTCGTCTTGTCAAAATCAGCTATTTTGTGACCGCCATCTTGTAAATTAGCGATAATAAACAGATAAAGAAGGGTCCACGGCTCCATAACTTTCCGAGGATTTAATAAAAAGATGATCAACTGTTTAGTGCTAAAAAGCGTTTATAAATCACTTTTTGTGACATCTGGTTATCAGCAACTGATGATCAATGCTCTAACTGTTTATGAATACGGCTGTTATACTATATCTGAAACAAAGAGACTTGTTATGTACCTATGTGGAAGCTAGGCTACGAGCGCCGGTGACAAACAAGCGTCCTATTCACACCGCAGTTAACTTTTGTGGAGCAACAGTAGATAACATTAGGTAGCTTACCTGCTAGTCACTTACTGTTGCCCACAGTGTTGCTCCACAGTTGCTCCGCAGTTGCTTCACAAAAGACAAGGTTACATAACTGTGTGGGGTGTGGGTGCACTTTGTGGTCCGCCCGATGGAAAGCTAACACCTGTTTAACACCTATTAATAATTTTTATTGTTATCTGATAATTTGTGAATCCTATTGGAAGGGTATAAGGTTTACCGATGTCCAGTTAAGGGTGTTGGTGTTCGCCGCCCCTACCTGTCAGCCAACATGACGTTACGACATGCGCGCCGTAAGATAACATTGCAATTATACCGTATGTCGTGCCGATGCTTCAAATATTGATTAAATATGATCCTTACTTCAAAAGCTTTTATGTTATATACGTTACGTTCACAACAACTTTTTCATAAACCACGATGCCATGCCGGTTTTGCCAGGGATGTGAAACTCCTCCCTTCGGGCAAACTCGGCTCCACTCGGCTCCGAAAGGGAGAAAGGGACAGCATGATTCGACTCTGAACCGCTGACAACTTCGGTTTTGTAGGAAGTTACGTTTCTGTACGGTAGTACTATTATTTTATTCTTTGGTTTTGCCAAAACATTTTCAACTGACTGTGCTAACGTTAAGTTAGTACCTACACACAATGATATAGTCAAAACTTGCCGTACGATACCTATTATAGCATGTCCGCTAGGGTTAACCTCAGGTGAGAATTTTCCGATTGTTCCAGAATGTTCTGCGTGAAGCGCTGCGCGCGTTGCGGTGCCGGTATCACGGCCAACGAGCTGGTCATGCGAGCTAGAGACGCAGTCTACCACCTGACGTGCTTCTCGTGTGCGGCCTGTGGGAGTCTGCTGTCTAAGGGGGATGTGTTCGGGATGAGGGATAATTTGGTGTACTGCCGGCCGCATTATGAGCAGGACTATGATGATGATAGCGTCTATAGGTAAGTAAACCGCTGCGCGCGCGCATAACGGCCATCGAGCTGGTCCTGCGTTACCTGGCGTGCTTGTGTTGTGCGGCTCGCCGCGCGGAACTCTGCTGTCTTAGGGGCGTGTCCACTGTTCGGCATGGCAGATAGCCTGGTCTGCTGCCGGCCGCGTTACGAACAAGGATATGATGATGTAATGTGTATACGTAAGTAAAGCGCTGCGGCGCCGGCAACGTGGCTTATCACCTCGCTTGCTTCTCTTGTGCGGCCTGTCAGGCCTGTGGAAGTTTGCAATCCAACTAAGGGCGGGTTTAAATTCAGCAAGCTGTACCCGCACCCTATTCATTACTTACACAATTTGTTGCATAATGTTTAGATAAATACTTACCTACTTACTCCATATACCTAAGATGGACTAATTACCTACCTAACCATTATATTATACCTAAGAGCTGATGTAAAAAGTAATGAAATTAAATGGATTTGTATTTGTCACTAAAGGGGAGCCTGCTGTTTGGAATGAGATATAATTAGGTTCACTGCCGGCCGGCGACAGTGTTTACAGGTGCATGTTGTTTTTATTATGCAATTCCAACACCTAATAAATACCTATCTAATAAAATTCATCTATATAGGTCTTTCTTATTTATTGATAAAAACAAAGAAAGGAATAAACAAACATAATAAAACTTACAAAACTATATAGGTTATCAAAAATTATCCAAAGTTATGAAAGATTGAAATATCCGAGCGATATAGTTCGTTCAGCAATGACCAAGTAAAGGTTATCCCACCAAAAACATTCTGTAAAAAACTAGCCAAGTCTCGATGGAGCTGCTTGTTTATCTCTAAAAAGTAATGAAATCTAGACAAAGTCGTGCCAAGTCTAAGGTTCCTTACTGCGATTTCTTTATTATTATAGTTAATGTTGTGTGACTTGGCCGTTGAAGGGTACACAAGGGTACAAAACCAGGTGCTCCTTGACACCATTGCACCAACCTGTCGCCAGAACCGCTACCCATTGACGATGGAAAATTGCCACTTGGAAAACGTTGATTCAATAACCAGTCAATTGTAGGCTTGATAAAGCTGCGTATTTCAATAATACTTATGTATGGGCGAGCCTGAAACAAACACTTCTTTTTGGTGCAATGGCAGATTGGTGCAATGGTGTCATGGAGCACCTGGTTTTGTACCCTTGTGTACCCTTCAACGGCCAAGTCACACAACATTAACTATAATAATAAAGAAATCGCAGTAAGGAACCTTAGACTTGGCACGACTTTGTCTAGATTTCATTACTTTTTAGAGATAAACAAGCAGCTCCATCGAGACTTGGCTAGTTTTTTACAGAATGTTTTTGGTGGGATTTCACTTCTTTTTGTAGAAACGTGGGCATATTGATTTATTTTATTAGATTTTCTTATTTAACACATTTTTTTTCTTTTTAGGAGTAGTTTTTTTACTATTACTAATCTTTCTTTTCTTTTTTTCCGGTTCTGATTCTTGTACAGTAGCAACAGTTTTTCGTATTGCCCATTCATTAAATCTAATAATTAAATAATAATCAGTAATCCGTCACTAATCATCATATAATGACTTGGCAATCGCACATAACATAATGCTTTACTCGTACCGTACTCGTAAATATGTGTAATGCTCAAACTGCAATTAGCGCTAGCGTTATGTTCAATTAGAATTATTTTTAATAGGTGACGATGATCTTTTTGTCATTATGCAGCCGTGCGATGGCCAAGTCATTATACGTATTACAAATTAAAGATATCTTATTGATACGGTTTTAACACCCCCTGGCACTGATTAAAATAACCGACTTGGTTTCACATTACATCTCAAAACTTTTTTGTAGTAAAAGCGTTGCGAGACTTGCACCTTTTTACATGTAATGTTTTTGATGGGATCTCATCTCTTTTTGTAGGCAGTCCTTCTTTTCGGGTACTCATACCCATACTATGTATACACATATCATAACTAAACATATCTTCATTCATACTCACATCGTACATCGTAGTGTACCTTTACTTTTCCTACTATTTGTAGGAACTGCAACAGTAACTTTGTAATATCATATATTTATATGGGATTACAAACTTACTTATGCAGTTCTTAGATCTTTAAAACGTGACTGATATTGCAATATTTTTAGGTTTTCCCTTTATGTGGCCATTAAACCCTAACTCTGTACCAAATTTCAGCTCTCTGAGTTTATGGGAAGTACTAGTTCTATTCTGATGATCATGAGTGAGTTTCATAAATGCGAAACTTTGCTTTCACTTAACTTCGGAACTAAATGACCTACAGACTTGAAATTTTGGATTTTAAGTATGTGATTATAGCTTACTGGATGACCAAAATTTTTGCGTTCTGGTCTTATCCAGAGGTTCTCAAATAGGGGCCTGAAAATGCGGCGAAATGGTTCCAGTAAAGGATGGTACGGCAGTGCTTGCTTCGCGCTCGACTTGGCGGGGGCACTGCCGTGCCCCCCGATTTATATGTTTCATTTCCATAAGTAGGTACTTATAGCTTAAGCTGAAATTATATACGTACGTCCCTAGTAGGGTCTACTGGAGACATAAGTCTACTGGAGACATAAGACTACAGGGAAGACATAAGTCTTCCCTGAGTTACCTGACGATCTGCACTTCTATCTATATATCTAGTTAAGGGCTTCTTTCAATGTGAACTTTTTATACGTCTACAGTAGGTACCTAATTTGTTGTTTAATATCATAATAGTGTTATTGTACTATGTCCCCAGATGCCAAGAAATGGATAGCGAAGGCTCTCCCTCCCAATTCTACGGCGGCCCGAGCCAAAAGGGGAGACCTAGGAAGAGAAAGCTCGCCCAATCACCAGACGACATGCAAGTTCAGACCATGAGGATGGCCAGTACGGCGCTAGGTTAGTCCAGTGGAAAGGTGGAGGGGAGACGGGGGTTAAAAAGGGAGACCTGGGGGCCTAGCCAAGATAAATAAATAAATAACGGGTGCCGTTCAATTTTAATACAAACATATTGAATAAATACATTTAACTACTTTTAAAACTCATAAACATAATGTACAGAAACAAAATCCATAATATTATTCGTTATAATAATTAAATTAGGTACAGCATGTTCTATAATCATAAAAACGTTGTTTATAACGATCATTAGGAATAATTTTACTTGTTATAACATACAGTAAGTATTAAGATTAAAATGTAGAATTATATTTTAAAGAATGATCGGGTGACATAATACAACTTACTTACATATTCTACCTTAAGGCAGGTCGCCGTTAGGTACGACGACGAGCGAAGCGAGGAGGAGTGTTAGGTTGAACTGTGACCCTACAGCGCGCGAGCCGAGCGAGCGAAGCGAGCGTGCCGCGGTAGCGGCCGGCGAAGCGCCAGAATCGACTTATTTTATAATACATAGTACTTACACATTTTATTACCTCTCGATCATGAGAGGATGCCTGTGCCCAGCAGTGGGGCGTGTATAGGCGTGTATTGTTATTATTATTTTGTCTGTCTCCTACAAATTCTCGGGACCACGGGCTCCGGGACATTTGGAAGGCGTGCGTGGTTTTTATGGAAAAAGATCGTTATCAGCATTAAATAGTATACAAAGTGATCATTATACTGATTGCCTGTTATGCAAATACATTACTATGCAACTGCATTATTATTATATCTGAAACTATGCAATTTGTTCTTATTCATTTTGTTTTTATACTAAATAATCATTTCTGCATTCAAAATTATGCAATTCGAATTATGCAAAATGAAAATTCAAAAATAGTAGTTATTAAAAACATTACATAGGTACCCATAAATAACATCATTGTCGATTCAACGGTTTAAATGTGAAGAGATAACAGACAGGCAGTAAAACGTACCTACATACATACATTCAAATTTCTGATATAATTATTTTAACTGTACACTGAGAGAAAAATCATCACCAGGAATTAAAAAACAGTTCTGTACTGGGGGAAAAAATGAAGTTTTAGTAATAATTATGGACGTTTCACTATTTCCGTAAAGTTTATTTATCTCTACGAACAGCTCAGTAATCCCAAATATAATTTCAACAAACAGATAATAGAAATTGCAAGAACTAATAGAAATTGCAAAAGTCAATTTGTTCCTATTAGTTAACTCTCCTTGTCCCCGGATTAAATTTATTTTTGTAATTCTAAGTGTATTTTATTTGTACTTTTCTCTCAGTGTATTATATACAGTTAAAATAAACCCTGACTGATACCTATCAGAAAATATACATTAAGTATTGTAATTTCATTTTCTCTATTCCCATTTGTTCAAATTTTGAGACAGTGTACCAAAAGTTTCCTTCGTATTAGCTTTGTGAGCTAGAGCCTAGAACCTTCCAAAACAAGTTCAAATATGTAGAACCCGTTTACGAGCCCTGATACAAATTATTTCGTCTAGTTCCACGCAACAATTTTGTTTATTTTAATTTTTACACATAAACATAAAATGACCCAGTAATGGGAACCATAATAGCAATGTTGAATGTAGTTTTTGATCATATAATAAATTGTATGAGACTTTTATTGCTGAAAAAAAGGACTTTTCAAAAACGTTGTCCAAATCATATTGTCCTCTCCTACAGCACTGCTGCATGCATGGGTTCGAAACAAAATTGTCAGTACATTGGTAGAGCCCTATTGCTTTCCCTAGTAATAGCCCTTTTCACATATGTTGTAATCCTACCCGTCAATAAAAATAAAAAAAAACATTATTTTTTTCCTTTCAGTACAAACGGTATTTCTTTTATTTGGATTTAGTTATTGCAGAGTTTTATCATATAAAATTAAATTACATTAGTATAAGCATTAAATATTAGTAATTTTTAAACAAAAACATTATTTTTGAACAAACGCGAGAACCTCAAAAAATGGTCTCACTAAACGAAAACATGTGCATCGGGGCTCGTACTCGTAATACGATTTAATACAGGATGTTTGGTACATCGTTTGCCAAATTAAAAGGGTAGATAGCTTGAGTCATTTGCTATCTTCTCATGCCTAGAAAAACAAAATTGGCCGTAGCTTTTTAGGGTTCCGTACCTCAAAAGGAAAAAACGGAACCCTTATAGGATCACTCGTGCGTCTGTCTGTCCGTCCGTCTGTCACAGCCAATTTGCTCCGAAACTACTGGACCAATTAAGTTGAAATTTGGTACGTATATGTAAGTCTGTGACCCAAAGACGAATATGTAACGTCAACAAATGAATTTTAAAGATAAGGGCTACTTTTGGGGGGTAAAAGATAAAATTTAAAAACAAAGTTTTGCAAACCATATCGTGTTACATATCAAACGAAAGAGCTTATTATGAGAATCTCAAGTATATTTTTTTTATAAATTTACGATAAAAAGTTCAGAAGTTATTCAAGAAAATAGACAAAAAATGACCATTCCCCCCCTCTATCTCCGAAACTTCAGGGTCTAAAATTCTGAAAAAAATACATAAAATAGTCCTTTATCTAAAGATGACAGGAAAACCTATTAGGAATCTACAGTCAAGTGTGAGTCGGATTTAAGAACAAAAATGCGGTTTAGGTTTTTTAGGGACACAGCCGCAATGGTTTAAGTGAAACGTGATGTAGACAGTTATTGCGAAAGCCCTAGGCCGATATCCGCATAAGGCCGAAGGCCCGAAGTGTCCTGAAGAGGCGTGCAATGGCGACTCACGTTGAAGCTAACTTCAAGCGTGAGTCGGAATGACGACAAAAAATGAGATTATAGTTAGACCGTAAAAAGTCTGCAGCGATTTTGATAGCCCACGCAGTGCAAGTGTCATATTAAACGTCAAACTTCTATGAAATTATGACGTATTAATAACACTTACACTGCGTGGGCTATCAAATCCGCTGCAGACTTTTATCGGTGTGACTATAGGCTGTATCTGGCACACAGCCGCATTGGTCCAAGTTTAGTACTGATTGATTAGGTTACAATTGTTATGTGTTTTAAAAAGCACTATACTGGGTGGCCAAAAAATTAACTAAGTGTATTCCCGTTGCCAACGTGCAATCCCGAAATTGCGAGGAAAAATTTGGCTGTTTCATAAATTTTGGCTGGTCCGTTTTCTATGGGAGGATACATTTTTTTATCGCGATTTCGGGGTTGGTCCCATAGTAAAAGTTGTAAAGCTCAGTATAATCCGAAAACCTCCCCGGCTGCGGGAATGCACTTATTTTTTGGCCACCCTGTAGGTATTATCTCTCTTCGGCCTTCGCTTTTAAAACACTTGCGAAAGTTGTAGGAAGTGCGACCCGTCGGACGCTCCGAGATATCAGCCCTACGCGGAGCTCGGTCTTCAGTCTTCGCATTTGGACACTTGTACTGTTGTTCGGCATTTAATCTTCCTATCTAAGCTACTTTGCATATTTGCAGAGATATAAGCCATCACGCCAGAAAACTTCATTTTACATCTGGTTTTTGATTGACCCATTCGGGTTTTTCAAGACGTTTCACTCACGTCACGTTTCATGTACAAAAAAAAAATGTTGAAAATTGTGTGATGTACGGAACCCTTGAAACGCGAGTTCGAACTCGCACTTGACCAGTTTTTTTTACTACTACGCAGGTAAAAATTTTGAATTTACAGAAAACTGGCATAGAAGTGAAATTTTTTTTTTTGCGACAAATTAAAAATTTCTAGGCCTGAGAAGATAGCAAATGACTCAACCTATCTGCCGTTTTAATTTGGCAAACGATGTGCCAAACAATCTGTATAATCAAAAGTTCGGTTTCTGCCTCTCTATCACTCTTGTCTATTCGATCGATAGATAACGAAATTTTGATTTTTCGCGTTTCGCGGTAGGCCAGCTGTAGTAAACAAACCGCCTTGATGCATCAATGTCATAGTGAAAGCTTGTCAAAAACTGTTTAAGTCCTGGTCTAGTATGTACAAGTTACTCTATCTGCACTAGTGCAAACATTACAGCAATGCTCCCTATTTTCGTACATTTCATCACGGTTAAGAGTGACATTCCATTTCCAACTGCAGCAGCAATATTGTTCATTTTACTATGGAAACGCGTCGCTGTCATTGTCAATTTCCATAGAAAATGAACAGTATTGCAGCTGCAGTTGGAAATGGAATGTCACTTTAATACGTTTTCCCGCTTAAAGGATGGCTCATGTTAGACCGGGCCGTATCCGAACCGGAGCTTCCGGTGCATCGTTAATACGTTTTCCCGCTTAATACCTAGTTTCTCTAGAATTTAATCGGGTTCCTCTGTATCTTCAACTCAATAATACAAACTGTGATGAACTAAATAATATCGACGCCCTCAACGCCACACAACTGGAGCTTCGTCTAGATGCCGCTTAAAATTTAGCTGAAAACCTCAAAAAGGAAAATCGCGCCCCACGTCCCAAATGTCAATTCATCCCGTCTGAACCCACTAATGAATAGACGACACACCCCCAAACATATACCCATCCCCTTCTAACACTCAGCCGCCCAGTTTGGGTGAGGAGTGCGGGTATAGTTTGCGTCGTTCTGGGCTACGTCGGGGTTATTCTTCATAGCTCGCCATTGAGAGCGACCTGATTAAGCCTTGGGACAGTTATTTACCGTTATAGCGTTTGATTGTGGGGATTTTTTGTGAAATATTTTTAATTATTTGTGAAAATGTATGCTTTTTTTGGATTTTCGGAGTGATTTAAATAGTAAAAGCAGTAACATATGTCTATATATTTATTAACAGGACATAGAAGTTTTTGTGGCAAAATAAAGTGATTGACAAAATGAAATATCGACGTCTGTTATCGATGTTATCTTAACTTTATACATAGATATATTATTTAAGTAGGTATTACATTTTACAAGAAGATGGCAACCGTGAAATACATACTCAACACGTTCGATATTTTTTTCTCTTTTGATAGGTACCTACCTATATTGGTAGTTTTCTATTGTTTTGGCACTGTACAGTTTAGGTTTTGTATGTACTAAATATATGTAGGTAATAAAATCTAATAACGAAAGGTCGTAGGGATCAAGTAAGAGAGTGAGGGTACGTAAAGAACATCTCCAACGTAGGCTTTCGATTTGACCTTACGCGGAGACCCTTAAAGTCATGGAATAAAAGTCTTGCTTTCGGTCTTGCGGCCAGCCGATTTTTTCGACATAGGTTACCGATTTTATAGCGAATTTTGCTCTCTTGCATGCCAGATTTGTCGGCCAAGCCGAGTTGCTCCTTAGCCGCGATCCTGAGACCTAACTGTCAATGTGTTATAAGGGGCACCGTGAAAGCCGAAAACTAGGTAAAAGCATCCTATCAAGTACCGTTTTCGAGTGAAGCCAATGAGCGAGCAGTAGAAGAGTCGTGATTACATGCATAGATTCGATTTCAAGCCACTCTTTTGCGGTTCGGCGTTAGGTCTTATGCGAGGCCTTCTGCCTTACGGCAAAGTTAATCTTCTGCCTTAATTGCACTTGGGCGTGGATCCAAATCCAAGCTTTCCTCTTTCGCAGCTGGGCCTTCTGCCTTGCTCACACTTCGCCAATTCAATTCACGTGGTTAATTCCAAGCTCTGCTTTCTTGCTTCTTTTCTGCATGAAAACAACCTCGCTGAGACCCTTAAATATCGAGCCCTATGCGAAGCTAGGCTGATAGAAAACTGTCCCATCCTTTCTCTGTATAAAATCCTGGATTCGCGCCTGGTTGGGACTAAAAGTAAAACTGCGTTTTTTATATCGTTATTATTATATCGTAAAATTTTCGCGCTCGCTTCGCTCCCGTTTTCAATCTTTCTAAGGTATGATAAAGGTGACATTCGGGTGGTGACTGCAGCAACATTACTCTGTTGCAACGTTACTGCTGCAGTACTGTCAATTTTCGTGATAAAATGATGTGTCTGATTTCCATACTAAAAGTAAAAAAGTACTACTGTCTATCAAATTGCGTTTTTATATAGAAAAATGTTCAATTACATTCTAAGATGTGATAAAGGTGACATTCGGGTGGCGACTGCAGCAGCATTAGGTACTCTGTTGCAACATTACTGCTGCGGCACTGTCAATTTTCGTGGTAAAAATGATGTGACTGATTTCCATTCTCAGCTGTAATGCGGCAATGAACTTCGCTCAATTTACCAAAAAAAAAATCAATGTAATCTTGATGACCCTAGGGAGAGCGGGCACTATGGTCTAGAAATGCTTAGGGCATCAAAATATCTTAATCCGGCACTGGTCGTTTGCGGAGTCAAACGATTTGGGGATTTATACGCATTACCATGCCTCCCGAAAAAATCAAATCATTCGCGAAAGTCTCGCAACGCATGGAAGTTACAAGGGGCACGTGGTCTTCCTCAGGAGTCTGAAGAAGACCACGGCGAGTGGCGCTCTAGCCAGGCAGGCCGCTTCGCTTTAGCTCGCGCGCGTATATCTTACTGTATCATCCGATATACACCTTCTACTCTGTCGTTTAAATCACGTGTAAAATTTGAATTAGGGCGAAAAAGAACTATTCATTTTGGAGTGTAGTTTTATTTAGTGGTACCTAATTGTAAAATATTTTATCTGGACTACAGTCCTCTACCATATCCATTTGTCAACTTTACTTCAAGTTCCGCCTCCAGGGGAGAGGGAGAGAAATTAGGATTAGAAATTAGCCGCTTACTGACACAGACCGAATTCCACGCGGGCGGAGCCGCGGGCACAGCTAGTTTTCAATAAACGAACAGTAACATAAACAAAGATGTCGCTTAAGAGCGATATAGTTTCTATTAACTACAAAGTTAATATAATTATACATTATACAAAGAAGTTATGGAGCATTCCACGGGCTGTGCCGTACAAACGCATTTTATTTCCAGTGTTGCGACTTTTTTCTCGGCATTTAAAGCAGGCGATTATTTTTATGTGCATATTTTTGACCATTTGTCATAGAAAAGGAAACTCTTATACCTTTAAATCTTCAGAAACTCTGCGTTTGTACGGGACAACGGTAGACGATTTCGTGGAATGCTCCTTGTAAGGTTTTAGATTTCGAGTTCAGATATTTATGAGCGCCTCGGCCGCCAATATAATCTGATTAGCGACTGTAATGTAGTTGTTTGCATACACTGCTAAAATCTAACCCTTTTCTGCCGTTTAGAATTTTTCAAGAGGACTTTTACTAGTAAATCTTTAAAAAGTCTAATAACCCATATCAAACAATTGACTTTACTACGTTTTTCTTCTAACATCTTATTAGCTTTATTGATGCTCCGGTGCACCGATGTTGATACGACACGACTGACATGACCTTCTTATTTAAGAACGTCGTAACCGCCATTATTTATGTATGAGATGACGGCGTTTTTAAACAGTCGTTTATTACAAGAGTGTATTGTGACAACAGGGCTCTTGAGTACTTGCCTTTTTAAACCCACAATGTTTTAGATTGATAATGAAAATGGTGTTATGACACGTTTTGTGACTGCCCTTTGTATCGAAGGGCGGCCACATCTGGCGTCTTTCGAGCGTCGGCGTCTACAATTCTATGGCCGACGTCGACGCAACGTCGACGCAGCGTCGACGCAATTGCGCAGCGACGTCATTTTCCATAGCGCTGGACCGACGCCGACGCTCGAAAGACGCCAGATGTGGGGGGGGGGGCGAAGGCCCCGTGTACAGTCGCCACCAGATATATCGGAGCGGCCAAGGTGTTCACAAATATCTGAGCACGCCTCTATTGTCAATGCGTTAGAGCGCGTGTTCAGATATTGTGAACACCTTGGCCGCTCCGATATATCTGATGGCGACTGTACTTATACAAGATCAAATTCAATTACCTAGGGCCACATGCACCATCCCACTAACCCTGGGTTAGCCCGTTAACCCAGTGTCTAATTGCACTGGTAGCCATGGTAACTCCAGGTTTAACCGGATAACCCCGGGTAAGTTCAATGGTGCAAGTGGCGCTTATAGTTAAAACTCTGATAGAAATAAAAGAAAGGTCAAAATCCAAAAGCCCAAAATTAGCGAGCGCGCGAGCAGTATACATAATATTAAGGCACATTGGCCGCCATCAAATACCTTCGACGACACTGTTATTTAGACTGTTACCTGACAATTGTGTCGCTTAACTTCAAACTCGGGTAAATCCATTGGACCCTCTCAGCAAATATCTACCCTATTACGTTTTCTTAATACCAAAATCGCATAATCTGACAGATGGATTTACCCGAGTTTGAAGTTAAGCGACTCAATTGTAATGAATTCCTAGGTTTTACTTGAATGCTGTTTTATGTTTGACTGTGTATTATATTTACTTAGTAATTAGTTTTATAACATCTGTTGCTATGCCCTGACAGGGTGACTATGCAGGCACTTAATACATATTAAAACCTTAATGTAACCATGGTTCTGCAATAAACGAAATGAAAAAAAAACCTAAATTATTATTGATGACGATACGTAAAATACACCGCTGCTCAGTTAAAATAAAATAGTTACTTTTAACTTGCCATACCTAGTCGCATGGAATAATATCTCGCACAATCCTTACCTTTTAATTCTTTTAGAAGTCTATTTTTAAGAGGGTAACTCCAGAAGCATTTGAATCATACCTAAACATTTTAAGTAGGTACCTAGTAGTACTACTTAGTAGATACTTCATATTATTATATGGTATATTCATATGGTGTTTATATTTTTTTTAATGATTAATATATAATAACTCACATAAACAAAGCCAATATGACGGTTGACGTAACTGGTGACCGAAGAGCTGGCGGCTACCTCGCACGACGTATCAGTATTGCGATACAGCGGGGAAATGCCGCCAGCATCCTTGGTACAATGCCTCAGGGGCCTATTTTAGATTTAAGCTAGTTATTAATTTCGTTTAGTTAAGCCAATATTAACAGAACAAATCACTTGAAGTCATAAGTTGAAGTCAGTCAAACTTGAAGGGCAATCAAACCCGCCAGGTGGCGACACTCATAACAAATAACAAGATGATAAATATACTCCTAATAGTACATTCTTTGATCAAAAGATAACTGACGGCCCCACAACGGCATAAAACGAAATTTATACATTTTTTTGTGACTTTTACTTTAAACAGGGCACAACGCAACAAACGTCACACGGTTTTAAATTCTAATTTAACAATATTAGAGATTATAGTCGCGTGACTAGAAATAGAGTTGAGTCTTATTCGTTATTCGAATGAAGATTCATACATCGCTGGCGTTTTTGAGCAGCGAAGTGGATCGACCCAATTATTAAGTTTATAATTAAATATATTGGACAGCCAGAGTGATTTAAGTTGGTGTTGTGTAATTAGTTTTTATTGTCGGTTTCTCACAATTGGTTTGGATAACGGATATTAACGTTACTTATATAGGTTTTTTTTGAGTGGTGTTATATCATTAGATCATTACCTAGTGCATTACTATATTAGTGCATTTCTTTAAACAGGTAGTCTATGAAACAGGTGCACAAATAAGACAAAAACAAAATTCTCGATAATATCTTTTGTTAATTGATTTTGTTTAATCCCCCCATCCCCCACCTGCATCAAAAATCTGGGTGGCTCCACTTCTTAAATCCATCCTTGGGTTCTAAGGACCAATCCTGCTAAAGGAAATCTCTTGTTCATGCAACCCCGTAGTTGACCTTTTTATGCTCTGAGCACACTCAACTATTTTTGGAGAAAAACTAATTTGTTAAAATGTGATTATTAAATCTGAACTCATTGAACAGATTCAAGTACCTGTTATACCTAACACCTAACTGTGTGGCCACTTCATCCTAATAATCTTTTGCAGTTTTCCTTATAATTATTTTTATGTCCGGTAAATGAAATAAAAAAAATATTCTTTCTTTTCTATTTAAAGTTAATTGTTTAAAAGTAAAATATCATCTGTTAAAATATCTGCAACTAATAAGGTTGGTGTGATAGGCGCTGACGCCCCTCGGTTTCAACATATAGGTATACCTATCTATAGCAACAGCAGCACTGGCAGCTGTTATGCAGTGCCAATGCATATTACCATTTTATTCAAAACCTTTTTAACTAGTCGCGGCTTTTAATTTTAACACACCAAGCACAATTGTATATTATTATCATTAATATACAACACACTATAAATATAAAGCATAAACCCTCTTCAAATGATATCAAGATTATCTTATTTTTCAATTTCTCGGCCGAGGCGCTTCGTAGCTAATTAGCTTAAAAATAGACAGCTGATTTGCCATAAGATGTTATCTTTCAAACTTCTAACAAAAGCTTCATTACATAAGTATTTAAATAACTATAAGCCCTTTTATTAACTTGACTGTAATAGATCAAGTTTTTGTTGACGACTACTGGCCACCCTAAACGTTTTAAGTTTTCGGTGTTTCGGGGCTATTAGAAACGTTTGTCTTTCAATTATGTTTATTAATACGAATGATTAATGACGTTTAGTTTTTTGTGAGTTTACGATGGTCTTTGATGTAAACGACGTAAGTATACGTACTTATTCAAAACTTAGCCATTTTATAATGTAGGTATACTTAATAGGTCATACTCATAATCCAGTGAAATTGTAGAATTTTGTAACGTGGCTGTTCTGCGTCAAATCCGGTAGTTCTGATTTTTTGCAGACTTATATATGATGTTGGTCCAATGAATAATCCAAGTTTTTGACCTTGAGGGCCGAACGCAACTTTGTCAAAAATTGATTAACCTTCGAAAATTTTGGTTTTTGTTTAGTTTTGGGCGATTCTAACCCTAAATGACTAATTTTTGATAGTACCTTTCTTAGACGTTTTTAAATAAGACTAAATTTGCTACAATACGAGATTAGAACTGTCTCTGTAGATTGAATAGTTTCCGAGATAAAGGCTTTCAAAATTTAGATTTTTTTGAAATTGAGCTCGTAAGCTATAAGGTCTGATTTTTTGCAGACTTGTTTATGATGTTGGCCCAAGTTTGGGATCTCGAGCTCCGAACGCAACTTTGTCAATAATCGAAAAAAACCGCGTAATTTTCGGAATTTTTTATGATTTGGGCGATTATAACCCTAAAGGACTAGTTATTGGTAGTACCTTTTCACAGCGTTTTTAAAGAGAACTAAATTGACTACAGTACGACACTAGAATTGTCTCTTTACATGTAATATTTTCCGAGATAAAGTCTTTCAAAGTTGATAATATTTTTGAACTTGTATTCACAGGCTAACGGCCCTATTCGAACTTTAAGATACGTCAGTTAATAGATCTAGAAAAGATATGGATTAGATATGTCAGTGTCTAAACTGACATTTCTTCAAACAAAAACGTCACTTTTGACACTGACATATCTAATCCATATCTTTTCTAGATCTATTAACTGACGTATCTTAAAGTTCGAATTCGGCCGTAATAAGTGCAGTGAGTATGCATTTTGGTCTCAGGCGATGCCGCTTGGCACAATTGTTTCTAAGGTCAAACAAAGCTGACCCGGTAGCCACGAGATCGTACCGTGCCTAGTGTGCCTACCTCCCAAAAACGGGAGGTAAAGGGTTAGCTCCCCAGGCGCAATCAATCTATGCTATATTTCTGCCTGCTCTTAGCACTTATACACAATTCTAGTCTCGTATTGAGCAAATTTAGTCCACTTTAAAAACGCCCTGAGAAGGTAGGTATCTACTATCCAAAACTAGTCCTTTAGGGTTATAGTCGCCCAAATCTTAAAAATCTCCGCAAATTACGCGATTTTTCCAATTTTTGACAAAGTTGCACAAGGAGCTCGACGTCTCAAATTTGGATTATTGTAATGTGGGGCGTTACAGGGTAGTAAATAATACTAGGAGGTCTACTGATTACTGAACCTATTTATGAAGTAAAATCGGGCTTATATACTAGTGGTCTACGTGAGTGGCATTTAGGTGACCTTTACGTAAATGTAATTAGAATAATTGTTCATTTTAATAAAATATATTTTCTATTTTTTAAATGTCACATGACGTGTTGACCCTAATACTCATGACGTCACGTCATGTGCCTACTCACAGTACATTATTCATTGGGCCAACATCATAAATAAGTCTGCAAAAAATCAGAACTACCGGATTTGACACAAACGCTAAGTGTTTAGAAGTAGACAGCGAGTTTATTACCTCGTAAGACCCAAGTCAATTTTTGCGCTTTTGAATTTGGAACCTTCTGTTATTTCTATAAGAGTTCATAACTCGAATTTAATTGGTACTTGTACAAGTACGCGGGGACTTCCGAGGTTAAAACTGGGAATCGCCTATAGATGATTTCTTATTCAAATTCATTCGATTATTGACACAGTCAACTCATAGGCCAATCAAATTAGATTTTTGCAGGATTTAATTCTCAGCAAGCTGGAAATCATCTTAATACCTTCATTTGTTCTAAATTAGCGATCCAAATTTGCTCCATTCCAGGAGTTGTGGAAAAAAATTTGCTCTTTTTCCGTGTTTTGCTTGTAGTTCAAAAACGATACGTCCGACGGAAAATTTGCTCTAATCATGATAAAAATTTACATCTTTTATCCGAAAGATACCATAATATGAGTTTGTAGTCAAACATTGTAAAAAAAGGACGCCACATTGCTTTTTTTGTTGTAAAATCGTATCAAAATCTGAATTTTGTTTTTACCAGTGTCTGAATCCACAACAACCTTGCTGGTAGTAACATTGATTTTGACGGTGATTCCTTCTACATCGAGTGGTTCTGTCAATCTACGGTAAAATGTATCTCCCAAGGCCCCCAAAATTTATCCACACCTCCTGGGACGGAGCAAACTCGAATTTACGAATTCGACATAATGTGAAGGTATTCAAATGATTTTTAGTTTGCTGGGAATTAATTCCTCAAAACGCTTTTTTTGGATCTAATTTGATTGGCCTATCGGACGAGTCGTAAACCTTATTAGGGGTCATCCATTAATTACGTCACACGTTTAGGGAGAGGGAGGGGGTCAAGAAAATGTGACATATTGTGACATGGGGGAGGGAGGAGACACAAACTTTGTGACGTCACTTTAACTTCATCAGTAACCGAAAATTTATTTAAATTATTTAGTTCGCTGTGCATTTAAATAACAAGTTTTTAAAACGAAAATAGTTTTTAATCGTTTAATTTTCTTTCCTAAGCAGTTTTGGGTTATAAAATTACTAATATTTATATCGTCAAAAATATTTTGATAAAATATTAATAATACTTAGGTACTTACTTAATTCGATTTGGCGATTTCGTAGAAAAAATGTGACGTCACACAAGGGGGGAGGGGTTTGCCAAATGTGACCAAGTGTGACAAGGGGGGGGGAGGGGTCAAAAAACCTAGAAATTGGTGTGACGTAATTAATGGATGACCCCTTACTGAGATAATCGATCAGTTTAGGTAGGTGGTGTGCTAGTACAGCATGCAACCACATCCCAGGCGCGGGAGTCGCAATGCGGTTTGGTTCGCTTTTTGCTGTAATCTATGGTTCCGGCGGATGCTAGGACAATGGCATAGGCGCATAAGACTGTTTCAAGAAGACAGAGAGGCCAATTCGAACGTACATTTTAACATCAACATGCTATGTATTCGCGCCTGCATTTCGTGCGTACTTATCCCGACATGTGTTTTCGCTGCGAGAGTCATAGTTTTAAGTCAGATCCCAGCCAAAGGCTGAAAGCCAGGGCCGCGGCTTGCTGCGTAATTATGCTAGGACATATCTTATAGCCTCTGTTTTTTATGTCTGCCTATCATATTTTTCCTTTCGTTGTGTCGTCAAATTTTCGTTCTTTCTAAAACTTTTGAAAACAGTGACGATGTATAAATAGGTAGGTATACGTGTGTATAAATTTCCAAATGTTCAAACTATCGTCTCCTTCCAGAGATCCTCCACCGCGGCGACCTGTCCTCCTCCATGGAGTCCCTGGCATACGACTCCGGCGCAGCGTCCCCGGGCTCGGTGAGCAGCACGCGCACCAAGCGCATGCGCACCAGCTTCAAGCACCACCAGCTGCGCACTATGAAGTCCTACTTCGCCGTCAACCAGAATCCTGATGCGAAGGATTTAAAGCAGTTGGCGCAGAAGACAGGGCTTTCCAAGAGGGTGCTACAGGTATACTGACTATAGTATAGTATACTGAGTATAGTAGTAATGTAACGTTTATTTCTGACAAATAGTCCATAATTATAGCCTGACAAGTTCTTTTTTAGCCCTGATATAATGTCGCTACAAACAGCTTACATATAGCAACAATACGTGTACGTCATGAATAGTCGGGACAGTGTGTATTGGCATCGTGCAAGAGCGAGTGAGGTATACAATTATGTACATGTGAGTTGTAGAAGTATGTTTCCCAATCGAAACCCAATCGAAAGAGCATGTTTAGTTGATAATTAAGTATGAATAATTTACCTATCCGCCATAATTTGATTCTAAATATTCGACCTCCGTATATATATTTACCAGATTCAGTCACTCGTGGTGGTAATGGCTCATTCTTATAATAAATATTTTTGATTATAGCACTAAAGACGCCTTAAATGAGAAAAATAATAATTTAATAATTAATATTCATATTTAGTACAAAACTAACCAGTTTATTACAAACTCACTATGAAAATCAGTACCCGTCATGTCAACAAATAATTTCACAACATTGTTTAATGGAATGCTACTGAATCCCGTATCCTTTTTCTGTCGCAAGTATTTTAATGTATTTAAAATTATTTGTTTAGCATCGGTGTGAATTTTTTTGGGCATTTTGATTGCAAAATCTATTATTATCCTGAAATATTTACAATCATTTTCGATTTGTTTACATCGGTGACATTCAATGACTTTCAATGTCGGATGTCAAACAAAATAATTGCCATTAAAATAAATTAGTTCCATCGAAAATCCGCAACGTGGCGAGGGCTAAAAAGGAACTTGTTAGGCTTTATATACAGTGTGTTTTCTGTAACATTAGCAATAAATTAAACTGTAGGCTGTACGCCTCAAACTGATCAACATTTGTTCAGCAACTTTTGAAAATAACTCATAGTTTGATTTTTATTACACTTTAAAGTTTTTTCTAAGACGCAATGTATTGCAAATTTTGTCATGTTTACAGCGTGATAAGCAACGTCAAACACACTGATGTCAGCGTACATTGAAGGCAATATTTATTTTGTATGAAAAAGAGGAAGTCTAAAGGATTCATAATTTTTAAAAGTTGCTGAACAAATGTTGGTCAGTTTGAGGAGTACAGCCTTTAGTTTAATTTATTGCTCCTGTTACAGGAAGCACCCTGTATAACAAATTACAAACAGAAATGAAAATAAATAAATAATTACATAATCACAAATGCGTTAACACAACACACACCAAACCAAATAAATTAGGTATATTAACATTTAAATCGTAATAATTTAAAGTAGGTAAGTATGTCATGATTATAATATAAGCATGTCCTGATTTTGAAATTTTGCAAATTAAAATAGTATAAAATATTAAATTAAACTTAACCATGTTATGCAATCCGAGAGTTCCGGGGCCTGACATGTAGGGCGATAAGTACTTTAGTGAGTGGACAGTCTACGGTTTGCTAATGCGTTGAGGATGCTATTGGAGCTGGACCGCGCCCTGCGTGCCATCGAGGCGACCCGTTAAAGGTTCCGTCACACAGGCGCGTTTTGCGGGCGGAGCTTGAGCTGTTTATATGTAAAAGCGGCGCGTCCTGCTCACGCCCCGCCCGGAAAAAGCCCCTGTGTGACGAAACCTTAACGCATAATGGCGTGAAAACCATCCGAGCGCGCCTCTGCGAACATGGCTGATGCACAGTAGCGCGGCAATCCCATCAGCATCCTGAACGCATAGTTATATTGAACTCGAAGAGCATTGATGGTCCGCTGCGTATAGCTGACCACAGATATAAAATAACTGACAAAAAGCTCGTAAAGAGCGTGTTTTTTTTTTACTTCTGTGGTACACCTCGCAAACCTGCGCGCCAACATGTTGCTCCGGACCGCCAATGCCCGACGCTCCCTTTCCACGTCAATGTTGTCATCAATGTTGACATGAAAGATCATCGGTGACCCATCAGTGACCCTGCAGGTGTTCGAACTTTGACACTCGCGTTAGTTGCGTTCCGTAAAGTGTAACGGGGGCGGCATATCAACTTTGCTACCGCGCGGATTAAACACTAGCAGCTCGCTCTCTCGCGCCTCGAGTTGTACCTCAGGCCATGTAGACCCCCGCGTTGTCCTCGCACACAGCTTCCTCAGCTGCTTGAGCTTCCTGAGAGCACAGAATAAATAATAGTACTAGGTACAGAAGACTCACTCTCTAACAAAACGCGTCTGTCACGATCAGCACAGATATGGCCGCTAGGTGGCGACAGCGCCACGCGCGGCTCCCCGCGGCAAACCCCAAAATTGGGGTCGAACGAATGTACTTTTAGCTACCTGTAGCAAAGCGACGAAATCGCGGAGTGAGCCACGCCTGCTGAGAGCGTCAATCGATGAACGCATATTGAACTCGGAGAGCATTGATGGTCCTGCCATGGTGCCTGACTGGTAGCTGACCACAGGCATAAAATGACTGACAAAAAGCTCGTAAAGAGCGTGTTTTTTTTACTTCTGTGGTACACCTCGCAAACCTGCGCGCCAACATGTTGCTCTGGACATGAGCTTGTACAATGGGTGCTAGACGACGATATACATACCTACTCGTACGTAAAGCCTGACCAGGAATATCTGATCACGCGCTATGTTAAGGAATTTCACCGGAACGAATTTTTTCAAACTATACTGAACTGTCTGCGCCCTCTTGACAATGATCATATATTACTGGTCAGTCTTTATATATGTAGATAAATATATACTTAGTTTATACATAGAAAACCACCATGACTCAGGGACAAATATTTGTGTTCATCACACAAATAACTGCCCTTACCGGGATTCGAACCAAGGACCATCAAGTTCACAGAGGTCACTACACATTATGCCAGACCGGTCGTAGTAGTGATGTTCATATTTAATTAATCACTAAAGAATGGATGTGCTAAACAAAGAATATCAGACGTAGACCCTCCTGTTCCTATCTCTATCGTATTATATTACTGTTCCTCTTCGCACAGTGTCACTGGCCTCCGGCATCAGCAATATAAATACACGCGAGCGATAGAGATAGACACAAGCGGGTCACGTGTAACGAAATTCCTCGTGCTGAGCGTCCTTTCCTTAACCCTTAAAGCGTTTCTGTCACTTTTTTAGTACAGGTACTAAATGTGGCGCCAAGTTTAAACACTAAGTGCAGGCTAGAAAAGGAAGTACGTTAAAGAAAGTGCGAGAATTGTTCTTTTTTTCCTAGTTTAAGACAATATTAGACAAAATTCGGTTTATGCGCAGGCGGCAGCTGAAATTTGAAATTCGCTGAATTTGCGACGGAGTGTGTTCCTGGCTCCATAGAATATAAAGTAAATAGCCAAAGTGTTTTCTTTCTGTTGATATTATTATTAGATGAGTTAGACATTGTTATTTTATATAAAGGTCATTAAATCATGGATTAATTCTAAGTCAAAAATTGCGAAATAAATCTTGTCCCATTTTTGTGACATTGTTGATAGTACTGGTAACAAAGTACCATTTAGCACGTCCTAAAAAACGGACAGTACCGGCTTGTGCGGAGACAAGATTGTGACAGAAAACGGACATTGCCATACATAGGGTATATACTTTTTTTTTCATTTATCGTCGTTTTATAGGCTATTGTTGCGTTGGGGTTACGTTATACATAAGTATATGTGTACATTTTTTATATTTTAATTTCAGGTGGTTCCACCATCTGACTCAGAAGAGTTAGATAACAAAAAAGGTGACAATTACGAAATTTTACTACAGGCAGATTGTACATCTGCCGTGCCCCAATCTGACTCTTTTTCAGCCAGGTCACTTTTTAAGAGGATGTCAAATATGATGGACAAATATATGTTAATTTACGAACACGCGTGCTTTTATTTTTATTGTCATGCTATTAAAGTTTAGTGCGCCTCATTGTGAATGGCACTGTCTGTATTTAAATATAATTTCGAAGTGTAACGTGGTCCTTGTGGGAAAAAAGTTGTTCATAATACTCGACCTGATGACCTAAACACGACCTGTTTTCTAATACTGCATCTACAAAACTTAATTCCTCGCCATTAAACGCATAACTCGCTTCAGTATCCAAATTATTGGCACGTCTTGAAATGTCCTACGGTTAAAACCTATTTCAAATCGATGATGAAGATGCTACAGTTCCTGAGGCCTGTAAAATGTAATCTCTACGAAATTCAGGAGTAATAGCTAATAAATAGCTAATTTCAAATCTTGTCTTTCATATGTCGGGCAGACAAAGCAAAGCATTACTACTAGGGTACAAGAACATATTATTATAGCTGATGATGTCAAGCACCGCCAACTAAAGCCTGCGGTCTAGGAGCATGACATAGATAAGACTCTGGTTCTCGCCAAGGAGGAGCAATATATTCCCAAAATGTTGCCAGAGGCCATTGAGAATGAAAAATATACTTTAATATAAACTTTTACTGGAACTACAGCTACACTCTACCACCAGCTTAGGTTCCAGATAGTCCGGGTAATAAGAAAACAAGCAAGACAGAATTGTGAGACCATAGTGATAAACATTTAAGTAAAGTAATATTACTTACAATAATTGTAATGCGTTACTAGCTTTAAGAGCCTATTTTCCATGTATACGTAGGTTTAAAATGTATTTTTTTTTAAATATGTCTGAACGTGGGTCGTTTTACACATCAACACTAGAAGTAAATTTAGTATTATTATGTTTCCCATAAGTTTTTTCTTCTTAGTAATGTAATGAAACATTTTTTCCAAACATTCACTAGTGTCTTATTGAAATAATTTTAAATTTTCTTGCCCTGTAATTTTTTTTAATTATTTATATTCTTAAACTGTATAACGGCATTGTCCGTTTTTTAGGACAACCTTGGGAGCAATCAATATATAAGGTTCGTGGCAGTGTCCGTTTTAACGGACGTCCTGAAAACCCTACTTTCAGAATGCTTTTAATTGTTTTTTCTTAAATATAGTACTTTTTTACTCATTACTATCCCGAAAAACATTCCACGTGATATGTGGATACATTACTTCATGTCTTGCCATGTTAAGGGTTAACCAGGTTTTCGCGTGGCGTTAACGGAGTTAATAAATTATAAAAAAAAAAAAATTTTAATAAATAATTAAAAAAAAAGTATTTAAATAACAAGACTTAAAAACTATTGTTACCTACTTTGACTAGATATGTTATCTTCGTAGTTCCTTTTTTTTGTTTTATGCTTTGGATGTACATACAAGTAAATTTCCACTAACCCGTATAAATGACAATGTGGTTCAGTGAAGGGGACGGACTGAAAATCAGCGCTGCGCAGGCAATTTCTAATGAAATTACTGACGCGGCGTATGCTGAGCCCGTTCCTTTTGCCGCACAAATTCTTTGGTAAATCTTATTATATTATGTAACCAGTGTGCTTTTTGTGTTGCAATAAATGGTTTCTTATTCTTATTCTTATTCTTCTTATTCTAAATTATGTAGTTCTAAGTACTTATAATTATTTTTCCAGGTGTGGTTCCAGAACGCCCGCGCTAAATGGCGCCGCAACATAATGCGGCAAGAGACGAACCCCACCCCCCACTCCATCCAGCCCCCCACCCTCCTGCTGGAGCTGCAGACCCTCGACGAGAACCACCATCCTGCGCCCTTCACCGACATGTACTAACGAAGGTGGGCAAAGACGGGGCTAAGTTCAATGTGGAACCGAGCATGAGTAAAACATGTGCTTAAAAATATCGGAAATATTGTGGGCAAAGATACAATTTTTGGGGACAAGTTATGGGTGTGTCTGTCTGAATGTCATTTTCTAGCTTACAAGCTGTGTGATGGAATGAAAGCCTTTATTTATAACAAAACGTTATGTTACTTATGTTTTAAGATGTTCTAAAGACGGAATCTTTTGCCCCAGATTTTTGTTCGATTCAGCCGAGGTTTTGTAATATTTTTTGAAAAGTTACTATTAGTTAGTAAAGTTAGTATTCCAAGTCACGTTAGACCGGGCCGTGTCCGAGCCGGCCCTTCCGGCGCTTACATTTCTTTGACATGACTGGCGATCACGTGGTTTTTAGGGTTCCGTACCCAAAGGGTAAAACGGGACCCTATTACTAAGACTTCGCTGTCCGTCCGTCCGTCCGTCCGTCTGTCACCAGGCTGTATCTCACGAACTGTGATAGCTACAGTTGAAATTTTCACAGATGATGTATTTCTGTTGCCGCTATAACAACAAATACTAAAAACAGAATAAAATAAAGATTTAAATGGGGCTCCCATACAACAAACGTGATTTTTGACCAAAGTTAAGCAACGTCGGGAGTGGTCAGTAGGTACTTGGAGGGGTGACCGTTTTTTTTTTTTGCTTTTTTTTTGTTTTTTTTTTTGCATTATGGTACGAAACCCTTCGTGCGCGAGTCCAACTCGCACTTGCCCGGTTTTTTCCATAGAAAACGATGCGCCGCCGCCGGAAGCTCCTGCCCGGACACGGCCCGGTCAAACGTGAGTCATCCTTTACACATAATATGTACCAGTGCGAAATAAAAAAAATGATATCCCAATCCAATCCTCTCGGAACATTTCGTTTGATAAAAGATGGCCACTAAAGATGGTCACTCATGTAAATTATTGTGTTAAATATGTATTTACTTATAGGTATATTTATTGTAATGTAATTTTTATAGGTAGATATTGGCACTCCCGTATTTTTATGCAAAATAAACATTTAAATATAATCATTTACAAGATGGAATTATGTACCTACCTAATAATTTTACAACTTAAAAAAGTAGTAAAACAGTACCAAACCTACCTAGTATAGTTTTCCTAAATGTAATCATTGTATTCCTAATAAGCTCAAACTTTGACAAAATTGAATTACCTACCTTTATTTTTTCTAGAATACCTTGTATTTTATAAGTTCCTGTAAAAATAATACTGTCATAGGTCAGTTGGCGTCTTGTTGGCGTAGAAACACTGAGAGAAAAATCATCACCAGGAATTAAAAAACAGTTCTGTACTGGGGGAAAAAATGAAGTTTTAGTAATAATTATGGACGTTTCACTATTTCTGTAAAGTTTATATATTTCCACAAACAGCTCAGTAATCCCAAATATAATTTCAACAAACAGATAATAGAAATTGCAAGAACTAATAGAAATTACAAAAGTCAATTTGTTCCTATTAGTTAACTCTCCTTGTCCCCGGATTAAGTTTATTTTTGTAATTCTAAGTGTATTTTTGTTGTACTTTTCTCTCAGTGAAGAGTAATAAGTAATAATAGTAATAATACTTAGGGCATACAGAAAATTCTTGGAACTGGCCACATGGAAAAAAATAAATCGTCTCATATATATATATATATCATATGTATATATATCAGAATCCAGAAACTTTCACTTTGCACGTATAGTTTTATTTTTTCGATGTGGCGCGCGCACAGCTCTTGTGAGCAAGGACCCCGCTAAGGATACGGGCGAGCCTTGCTCATATGCATATCTGTCGCCAGTTTTCCCTTAGTCGCCTTATACGACACCCACGGAACGAGATGGGGTGGTGCTATTCTTTTCTGATGCCGGCACCACACGGCACTGCACGTATAGTGTTTGTTTCCTTATAGTTTTGATTATTATGTATATAAGTGATACTAGTCATGTTATTATAACACATACTAGCTAATTAGTACTTAGTAATCCCTTTTACAAGTAAATATAAGTCGAAAAGCGAAACTATAAATAGTAACAATTTATGCTAATAGAACGGATGACGTCCGGGTCTGGGCCGGGCCGCCGGGCCGACGCTTCTGACACTTCGTTTTTTATGACGGGTGAATCGGGTGATCGGTGATCTTCTATAGAAAACGGAAGTGTTAGGTGCCTCGGCGCGGGCCCGGACCGTTCCAAAGTGAGTCGATTAAAAACAAGCGGCCAAGTGCGAGTCGGACTCGCCAATGAAGGGTTCCGTAGCAGGAAGTAACATAATAAAATTGCAACATTAAAAAAAACTACTTACTAGATCTCGTTAAACCAATTTTCGGTGGAAGTTTGCATGGTAATTAATGTACATCATATATTTTTTTTTGTTTTATCATTCTCTTATTTTAGAAGTTACAGGGGGGGGGGGACACATTTTACCACTTTGGAAGTGTCTCTCGTGCAAACTATCCAGTTTAGAAGAAAATGATATTAGAAACCTCAATATCATTTATGAAGACCTTGCTATAGATACCCCACACGAATGGGTATGATGTAAAAAAAAAATTTTTGAGTTTCAGTTCTAAGTATGGGGAACCCCCAAAATGTATTGTTTTTTTTTTCTATTTTTGTGTGAAAATCTTAATGCGGTTCACAGAATACATCTACTTACCAAGTTTCAACAGTATAGTTCTTATAGTTTCGGAAAAAAGTGGCTGTGACATACACGGACAGACAGACAGGACAGACATGACGAATCCATAAGGGTTCCGTTTTTTGCTATTTGGCTACGGAACCCTAAAAAGGATGTAAGTATGTTGTATGTACTGACAGTATACTTACACATGTCAGTCATGTCATAGCTTACACGGCGTGGTGCAAGCCCGATGCATTTACTAGACAAATACAAACAAAGTTATCCGCCTAAGGCCCAGCCAAACAAATTAAAAATCCAAAATTTGCCACTGAAATTTGAGCTTGTTGAAAAGGAAATAGAGTTGATTTTGCGTTGTTGGAAAATTGAACGAAACAAAACAAAAGCGACTCTGTTCCAATTGAATAGGATTTAAATTTCATCGAACTGAAGAGGTACTACAGGTAGGACCTCGGGCCTTAGGGGGATGTAGTAGACGAATTTAAGCTGTTGTGAGACATACTGACATTGAATAATTTTAGGGTTTAGACCAGTGGTGGGCAAAGTACAGCCCGAGGGCCAGGCCCGGCCCGCGAATGGATTTTATCAGGCCCGCCGTCGGTCCTATGAAATAATTAGTTTATGGCATTGGCCCACGATTATAAATCACAAATCAAACTAAATGTTGGCTACAACTCTTGCCCTCCACTTAAATTTCCTAAACTTTCTGGCCCCCCATGAAGAAAGTTTGCCCACCACTGGCTTAGACTCACTTATTCAACAGTTCTACCGCGATATAATTTCATTGTTTTTACCTTTAATTCCGAAACCGACGACGAAAAACAATGAAATTATATCGCGGTAGACCCGTTTGTGTAATTGAATATGTGTACAAAACGCGAGAGTTTAAAGTGTTATATTAGACTCACTTGTTTTTAGTCACTCGCGCGACATGTTTCGGAGAGCCTAGGTCTCCTTTCGGTTTGTATCGCGCACTGCGCGATCAGTGCGCGATACACGGCCGTCGTGAACGTGGCCTCGCACTGTTAGTAGGTACTTGAGAAAGGAGACCTAGGCTCTCCGAAGCATGTCGCGCGAGTGACTAAAAACAAGTGAGTCTAAACCGTAAAATTATTCGATGTAGTAGACATCGGCTTGAGAGTTAAGAAGATTATTTTTGGATGATATTCGTGTTATTTAAGGAACAATGTAACTCCAACGTACCTAGAGTCGAAAATCGAAAGGATTAAGCGCAAAGGTTACAAAATACTGCCATTTACGTACGTTTATACAACGTGAAACTGCATCTACATTTGCCCGGATTATTTCAGCCTCACGGGGTAACATTGCCCATCCATAAAATATTACTTATCACCATTAAGTATGGTTTTTTAGTAATAATGATTTATTAAATGTATAAATAAATACAGACAAACACATATTTCTTACATTTTACTTCCTTTCGACATCCGATATCGGACCGGATAACTGTGAAAACGCTCTAACTATGCAAAGCTTTAGGGCAAACTCCAAACCACAATTATGAGTAACTAGCTGTGCCCGCGGCTCCGCCCGCGTGGAATTCGGTTTGTGTCAGTAAGCTGCTAAATAAAATAAAAAATTGTAAATTACAATACATTACGCTGTATTTTTTTAATTCAAAAAATTATAACTTTTATAATTTCCTGCATGGTAATTTCTTAAAATAATCTTATTGTTTCATACTTTTTAGAGCGCGATTTGTAGTAGTCCGACTACGCCCGACTCTTTTAGTATGAGAAAGTCTAAGTCGCCTAGCTTTGGACCGCGTGCAGTGCGCCACATACGTCGGGTAATTCCCGACTCTTTTAGTATGAGGGCGCCGAAGGAGCCCGGCTTTGGAACGCATTTAGCGCGCCACGTGCGTCGGGCTTAGCCCGATGCTTTGAGTATGAGGGTGCCTTCGGCTCCCAACTTTGGCAAGCGTACAGCGTGTCACGTACGTCGGGTTACGCCCGACGCTTTGAGTATGAGGGAGGCGCCCGGCTTTGGAACGCGTACAGCGTATCACGTACGTCGGTCTACGCCCGACACTTTTAGTATGAGGGCGCCGAAGGCGCCCGGCTTTGGAACGCGTACGTTACGCCCGACGCTCTTAGTATGAGGGCGCCGGAGGTGTAACGTACGCCGGAGGTGGAATGCGTACAACGTGTCACGTACGTCGGGCTACTCCCGACGCTCTGAGTATGAGGGCGCCGAAGGCGCCCGGCTTTGGAACGCGTACAGCGCGACACGTACGTCGGGTTAAGTCCGAAGCAGTGCCGGATTAAGATATTTTGATGACGCGTAGCCCGACGCTTTGAGTATGAGGATGCCTTCGGCGCCCAACTTTGGCAAGCGTACAGCGTGTCACGTACGTCGGTCTACGCCCGACTCTTTTGGTATGAGGGCGCCGAAGACGCCCAGCTTTGAAACGCGTACGTTACGCCCGACGCTCTTAGTATGAGGGCGCCGGAGGCGCCCGGCTTTGGAATGCGTACAGCGTGTCACGTACGTCGGTCTACGCCCGACACTTTTAGTATGAGGGTGCCGTAGGCGCCCGGCTTTGGAACGCGTACAGCGCGCCACGTACGTCGGGCTACTCCCGACGCTCTGAGTATGAGGGCGCCGAAGGCGCCCGGCTTTGGAACGCGTACAGCGCGACACGTACGTCGGGTTAAGTCCGAAGCAGTGCCGGATTAAGATATTTTGATGCCCTAAGCATTTCTAGACCCTGGTGCCTCCTCTCCCTAAGGTCATCAAGATTACATTATTTTTTTTTGGTAAATTGAGTGAAGTTCATTGCAACATTACAGCTGAGAATAGAAATCAGTCACATCATTTTATCAGGAAAATTGTCAGTGCCGCAGCAGTAATGTTCCAACAGAGTACCTAATGCTGCTGCATTCGCCACCCGAATGTCACCTTTATCATATCTTAGGTGAGAATGTAATTGAAAACGCGAGCGAAGCGAGCGGGAAAATTTTTCGATATAAAAACGCAATTTGATAGACAGTTGTACATTTTTACTTTTAGTATGGAAATCAGTCACATCATTTTATCACGAAAATTGACAGTGCTGCAGCAGTAACGTTGTAACAGAGTAATGTTGCTGCAGTCGCCACCCGAATGTCACCTTTAACATACCTTAGAAAGTGATTGAAAACGCGAGCAATGCGAGCGCGAAAATTTTTCGATATAAAAATGCAATATGATAGACAGTTGTACATTTTCACTTTTAGTATGGAAATCAGTCACATCATTTTATGACGAAAATTGACAGTACCGCAGCAGTAACGTTGCAACAGAGTAATGCTGCTGCAGTCGCCACCCGAATGGCACCTTTATCATACCTTAGAAAGTTATTAAAAACGCGAGCGTAGCGAGCGCGAAAATTTTTCGATAAAAAAAACGCCTCAGCGAGGTTGTTTTCATGCATAAAAGATGCAAGAAAGCAGAGCTTGGAATTGACCAAGTGAATTGAATTGGCGAAGTGTGAGCAAGGCAGTAGGCCCAGCTGCGAAAGAGGAAAGCTTGGATTTGGATCCACGCCCAAGTGTAATTAAGGCAGAAGATCAACTTTGCCGTAAGGCAAAGTAATTCAATTAAATTTGTTGATTCCGTACCCCCTCATCTAAACTTATAGTTAATATGGCAAAAACCTTCCTCGGTGGCTATTCATGTCACTACGTATTAAATTCAGCGCCATCTGTTAGTTTACCAGGGTACTCAATAGTGGTAGCACATTTGAAAAAAGTTTGCCCCTCCTTCCTAAGTAGCGCCATAAGATTCAGGGGCAAACTTAAATCAAGCGAGTTTTGTGGCTACCCCCCCTTTTAAGGGTTGAATTTTTATAGCCTATAACCTGGCCGGAGATTGTCTCGACAGATTAGTAAAGTTTGCATCAAAATCCGTTCAGCCGTTTTCACGTGATGCGCGTTCAAATAAACAGACAAACAGATAAACAGATAAACAGATAAACAGACAAACAGACAAAAATTCTAAAAACTGTTGGAACGTGTTCTGTTATCGATTTTAAGTATCCCTAGCCAACTTTTTTTCAAATATCTTCCAAGTACAGACTTTCGACCCTCTACAGCTTTATTATATGTATAGATATAGATGATCAACTGATTTACCTACTGATAATATTAGGGTTCCGTACCCAAAGGGTAAAACGGGACCCTATTACTAAGACTCTGCTGTCCGTCCGTCTGTCACCAGGCTGTATCTCACGAACCGTGATAGCTTGTTGTGACAGTTGAAATTTTCACAGATGATGTATTTCTGTTGCCGCTATAACAACAAATACTAAAAACAGAATAAAATAAACATTTAAGTGGGGCTGCCATACAGCAAACGTGTTTTTTGACCGAAGTTAAGCAACGTCGGGCGGGGTCAGTATTTGGATGGGTGATCGTTTTTTTTTGGCCTTTTTTTGCATTATGGTACGGAACCCTTCGTGCGCGAGTCCGACTCGCACTTGCCCAGATTTTTTTGGTATGTACAGTCAGCGTCAGTACTCAGTAGGGTATCTAGAGCTCACATTGTAAAGTGTTTGCCACACACTGAGAGATAAATCATCACCAGGAATTAAAAAACAGTACTGTACTGGGGGAAAAAATGAAGTTTTAGTAAAAATTATGGACGTTTCACTATTTCTGTAAAGTTTATTTATTTCTACAAACAGCTCAGTAATCCCAAATATAATTTCAACAAACAGATAATAGAAATTGCAAGAACTAATAGAAATTGCGAAAGTCAATTTGTTCCTATTAGTTAACTCTCCTTGTCCCCGGATTAAGTTTATTTTTGTAATTCTAAGTGTGTTTTTGTTGTCCTTTTCTCTCAGTGCAGTTTTTTTGCATTGCAGTTTCGTATAGGTACCTATAGAAACACTAGCTTCTCCCCCTGAATTATTATTGATCTGCGTGGGATGATGTTTATTATTATTAATAAAAACATTCCTATGTCGTTCCTGCCGCCTGATATCATTTCCATACCAAATAGTAGTAACATACCTACAGGTAGAGGCAATTACTTTGTCATGTATGATAACAGTATAAAATAACCTCTAGCCGCCCAGAGACCTATAAAAAGGTCTCCTGTTCCATTCTAATTTGAACTTTGTGTGGACAAAATAAAATTTCATTTTGCTTGGCTAGGTTTGACGTATGGGCGGCTAGAGGTTATAATGAATTTAGTGGTGTAGACATTAGGAATTAGTTATCTAGATCCTCATAATGTTATTGAACATGTAAATATACGAGTAATGTACAGTCACCTGCAATATTATGTTACTCTTCGTAGGCCGCAAAAATATGTGACACGATCTTATTTGTAGAGCCATAAGAACGTGTCGCATTTTTTTGTGGCCTTCGAAGAGTAACATATTATTGCAGGTGACTGTACCGTGTAAAACGATGTAGTACTAGTACTAACAGGAGTACGAGTAAGTACCTAGTTAACTTACGTCATTCATGTACCTACCTGTTGTGGTAAGTTGTCCTGCCATTGATGTGGGTGTTTTTTTGCAAGGCTTCTTATTTATTATAATTGGTAGGTAGGTATAGCTATACCGGGTGTGGCCTGTAATATGAGCAAAAAATTTAACTGTAGGCTGTACTCCTCATTATGATCAACATTTGTTCAGCGACTTTTGAAAATAACTTGTAGTTTGATTTTTAATACACTTTAAAGGTTATTCAAAGACGCAATGTATTGCGAATTTTGTTATGTTTAAGGCTTGACAAGCAACGTCAATCACAATGATATGGCGTGGCAATGGCGTCCATTGAATATAATATTTATTTTGTATGAAAAATAGAGAGTCTAAATACTTCACAATTTTTAAAAGTTGTTGAACAAAAGTGTCACCATTTGAGGAGTACAATCTATGTTTTAATTATTTGCTCGTGTTACAGGCCACACCCGGTATTGCCTACCTACAGTTGTTTTCAATTTTTTTGTTTCTTTTGGAAATGATGCTAATGTTTTGAATGTTCGGTATAATATGTAGAAAGTAAATAAAATATTACATTACATTTGGGCAAAGTCGGATCGGGCGTATTGAGTATTATTTTACTTACTTACTTTTAAATAATTTAATTTATATAAATTGATAATTATTAAAGCTAACAAAATGCATTCATATCAAAGTTTGGATAACTGTTTAGATCGTAGCTTTAGAATTACGGAAACCTATTTATACATGAAAGTTTAATATATTATATTGATGCAAAACAATAAATCGTGTTTTAATTCCGAAAAGAAAAATATTACTACACTGAGAGAAAAATCATCACCAGGAATTAAAAAACAGTTCTGTACTGGGGGAAAAAATGAAGTTTTAGTAATAATTATGGACGTCTCACTATTTCTGTACAGTTTATTTATTTCTACAAACAGCTCAGTAATCCCAAATCTAATTTCAACAAACAGATAATAGAAATTGCAAGAAGTAATAGAAATTGCAAAAGTCATTTTGTTCCTATTAGTTAACTCTCCTTGTCCCCGGATTAAGTTTATTTTTGTAATTCTAAGTGAGTTTTTGTTGTACTTTTCTCTCAGTGTAGTCTATGACCAAGATCGACACTGTTGGTTGAACGTAGTGCACGTCCCGTCGTGGCGGAGATCCCAAAAGGAGACCTACGCCCAGCAATAAGTCGGCTGGTATTGATTTTTTTTACACCATATTCACTATACGGCAACGACGCGGCGTCGCTAGGGGACAGCAGGGGACAGAAGGGGTGGGGGGCAGCCGCCTCCCTGGAGATCTAATGTTACATAATATGTAACCTCTCCTATATTATGTACTTAGGTAAGTATGTAAGTAGAATATAAGTATACTTATATACTTAGGTAAGTACATAAGTAAGTAAGTACGCTCGTGTTTCAATTTTGGAATCTTTCGCTTGCTCGGCTATCAATATTTAGCACGAGCGGTTAAACAACAACTTTGTAAAAGAGTTAAGGCTCCTCTTTACGTTGGGCCAACCCCAACGCCAACGAGGGACGCATTTATGTGTTTGAGGGAGCAAGTGATATTGCTATCTCATTCTACCGCATGGCTGCGTCCCTCGTTGGCGTTGGCGTTGGCCCAACGTGAAGAGGAGCCATTAGACCTCAGTCTTTCATAAAGATCTGAGTCCTTTTCAGATAACTCTTGTTTTTTAATGAATAAGTTCAAAAATGCATTGTCTTCATTTAAAATGTTCCTATGTATTTTTTCTCTTATCAATGTTGAAGGGTAGGTATATTTAATAAACCCTTGATAATGACACCTTACAGGACTCGAGTTTTATTGTCTTTGTAAAAGGTCATTTATGTTTGAGTCATTTATGTGTATGGTGATGGTGGTCAGAAACAGAGTGGGTCCAACCACGGTCGAGCTTTATGCAAAATACAACTTGGCCGCTCCGATTTATCTGAAGGCGACTGCACACTGTCCTGTTCTCTAAGTAGTGGTCATTCGTGTTGGACCCTTAACAAATATATGAGTCGCTTAACTTCAAACTCGGGTAAATCCATATGTCAGATCATGCGATTTTGGTATTATGAATAGGTAATAGGGTAGATATTTGCTGAGAGGGTCCAATGGATTTACCCGGGTTTGATGCTAAGCGACACATATCGACTTACAGCCGTATTCATAAACAGTTAGAGCATTGATCATCAGTTGCTGATAACCGGATGTCACAAAACGTGATTCATAAACACTTTTTAGCGCTAAACAGTTGATCATCTCTTTATTAAATCCTCGGAAAGTTATGGAGCCGTGGACCCTTCTTTATCTGTTTATTATCCCTAAAATACAAGATGGCGGTCACAAAACAGCTGATTTTGACAAGACAGCATTTCACAAATTAGTGCAAACGTCGATGAGACTTGTATCGTAATTTAGTGATTTGGGTGTTCTTTTTGTTTAAAAAACGTCTAAATTTAATAAATGAGTGGTTTAATATGTGTAAATAAGGAGATAAACCATTACATACCTAGATATAGTGCGCAAATAGCGGGAAACCTAGATATTGTGCCTTTGCTAGGAGTTGTTTGCACGATTGTATGTCGCATTCATCAAGATGCAAGCAATTTATGCGATACGAACTGTTATACCATAAGACTAGACTTCTACGACTGGGGCACCGGCGTCGGATAAAGCACCTCACCAACCTATATACCTATCATAAAAGAATGAAAACGACTCCCGGAACTCCTACAGCGCAAAGAAGTGAGTATACCTACTTTTGTTTCATACTCATTACCTGCCATAAAACGTTGATTTATTATAAGATCACGGTATTCTCAAGCTCTAACTAAAAAGTATTAATTGCGCACATATTACATAGCAACCTGTAAGGGCACAGCAATACTGAAGATACTTAATTGAATAATATGGGCAGGTATATAGGTACCTTTGTTGTGGGACATATCATATTCCAATTTGTAGGTGTATTATCATTATCACTATAAAAAACATAAACTGTGGTTGGCCTACTTTGGTTGGATTTCTAGGCACTGTTAATGCTGCCGCTGCACTGAATGCTGTGTGGTGCTATTTGCTATGAAAGAAGGGTGTACTCGGTTAATTGGTATTAATGCTAGCATGCTTGAGTTCTGTGTTGAAGTCCACACTGAGCAGAGTTAATTTTTTACATTGTGATAGATAAATAAAACAAGTTCATGAGTTTTTAACTGAGATTTTTATTATAACATATCAACATATTTCATGTGTTAATTTAGGGAAATCAAACAACCCACTTAAATAAAACAATTTTATTACATTTGACAATCATTAAACTAGTTAATATTTTTTCTTTATTTCAGTACAACCAACTTCATTTGATGGCGGTGTGCAGGCCAGTTAGATGCCAGAAGAGTGTGGCCTCCGGATTGTGTAGCCAGCTCCGGACAAATAGCTGATGATGGAATACTCACAACCTGAAAAGAACACAGTTTCAATTAATATACTCATTGAATCAACCTATATCATCTTTTATTTTAAGCTTAAGTATAACATCCTAATGGATATGGCAATATGGAATAATTTCCATATTGTTGTGGTAACTATATGGAATAATGGATCTCCATCCAGGCAGAGATTCTGTTGTTGTTTGTCAATACCATAGCTATCTCACAGCAAAACTAAAGAATTACATACATGTCTGTTTTGTTCATACATACTTCTACCTAGCGTACCTACAGACACTGTTTCTTACCGGTAATTGTAGTTTGATAAAATGAAATTATACAATAATAACAAAGTTATGAATTGAAACGCTAATATACTTTTAAACAAATAATTAACCTACAATGGTGTGTTATGATTGATAAGTACCTTATGTAAAAATCATATTGATATCTTTGTTGATTTAAAATTATATAACCTACCAACAGCGACACTCCTGTGAATAATGAACATTTCTGCCTCATTATGAATTGTGCAGTTTGCCTTTTAATGCGGCTATTGGCTGAGATGTTTCACTGCAAACATTGTCATTGTCAAGTTGCATATATAAGCGCTTATCTTTAACTCTGCGCCCTAGGCGAACAAAAAAGGTTTTTAAGATAAATCACCACTTCACTGATAAATTGGTTCCATCGTGTGGTTGGTTAAGTATGTTATTCACTAATTCTAATTATAAACAGCTCCTAACTAGCTTAGTAAGCTCTGCTCTTCTAAAAAACACCGATAGTACGTCAAATTAAAAATGAAGAGGCCATAATTTTTTGGGTGTCGAGGTATGTTCATAAAAATACTACAACATTTTACGTTAAGAAATGAATAACCAAATCTTGCTCACCTGATTTATCTTCACCGATCATTTGATATGAATAGTGTCAATATCGTTCGTGTTTCGCCACCAGAACAAAATGTGTTGGAATCCGTGGTATTACGGTGGCGATGGCGCGCAGGCAGAATTCTTGACTTGAGATGTGCAACTGCCCTCTTTCCCTCATTCCACAATATATTGAAACTATAAGCAATAACACATAGTTTTATCAATATTGCTTGCAAATCTTGCAATGAACTTTACTCGTAACATATCTGATTATCAGACTATGATATAGGTGGTTGCTTACCGAGTTTCGTAAAACTTCCGGCCGTGCAATATTATTTATTTGTTTTTGTGATGCAGAGGCTATTTTAATATATAATAACCCAGAAAACTGGTCAAAATTGTGCATCGTATTGTTCAGGATTTTATGATTTACCGCTAGTGCTGCTGTCAAACTTTTTTTTTTAATTAATGTTCAGCCATATTTTTGTCTATGATGTGCCAAGATGCCAACATAACGGGTCTAATCTGCTTATTAGTTAAGAAACCCCTAATAAACGTTTATAAATCATGGTTCTTATCAACGGCTTATTAAGCCTAAACAGTGGATTAGCTAATAAGCTGATCATTCCTCATTTAAGGATTTTTTATGAATACGGCTGTTAGTTATTCTAAATATTTATTATCTTTCGCCTCATCAAATTACTGTTTCCCGTGAACTGAGAGGGATCCAGTATTAGTATAGCTAGCTTATTAAAATGTCCACGTTGATGATAAATATGGACCGGTATGCTAACGAGATGACTCGGTGATGGATCTACATATGGACCGGTATGCTAACGAGATGACTCGGTGATGGATCTACATATGGACCGGTATGCTAACGAGATGACTCGGTGATGGATCTACATATGGACCGGTATGCTAACGAGATGACTCGGTGATGGATCTACATATGGACCGGTATGCTAACGAGATGACTCGGTGATGGATCTTCATATGGACCGGTATGCTAACGAGATGACTCGGTGATGGATCTACATATGGACCGGTATGCTAACGAGATGACTCGGTGATGGATCTTCATATGGACCGGTATGCTAACGAGATGACTCGGTGATGGATCTACATATGGACCGGTATGCTAACGAGATGACTCGGTGATGGATCTACATATGGACCGGTATGCTAACGAGATGACTCGGTGATGGATCTTCATATGGACCGGTATGCTAACGAGATGACTCGGTGATGGATCTACATACATATGGACCGGTATGCTAACGAGATGACTCGGTGATGGATCTACATATGGACCGGTATGCTAACGAGATGACTCGGTGATGGATCTACATATGGACCGGTATGCTAACGAGATAACTCGGTGATGGATCTACATATGGACCGGTATGCTAACGAGATGACTCGGTGATGGATCTTCATATGGACCGGTATGCTAACGAGATGACTCGGTGATGGATCTACATATGGACCGGTATGCTAACGAGATGACTCGGTGATGGATCTACATATTTCGATCAGAGACCAGGGAATAACTAATATAAAATCTAAAGTAATTTCCTACCTTTTGCACTTGTATCGTAAATTACGATGATTTCTTTCACTAAAAAGCGTGTGGTAAATATCATGTGTACGTAATAACTAATAAAGTAAAAAAGACGAAACAGGAGCTGATTTTTAAATATTTTAGGTAAATATACCCGTCTCGCTAACGGAAACGGCTCCTAAAACTAGTGCTATAAGGACAAGGCGAAAAGTCTCAAAAATCGAGGTTTCGTAGGTACTCGACTGTTTCCTCCTTCAAAACTTAACCAATCGTAACCAAATTTGGAAATCTAAATGATTATGAAATTATCTGTGTCGGACTGTTTTGCTTTTTTGGCTAATTGATATCAGTTTTGAATACTGCGCCTCTCATTGCGGCATACCTACTCAATGAGGCCATTTTGGCCATTATTGAAGGGCTCTAAGCCTGCTCTAAGCGCCTTAAAAAACAAAAATAGGTATCAAAAAAACACAGATATTTAATTGACAATATTAATCTGTGTTGAAAAAACCGGGCAAGTGCGAGTCGGACTCGCGCACGAAGGGTTCCGTATCATAATGCAAAAAAAAACAAAAAAAGGCAAAAAAAAAAAAACGGTCACCCATCCAAGTACTGACCACTCCCGACGTTGCTTAACTTTGGTCAAAAATCACGTTTGTTGTATGGGAGCCCCATTTAAATCTTTATTTTATCCTGTTTTTAGTATTTGTTGTTATAGCGGCAACAGGAATACATCATCTGTGAAAATTTCAACTGTCTAGCTATCACGGTTCGTGAGATACAGCCTGGTGACAGACGGACGGACGGACGGACGGACGGACGGACGGATGGACGGACGGACGGACGGACGGACGGACAGCGAAGTCTTATTAATAGGGTCCCGTTTTACCCTTTGGGTACGGAACCCTAAAAATGATTGTTCTAGCATCAAAACCCACGGAGGAATCAGTCGAGTACGTTTGTATGGAGGAATGACCACTCCTGTAGGCTTTCACATCTGGGAGACCGGGCTTTGCTCAGAAAACAAATAAATTGAAAGAATTGCTGGTTTAAAGGTTCCGAGTGGTTCCGAGATCCCCGAAATATATACAGGGTGATTCAGGAGACGTGAGCAGGACTAACACTGCGCATTTCGTAAATTATAAGCAACTGTTTCCTATCAGTATTAGTGAGGTTAACGTTAATTTTCTAGTCGTGTTGAAAAAAAAAAAATTTTATTTACGACATAGATGGTCACCCTAACATTAGAATACTAAACTACCGATATTCTGTGTCAAATTGAATGTCATCACTGTCATCCCGGTCTGGTTACTTTTGAAAACTCGTATCTGACTCAGGTTTGACATTTTATTTTCTTCGTAAAAGAGGTTTTATGTTTATTAATTAGGTCTTGTAGGGTGACCATGATTGTAGAGAATTAAATTTGCTCCCCACCAAAAAGTTGAAACATAGGAAAGAGTGTGGTTGTTTCACCTAAATACGACGGTGATCGATCAATTATCAGTTACTGAGTGTGCAGGATTAGTCCTGCTCACGTCTCATGAATCACCCTGTATATAAACAAGAATTGCTAGTTTACAAGAATATATTTATAAATATACATATATGTATATCCAAGAGTTGCTCGTTGGAACGTATAACATTATAGTTAATATTGCTTAATATCATTATTTATGTTTCCCCGTTAAATAACATAATAATATGTAATAGATGAAACCTTCGGATCTCTACAGTCAGGTCGATTGATAAAATAAAATTGATAAAGATAAAAGATAAAAAATAGTTTATTCAAGTAGGCATATTACAATGCGCTTATGAACGTCAAATAAACCTTTACCGGCTCCAACCGTACACCTCTGCCCCGAGAAGATTTAAATCCCCCCTCAATTGGAGGAGGGTATCCCAATATGGGACCGGCAACAAACTCGGCGGGACACATCTTAAATTTTCAAAACATTATTACATCTTATAATTAACATGCATTACGAGTAATTAAGAAAAATACAATTTAAAATTGTCCTTATACTTCTCGCTAAGGGTCCAATAAATCTGACGAGTCTTGGGATATTGACATTATGCCAAAACAAAGGGCCAAAGGCGGACGCGCATGGGGTTCAGAAGCCCAATTAGCGAATAACTGACCCTCATAATTTATTTGACAGCGATCTTTAAGGAATTTTAATCAAGAACTATGTCTCTGTTTTGCCCCATTCATTTAATAATGATTTTTGTCAAAAAGAACAACCAGACATACCGGGTGCGGCCTGTAACACAAGCAAATAATTAAAACATAGATTGTACTCCTCAAACGGTGACACTTTTGTTCAACAATTTTTAAAAATTATGAAGTATTTAGATTCCCTATTTTTCATACAAAATAAATATTATCTTCAATGGACGCTATCGCCACGCCATATCATTGTGATTGACGTTGCTTGTCACGCTTTAAACATAACAAAATTCGCAATACATTGCGTCTTTGAATAACCTTTAAAGTGTATTAAAAAAATCAAACTACAAGTTATTTTCAAAAGTCGCTGAACAAATGTTGATCAGTATGAGGAGTACAGCCTACAGTTTAATTTTTTGCTCATATTACAGGCCACACCCGGTATAAGTAAAATATTTGTGACGTTCCATGGCAAAAGGTACCTTATGAGGGTTTCTAGTTTCGGAGATATTGAATGTTTTGTAAACACACAAACATCAGCGACCACTACGGAGTCCGCGCCAGCCTTGATTGCGCTCCGCACTCAGCGCCTGCAAATTTAGTCCGACGCGTACGAGACAATACGCGCGCCTTCGTAGGCGCGATGGACAGCGTTGACTGGTCAGAGATACTTAAGCAGGCCACTGACGAGCCTTCCAAATGGATGCCGTTACAATGGATTCATCCAAATGGAAGGCATCCTAATATTAAACATTGTACGTTTTTGACATTCACGGGCCGATTTTGGATTGCAGCCACGCTATTTGGACTGTTGGAAGGCTCGTCAGTGGCCACCTTTAAACGCAAGCAATCACCAGACGACCGAATTCAAGCAGTCATTAATACAATATCTAACAAAATAGAAATATGCTTTCCATTTAAAAATAAATACCTACATACCGCAAAAAAATAAAACTTGGATTAACTATGACATTCTTAATTTAAAGTACACTATGTTTGACTTAATAGATCTCAGAAATAAATTCCCCGCTAATCCTCAAATAGACAGCCGGTTAGACGATATAAAGGCGAAGTATTGTGAGCTAACGAGAAAAACCAGAACGCAATACTATAGTAATCTAATAAATGATAGCACAAACACTAGTAAAACTATGTGGCAATTAGTGAATACGGAGTCTGGTAAACAGTCCAAAAAATGCAACGACTTTACCGACGTAATAAAAAACCGGGCAAGTGCGAGTCGGACTCGCGCACGAAGGGTTCCGTACCATAAACCAAAAAAAAAACCGAAAAAACGTCAAAAAATCACGTTTGTTGTACCTACGGGAGCCCCACTTACCTAAATATTTATTTTATTCTATTTTTAGTATTTCTTGTTATAGCGGCAACAGAAATATCTACATCATCTGTAAAAATTTTCAATGCCATTATAGCTATCACGGATCATGAGATACAGCCGATTTTTGCAATTCGACCACTCGATTTCGTGTATTTCGTTAAATGATATCTCCACTACTAGGCGTTTAAATTCTACTAATAGAATCGAAATCGAGTGGTTTATACCACTAGATTCAAAATTTTGATCGCTCGTATTTCAAAAATTAGCATTTCGCCGTTTTCCACCGATTTTCGAGTGACGAAATCAAGTGATCGAAATTCATAAATCGGCCTCCTGGTGACAGACAGACGGACACACAGACATACAGACGGACAGCGGAGTCTTAGTAATAGGGTTCCGTTTTTACCCTTTGGGTACGGAACCATAAAAATGTGAAATTAAAAGTAATTTTATATTTGATAAAAGTGTCATCTAGTGACCAGTGCTGCAAACACAACGATTGTGAACGTTCGTTACGTGAATCCTTTCATGGTTTGTGATAGTTACTCACGCTTTGTATAGATGTCAGTAGTTACAGATTCTTACCAACTCTCCACTTTTGAGTTACTATTGTCAGAGATATATATAACCCTATAAAATTATTAAAAAAATGTATATATATATGGATGAATGATTTCATTATTTTTATATCATTTTGATCCATGTTCATTCACTGATATCTATGTGTTAAAATTGTTAAATATGAAACGGTGTCGTCACGCCATCTAGCCGAGGATAGGCTAAAGGTGTGTGCGGCATCTATCCGAGAATGATTTTTTTTTATTTCCGAGGCACGTTTTTTCCTTAGAGTTTTTTCATCTTATACGAAGTTACATAATTGTCTTTGGTATAAGCAAAAAGAATAGATAGTATAGAGGGGCCCTGTCATTGTCAATTTTGTAGTCACGGTACATTTACTGCCATCTATCGACATACGATTAAAACTTAATGTATAAGATAATCAAAATATGTTTACTGTAGCGATGCTACATATTTGCCTAAGATAGATACATACTTTTCCATACAGGATAACCTGTACAACATGACTGTCGCATTTCCAACAAAATAACATACACCAGAGTATGACACTTATGTAAAACTGTAATGCACCTTCTCAGCTGTAGGTTGATTAGCATATACTGCCTCCTGGCTAACTGGTTTCGAAGAAACAAGTCCAAAGAGCATGCCACTCGAACGGAACTTGTCACCCAGATTGTACAGAGATTGTTGAACCAAACCTGGCTTCACGTATATCAAAATGACCCTCGTGATATATCCTAACTGCCCAAGTAGGTCACATCCTAATTTAATTCGTATTTTAGAATCATTTTCGGAATTTTTATGAAACATAAATTGCAACTTTGAGGGTGCCAATGAGTTGAGATTTTTGACAGGTGAACTGTCAGAAAATAAGTTACGCGTTTAGTTACCGCATCGGAAGGAAGATATTCTGAATGAAGCAATGTAGAAAACAGTAATAAAAAATATAATTATTAGCAATTATTATTAACCACTTAGAATATTACAAGTATTAATGAGTATTGACATTTTCCGAGAATCATTTGATTTGGAAAGGATTTAAGTTGGTTTGACGTTTAGTGTGTTGATGTGAATCGAAACGCAACGTGTCCGGGAGGATTTTATTTCGAACTGTCACTTACACTTAGACTTGGAATGGGAATACGCTAGGATGTAGATGGTTTCTAATTAAAGATTAAGAGAGATTGCCTCGTCTCCTTCCGCCGCCTGGTCCGGCTGGTGGGAGACCGATTTATAAAGTGCGTATATAGCTGTGCGTGAATTGTGCGCGTGATTTACTTAGTGCGTCCTGTGTCGCCGATGGACATGAGCACGGTTGGTGATCGTGTTCCCTGGCGCGCTGTTGCGCGTCCCCGATTTTGCTGAGCGTCATGCTGACGCTGCTTCTACGCCGTAGGACGCGGCCTCGACCTGCAGGCCGTGTGTCGGATGGCTATGCTGCCGTCCGACGACTCCAAGGTGTCTTTACGCGGGTCCTTCCCGTGAAACTCCAAGCGCCGCGGCTTGTTCTCGCCTTAGCTTGTCACAGCTGGGGCTCGATGAACGCCCGCCGCTGATCTACGTCGATCTGTCTGCTACGCTAAGTTCCAGGATGAAAGCCACACCCGGTATCCGTGAGTGCACTAGACTTTCGTTTTAGGTTTTGGCCAAAACTCCGCGTTTCGTCCGTCTCGCGACCGTAGATTAAGGATTGCCATAGTGTCACTCCACAGCCGCCAACGGCTTATGGAAACAAATTGTATTTTGAGTAGCGCCCGCCCTAGAGCGGAGTGCCTTGTAAGTAGTTAGCGGAGTATATTAAATCGCATGTCAGATATTTGGTTTTATCTTTTCAATATCCTACCAAGTCCCCATTAACCAGGTTAGAATAACAAGAGGACCCTTGTACTTCAATAGTCCAATGTTTTACTGCGGATCTCATCCGAGGCATTATTTCTCCCATTAATTATTTAAACATTTAAAAACCTCATTATTTTTTATACACTACAATGGCTACTTTAAATCATTTTTATTTTTTATTCACGACAATGGCGCCCGAAGAAAGCTTAAATTCAATATATAGCCTGGTTACTGTGAGCTTGGGAAGCGATAACATCAATTTATAAAACTCTTGTCATTTAAAAAACTTAATTTTTAAAAAATTTAGTGAAATTATTGGTTTTAAAAATATAAAATTAATTAATTTGTAAGTTTACTTGTGACAGGGTAGCAAATTCATCAATTATTACAATTATTATTAGGCTACACTATGACTAATTAGCATAGCGCTCAGCCACATATTATTTTTTCACCATGCTCCATTTGAGAGGTAGGTAATTTATTTTAACACTTCCTGTATAAAGTGAAGTGTTACTAATTTATTATACTTTATTACATACCCTGACACAAGCAAACCATTTTTTCTACCGACATGCCGGACGGGGAAGGAGAGGAATTTTATGAAGTAGGAGGGGGGGGATACCTTATCTACTCACCCCTACCCATGCCTAATGCCTCATTGTTTAATACGCGACCATGGGGTGCCGCGTTAGACACCCACCCGCCCGACCCACCCATTTCAAAAGTATTAAAATATTCATTCATTTTTATTTCTCAAACCAACTCAAACTTTTCATTCCGGTGACTTAGTATGATAGACGAGACACTCTAAATTTCTTGGTTTTTGACTTATTTGGTTCCAAATAGAACTATTTTATAGAACTTAAATGTTCATATTATTTGTTTTTATTTTCTTTTTTTGAAATTTGAGGAAATTGATCTTAGAATCAACCTCAATTTCAGCTATCTTAGCATAGCATCTTTTAAAGTTCTACTGAAACATGCACCATTTGTATTTGCTAAAGGCAGGGACATGTTGTTGAATGGCATGCTGCATTCCATTTGGAGTAGTATTCCTGATTCGTCACACAACCTCCGAATTTCCGACTGCTAGAGCAAACCGCTTTGTAGTTAAGGTAATCTGGAAAAAATCAGTTACCATTTAATTTCAAAGCATTGGTTCAGTAACATTATGCTCAATATTATAATTTACAAGGTGTAATTTTCAAGTTAGTAACTTATTTTTTTATTTGGGTGAACTTAGGTAACAACCCATTTTTTTTTTGAGTACGCGTACCTCCTTGACTAATTTGGTCAAGATTTTTTTTTGAAGCGTTTCCAGGGAAACCAAATTTTTTTGTGACTACACACCCTAAGGGTCCAGGGTGATGTAATTATATTGGATATGATTCACTGACTTGGACATGAAAAAGAAAACTAAGTTTTTTTTTTTTTCACTTAGTGTAAGCCCACTGGCTACACATTGGGATTTGACTTGAGTGTGAGCTACAAGTTAGCCTCCACTATTATTGATATTATTTGTAGATATAAATTAGCAACTAGTTACCACATTATATTAAGGTACTAGTAATTTAATTTTGTAGTTATAGGCATGCACATAGTAGGGCATGCCATATTAAAACTTAATTCTTAATATTGCATTATGTATATAATTACTTGTAATATACTAAATAGTAAGAATTTATAAATATAGTTGAAAATACTTAATATTTAAATTGGATTTAATTGGATTTGGTGTAATGGATTTGTTGATTAGGTATCCGGTTAATTTATTTTTCTCCGGTTACCCCGGCTGCCTCGGTTAACCGGTGCTTAACCTCTTTGCCGAGAGAGGGGATATTGTAGCGATGCTACATATTTGCCTAAGATAGATACATACTTTTCCATACAGGATAACCTGTACAACATGACTGTCGCATTTCCAACAAAATAACATACACCAGAGTATGACACTTATGTAAAACTGTAATGCACCTTCTCAGCTGTAGGTTGATTAGCATATACTGCCTCCTGGCTAACTGGTTTCGAAGAAACAAGTCCAAAGAGCATGCCACTCGAACGGAACTTGTCACCCAGATTGTACAGAGATTGTTGAACCAAACCTGGCTTCACGTATATCAAAATGACCCTCGTGATATATCCTAACTGCCCAAGTAGGTCACATCCTAATTTAATTCGTATTTTAGAATCATTTTCGGAATTTTTATGAAACATAAATTGCAACTTTGAGGGTGCCAATGAGTTGAGATTTTTGACAGGTGAACTGTCAGAAAATAAGTTACGCGTTTAGTTACCGCATCGGAAGGAAGATATTCTGAATGAAGCAATGTAGAAAACAGTAATAAAAAATATAATTATTAGCAATTATTATTAACCACTTAGAATATTACAAGTATTAATGAGTATTGACATTTTCCGAGAATCATTTGATTTGGAAAGGATTTAAGTTGGTTTGACGTTTAGTGTGTTGATGTGAATCGAAACGCAACGTGTCCGGGAGGATTTTATTTCGAACTGTCACTTACACTTAGACTTGGAATGGGAATACGCTAGGATGTAGATGGTTTCTAATTAAATATTAAGAGAGATTGCCTCGTCTCCTTCCGCCGCCTGGTCCGGCTGGTGGGAGACCGATTTATAAAGTGCGTATATAGCTGTGCGTGAATTGTGCGCGTGATTTACTTAGTGCGTCCTGTGTCGCCGATGGACATGAGCACGGTTGGTGATCGTGTTCCCTGGCGCGCTGTTGCGCGTCCCCGATTTTGCTGAGCGTCATGCTGACGCTGCTTCTACGCCGTAGGACGCGGCCTCGACCTGCAGGCCGTGTGTCGGATGGCTATGCTGCCGTCCGACGACTCCAAGGTGTCTTTACGCGGGTCCTTCCCGTGAAACTCCAAGCGCCGCGGCTTGTTCTCGCCTTAGCTTGTCACAGCTGGGGCTCGATGAACGCCCGCCGCTGATCTACGTCGATCTGTCTGCTACGCTAAGTTCCAGGATGAAAGCCACACCCGGTATCCGTGAGTGCACTAGACTTTCGTTTTAGGTTTTGGCCAAAACTCCGCGTTTCGTCCGTCTCGCGACCGTAGATTAAGGATTGCCATAGTGTCACTCCACAGCCGCCAACGGCTTATGGAAACAAATTGTATTTTGAGTAGCGCCCGCCCTAGAGCGGAGTGCCTTGTAAGTAGTTAGCGGAGTATATTAAATCGCATGTCAGATATTTGGTTTTATCTTTTCAATATCCTACCAAGTCCCCATTAACCAGGTTAGAATAACAAGAGGACCCTTGTACTTCAATAGTCCAATGTTTTACTGCGGATCTCATCCGAGGCATTATTTCTCCCATTAATTATTTAAACATTTAAAACCTTATTATTTTTTATTCACTACAACACACTACTTTAAGTTTTTATTTTTTTATTCACTACATTACGAATAAATGATTCTTAATTTTTATTGTACTGACCCATGTTTTTCCACTGATATGTGTTAAAATTGTTAAATACCAAACGGTGTTGTTAACGCCATCTATTCGAGAATAACTTTTCCTTGGCCGTCCGAGGCACGTTTTTTTCTTAGACTTTATTTATCTTATACGGAGTTATTTGTATATATATCTGGATACTCTATGGTTTATTGTAGTATGTGCACTAGCACTAGTGCTGCACTCTGGCGGCAGAACATTGCAGTAATACTCCCTATTCTCTTTGGTTCAAATATGAGACTGCTACTTTCGCTGTTTGCCATAACGGTTTTGCTGTGTCACAACAGATGGCACTGTTATAAAAATCAAAAGCAGTCCATAATTTAATTATTTTATTGGATCTTAGATTATAGTACAAATGGAGTTATACATATGTACCATTTATAAAACATTATTGGTACAAGGTTGCTGTATGTAGTTGAGGCAGAACCCGCGATTGGAGATATCTAACGGAGCTTCTATATTGTCCGTGTGGAACCAGAGGCGGAACGGCTTCACTGTACCTGCAAACGTATATATTTATATACGAAAGTAATCCTTATGCACATTATGAGGTACATGGAGTTGTACTAGATTTATACCCGATTTACACATTGGTTAGTGCGAGTCAATATATTTGCTAATAAACACAAGTAGCAGATGTATGAACCCGCACTTAACACTAATCTATGTGTAAATGATAGACCATACCAGAAGGAGGAATATAGGGAGTTGCATGGACTATACTATAGGGGGCAGCACAGCACACAGCCACAGCAGCTGTCAGATTTTTGTCGTGGTAGAAGGCAGAACGTACTATGCACAAGATAACGTACGAGAACGGTAGGTGGCAGCACTTGCTTTGGCAATGTACCTACGTGTTTATGTTTCGGTTACTGTTAGTTCCCGATTCGCCGGATTCTTGTTTCGCCGGATTCTTGTTTCGCCGGATTCTTGTTTCGTCGGATTCTCGTAAGTATATATCTATATTCGGATTGTGACGTAAGTAGGTACTGAAGTAAATCCGGAGAAACAGGAATCCGGCGAAACAAGAATCCGGGGTCTATATTAATTCGCATAACTTAATACTCCTAATTCAAATTGGCATAACGTATATTATGCATAATTTCTAAATCGTTTAACATTATTTCGCATAACTCAGTACGCATAATGTTAATGCGGATAACGTAAATTGTCATAACGATGACTTGAGATAAATATAATAAGCATAAAGTTACTTTGTATAAATTATTAAATTGCATAAATTTAAAAGGCAAATTAATAAAAATGTAGACAGCGCGGCTCGAATTAAGGTTCAGTAGGTTCAGAGAACGAACGGAAGAACGAACGAGCGTGGAGATAGAGTATACCTATATAGCCCGCCCTGTCTTATACAATGTGAGGTGGCTTGTACATAAGACGTGTAAGGGAGGTGATATACAGTCATATATGAGTATGTAGGTAGGTGTAGAGTATTTCTTACTCATGACAGTGGAAGCCTGCATGGACAGCTCGGCGGAGAAAGTGCCCCCACATATGCGGTCTGTACAGAGCGCTTGAGCCGGCTGGAAGTACAACAAAAAGTTATGAGACATTAGTATGGTCATATCTCCATACAATACATACCTTGCATAAAAACTCATTATAATACGTTTAAAGCGAGCTTTGTGAAAATAAATATTAAGTAAGGGAACTCATGCATGGACGGAGTTCTCTAAGCTAATTAGTAAGGCCCAGTTTTAAAGCTTGCTCAATTTCAAAACTTTCATACTTTTATAAGTGTAAATGAGTTTAAATTTCTCGCCCATGTTTGGTTAGTACCATAGACAAAATTGCAAGTTCATATCAAACGTGAAAAAAATCAAAAATTACATTAAAAGTGGGCCTTATTAGGCGCCAGTACCTTACTTCCCTATTTCTGCACGGTAATGGTATGGAGTAGGTACTGCTGCTGTCAGGCGGGAGCACTTGGATACCAGCTAGGACCGTTTACCTCGATCTTAAGGCCGTCTGAACGATAGATGGCTCACAGACGATTTGCTTCCTTGTGTACAGATGTTATGCGTCATTATTTTCCATCGTATTTTCACGGAAACGTATGAACGTGTTTTGCTGTTTCAGTCAGTATCGGTACAAAAACGGTCAGTATCGGTATTGAGGTTGATTGAAGTAGCATGACATATAGGTAGGAACGTTTATGTTGAATAAACGGGGCCCAATACATCCCACGACTCTACTGTTTCCGCACAGACTCATCTATACAGCTTCTACCGCTCGCTTAGAGGATATAACCAACGGAGACGCCATGTCTATAATTTTCGGTACAAAATAGTCTGCCGTTTTTTGCGGGGGAGGGGCACATCAAATGTATAGGAACGTCATGTCAGATAAACGTCGTCGATACATGTGGTTGACATGTGGTTGACCATTGGCCGCCTATTTACGACAGAGGGGAACGCCTGTTAATGACCACTCCGTTTGCTTGTACAAGGGTTATGCTTTATATAATTTTTGATATGATATGTGTTGATCTCGGGTTGACAGGTGTCGGGTCCATATTGGGTTGCATACAAGTTTAGGTCATATTTTTGATGCGCATAACAACTTGTAGGTATCATAATCATCATTGCACATACAAATGAAAAGTCATATCATATTGTGTCATACATTTTTAGCCATAATATTTGATGACATACTCAGCAGTTGTTATATATTTTTTGTGCATATACATAGGTTTTGATTATAATGAATTAAATGTCATACCAGCGAAAAGCATATTTCACGATACTTATTATGTTTTTACGTATAACGTTTTGTAGCATAATAATTTGCAACCATATTGGTTTACATAAATAATTTAAGAAACTAATTTTAGCCTCTCAACAACTCCTCAAAAAAGCGGCCAAGTGCGAGTCGGACTCGCCCATGAAGGGTTCCGTAACAGCCAGTAACATAATAAAATAGCGGTTTACGATTTATGACGTACTAAAAAAACTTATTCTATCTGAATTTGTTGTATGGTAGCCCCATTTAAATCTTTATTTTATTCTGTTTTTAGTATTTGTTGTTATAGCGGCAACAGAAATACTTCATCTGTGAAAATTTCAACTGTACTCTCTGTGTCTGTATTTCACGGTTCGTGAGATACAGCCTGGTGACAGACAGACGGACGGACGGACAGCGAAGTCTTAGTATTAGGGTCCCGTTTTACCCTTTGGTTACGGAACCCTAAAAATAAGTGTACATACATACCTGTACTCGCCCAACATTGGACGCACAAGGCACCAGTAGCCAATCATTGGCACACGCGTTTGGTCCAACTCCCGAACCGACCATGGCGTTGACTGGTCCATTACTGTTGCCGGAGATGGTGAAAGCGCGGGAACGGTTGTTCACTAAACATTTTGTTATTTCTTTGAGAATGAGATCAAAAAATGTAATCAAGTTTTTATCTGGCTGGGTTCTGAACCGGTCGGAGCTTGGGTATATATAGTAGTATACCCTATAATGGACGTGGAACCAGTAATGGGACAAAAAAACCACAATTCCTCTAAAATAAGTATCTAAAAGTAGTTTATAAGCACTGGATATATTTTTATCATAAATAAGAGTCCTAGAGCTTTACGTTAGAATTTTTATTAAATTCGGTTATTTTTTAAGAAAGTGGCGTCAACCCAAAAGTAGTCGTGTCACTGAAAAAAAATATCACTAAGAATTCTTAACAACTTCGCTAAGAGAGGTGAGACAAGACAAGATATAAGAGTTAATTTATTAAATTTTAATTAATTAATACTTGATGAAAACTAGAATGTGTTTTGTTAATTGCATTTACCATGAGATAAGGTATACAACACACTATGTTGTGACTCCACAGATGTAAAAAAATAGTGGTATTTGGCCCAATCCCATTACAGGAGCTGTAAAACTACATACCTCCTATGATGGGACAATTGACATAATGATGCTTGCCATGCCATAATTTCATTTCATGCCACAATACAGAAGTAAAATGTAGTTACGAAATATGTCAACCAGGAGGTATTCTCGGACTTCGGATAAATTAATATAGTTTTTCCAAACTTTTATTTAACTTGCCCTGTTAGTTAGTGTGGGTCAAATCTTGGTAGCTGAATTTGAGCCACTTTTCGATATCCGATTCAGTTGAAATTTTGTGTAAGTACGTAATTAAGTATGAAAATCGGATGATAATGCAATATTATGATAAAATGGACCTGATCAGATGATGGAGACAGGAGGTGGCCATGGGAACTTTATCGCAACAAACCCTAACTAATTGTGTTTGGGTATATTAGAATTGTCTCGATGGATCTAATACAATAATAATTGGCTGTGGAAAGAAAAATACATTCAGCGATATAAGCTTATACCAAAAATAGATATTTTTGCCATAACTTATTCCCCATTTCAATATTTTATACTGATAGAGCAATGTCCATTATAGGGGGCCCATTACTGGATCCACGTCCATTACTGGGGGCCCATTACTGGAGCTTTGGTGTCCATGACTGGAGAAAAAAAACATAGTATTAATTTGTTAAGTATGTGGAAACTCATTGCAGTATCTTTGATACAACACGCCTAAAACATGAAAGACTGATAGGACATTCATGTTTTAACACGCTAAGCGGTAGACCATTTACATGTATAAGGGAAATATCATAAATACTCCAAATGTCCTCTTAAATGTCCCATGACTGGTGCTGTTACTATACCGCTAGGATCACTAAAATCATTGTCTTAGCTCTCCCTGCACATCGATCGATCAGTCATCCTTTTTAATTAGTCTCGAATGGAAAGAGCTGGCCTCAAGTCCTTATAGAGGATTAAAACACCACATCATTAGAGTAACATACCCGTGTCAGGACACGCGGAGTACTGGATCCCACAGAAGTTCCTCTCCATCCTGATACAGATGCCATAATCCTGGTTGCTGAGTTGCAAGCCTGCCGCCGGGTCGTAGTTGAAGGATTTGAGCTGCCCCGAGACACCCGTGTAGTACTGCAGGCAACCCTCGTCAGCTGCAACGTTGTGTTTTGTTACTTTCATACTTTACAGAAAAAGCTTTAGAAATCGAGCAGTAGATTGTGGCACTCTAGAGTCATCACCAAGAAAAAATCTTCAGGTATTTTATTTATATTTGAATATTTATTTTAAACTCAAAATATTACTTTGCTAATCCGCGTAAAAGATAACATGCTAGTCAATCAGTGCTAACCCGTTAATACTTACTTGCGTATTTTTTACATGCAATTAATGTTCCCACCCTCCCACCGCAAAAATAAATACGCAAATAAATATAACAAACCACCACCAAAAGAATAATACTCGACACGTCTTTCGCCTCTCTATAGTTCGTTTTTTTTAGCATTAGAAATAAGGTAAACAATCTTGATGTGTCTTTTAATTGAAAAACACATTTTAAAAATAAGTTACGGCAAATACCTATGTAACAATTATTAATCTAATACGATCATTTATATTCTTCTGCTTTCATAAATGATAGTTACTGATTTTTAATAAGCGTTTTTCAATTAAAAGACATGCCAAAATCGCTTACCTTCTTCCAAGTTCTTTCTAATGCTAAAAAAAACGAACTATAATACGAGGCATCCTCAGGAGTTGTTGACGGTCTGACGCCCGGTAACGGATTGACCTGGCCGCGTAGCCAAGATGCCGATCGCTTACGCTCCGTAGCGATCGAAACGCAACTGTCACTGTCGCACTAATATGGAAGAGTGATAGAGAGACATTATGCTTTTCGTTGTCGAAGCGATAGCGATTGTAACCTTGGCTAGGCCGGCTGTCCAGAAAGATCGGCCATATTTATACCTTGACCACTCCCCCTACTAAATGCAAAGTACTACTATTAAAACTACCAAATCGGTGGTTTAAGCCAATGAGTTCGCCAAAATCATCGCTAGAGAACCATCGTGTGACCGCCTGAAAAAGTACTTAATAAATACTTTTTCACCTCAGCAGCTCGAACAAGGGTACTTTGCTTCTTAAAAACAGTGAACAAAATGCGATTTTGCTCACTGAGTCATTTTGTCTCACTCAGTGAGCAAAATCGCATTTTGCTCACTGTGTGAGACAAAATGAGAGCAAAAATCGCATTTTGCTCACTGAGTGAGACAAAATGTCATTCAAGTGACCTTTATAGTCAAATGTCATTTCAACATGCGGGGTCTAATACAAGTTCGATATACTTGGGTTCTATTATCTCTGTCCCTCTAGGTATGTTCTCACTGCTTAGGGTGAAAAATTTTGTGTACTACACGAGATCAAAGTTATTTACATCTCGTGCGCTTTTGAATCCCTTACTACGCTCAAGATTCTAAATTATATTATAGAATCTTTCGCTTGCACGGGACTCAAAATAAGCACTCGAAGAAATATCAAACTTTGATCTCTTGTTGTACAAATAACTATTAATTTTCCTGACAACGTTTTTCTGTACTAATAAAATATGGTAAATATCAAATTGTATTTTCGGTTTATACTTAAGGTCCAAAAACGAATTAATGATAAGGTCCATAAAACTAAAGAGTATTCCTGGCTTCAAACTACCACGGTTTGAAAGCAAAACCCTTTCTGGCACGGCGTCTTAAATGAATATCTTCTACAAGTACATAGGTACCTCTATAGATAGTGCTGCATGGGATCTGCGTGACCTTGACCTTCCACATCCTGGCGAAAGCCGCCCCGCTGGTCACGAAGGTCAGTTTCACAGGATTTGTGGACCCGACCCCCGCATCGATGTACACTGGAAAAATATTCACAATTAGACAAAGGGTCTGTTTACTCTTAGCGCTTAAAAGGCTTGCTACACGGTCGCCGACAAGCCTTCTAACCGTCTGACCTTGGTCTGTCCTTGGTCAGTTTTGGTCAAATTTTGTTGGTAACAACTGTCTACACGGTCCGGGACCGGCCAAGGCCACGCGGTCTGGGGGCTTGTCGGCGACCGTGTAGCAAGGGCTTAAGACGGCATCTGCTGACTTTTGTAGCTTAACTTTCTATTTCACCTGCACTTCGCATTAATATTGCCAGCATACACAGGTGAGTGGTGAGTATGGTTGACATATAGCTCCCACGAACAACGAATGCCTTGTTTGTTTTATTTATTTAAACATTATTGCACATAAAATTATAAGTACAAATGGCGGACTTAATGCCATAAGGCATTCTCTACCAGTCAACCACTGGGCCAAAATATTTATTGTTTATATTTGTTGGAGATATTAATTTCAATTAAAAAAAAAAAACTAATTTTATAACAAACAAGGGAAAAAATAGGACCTAAGATACGGCCTTGTGAAACTAGCTGGTTTTCATCACACTCGCTCAGTAAATGTGGAATTGCACGCAGGTTTAGCGGGAGTTATAGAAAAAGCGTTCTCCATAGGGAGTTATGAAGTTTCTAGTGCCATAATTAACAGGTTTTTGTCTTTATACTTAATTTTTGTACCGCAAGTGTGATGAAAAACATTGTGTGTAACTCGGGGCGTAATAATATTGCAAACTCGAGTCTAAGTATAAATCGCTCCAGCAAGCCGTCGCGATTTAACTTACTCTCGATTGCAATATTCAACTTACGCCCCATGTTACACAATGTACTATTGTTAGTGCACACCGTTGTATGGGGACCTTTCACTTTGTGAGTATGCGCTGAAACTTGGCACAGTTGATTCTTAGCTGATCATGAGCAGATATAGACCGGGAAACATCAAGAGCCACCTCTCAATTAGTGTGGGGGAGGGGGGAGAAGTTCGACACTGCCGCGCTTCACTTGGAGCTACATTTCTCTAAAACTATACCTATTAGGTCATGTGATATATCATTTTCGGATAAATTAAGGACAAGGAATCTATTTTTAGAACAAAAAAAAGCACTTTCTTACAAAAAAAAAGAATAAACTAGAAAAAATTCAAAACGTATTTTATATTTTTTTATAATTACTAATTTTTTTTTAAAGTGTAGCAGGAAGCTGAAAACAAAAAATATAGTCGTAAAGCTACACTTATTACATTTGTAAAAATATATAGTTTACTATACAAATCTGTTGATAAATGGGAGTTCAAAAATAATATTAAGCGTGGGTCAGAGTGATCTCAATACGAAATATTATTAAGGTGGGAAAGTTACTTATTACTTGTTCTACATTGGCCATCGTTTACGAGTTATTTACGAATGACTAAAAAAGGGGACCTTAGTATTTATTTACTCGGTTCTGTTCAATAATATTAAACATAAGTTCATTTTTAACACACAGTTTGTATAGAAAAGTAGGTCTCAAACTGGCCACATTATTCATTTAATTTGAATGTGACAACACTTGGAAAACGGCTGTCATCCCATAGCAATTTGACCATCATGTAATTTTAATTTTAGTTGAAACGAACAATATAAGTTTCTTATCTTTTAAAAGCTGTTTTATTATACATACAGCTTTTGTGGTCCTTCGTGATTAAAATGTGAAGAAATCTGAAGTGCGGCCGGTCTGGAGACCTTGTTACAAAAACGTTTTGATAACAAGGCTAGGCTAATATCAAGCCATATAAATGTAGTACTAGATATGCCCGCTATGCAAAAGGGCACAGCAGCCTCTATAAGGACATTCATATCAGGTGTGCAACAGCAATTGTATGCCTTAAAGAATTTACAGCAACCAGTTGATCAATGGGATATGCTCTTGTTATCTATATTAACCAAAAAATTAGATGCATATACCAATAGAGCCTATATGCTCGATAGGAATTCAGATGCCTTGCCAACTGTTGCTGAATTAATTGAATTTCTTGAAAAGCGTGCAATTGCATTGGAAGACAGTAGCACTGGCAATGCCCCTGAATTTAAAGAATATAAAAAGTTTACATCAAACTCACCAAAGGTGACCAATGTTGCCACAATCACAACCAATAGTTGTTTATACTGTGATCAATCAAGTCATGCTATATATGCTTGCCCTAAATTTAAGATGGCTCCTATAGAAGACCGTCTCAGCTTTGTAAGCAGCAAAAAACTATGTACCAATTGTTTGAGAAAGCATGAAGGTAAGTGCAAGTTTAACTTTTCATGCCTGACATGTAAGCAGAAGCACAATACTTTGTTACACAAAGATGCAAGTGATGTTGTAGTTAACAATCATCTGCAAACATCCTCTGATGATGTTTTGCTCCCCACTGTAAAGGTTAAACTATATGATAAAAGGGGCCAAGAAATAGTTATCAGAGCGCTACTGGATTGTGGGGCAATGGGCTCCCTCATATCTACATCTCTGGCAGAAAGGTTAAATTTGAAACCAATATCTGAAGATTCAAACTTGATAGGAGTTTGTAAAAATAACAAAAAGTTGAATAAATATGTCAATGTTAGCGTATACTCTCTAGTGAACAATGTTGAAGTGCAAGTCAAATGCCATGTGGTCAATACTGTCACACCTGATTTACCTCTTGAACCACTTGATTTAACAAAAATGAAAATACCGGACAATATTGTTTTAGCTGATGATGAGTTCCATATCCCAGGTGAAATATTATTGCTTTTGGGGTCTGAGGTTTTATTCAAAACCATATTAGATGGCAAAATTGAAATTCCATGTGGGCCAGTATTAATAAATACATTATTTGGATATATTGTAGGTGGTGGTATGACCGATCAATGTAGTCAAGGAAATCAAGGTCAGCACTTAATCAATAATTTTGCTATATGTAGTGACCATAAATTAGAGGATGTAATGCAACAATTCTGGCTTTCAGAAAGTATTCCTGAGCAAAAACACAATTTAAGCAATGAGTCTCAAAAGGCTGAAAAATATTTTCAAGAGACAACCACTTTGGTTGATAGTCAGTTTCAAGTGAACTTGCCCATTGCTGAGGACTTGGATAAGTTACAAATCGGGGATTCTTTCTCAGTGGCTTTGCAAAGATTTCTAACACTAGAGAGAAAATTTAAAAGGTGTCCAGCCCATTATGATAAATATAAAGAATTTATAGAAGAGTATCTTTCTCTGGGGCATGCCAAAATTGTCGATATTGGTGAATATGATATTCAAAATGGCCCTGTGTACTTTTTAAGTCACCATGCCGTTATAAATTTGGAAAGTTTGACAACTAAGCTCCGGGTTGTATTTAATGGAAGTATGAAATCTAAGTCTGGAGTGTCTTTAAATGATGTCCTTTTAAATGGACCTATGGTCCAGAGTGAACTATTTGACATTCTGCTTCTATGGAGAACCTATATATACACACTTAGCTGTGACGTTACAAAAATGTTTAGGGCCATTCGTATGAATCCTGAGCAAGCTTCTCTTCAAAACATACTGTGGCGTGATACTCCTCGCGAACCCATTAAATGTTTGCAGCTTCAGACAGTTACCTATGGTTTGAAGCCCTCAAATTATTTAGCGACTAGGTGCCTTATTGAGTTAGGTCAAAGGTATAAGGAAAAATATCCATTGGCTGCTGAGGCAATGTTCAAAAGCACCTATGTTGATGATGTTATTACAGGTTCTGATGAACAAGGTCAATTGATTGAGCTGAAGGATCAGCTTATAGATATGTTAAAAAAAGGGGGATTTATACTCCACAAATGGTGTTCTAACCTCCCACAAGTTCTTGATGGAATTCCCAGTGAGCATAAATGTTTAGAAAAGCTAGACATAAATCAAAATAATATTGTCAAAACCTTAGGTTTGAAATGCGACGTTCTTAATGATGAGCTTACATTCAAATGTCCTGCGTCGGATGAGACTGAGATTAACACTAAAAGAAAGGTGTTGAGTTATATTGGCCAGATGTTTGACCCTTTGGGTTTGATAGGTCCCATAATAGTAGTTGCTAAATTATTGATGCAAAGACTATGGTCAATTAAAAATTTAAATTGGGACACTATATTACCCCAAGAAGAGCTTAGAAAGTGGAATGCCTTTATAGACAATCTGAAGGGCATGGGAACTCTTGCTATACCTAGATGTGTAAATACTTCCAATAAACTTTATGCCCAATTAATTGGATATGCAGATGCATCTATGAAGGCATTTGGCTGCTGTGTATATTTAAGAATTATAAATTCAGATGAAACAGTAGACACAAATCTACTCTGTTCGAAATCAAAAATATCACCGTTAAATAAAAATATTACTATACCTAAACTAGAATTAAATAGCGCGCTGTTGCTAGCAAAACTAGCACATAGGGTATATGACATCTTAAAATCTAGATTTGACTTGAAGGTATTATTGCACAGTGACTCCCAGATAACCTTAGCATGGATCAAGGGTAGTAGTGGCCCTGCCAAATTAAATACATATGTTGCAAATAGAATTTCACAAATTCAAGCCCTAACCAAGGACTTTCAGTGGCTCTATGTCACCACATCTAACAACCCTGCAGACCTTCTTTCTAGGGGGTGTGATCCACAGAAGCTTATGGTCAACAAGCTTTGGTGGCATGGACCTAGTGATTTGTCCAGGGCTGATTATGAGCATCTGCCTTCAGAAATTAAACTTCCTATTTCTAACATACACAGTGGTGATGTAAGTGTGAACATAATTATCACTCAACCTGCTGATGACCCTCATAACAGCATATTAGATGTTATAAATAAGTACTCTGACTTTAACAAACTCCAAAGAGTTGTTGCATATATTTTGAGATTCTGCCATAACTGCAGAATACAGAATAATAATGAAAAAATATCAAGCTCTATTATGCCCAAAGAGCTCAATGATGCTCTAACGGCTATCATATCATGCATTCAAAATAAGTATTTTGCTTCAGAGGTCAATGCACTCAAAAATGGTCTACCCATAAAATCTGGCATAGCCGGTTTGCATCCCTTTCTAGATAAAAATGATGTTATGAGAGTGGGAGGCAGGTTACAAAATGCAGAGGACATTCCATATAGTCAAATTCATCCTGCTATATTACCCAAACACTGTCACTTGACCACTATAATCATTCAAAATGAGCATTTGCGACTTAAGCATGCAGGGGCAAGGGCAGTGCTAGGCTCATTTTCAGAGAGGTTCTGGATAATTAGTGGCATATGTCAAGTTAAAAATATTGTGACCAAATGCATTACTTGTGCTAAAATGAAATTCAAGGCTGCTCAACAATTGATGGGTTCGTTGCCAAAGGAGAGGTTAGATGCAGTTAGGCCTTTTCATATAGTTGGCGTAGACTTCTGTGGCCCATTTAATGTTAAAGTAGCACGGATTAGGAACCCAATAATTACCAAAGGATACATTGCTGTCTTTGTTTGTTTTGCGACCAAGGCCCTACATTTGGAGTTGGTCAGCGACCTCACTACAGAGGCATTTTTGGCATGCCTCAAAAGATTCATTTCCAGGCGGGGTATGCCTACTAAGATTTTTTGTGACAATGCGAAGACCTTTAAAGGTGCTTCCAACGAATTAAAAAGGCTTCATGAACTATTCACATCCCAGTCTCACATAGATGCTGTGGAGAACTATTGCCTACCAAACTACATTCAATTTAAGTTTATTCCAAGTTATGCTCCAGAGTTTGGTGGTTTATGGGAGGCTGGAGTGAAGAGCTTTAAACACCATTTTAAACGAATTGTAGGTAATATTGCTTTGACATTTGAAGGCTTGTATACAGTGATGACTGAAATTGAGGCGATTTTAAATTCTAGGCCATTATTGCCTTTGAATTCTGACATTTCAAGCTATGAATATTTGACGCCTGGACACTTTCTTATAGGTAAATCTATGACAAGCTACCCTGAAATAGATTTGTCGAATAAATGTATTGATCGATTAAGGTTTTGGAATATGTTGACAAAAATAAAACAAGATTTCTGGCGGATCTGGTCAAGGGACTACCTTACACAGCTTCAAAATCGCCCTAAATGGCAGCATGCTCAGCCCAATTTAAAAGTCGGCGACCTTGTAATTGTTAGAACAGACAATAATATTAAACCTTTAAACTGGCCTATGGCGAGAGTCATTAAGATAATCCCTGGACCTGATGGTAGGGTCAGAGTTGTAGAGGTGAAGATGAATAATAAAATATACACTAGATCACTTCAAAAAATCTGTCCATTGCCCATTTAAGCTTGTCTTGTATAAGTTGTTTTACTTATGTTTATGTGGCTTAATATCCGATCCCAAGACTCAGACTCTGTCGTAGGGCTAGACATAAGTAATTAATTATTTTAAGAGCTAAACGAGCAGTTAGCAATTAATGTTTTATTGTTATAATGTAAAAGAAGATTTACATTTTTCTGTTATATTCTTATAGTTGAATGTATTTAATTTACGCTTCTACATGCTTGTGAGTATACTTTGCCCTGGCCAACTATGTTCAATAATATTAAACATAAGTTCATTTTTAACACACAGTTTGTATAGAAAAGTAGGTCTCAAACTGGCCACATTATTCATTTAATTTGAATGTGACAACACTTGGAAAACGGCTGTCATCCCATAGCAATTTGACCATCATGTAATTTTAATTTTAGTTGAAACGAACAATATAAGTTTCTTATCTTTTAAAAGCTGTTTTATTATACAGGTTCAATTTTTTTTTTAATATTCATCCTAGCGAAAAAAAGTAGCACTTATTTTATAAGAAATCTGAAACAGATTACTTACGTGAAAGATATTTAGAAAAACTAAAAAAAATAAACGATTGTAGAACAAGTTATAAGTAACTTTCCCACCTTAATAATATTTTGTATTGAGAACACTCTGACCCACGCTTAATATTAATTTTTATTTCTCATTTACCAACAGATTTGTATAATAAACTATATATTTTTACAAACGTAATACATAAGTGTAGCTTTACGACTATATTTTTTGATTTCAGATTCCTGCTACACTTTAATAAAAAATAGTAATTATATAAAAATGTAAAACACATTTTTTAGTCTTTTCTACTTTACTCTTTTTTTTGTTAGAAAGTGCTTTTTTTGTTCTAAAAATAGATTCCTCGTCCTTAATTTATCCGAAAATGATATATCACATGCCCTAATAGGTATAGTTTTAGAGAAATGTAGCTCCAAGTGAAGTGCGGCAGTGTCGAACTTTCCCCCTCCCCCCCATTAATTGAGAGGTGGCTCTCGATGTCTCCCGGTCTGTATCTACTCATGACCAGCTAAGAATCAACTGTGCCAAGTTTCAGCGCATAGTCACCAAGTGCAAGGTGTCGTGCACTACCAAACCAGCTACACACCAAAAGAATCTAATCTCGGATATATACATTCACTGATTTCAACATATTGAATTTATTATATGAAACAACATGCAAGTGACTTTAGGTAGTGTAGTCTTTTGGAATCCGCAAACTTCTAGTTACTCAGTGGGACGGGAACCGAATTATGTCAAAGGCTTTTTCGTCATCGATGAGTATAAACCTTATTTCAATCCTGAGCCTCTACCATCAGTTGGCAGAGTATTTTTCACTTACACTCGGTGAATAAACGTGCCGTGAGTCACGTTTTACGTTTCTTTACAGTCTTATGTACCTAACTTCACTCCACTCCAAACGATACTGTCCCTTTCTAACTATACTAAAAAACAGAGCAAGAGTTACGAGTATATCGGAGTTTTATACAGCGCCTCTAGGAGTCACCTAATGAACTAAATAACAAAATTGTCAAATTTTCTCACGTCTACGTAATTTACTATCTATGCATCTCGCTCTCGCATATTAGTGCAAGTGAGATGCACAGAAAGTAATGTTACATATACTGATGGTAGCCGTGAATATAGAGGTTAGAGGTAAGGAGAATCCTTTATGACTTTATGAGAAAACTCCTTTAAGGGAGAATATTTGCAAAAACTGGGCACGCTGTCAGCTATTATAATTTTTCTAAATCTCTCCAGAGTAGCGAAAAAAAGAAAACCCATAAACCTAGTTTTTCATTGTATCAATACCGTACTAAAAATCATGGAGAATGGAAGATACTCGTATTTATATACAAGTGGAAAAACGTTTTCTCTTTTTGTATGGACGATTACGTAGTATACTTCCCTCTTAAGGTTTTTGACGGACACTTTTTCATTATTAATTACACGGAGATTGTATTCCTTACCTCTACCATCCACTAAGAGCATTTAGAAGGGAGATGTCATCGCTGTCATTTTCTTTACAAAACAGTCCGCCGATTTTTGCGGGGGAGGGGACGTCAAATGTATTGCTATTTCTACATGATTTGTACGTATCGTACAAAAAGCCATGTCGGTCCATACAAAAGTTTGCACAATTGTGCAAGTTTTTCGGCAGAGGGGTAAGTAATAATGTCAACAAAAAAATAAAGAGTATACCTTCGAGACTACTACGACTATGATATTTGATTTATTCGGTTGTCAATATAAAACAAACGTAGGTGTTCTTTCTTCTCGTATGAGACGCCATTACTATGTAGTCTTGCTTGAGATTAATAAACATTACCTATATGGTGTTAAAACAAGCTTTTCTTTCCTGCTTGGAACCCTAATCCTAAATCCTAACAGTAAGCACTCAATGGCCACTCCAGTTATTAAATGCTCTAAGACCAGTTTTGTCACTTTGTTACTGACTCAACCTTCATTCTACAATTTTTTAAAGATTTGACGTTGCCATAGTTACGAAAATAATAAACACATCAATGTTAGTAAACAGTGTATAAATTAAAATATAATTGTATTCAAGACAAAAATTGCAAAATATGATAATTACGTAAACATCATTAATAATCGAGTTAAAATTATGACATTGCGTGTTAAAAAATAGGAAGCAAAGTATACGGCGCGATTATACAGGCTACTTTTGGCTACATATTTATTACCTATGATGAAAATAATACACACATGAGAAGAAATCTTAAAATATTAAAATAGGTATGTATTATAATGGTCCGCTTCAGTCCGCATCATGACAGCGGCCGTCTCCTACTGCTAAGTAACATTATCTAATAGAGTGTCCGGAAAGAGAAAAGTCGTGAAATTTAGGGGAGCCCATACATTATACCTACGACTCTTCTCTTTCCGCACAGACCCTACGTATGACCTTAATAGCGATTTTAATTTTATAGTACCTATATGATCTCGAGTATATTTCAGTGCCAAGCGCCCCATTTCCAATACAAAATGAACCCACGCAGCGGGTTTTTGGCAATAAATGTGTTTAAATCTTATTTAAATTTTCAGATTCAGAACCACCAGCAAAAGTTTTTGAAGAAAGTTTTATATTTCCTGTTACCAAGTTGACATGAAAAACGATTACCTAGGTACCAAACACAATAATTTGAACAACGGAAAATAAAATAATACTTACTTAGTAAAGAAAAATAAATAAACCCACAGAACATTTGTATGTTTTATTTTATATAAGATAATAATGCTTAATAAAATACGTAGCAATTCTTGTGTAAATATTATAATAGGTCTTGCGGTATAGTATGTCTTATTCTTACTATGTGTTATGTGCACCCAGCAACAAAAACAGCAACATGTCTATGTACCGCTCCTTGTATTGAGCCTTCATTCTTAATACATATGTAACTTCTACATGCATACATGATGCAATCCGGGTTTTCATGGAAATGTTGTTTTCAATCAGCTTCTTGCCTAAAACCAAAAACTGCTCGTAAGCAATGTGATTTTCGCAAATGTAGCAGTAGAAATAGGAAAATATGATGTCAAGTATAACTCATTACCTTTGTACTAAATCAGCCTTTTATCGAACTATTAATTGATTTATCCCTTAAAGTTTTGCTTGAAGTTCACATACTGTTATAAATTTATACATATTACGTTGAAAATTGCATTGATATTCGTGAAAAATCTGCGTATTTGTTGTGTTTACAAGTTGACAGAAATGTCACGTTGGAAACGCACGTATTTTTCCATAACATCTGTCACGTTTACTCGCGTAAAGTATTTACGCAGAATAATTCTGGCTCAGTTTTCATTATATAATTAGAAAGAGAGCGTTTTAGGTGTGAAGTTAGGCAAGTATGGAAAACTCGCGTAAAAACGTCTATAACTCATGGTACCAATTGAATTTTTTAGTTCTTTACGTGACCGGTAGAGGCTCTGTACAATTACTCCATACATTTTCCTTAACTTTCTCACTGTCTTCACTTCTCACTGTCATTCACGAAACTGATAGTAGAGCTACTGGTAAGGGGATTTATTTGTGTGTTTATCGAAAATTAATTATCCCTGAGTTATGGATATTATCTATTAGTCTGTTCGAGATCCTGAAAACGGTGAAATATAAAGATAAAGCTCCTAAAAATACGTGTGATACCTCATTAGATTCGTCATGATGTCTAGAAAAATGCATTCGAAGCGTGTATTAGCACACAAGAAATATCAAAATAAGCAAAAAAAGGGAGAAAAAAGTATATATTTTTTATTTCCCCAATATCTCAAAAAGTATTCATATTTAAGAAACGAAAATTCATATTATTAAAGAGGAGGATATTTCCAATAAAACATTCCATACTTGCAGAACTGTATCTCCATTATTTATAGTAGTGTACCCTATAATGGACGTGGAACCGGTAATGGGACAAAAAACCACAAATCCTCTAAAATAAGTATCTAAAAGTAGTATATAAACTCTGGCTGTATATTATCATAAATAAGAGTCCTAGAGTTGTTTCATATTGATTTTTTATTAAATTTGGTTGTTTTTAAGAAATTGGCGTCAATCCAAAAGTTGTCGTGTCACTGAAAAAAATACCACTACGAATTCTTAACAACTTCGCTAAAAGAGGTGAGTTAATTTATTAAATGTTAATTAAATAATACTTGATGAAAACTAGAATGTGTTTTGTTAATTGCATTTACCATGAGATAGTTAAGGTATACAACACACTATGTTGTGACTCCACAGATGTAAAAAAACAGTGGTATTTGGCCCAATCCCATTATAGGAGCTGTAAAACTCCATACCTTCTATGATGGGACAATTTACATAATGATGCTTGCCATGCCATAATTTCATGTTTAAACAATACAGAAGTAAAATGTAGTTACGAAATATGTCAACCAGAAGGTATGCTCGGACTTCGGATAAATTAATATCGTTTTTCCAAACTTTCATTTAACTTGCCCTGTTAGTTAGTGTGGGTCAAATTTTGGTAGCTGAATTTGAGCCACTTTCCGCTTTCCGATTGAGTTGAAATTTTGTATTCGTAATTAAGTATGCAAATCGGATGATAATGCAATATTATGATAACATGGACCTGATCTGATGACCTATTTCAATATTTTATACTGATAGAGCGATGTCCATTATAGGGGGGCTCATTACTGGAGCTTTGGTGTCCATGACTGGAGAGAAAAAGCATAGTTTTAATTTGTTAAGTATGTGGAAACTCATTGCAGTATTTTTGATACAACACGCCTGAAACATGAAAGACTGATAGGACATTCATGTTTTAACACGCTAAGCGGTAGACCATTTACATGTATTAGGGAAATATCAAAAATACTCCAATTTTCCTCTTCAATGTCCCATGACTGGTGCTGTTACTATATACTTTTTATTCACCGCTGAACACAGCCCTCCACGCTCCATTTTCGGGAAAGGCACGCGACGTTTTCAGGATCTCGAACAGACTATATGTACCTAGTTAAGTTTATATTGTATATAGTACCCACAACACAAACCTTATGTGGGACTGAGTCAATTTGTGTGAGATGTCCTATAGTATAACATTTTTTTTATTTTTATAATCATTAATTTACAAACAAGATATATACACTATAAAGAAATTAATAACTAGCCTAAATCTAAAATAGGCCCTTGAGGCATTGTATCAAGGATGCTTGCGGCATTTCCTCGCTGTATCGCAATGCTGATACGTTGTGCGAGGTAGCCGCCAGCTCTTCGGTCGTCAACCAGACGCTTCGCGATTTCTGCGAACAACTTATGCGCGCTGGGACCCCATGGATCTAGAGTTTCAACTCCAAATGGTACTCTCTACCGAGGCTCTTATATTTGTTACATTTTAAAATTTCGTTGCTTTCCGCCGCTCCGCCCGCTTTTACATTAGTCCGTTGGGGGTGGGACGTGGGACGGTGCCAGTGTACCTACACAGGTAGCATCCCACACTAACATCCGTCCATTTTTTATTTATTGTAATTCCGATGAGAAGAATAATGGAATTGTTACTCAACTGTGACTGCCTTGGTTGACGCCGCATATTGCCGGTACGGGGTTGCCACCGGATACTATGAACTGATCTTGATTGCAAACATTATTGACTGGCTCGGGTCCGGCTATAGTGAAGCGATTGAAGTCTAACCTGAAATACGATTTTATATCCATAATGTCCATGATAGGTATCTAAAATAATTAGCGCACACCTATGAGCCAGAACTCTCTCATTAAAACAAAAAAAAACTTGGGTACCTAATAGAAATACAAATCGTTTATTTGCGAACCATGATACATAGGTGGTACAATAGAAACAGAATCACATGGCATCTATAGATACCACACACGTATGGGTTAGATGAAAAAAAAAAATTGACGGACAGACAGATGGACAGACATGACGAATCCATAAGAGTTCCGTTTTTTGCCATTTGGCTACGGAACCCTAAAAAAAGTGCCCTTTGATAATGTAAAGCTTAATATCATTTCTGCTCACTAGATTTGAATGTAACACGAAAAAATACGTCTCTTTATTGTCACTACCATTCCTTATTCGAAATACACCCGGACGTGACTTGATGACAATGAGAACCGGTAAGTAGGGACGAAAGTTTCTCCCTGATTAAGATGTAAGCGTAAGTCGCATTACTGTCACAACCATACCTTATTTGACATACATCCGGATGTGATTTAATCACGGTGAGCTCGCAAGAACCCGTGCCATCGTAGGACGAAGGATATCCGCTGTTCACAAAGTAGGTCCCGTTCTCTGAAGTACTGCTACCACATGATGTCATAACTGTGACATAAAGATTAAATAAAAACCGGGCAAGTGCGAGTCGGACTCGCGCACGAAGGGTTCCATACCATAAAGCAAAAAAAAAACGGAAAAAATGCAAAAAGAAAACGGTCACCCATCCAAGTACTGACCACGCCCGACGTTGCTTAACTTTGGTCAAAAATCACGTTTGCTGTATGGGAGCCCCACTTAAATCTTTATTTTATTCTGTTTTTAGTATTTGTTGTTATAGCGGCAACAGAAATACATCATCTGTGAAAATTTCAACTGTCTAGCTATCACGGTTCGTGAGATACAGCCTGGTGACAGACAGACGGACAGACGGACGGACGGACAGACGGACGGACAGCGAAGTCTTAGTAATAGGGTCCCGTTTTACCCTTTGGGTACGGAACCCTAAGAATATTATTCAATGAGCTGAGTGCGCAATAGTGGCATCCGCAAGGCGGCTATACCATCAAAATGTTACCAGGGCATTTTCATTCTGACGACAATTAGGAGAATGACAGGTGACATCTCTCAAAAACACTGCGGCAGTAATGCTGCAATAGCAACGCTGCGGCGCTTAGCTTTGTTCTGCCTGACTGTGTCTACAGAACAGATAATAGTACGAAGTAGGCTTCGTATTGGACTTACTTCGTTTCTAAGTAAGTCCCAAGCTAAACTTACAAATGCAGCACAGCCCAAAGCCGTTAGCGCAGTAGCCGTTAGCGGAGCCCCCGCGGGCGCTGCACTCCCGGGCCGCGAGACACGTGCCGTTGTCGCCCGAGGCGCCCGCGCAGCCGCCGTTCGGGAACGTCACCACCGTGAACACTGATAGGACTGCACATATGTTTATATTAATGCTCTGACTATTAATGCTCTGACTATGTTTATATTATGTAAGATCTTGAGCAATCGAGTTCATTGCCTTGCAAAATAGTTATACATAGGTTCACGACCTTATTGTCGGTGTCTTAGAGGCGTGTGAACTATTTTTGGAACGTTGGCTTGTAAAAATGTTGTTGTTGTGTTGTAATTCAAAGGTGTATGTGAAGTCCTCAATCCGCATTGGGCTAGCGTGGGGACTATAGTCCAAACCCTCTCGTGCTTGAGAGGCCTGTGCCCAGCCAGTGGACGTATATAAGCGAAATTATTATTATTATTTGTACTCTATTATGGATTTCTCGGGCCTATAAATCCCGGTCTTCCGATAGGCTTGCGTGGGGATATAAATCCAGCACGTAGAGGCCCCTTGGAGAGCTTTAATGTTATGTAGAACGCCAGCTGAAACCCGTACACAGGTGCAACAATAGACACCCATGAACCGGTCTCAGCAGGCATTGGGACTAATGTAGAAAACGTGAATAGTATACCGGTCTATGGATTGAAGTTTGGGTGACAATGAGACTGGGCTAGTGTAAAAGAAGTCCGGATACCTGCCATAACAGTGCTACCATACGTTATCGTGGCAGTTGGTGACTTGCCGCTGACTAGATGGACCCCTGAAACTGCTGTCGTGAAGACGACCAGGAGCAACATCGGTGTGAGCGGCTCAGGGGTGTCGAGAGGTGTGCGCCGCTTTCTACCCAGTGGCTGTTACCAGCCACTGTGCCAACTCGCGTCTTATGCATCTTTCACTTCCACCCCTGCAGCATATAGCTCTAGCGACTCCTCTCTGGACGGCCAATGAATGTAAGCCAGCCTTGGGGTCCACTTCGACCGACGAAGACACACCGGACACGGAGACCCTGACCGACTCTCGGGAGCACTCGGGTCTGGGGTTGTTACTCCCCAACAGCTCGCCACAAGCTGCCCTGCGGGCTTATTATTATTATGTGTATGTCTTTTCCATATCTCGGGACCATGGGGTTCCGGACCTTTTGGAGGTGTATGTAGGGCCGAAGCCAACAGCGCAGAGGCCCTTTCAGACATTTTAATCTAAAAGCAAGGGATACACGTGGCGGATACCATCCCCGAAAGCACAATGTGATACATCCGGAGATGGTCTCCGCCAGGTGCAAAGACTATTGCAGTACAGCACTTTTGTGCAAGCAAGGCAGGCAAGCACAGAGGCGAGGGCCAGATGACAGGGCCCTCAGGAATAGGGGTCCGCGGTGTCGCCACTCACCGTCAGCTGGCCACAAGCTGCCCCCGCGGGGTTATTATTATTTGGCTTGTAAAATAATATGTTTGAACTAGAACGTATATCTACATACTCTTGCAAACAAACGTTTCTTTTCTTTTCTTAATACTTTACGTCTATCAAAATAAGATTTTAGCTTATGTTATCATCAGAGATGGGCAGCAGCTTTTTCAAATCAAGCACCTTGTGATATGAGGAAAATAATAATAATAATATGTATGTAATTTTGGACACGGCGCGTATAGTACGTCGGTTCCTCACTCTGCGGCCCTGACCACCGGCAGCTTGGGCCCTGCCCCGCTGCCGGCGGCACCCTAGGTTAGGTTTTTTTATAATGTGTTTATATGTATTTTTTATAAGAAAATAATATGTATCTCTAAAACGGGGAGAAACAACTAGGTAATACATCTGACGCAAAAACACTGGTAATATTTATTATGAATATATATCGAGGAATTTAATCCAAATTTTCCAAAGTACCAAAAATTATAAAACTAACTACCACTACCCTATGCTAACAGAACTAGCATTAGTATGTTCATTTGCACATTCCCCAGATCGATAAAATTGTGGAGAATAAACATATATAATACAATCTCTCGGCCCGATTCGGATTTTGAAATAGACATCTATTAGATATGGTTTACACATCACCAAGATACGATTACGATATGTTTAAGATCTAACCTGTCAAATTTGACATTTGCGCGATTCTGGAGATACTCTGAACGATTTCCGCAGGATATGACTTAGATATTTCACATCTAATAGAGTCGGACCAAAAAAATGTCTGCAGTGGATTTGATAGCCCACGCAGTGCAAGTGTCATTTATACGTCATAATTTCACTGAACGACGTTTAAAATAACACTCACTGCGTGGGCTATCAAATCCGCTGCAGACTACTCTTGGTCTGACTCTATCTAACGTAAAAGTGACATTGGTTGCCCGAATTGCGCTGCAAAAGAGAACTAGTTGATATCTAAACTATAAAGTATCTAGAATGGATCTAGTACGTGTCGTCTCTTGTGAATATCTTGAAGTTTGAATACGGCAGTCTTTCTTGAGAGTCAGATCATATAATTAGGTAGGTATATCAAATTATCTGTTTAATCTACTATATAATAATCAAGCATTTTATAACATAAATGAAATTAGGTATTTACGTTCGCTGAGCGTGAAGGAACCATAAGGCTAAATTATCTGCTAGTCAATTTAAACGCCTAATAAAAACTAAAGTTCATTTGAAGCATGTTCAAAATTAGAAATAAAACTAGTTTTACTTATACTTACATCGATTCTCTCTCTGTGGCCAGAACCTCGCCTTTTCCTCACCACCTTTCATGTTCCCGAGCCGCCATTTGGGGAATCCATGTTGTTTTATCCCGAACCTATCAGTACCGTCACAGTTCCCGAACACAAATACAAGAACTAATAAAGCTATCATTGTCTCTATCGGAGAAATGGCAAATAACGCTAAAACGAGATACTTAGGTTACTTAAGTACTTATATTAGTTTTTACGTATGTTATAAGTGTTTTTTGGTGACAAAATTAATAAAAAATGGGTCAATGTCAAATTTTAAAATATGTCACATCCGCGTTTCGGTTCACCAAGTTCGGTAAAACCACGGTAGTTACTCGTTGTTAATTATTTTTTTAAAGAAACATCCGTTTTGTAATTCTACTAGTAAATGGACGTTGGAAAGTGCGAATAGGGCATTTATGACGTGCGTTCGGAGGGGGGACAATGTGTTTTCTCTATTGTAGTTGTACAAAGGGTAATTTGGTGTTAATTTTGTCACGCCGCGTAAACGCCGGTTAATGTACAATCGGCCACGGTTTGTGACTTGCTATCTCTTCCTACTCATAGCTACGGATATAAAACATATGTATCAGAGATTGAGTTAGTAAATTACTACGCAGTAATGATAGTTCAATGGTGTCAGAACTTAAATTGCAGATGATTGTGGTGAACAGATCCTCGGCACCCACATCTGTGCATCGGTCTACTGATTGTGGTGAACCGATCCTCGGCACCCATATCTGTGCATCGGTCTACTCAATGTGGTGAACCGATCCTCGGCACCCATATCTGTGCATCGGTCTACTGAATGCGCTGAACCGATCCTCGGCACCCACATCTGTGCATCCGTCTACTGATTGTAGTGAACCGATCCTCGGCACCCACATCTGTGCGTCGATCTACTGATTGTGGTTAACCGATCCTCGGCACCCACATCTGTGCATCGGTCTACTGATTGTAGTAAACCGATCCTTGGCACCCATATCTGTGCATCGGTCTACTGATTGTGGTGAACCGATCCTCGGCACTCACATCCGTGCATCGGTCTACTGATTGTGGTTAACCGATCCTCGGCACCCACAACTGTGCATCGGTCTACTGATTGTAGTGAACCGATCCTTGGCACCCACATCTTTGCGTCGGTCTACTGATTGTGGTTAACCGATCCTCGGCACCCACATCTGTGCATCGGTCTACTGATTGTAGTGAACCGATCCTCGGCACCCACATCTGTGCATCCGTCTACTGATTGTGGTGAACTGATCCTTGGAACCCACATCTGTGCATCGGTCTACTGATTGTGGTGAACCGATCCTCGACTTATGATTATGATGATTACCACACTCATTTCGAAAGTTATTAGACCTGACTGTACCAAAAAGGCATAGTTACACGTTAATATTTCACTTGTCAAACGAAACGATCCAATATTGTTAGCTCTCACAATAAACACACATGAAATAGCTATTATATGAATATAATATGATTGACATACCTACTCTCACCACATCCGCAGTCAAGAACCCAGCGTTTTAGGGTAAATCGTCCATTACTCTTTGTGCCAGTAATAGATGATTTACCCTACAGATGGACTATAAAAAAAGGAATAAGTTCACTAAAGGGATAAATTCGCTTTTGTACTGCCGATCCTGTGCTGTATTTGTGTTTTGCGTTTTGTATGTACAATAAAGAGATTATTCATACATAATACTACTCGTACATACATTTTACACACACACACACACACACACACACACACACACACACACACACACACACACACACACACACACACACACACACACACACACACACACCACACACACACACACTGATGTACCTACATATATGGAAATAGTCAGGTGACAATTCGTAGCATTTGTCATCCTCATATGCAGGGGTCGGACAAAAAGTGCGGATGACGTCAAACCACTTATAGGATGATTTCAAATAGTATTTTTGATTTTCATAAACAATTATCACTTATCATTTATCAACCTCTTTATTAAACGATATCGCCACTTGAAATGAGTAAGTACGTTTTTGACTGACACATTGTCAATCAGATGAACAATAAATTGACTTCGTTATTGTTTAGCTATTTTATCTTCACGATTATATTTAGCTAAAATTTATATTTACTAATGTATAAGAAAACGCTCTAAAATGTCATCTTTACTCGAATATTGTGACAATTTTCCGTTTTTGGAGATACGTGACACGGAAGTTTAAATACAAACTCAAACATCATCCTGTATGCAAGATTACGTCATTTTTACGTCATCCGCACTTTTTGTCCGACCCCTGCTCATATGTAATACCTTATGTATATGTTTTCTTTTCCTTTGTTTTCGGCGATGTATAATTGTATTAATTGTATACGATTGTCATGTTGACATAGGGTTGCCATATGGAAGAATTAAATGTCCTGATAAAAATCCGGATATCACCCTAAAAATCCGGACATTTCTTGTAATAGAGATTTGGAGTAGCTTTAACGACGCCCCGGCGGCGGCGCGCTGCTTTCTGCGGTGTACTGTATCACCTTTCCCTTTCCCTCCGCCCTACCCGCATGGCATTCGTTACCCAGTATATCACGTAAACATATTTTTTTTATAAGGTCAGTCCTAAAAATCCGGACACTTGTCAAGTCCGGCCACTATCCGGAGAAAGGGTCAAAAATCCGGACATGTCCGGACAAATCCGGAAGTATGGCAACACTATGTTGACAGGATACCCTGTACCTTACTCATGTAGTAAATAAAAAATATCAACTGACTTGTACGGGAGAGGAGATCATGGAATATTAATTGTAGTACCTATACTCAAAATGACCACTAATTAAAAAAAACCGGGCAAGTGCGAGTAGGACTCGCGCACGGAGGGTTCCGTACCATAATACAAAAAAAAAAAAAAAAAAAGCAAAAAAAAACGGTCACCCATCCAAGTAGTGACCACTCCCGACGTTGCTTAACTTTGGTCAAAAATCACGTTTGTTGTATGGGAGCCCCATTTAAATCTTTATTTTATTCTGTTTTTAGTATTTGTTGTTATAGCGGCAACAGAAATACATCATCTGTGAAAATTTCAACTGCCTAGCTATCACGGTTCGTGAGATACAGCCTGGTGACAGACGGACGGACGGACGGACGGACGGACGGACGGACGGACAGCGAAGTCTTAGTAATAGGGTCCCGTTTTACCCTTTGGGTACGGAACCCTAAAAACCCGTATTGCAACCCTATGAGTACAGAGCATTACGGCCCAAAGAAACTGGAATCTCCTGAATTCAAGGGGCATTAGTACCTAGTCAGCTTTAACGGCCCGTCACAATATGTTAGCGTGGCACTCAAAGGCCCACAACAACCCCAATAATGGCAATAATATAATAAGTATACGTACTCAAAATGGCGATGTAGCTTTTTCGTTAAATATTTTATTATGATTTGAAAATGGAAAATTATAATAGTTATTTACGATACAAGTGCGAAAAAGAGGAAATTCGAAACGAGTGGCGAATTACCTATTACGTATATCGTACAACGTTTTACAGTACCTACATATGGCCCTTTAAACTTTTGACATCGCACGAAAAGTGCTATTTTACGCACTAATGCGGAAAAATAGGACCATATGTACTGTAAATATTTTTTTAATACAGTTGCTCAAAAAGTGCTACTTTACGTAGCTGTTTAGCGTGCGGAAAGTTGGTTATCTCGAACTAGTGCTTTTTACTTTTCCAATTTTTTTAAATTTATACTTGTTCCAATTCACGACTACTTATTGATGAGTGTTAATATTAGTTTCCTTTAAACGTCGTTATCAGCATAAAAACCTACCGTTAATGTAAGAATACGAAAAATATTACATATTTCATATTTAATTACTTACCTCTTCATCATTATAACACGTTTATTTTTTAATATTCAATATTGAAAATTCCGTTCTTAATAAGTTGACTGAATGGAACGGAATAGCTGCCAAACGCCCATAGATATAATATACTTAAAGACGACGTCTAACCGAGCTGTCACTGTTACCACTTTTGTTTAGTGTACGATTAACAATGTTTTTCTTATTTTTTCGCAACTGTATTAAAAAACGTCGTTCGATACACGTGCGGAAATGTCATTCTTCACTCGTCCCGAGTCTTGCCACTCGCCTGCGGCTCGTGGCAAGATATCTCGGTGCTCGTGAAGTAATGACATACCTTCCGCACTAGCATCGAAATGTACTATTATTGCAAAATCGCACCAGCGTCCTGACTTTTACCCCCTTTTACATAAAACTTTACAAGCCTTAATTACAGTAGAATCCGTTTATTATGACTCCGCTTATACTGACCAACCGCTTACTATGACGTAATTACTGTGCGAAGTTTGGTTTTCATATAAAATTCTTAGTGACAAATTCGGATAAGATGACTTCGCTTATAGTGACAAATCGCTTACTATGACCGAAAAATCCCATTCTCATGAAATTATGTCCGGTTATACTGACACTTATGCTGGTTTTCGTGGTCGTCACCACGTCTTTCCCTGCGACGACGTTTGGTACGTTCGTGGCGTGTAAGGTATTTTAGTTTTGATCATCAGTGACAAGTTGATATTTGTTACAAGTTTAATAAAACTTATTTCTCACAAAGGGATATGAGGTTAATTTGGAAAACATAACAAAAATAATAAGTTGTACAACTATGTTTTATATGACATCCGCTTAGTATGACGTGTTTGTCACTTCCCTTCGATGTCATTATAAGCGGATTCTACTGTAGTTTAAACAAACTACAGTAGAATCCGCTTATAACGTTTTATCCCTTTTGTTACAAATACATAAGTAACATTGGCGTATATATCTAAATACGGGCCTTATGGGCACTAAAAATGGTACTAGTTCAGTGGTGTCACTAGTTGCGACCAATCGCGCGCGTGATGCGAACTCATCAACCAATCGCGTTGTAGCAGCTAGTGTCACACCGCTATACCAGGCCCCATTCATGCCCCATTATTATTGCCCGTAAGGCCAGTCCATAGAAATACGTCAATAATAAGTAAGAAAATACTTATTATAAGACTTGCCTAAAAAAGAAATCATTTATTTACATTTTGTAAAAATTAAACACAGGCTTTCAGCTATATTTATTAGTATAGTATACACAAAATATTCCGTATTTCTATTGATATTGACTCCTGTTAAATACATATAACGTTTTAAGTCCCTACTTGTATAAAATTATCATATATAATTAAATGACTAGTGTAAATTCTTTGTCTTTGACATGTAATTTGACACTTACATACTTATAAATAATTTAAATATTTATGAAGAAAACAAAGAGTAGGTACCTATAGTTAAACATATTTATGAATTATTTGTTTCGTGGGCGTTTTCACAATATGGATTTCCAATAAATGCACCACCTAATTATTGAACGAAAAAAAGATACACTTTTTACTTTTTTCAGAAGGTGAAATTATACCAGATTTAAAATTTAGTATTTAAATAAAACAGAACTTCATGTTTTCGGAAAAAAACTTTTAGGTTTTGGTTAGTTTTTAAATGACTTTTTTTGCTATTGGACCTGTCCTGTGTAACCTAACATAATTGTACCTAGGTATTTATAATGTTTCGGAACATGCTCATATTAGATATTTTAGAGTTACTTAGGTATTTTCCGTATCATACCTACAATACAGGTAGGTATACGACATAACATTAGAATTAAACAATAACAAATGCTTATTTAGCCATTGTTTGGATTAATGATAGGTAACATTTTGGAGCTCTTAAAATTTCACACATTTTATGTTCATACGTATCATAGGTATATTATATTTATTTTATCTAACACGATACGACAAAACCCTGGCAGAATACGAACTAACAACTTTATTTACATCAGGCCATCTCTCATGCGCGAGAGGGTTTGGGCTATAGTCCCCACGCTGGCATAATGCGGGCCGGGGACTTCACACACGCCTTTGAATTTATTCGCAGATGTGCAGGTATAGGTTTCCTCACGACGTTTTCCTTCCCCGGAAAACTAGATATTACATAAATACAATATAACTTAGTTAAAATTACAAATTAAATACGTACCTACCTTCAATTTCATCATTTTAACCGACTTCAACATTTTCTATTGTCTTGTCTTGTCAAAAAAAAAACATTTATATTTCAGATTTGTCGCAAGCGACTTCACCAATTTTAGTGATCCTTTTTTTGTTTGAAAGAAGTTGGTCCCATGGTCATCAGGCACGGATTTGATGGGATTCTGTATTTATTGAGGGAATTCTTTGAATATTCCAGTACAGGTAAGTAGACACTAATACCTGTAGCCGTAACTTGTATAATTGCTGCCGGAAAGCGATATTTGATAAAGTTAATCTGCTGATGAAGACCATTATATAACTATTATAAACTATTTTACAGTACATATGGTCCTATTTTTCCGCACTAGTGCGTAAAATAGCACTTTTCGTGCGATGTCAAAAGTTTAAAGGGCCATATATTATGTACTGTAAAACGTTGTACGATACACGTGCGAATAGGTAATTCGCAACTCGTGTCGATTTAAAACACTCCCTTCGGTCGTGTTTTAATTTATCGCCACTCGTTTCGAATTTCCACTTATTCGCACTTGTATCGTAAATAACTATTGTGAAATTAAACATGTGTGGTATCCATACATTTTAGCAGAGCAATTAGAGAGAAAGAGACTGCGAAGGTTTTATAATATCCTTACACTTTACAAATGTCATGCCTTAATAATAAATTCAATATTCTAAAAACTGCACTCCAAAAATACATCTCGTAAAGGCACTACCAACCTAGAAGACAAAGTTATTTTAGTAAAAAATTGGAAACTTCTTTTAGAAGCCCCTAGGTGGCGCTACCTAGCTTGCATTCATTAGCATTTTACTTACATCCGTAACAACAATATATTTAGTTTATAAGTAACAAGGTTATTTCAAAACTAGTTTGTGATTGATAGACGGTTTTAGTCCTTTTGATTTTATACTTTAGAACAAAAAGATTACGTAACCTACCTACCCTACACCTGTGACCTGTGTGTGTGTGTGTGTGTGTGTGTGTGTGTGTGTGTGTGTGTGTGTGTGTGTGTGTGTGTGTGTGTGTGTGATTACCTGTTATTTACAACACGCCGCGTCAACGCCAGTTTATTAACCTACCATATTAGGTACATAATTGTAAAAATATACCTACTTGTAATATTGACTTCGTGATTACAAAAAAAACATATAACAACCATCTGCCAAACGCAAAGTAAAATAAACCGCGGGAGAAGACCGGATCCAGCTTTATGGTCTTGCGGTCAAATTCTAGTTATTAAGGCCAAGCGCGCACCACGATTTTAATTTTTGCGACACGATTTTAGAATCGCGCTGTAATTTATCGCAGAAAATTCACTGCGCGCACTGCGATGAAAAGTCGACGATTTGTTCATGTTCATTCTCGACATGGATTTCGTACCAGTCGCTTGTCGTGAAACAATATGCAATCGCTGTATGACTTGAGTATTTATACCACAAAGGTGATCTCCTTCTATTTCTATAATTAAACGGTCAACATCTAGCGTCTCATCTCCATTGGAGAAGCAGGTTCCGATATGTTGATGCTTGGAGAGGGAAATGCCGACTGAGGTCCGGGGTGCGATTTTATTATCGCAGTGCGCGCGGGGCCATACAACTTCGTATGCTGCAATTCACTTTGCGACAATCGCGTCGCGAGCAGTCGCGGAAAAATGTGACAAATCACAATTTTAAAATTGTGACAAATCACGATTTGTTTGTCGCATATGCGCGCACTGCCATATAAACACATACGTTACATTTCTGCGACTAAATTATCGCGCGACAAAAAGTCGTGGTGCGCGCTTGGCCTAAAGCCCAGACCTCGGGGAAGGTTCCTCCTTGATCCGCCTATGAGAGTCACAGCTGTATTCAAACTATGAATTACGTCAAATACTAGATATTGAAACGATATGGATTGGATATGTCAGTGTCAAACAAGTGTTAAAATTGCCGTTCCTTCAAACAAAAACGTCACTTTTGACACGAATACGGCTGTCAGTTATTTATCGATTTATGAGAACTTCAAATATAAACTGCATAATTATTACTTGAGTAAAGTACTCAAGATATTTGATAAACGACAACCGACTTTTATCGCTGACTGTACTTTTCTGTCCACGGGCAACCAATACTCAGTCAATTCTGACAACCCCCCCCCCCCCACCCCAGCCCAATTACTCGTAATTTGCGTTGTGTTATTATCACAAAGTCCCCATGGCCACCTCCTGCGGATTTTGCGGAAAGCTGGAGTGGGTCAAATTTAGCTTCCAAGATTTGACCCACCTGACACTAATTGACATACCTACATAGAAATATGTTTATGTACTAATAGGACAAGTAAATTAAAAGTTTTGTAAACAACACATGAGGGTTCCGTTCTTATTATACCCTACGATACGATAAAAAACAAAAGGTGTTTCTAGGCTTACGTACTTTTATAAAGGGTTAAGATTACCAGTTTCGTCGGACGATATCAGCCTGTCAGTTAAAAACAAAAGGTGACAGTCTTAGGAATAAGGTGACAGACGGATCCGAACAACTAACATACTGATATCGTACGGCGAACTGGTAACGTGTGGGCCCCTTAAGGACGATTAATACCTATACTTGGTCAAGCAGATCGTGTCAGTAGAAAAAGGCGGCAAATTTGAAAAATGTAGGCGCGAAGGGATAGCGTCTCTTAGAAAATTTGAATTTCGCGCCTTTTTCTACTGACAAGATTTGCTTGACCATCTATATTTAACAAATAAATTTCGTGAAATGTGTTTGTTTGGTCATACGGTCGTAAAGTTGGAGACAGACACATTTTTATTTATTTTCAAAGCGATTACTTATTCCTGATATTTAATAAAAAATCTGTGTAAAACTACTAATTACTAATGAAAAAATTGCCATAGGTCGCATGGTCGACGCAAAAAAATTTTTTTATTTGATTCAAAACCGGTTGCCGTATCTATATAGGTATATTTATGAAATCAAAATATACTTACATCGTTATTAATTAACGAAATAAATTTAAACAATAAGTAAGTATATAGAGTTATTAATAATAAACAGCAGCTAATACACAGTCAATATTAAAATACAATTTAAATAATATAATACCTAAGTGATAACCTGTGCCTATGATACGTGCCATAAACGAGTTTGGCTCTTAAATAAAATATATTTTTTATAATTTATAAAACTGGTCTTAAATATTATTACATGACTAAAAACAAATATTTGTCGTACTGTAGATTAACATCGTCTTAATTTTACATAAGTTCCTAAACATTTAAGAATCTATTAAGGTTCTCATAAAACAAATATACATTAAACTTAATTACGAGTAATTAAGTAGGTATAGGTTAATTATAAATTGATCCGGTTTTTATTCAACAGCCCAATGTTTAGGTCCTTATTTTTTTGTCCCTCTTTTTTATCTGCTATTTCTTTATTTCTTTGCCACGAATAAACTATGTACATATTTCTATTTCTTATACCCAAATGTCCAAGAGAAGAGATGTGTATGTACGCGAATTTCTTAAGCCAGAAACCTCGTGTTTTGACACTCTTATATTTCAAACTTGCTCATCAGTTTTTGAAGAATAAAATAACCCTTTACAATGTGGTGTGGTGTTATATAATAAAACTCGACTGATTACTGCATACCCCAGCCGGCGAGAGCAAAAATGCGTTGACAGCTTAATAGTGCGAGGACACACACTTTGGTCGATGTCGATAAAAACAACACGATGTACTGGACCACCGTTATGATATGCAGAAGTATTAATTATTGTTGTAAACAAAATTAAAACCAAGTGTTTGTATTTATTCAGTATTTTATGTAATTTTCGTAATATACAATTAGCATTTTTTCTAAATTTTCTGATTTTAAACTCCTTCGCCTTGCCGATAAAATCCATTTCATCCAACTAAAGGACCGTTCTAAATCTACTGTAGTAATCGGAGCAAAACGAAATAATTCATAGTGATTATGAATTTGTTCTGTATTAGGTAGTTCCACTTCTCTGCCAGATATCAATTTATTTAAATTGTTTAAAGTTAAAATGCCAACGTTCTTCTTCAACACATTCTGATACTTATTGTGAATAACTTTATAATAATAATAATTTTATGTTGATAGAAAATTGTTTTAGGGTTATTCTTAGAAACGCGTGGAGGTATCAAGTTGAAATAAATAACAAATACTAATGGCTCAGTTTAAAAAAAAATTGTGCTTAATTAAAAGTCGACTATTCTATCGACATTCATATGTCGATATTTAATTAAGCACTAGGAGCAGACGCATTTTTGCTCTCGCCGGCCGGGGTATGTGATTAGGTATTCATTATAGACAGTCCTACCGATTAACTCAGACGGTTAGTGACTTAAGTATTTACACGGTGGTCCTGTATTATACGAGTACCTATGTAAAGTAACGGGTAGTCTATTTTTAGACTAATGTAGTGTAAGAATTCAATTTTAAAGATAAAGTATTTCATTTACTTAGGTACTGATTATAATATATATAAATCAGTCTCAGGTTAAACTCAATACCGTAGTAACCACAACTTAGTGCCACTTGCACCATCCCTCTAACCCGGAGTTAACCGGTTAAACCTGGAGTTACTATGGTTACCGGTACAATTAGACAATGAGTTAACGGTTTAACCGCTTAACCCCGGGTTAGTGGGATGGTGCAAGTGGCGATTAATGTCACTAACCACCCGAGTTAACCTATTAGATATCCTACATCTCTAGTGAGACGAATTTAGTAATATTATAAGGTTAAGGTTAAGGTTAGGTTACATCTAAAGTACTTTAATTCTGCCAAGCTGCATTATCATTTACCTTCCAAATCAAAGAGAATATATATTAGGGTGGTTCAAAAAACATTTTTTTTAATTTTCCGACGGGGCACCCCCTTATTTTGTTACACTTATTATGCTGATAAAATACACCAAGTTTCGTAATTTTATCTCAACTACAAGGGGGTGCTCAACCACTTTGAAAATTTTGTATGTTGTATGAAAACCAAAAAAAACGAGTATTTATATATTATTCATAATTTTATTTAAGTATCTGTTTTCACATTATTTGCACATGTAATGTAGAAAAACATTTTTATTTCTATTTTTTATAATTTTTCAAAAGTAAGATTTTTAGATTTTCACCAAAAAAAATCATTAAAAATAGAAATAAAAATGGTTTTTCACCAAGTAACTTTTTAATCACACTTTAAAATAATGTGAAAACTACTACGTACATAAAACTCAAAAAAATAATAACTTGATTTTTTTGAATTTCATACAACTTTGAAAAATTTCAAAGTGTTTGAGCACCCCCTTGTAGTTGAGATAAGATTACAAAACTTGGCATATTTAGTCAACAGAACAAGTGTAACAAAATGAGAGGGTGCCGCTTCTTCTAGCTAGAATTTGAATTTTTCCCATACAAACATGAACCACCCTAATATATATGTAATATAGACACCATCAGATATTATCGGAACGTCAAAGTTCTCAAAAATATCTGAACATGTACTTCACATTTTTGTCGACTTTACATACATAATATATATAACAAGCAGCGCATAAGCATTGCAATTCAGCGAGGTAAAGCTGCCAGCGTCTACGGCACATTGCCGAGGGGCGATTAAGGTGAGTTCGGCAAAGTTTCGGACGTTTTTAGGTAGGTTGAGATGATGTTGGATTTTTTTTTCTCAGCTTGTGGATATGGTATGGACGTGATTCAAGTACAGAATTGATAATAATGAAATGCTCTATATTATAGAATTGTGTTATCTTTCTAGACGTCATAATGAGCGTGTAATGAGTGTTTAAATATAGGAAACAAAATAAATTGACAGCATTATTTTTTACCTGGTGGTGTAAGAACGGACGGGCCTATAAGTTCGGCCCTATTGCCGGTATCATAGAGTTTACTATTGCAAAATAACCGGTATTACCCAAATACCTACTGATTAATATATAGAAGAATTGGCCTAGGAGTAATTCGGGCTGTCATATCCGAGCCCATTTTTAATTTTTTGCATTTTTTCCGTCCGATCTTACACCATGCGCTTAATTTTCAAGAAATTATGGTTGTCAAACTTTAGATGTGGGGTCAATGAACCCGTGTAGGGTCAATGAACCACGTGGGTTCATTGACACCATAAGTGCAGTAGGTTGAAAAAAGGTGATGAAAAAGGATTTAAGGATAAAATAATATGAAAGTGGAGGAATGAATACGACCATTTTTAATCAGTCTGCGTTTTTATTATTTATAAAGATGGAAACATATTTGTTTAAGAATAAGAAATCAATTAAGTATGTGGCGTTACTTATAGTTCGTTTTTTTAGCATTAGAAAGAACTTGCAAGAAGATAAGTGATCTTGACATGTCTTTTAATTGAAAAACGTAACTTATTTTTAAAATCTGTTTTTCAATTAAAAGACACATCAAGATTGTTTACCTTTTTTCTAATGCTAAAAAAACGAGGTATAGTTAAGTGAAGCGATCAATACAAGATGATTAGGGAGCTTTATTGTGATTTAATATCTACTATTAATCACATTTACCTAATTTAATCAGATATAGTGGTGACACGAATAAAGTTTGAGCATCCCTGAGACTTTAAGATCGGATGATTAGCATCCGATCTTTTACCACTTCGGATAAGACCGGGTCTCGGCCTACAGGCATCGTATCAAAATTCCATATATACAGATTTGTCACAAATTTAATAAAAATAACATGCAATCTGTAAAAGACACAAATAACGCTTCAACTTGCCAGTTATTCAAGAAAAACTGGCGAAGGGTTTTTCCGGACACAACAAAAAATCTATTTTTTTGGACATTTGCACTTATCTCGCGAAATGTTAGTCGGAGCGACAAGTGCGGCCTGAAGGAGGGTGCGGGATAAAACAGCGCATTGCATCACCTTGCCAGCATTAAAAAAAAGCCCCGCAACAGGCAGAAATTTGAATTATACGATCTTACCCGGTGTCCGATCTTAATCGAACTCACCTTATTCATTGTAGTTTAGGTTTTATTTTTAATAATTTAGTATTATTTTAGTTTATAAGTTTTTATACAACATTCATGAAAATAAATCATATATATAACATACTTACATGTAATCTAAAAGTATTAGTTAAGTACCCTTCCTGTTTCATCACCATCAGTCGGATAGCGAAAATTTATCACAAGTCCTGATTTCAAAGATAGACTTTCTTATCTGTTCCGTTAATACAAACTCCCGTCGATAGATGGCATTGTTTGTCAAACACTTTGACTGTTAAGTGTTTAGTTTTTGTTGAAAGAGGGCGCTGTCCGCAGTTTCTTGCGGATGCGAGGTGAGCTCCAGCGCGGGACCACGCGGGTGTCTCCCGGGGACACGCCCTCGTCCACGTCGTCGGCTTCCGTTTTTATTTCCATTTTCTGAAAAGTAGTATCGGTACATTATGTACTTACTTACATACTCGAGGCTCGTAGCTACTAAAATTATGAGACTGTCGTCATGGAATAATCGTGTTATTTCTCATTTTTTAAGAATAACTTTCCAACGAGCCGGGGTTAGAACTTTACTAAGTACTATATTTTTATTGTTCAAACCCCGGCTCGTACCAATGAGTTTTCGGAACTTAAGGTGGATGTCTAGGGATGGGATGCCGATTATCAGCCAAAAGATGGCGTCACTGTGCACGAATTGTGGATTTTCACTATTTCTCCCAAAATACAAAGTTTCATTAAGATGTGTTGATATGTGCGAAAACTATAAAAAATATTACATCCAAATCGAGACATGTTTAACTCAACAGTGTCTCATTTCGTTATTATCGGAATCCAACTGCAAAATATTGCAATTTCTTGCATTCACGCACACTTACATACCTAAAGTCAGTGTCAAATGTCAGTAGATTTGGAATGTTACAATAAAGTATCCTAGAGGGCGCAGTTCAGCGCATGAAATTTTATTTTTTGTAAAAACAATTTAGAATTTAAATTCTTATTTGTGACATTGACAAGTAACTTGGAACCAACTGGAATTTTGAAACGTAAATTGTCATGTGCTTGTGGCACCCACAACATCTGTTTTGAATAAATTTAAGCTAGTTACAATGATTCTGGGTTCAAATCACGACGGTGCTTATTTTTTTTGTTTTTTTTTTTTATTTTATGAAAAGTTTTATAATTTATATATTGTTATTCTTATTATCAATTGAAAATGACGCAAATTATTTTAGGTACCTAAAATTAAAAAAACGCTTTTAATGTTACCTTAGTAGTAACGTAACACTACTAAGCTGGCGTGTGAGTCACATTGTTGGGGAAGAAATGAGAAACAGAAAAAATCAAAATATATCGTTCTTTAAACACAATAAAATATTGTGATTATGATGGGATGTGAACTCGTTCATTTAGGTATACCTTATATATTGTTGTACATAATTATAATTATGTTTCCTTACGTTTATACAGCAGTCAGCCTTACTTTCTGTACCTATCGTAAATATCGTAGTCATTGTTGGTCAGTCCTAAAAACTATACCTAACTATAGTTCGTTTTTTTAAGCATTAGAAAGAACTACAAAGAAGGTAAGCGATCTTGACATGTCTTTTAATAGATAAACGTTTTTAAAAAATCGGTAACTATTACTTATGAAAGCAGAAGATTATAAATGATCGTATTAGATTCATAATTGTTACATATTTGCCGTAACTTATTTTTAAAATGTGTTTTTCAATTAAAAGACGCATCAAGATTGTTTACCTTATTTCTAAAGCTAAAAAAACGAACTATAAAGTAAGTAAGTATACCTTTACCTACATTTTATTGAAATTATACATAGTTACCATTTTACATAAACACCTAATGTTGTTCTATCTAGATAGGTTTTTAGAAAATGCAATGCTAAAGGATATTGAGTGCATTTCCACGCTGGATGACTATATGGTCAGCCTTTCCACCTTTTCTAATATATATATACCTATTAAAACTAATTTGGAGTTAAAATAAATACTATACATTATATTATTATTTAGAAAAACAGTACTTAACCGTTTTAGTTAAGTTTTTAAAATGTACCTCCAACTTTTCCGTCCCCGTTGTCTAAGAGAACTAAGAGCCCACCCGACAACCACGGAGACTACGCCGTCGGAACGTTGGAACTCGGAGGTAAATTTTAAAAACTTAATTATAAGCGATTAGGTAAGTCCCGTTTGATAATGATTAAAAATCGTAAAATAATCGTGTGATAAAAAATAAGGTCATAAAAAGCCAAAAAATTAAACAAAATAAATACAAAAAGAAATGAGTCTTTGTCTTTGTTCGTGGTTTGAACCCTGTCATGCTGTTCAACTTATTAGACTTATACTCATTAGCTAAAAGCCACTAGACCATTTGACCATAGTAGACCCGGACGAAATATGCCTTCTTATTTAAGTAAGTAACCCATTACTGTCAAAAATATCAAGTTTGAATTGATTTGAAATAATATTTCAAAAATTATATTATAATTTTTCATTGTCGACTTATTGACATCCAAACGTTGCGAGCATGTTGCCCTTTAAACCAATTGGCAACGTCGCGCGGGGAAACCTTCTATAAATGTATGTCCTTTTATATTTTGTTATTTATGAATTTATGACGATTCTTCTAATACTTATGTTGCAAATTGATTAAATTATCGAGAGAAAAATGCTAATGCAAAGAAAACAAGAAATATCCGTTTCATTTCGCATGCTATGAAAGACGGTCATTGTTGTTGTAAAAGGTGTGCAGGAAATGATAGGGTAGACCGGGGGCAATAGTACCATTTTTTGGATAATGGTTCCTAGTTCAGAATGTATAGGAGTTGAACCAAAACTGTACGTACCTACATATGAAATAGTAGGTTATTGATTTACGTATTTTTGAGGGTAATTGTTGTTAACGGTAAGAATATGGTAGAAAACCCCGTTTTTGGTCAATGATTCCTTGTGTTACAATTGACCCTTCGTGCGGTGCAGGTCAATAGTACCAAAAATTGGAACGTAAATAAAACCCAAACAATATGTTTATTATATAAAGGTTTATTATTTTAGAGCTTAACTGTAATTAGTATTCTAATTCTAGGGTAACCATGCATGTCGTAAATAAATTTTTTTTTTTTCAACTAGACTAGAAAATTTACGTTAACCTCACTGATACTGATACGAAACAGTTGCTTATAATTTACGAAATGCGCAGTGTTAGTCCTGCTCACGTCTCCTGAATCAACCTGTATAGTTACTTTCTATTGCCCCCTGTTACAATCAACCCCGCCTTAAAAAATACTGACATTCTAATTTTTTGACCAATAACAATCGACTGCGTTGTAAATTATATTATATACATATGTATATATGGGTCAAATCATGACAGTCAAAATTGACTTCTTAGGCCCACTTGCACCATTCCACAAACCCGGGGTTAACCGGTTAAACCTGGAGTTATCATGGTTACCAGTACAATTTGACACTGGTTTGACGGTTTAACCGCTTAACCCTGGGTTAGTAGGATGGTGCAAGTGAGCCTTAGCTGCGTTAATGCGTGCGTGCGTTATGACAAGTCACACCGCTTGCTTGAGGTGTTTTTTGTTTTTTTTTCCAATTCATAAATAAATGTACGTTTACGTGTCTGATGAGCGAATGCTCTTTAAGGAACCTTAAACTAACATATCTCATAGTAAGATAATCGCTACTCACAATTATGACAAGTGTAACTCAATTCCTGGCCCCTATTTCACCAAGCCGACAGTGACATATGTCGAGTGTCAATTGCCAAGTGACAGGTGACAAGTGACAATTTAGTAGACTGTTTTTGTATAGAAGTGCTTATAAACTTGACAGGCCTTTAGTTACAATTGTCAATCTTTCATTTAATGACAATGATTTGATGAATCAAGAGTAGTTTTTATAAGTCGACATGTTTGTCAATTTGTCGGTAATTCTTGACATGAAATCGGAGCTGTGTCAGGCTTAGGTGACAATTGTAGTGTTTTCGTTGTTAGCAAACCCCGTTATTGGCAAACGTTGGCAAAACAAACTTTGTACCCTAAATTCGCCTTTAGGGTACAAATAAAAATCGCTTTTAAATTCTTCTTAACAAGCATGAAATCATAATAACACTATAAATAGTAATTGTTGCCTACGAAGGCGTTTAGTACTTCAACATTTAGGATTTGGATTTGGAATAAGTTTCAGTATAGTTTTGATTGAGTTGGGGACAGGTAGCGAAATTAGGTATGTTTAGGTAAATAGGTAGGTATTGTTTTTTTTATAATTTACTTGGGCGAAGTTGGGCACTAACGGTAAAGTTAGGGTTTTGGTTAGAAAATGAATCTCCGCGAAAGTAACACAGGTGACATTCTTATACAAGGGAATACATAAAGTAGGGTAAGAATAGATTTCTACTTTGACGTCACTGCACTTGCATTTGCAGAAAAAATAATTTAAAAGTAACAAAAAAATAATGCTTTCACGCCTTGTGAACAAATAATGTAGGTACGCTGCATTAGGTGGGATTGGGATCTCAATCAATATCATGTTAGTGATGACAACACGGTACACAGAAAGCAATTAACGATATCTTGTCAAGAATTGACAAATATATCGACTAGTAATAATTACCCTTGTTTCACAAAATAATTGTCATTAAATTTAAGATGGACAATTGTACCAAAATACCTGTCATGTTTATATGAAATTCTATACAAAACAATCTACGAAATTGTCACCTGTCACCTGTCACTTGTCAATTGTCACTCGACATATGTCACTGACAAATGTCGGTGTGGTGAAACAGAGGTCTGTCATTTTTTGACAATTGCCATACCTGTCGTAGTTGGTGAAATAGGGCCCTGGTCAGTACACTCTTCATGAGCCCACAATTGACAATTATCACATTGCACCCATGTTTCATTGGATCTGCTTATACTATAAGGCTCACCACAGACTAGGCAATAGTATTCTTCTACAGAATCCTCCTTGTCGTTGAATATTTTTTCCTTTTCCGGTCCCTTTCCCCTTGTCTATTACCTTGCCTTTTCCCTTCCCTTTTGCTTTTTCTGTCTCATATTTTTCCTTTATTTTTGGTTTCTCCTAATGCTTTTTTAATATTTTTGGTAACGTTGTTAAGGAGTCGTTTGTACCGCGGTGTCAATTGTAACGGTGCAATTGTCCCCGGCTCACATAGTTACTAATGCCCCCGAGTACCCAAAATTACATAAAGTACTTATATTTCAATTCCTTTACCTAACTCATCTCCATACTGTCCCACAAAAGAAACTTTGATAACTAACTAATCATAATCAAATACCAATCTAACTCTAGGATTATTTAGTTTTGAATAATATGACAAAATATTTCTCGTAAATACTTACTTTGATCACTCGAAAACAAAAATGGTCTCCGCGCACCTCCGTTCCGCGTCGCAGCGAGCGGCCGACTAGTGTAGTGTAGTAAACGAAGCAAGTTGTTGTATGGAGACCCATGCATTAATTTCTCAGTCGATGAAATTTTGCTTGGTTATTGTATAGTATGAGCCGAAACTAACATATAAATATCCAAAAAAAAAACACTCCTAAGTTAGGTATTTATACGTAAAAATACAAATCTGTTTATATATTGAACCGAGTAATTCCTCCGTCCAAAATTATTTTACCAAATAAGTTATTTGTATCAGTATCTGATACTAGAAAAAAATCTAAAACTTTTGTCAAACATGAGAATATTTTTTTTACGATAATTCCTTTTTTGGCGCTCATTTTCATCGGAAAAGTTGCTCTGCCATTTTTTCCTTCTTATATGATCTTAGAATATAATTTGGCGTAGTGTGTAAGAAAATCCAAAAAAAAATGCATACCCAAGTTTATGTATTTTAGAACTATAAAAAACTGAGAGTGGAAAATTTCTCAGCCTGATTTCTTTTTAAATATATACTAAGTAGTCACGTATATACTTAAATCCAAAATATCCAAAAGAACTGTCATCCCTTGTACACGCGGGGTGTATACGGGGTGTGTCCTATACACTGCTCCCGATATGTTTAGTTTTGAATACGCTCGTTATTTTTTTGGATGTTTTTATAGTTGAATGGAAAGAAAACTGTGAACTTAATTCAATAAATAAAATGGATAGAGAAATTTTCCACAGCGAGTAAAAAGGCAATTTCTGAAAAGAAGTATAGTTACATGGTAAATTTTTTAGATTTTCCATTTTTTATGTATAAATCGGCAATAAAATGGCATTCCAGTGAAAAAATTAGACTGAGCAATTTTCCGGTCCAAGCCACGCCAAAAAAAAATATTTTGTTAATATTGGTATTTCTGCGGGGATTTTTTTTTGATATTTCATATATTGTTGCAATACGTTACATGAACATGTCCGGAGAAGAAAGTTTAAACGGAGCAATTTTCCGTAAAAAGATATTAACGATTTAAGACTTTAGGTATATTTACTTAAATACTATTATTATTGTTCTTTGGAAATTTATACAATACTTTTTATTTATTGATACTTTATCATACTGTAAAGCTTTTTCTGGCTGAGGAATTACTGCGGGGTCCACTACCTTTATTTACTACACTAAGTGAGCGGGTCCAGACAAGTATTGGGCTTTATCGTATATACCCACATATTCATATTTCGTTGTAATTGTGAAGATAATAACGATGGTACTATTGCCCCGTGGTACTATTGCACCCGGTCTACCCTACGTTTCTGCACTAGAGCAGTTTAGGTTCCAATTCCAAGTACGATTTTATTATTCTTTTTACAATAAGGAATTGAAATTTGGGTATAAATGGATTTGTTATACAATTTCCATTCTGATATTTGACTCCCCATTCCATAAATAACGATATTACTTTTGGCCAAATATTTAATTGAAAGTACCTACTCTCAAAAATACCTAGTATAAAAATTTATTTAACACATTCATTACCACTAAGTGCTACGGGTTACGCTCGTACCGCGTAGCCACGGTTTCGCCGTATGTAGCGCGTAGTCGCTACGAACAGTGTACCCGACAGTCGGGTTCTTGGTGTTGAATGTGTTAAAAAACACATGCATTTTACTTTCCTTATATGCGAAATGAAAAGTAGAGTGTTTTAACTCGGGTGAAAGGCAACATTTTTGAAAAAATATCAACAAGAAATGATCACTTGGTTAATAATCTACTAATGTTATTGTTATGCATAAGTAGAACATATAGAATCTTGTTTATTTACAAGAAGATGACATTTTTTTCCACATACCTATATATTTTTGAGAAAAATATAGCTAGGTATTTTAGTTTTAAAATCATTGTTACAATAAATATAGGCTTTTCCAGCGAACATTTATATTTCTGCCGAACCGAAAGCAGAATTCACAAGGCTTTTCGGTGGACGACCGTTACGCGAATGATTGTTTGGACTGACCTTTCTATTAAATGTATAGTTATATAAATGTATTTTATTGTGTAAAATCATAATAATTATTAAGTTATATTAAATCTGGGAATGAAATTATATCAGAAAGGAGACTCTTAAATGAGTATACTCGTAACATGCTTTGTGCATTAAATATATCTCCCTCTATTGAGTGAAAATAAAACAAAATACACAGGTAATCTGTGTTGCGGTTTTAAAGTGCCATCTGTTACACCTTTGATAAATTAAAAATGATTGCTTGTCAAATGAAGTCGCCATGTTAGAATTACACCTACACTATAAGCATCACTCACACAAACAAGCAATGGGGCAAATTTTTACCAATATTCAAAGGCTTTTTTCTTAATAATATTAATCAAAATCTAGTATTTTTTTACGTTAAGCGAAGACTGAAGTATATATACTACCCAAACATTACATATACAAGTGAAGAAACCCTATATAATAGGAGCTAGGGTGCCAAGAAGTTTGTATGAAATTCGAGCAAGGAGAACCACCTTAAGTACGAAACATCATACGAAACACCATTACGACACGATACGATACGAAATATCATTTGATATATCAGTCGCTTTGCGGTGAAGGAAAACATCGTGACGAAACCGGACTAAACCCAAAAACGTCTAGTTAAGGGTTGGCTCTTTGGGTTGGAAGGTCAGATGGCAGTCGCTTTCGTAAAAACTAGTGCCTACGCCAATTCTTGGGATTAGTTGTCAAACAGACCCCAGGCTTCCATGAGCGGTATGCCGGGATAATGCGAGGAAGAAGAGGATGATATTTGGGCAACTCGCAGTGCTATAATGTGATATAACCTAGCTAGCTCTTAACCATCTGGCTACAGATTTTGACACATCTCAAGGCAAAAGTCGAGGCAATAAATAGTATCACACAATACATAGGTACAGTGGGCCAGTCATTTTAAGCCTAAAAAGGGGGTCAACCTCGGAATGAGAGATAATAAGCTGGAAACTCGTATACACCTTCGTTATGACGTATTAAAGCTTCTCTTAAAAGTCGACGCATATATCGTGTGCGCGTCAGAAGGCTCAGAAGTTATTCAAATTCATATCCCATGAAAAAATGTTTACCCTAACTGGTCTCAAATTGTATGATCTACAACTCTTACTTACGAGTATATGTAAACAGCATTGGAGCTATAGAAATCTTGATATTCGCGAAAAATCGATTTTCATGAACTTTGACCTTGGATAACTTCCGACGCGCACACGATATGTGTCGAGGTGAAACCCTTAATTTAACTGGGCCACAGAGCGTGCGTAACTCGTAGAGGGCAGCACAGGAGCCTAAGGTGTCAATCTAATGTTTATGTATCCAACTTAGGTCACAAAATTTGTTTTGTTTTGCGTTTACTGCAGGAGGCAGTATCCTACTTATTGTTTTGAAGAATCAATGTCAAGTTTAATTTTTCTATGTATTAAGGAAATCAGACGTCGGAAATAGATGCCTCAACCTCACTGTCCAAGGCCCTAGATCACGCCGCCGCGGTAGGCCTAAGAAGCGCTGGCTGGACGTCGTGACAGCGGACATGGAAGAGAACAATCTCACAGCTGAGGATGCCGAAGACCGGGTAAAGTGAAGATTGAGCGAGCAGGAAAGCGAACCCTGGCGCTAGGCGGTAAAACGCTAGGTTGAAGATGAAGATTAAGGAAATCAGACGTTTGGGAAATTAGACGTACAGGGATTGAACATTTGGAGAATTAAACATACGGAGGTTGGACATATGGGGTCATATGGACATGGGGGCCAGAATCGCCAGAAGAAGATTTGTCTTACCTGTACCACAAGCCGTATCAGCGTGTGCTGTTGTTCTAGAAGTTGAGACATCTCCCGTAATCTTCTCTTCTGCTTGTCTAGTTCTGCGCTGATGTAGTCTTCACTGCTCTCTAGCACGAGGTCGAGGCTGGCTGGAATATCAAATACCACAGTATATAGAGTTTGTGAAAAAATTACAACAATTTTATCATCCATTAACACTCCTCATTGATTTATCCTTCTGACATCGGCCATTGTATCTAGTCATTTTGACAATAAATAATATTGCATACACTAATAATTGTGAAGATGCTAAAACTATATTAAATTATTTAAAAATTACATACTATTACCAAAGACATATATAACTTCGTATAAGATGAAAAAAGTCTAAGGAAAAAACGTGCTTCGGAAATCGGGTAAAAGTCATTCTCGGATAGATGACGCACACACCTTTGGCCTTTGGCCTATTCTCGGCTAGGTGGCGTGACGACACCGTTACATATTTATCAATTTTAACACATAGATATTAGTGAATGAACATGAATCAAAATGATATAAAAATAATAGATATAATATAATACTAGAATATTTTTTGATAATTTTACACGTTTTCATTTTGAGTTTTAGTCGTGTGTCGATAGATGGCAGTAAATTTACTGTGACTACAAAATTTACAATGACAGGGCCCCTCTATATTATTGTATTCTTTTTGCTATTACTGTCTTATCGTTACCAAGGGTAACGACTTGTAGTAAATTTCGATTGTCTTTGCATGTTTTAATCGTAAACCCTAATTTTAGCTCCCATTAAACCAGGGTATAAAGTAACATATAAAATTAATGCAAAAAAAAAACAATGTGAGAAATGTGTAAGTCGGTTAAAAAAAGGCTCGTTATAAAGAGTCATCATCATCATCATTTCAACCTATATGCGTCCCACTGCTGAGCACAGGCCTCCTCTCATGCTCGAGAGGGCTTGGGCTATAGTCCCCACGCTAGCCCAATGCAGATTGGGGACTTCACATACACCTTGAATTTCTTCGCAGATGTATGTGGTTTCCTCACGATGTTTTCCTTCACCGAAAAGCTAGTGGTAGATATCAAATGATATTTCGTACATAAGTTCCGAAAAACTCATTGGTACGAGCCGGGATTTGAACCCGCGACCTCCGGATTGAAAGTCGGGCGTCATATCCACTCGGCCACCACTGCTTTTTGCAGCGTGCTTTTATAAAGAGTATCAATGATGAAATACGAACCGTCATCAGTGAAGGGATTGCAGAACCACTTCCTCAGTATGAGGTCCAGGAAGCCTAGCTTGCAGTTCTTGTTGTTGGGGTACTCGATCAGCTCGTTCTTGTCCACCTTCTCCAGGAGGATGGTGGGCAGCTTCCGCTCTAGCTCCGTGTGTAACACCACCTGCAGTACCGCCAACACCATTGAAACTAAATGACTTGTTCAGGAACAGCATGTCATGTTGATATTGAATCTCAATAAAACGTAAATTCCTTTGTGTTTTAGAGTTGTTCGATTTTGAATTTCATATTTAATTCGATAATATACAGTATGTGTCTGACCATGGGGCTTTAATTCCAGGGCTTGATTTTACTCGCTAAACTGAGCTACTTTTACTATGGGAGCAACCCTAAAATCGGGGAATAATTTTTTGGCTTTTCCATAGAAAACGTCGACATCTGATCAGCCAAAATGTATGAAAAAGTAAAAAAAAAATCGGGATTTCGGGGTTGGTGCCATAATAAAAGTAGCTCAGTTTAGCGAGTAGAATCGAGCCCTGGATTTAAAGCCCGATGGTCAGTAACACCCTGTATTATTAATACGCAATTATAACATTTGCACAGATATATAAGAACTTTGTTGTTTATTTATGCTCAATGTAATTTGCGGTTTTGAACGCATCATAGAGGGTTTACGATATGACATGTGTGTAAATAATCAATTTTGGATCACCTCAAAAACTGTCTCAACTTTACTCACCTGCATAGCCAGCCTCTTCAACTGCGCGTTCCTCCTAACACTCTCGATGTCGCCAACAGCCAAACCGATCAGCAAATTCATCAGAAGGATCGGCATCAATACCATAAAGGTCCCCAGAATCACAAACGTAGGCATAGGGAATGGTAGGACCCTATCCGTCTCTGATTCATAGTAGGGCTGCACGTAAGTCCCGACGAAGTCAATCTCGCCTAGCATCATTGCGAAAGTCCGCATTAGAGACATGGGTATGCTGTTGAAAGACAAGTGGTGACCCTGAAAAGATTTAGGTGTGACAGTTGTAATTCGCAATGCAGTTCGCTTGGCAGATATAAAATGGTGTTTTTACGAATTATAGACGGGTTTTTATGAAGGGCTAATAACTTAAGTAGAATATAGCAAAGTAAAGAGTAGTAGTGTGCTTTACTAAGTATTCATTGTAGGTAATTTTCTAAAAGCTTCTTGTCATACTTAAGTCTATTTGTTCCATTAGTATAAAAGCTTTTTCAGTATGTATCTATCTATAATATACATACGGTACCTATGTACCGTTCAAAGAGTTAGGTACTGCAATTACTTATAAATGTATACATTGTCTTTTGATAAATAATCTATTACTAAATACAAAAATAAAATATGGCTATTTTGCTCCCCACTGGGTAATTGTGCTCAAACAGTTTTTAGGGTTCCGTACCCAAAGTTTGTCTGTCTGTAGGTCTGTCCGTCACCAGGCTGGATCTCATGAACCGTGATAGCTAGACAGTTGAATTTTTTTACCAGATGATGTATTTCTGTTTGCGCTATAACAACAAATACAAAAACAAAATAAAATAAATATTTTAGTGGGGCTCCCACAAAACAAATTAATTTTTTTGAACAATGAAGAGACCCTTTAAAGTTAGATTTTGTTGTTAGAGTTGTATTTTCTGTTTTTTTAATGGTTGTTTTTTTTTCTTCTATGTAATTTTTGTAATATTTGAATATGCTGTCACAGAATATTTATTTTCTGTGTGAATATTGTGGCAAACAAAAAAACAGATTATCTATCTTAGACCAAGAAGAGTCTGCAGAGACTTTCACGATTTTGATAGCCCACGCATTGTAAGTGTTATTTATACCTACGTCATAATTTCATAGATGTTTGACGTTCAAAATAACACTTGCACTGCGTGGGCTATCAAACTCGCTGCAGACTCTTCTTGGTGTAACTCTACCAGGTGTCTATTAGTTATTCTGTGCTGGTGTGGTGAAATAGTACATTTCGATGCTAGTGCGGAAGGTATGTCATTACTTCACGAGTACCGAGATATCTTGCCACGAGCCGCAGGCGAGTGGCAAGACTCGGGACGAGTGAAGAATGACATTTCCGCACGTGTATCGAACGACGTTTTTTAATACAGTTGCGAAAAAATAAGAAAAACATTGTTAATCGTACACTCAACAAAAGTGGTAACAGTGACAGCTCGGTTAGACGTCGTCTTTAAGTATATTATATCTATGGGCGTTTGACAGCTATTCCGTTCCATTCAGTCAACTTATTAAGAACGGAATTTTCAATATTGAATATTAAAAAATAAACGTGTTATAATAATGAAGAGGTAAGTAATTAAATATGAAATATGTAATATTTTCGTATTCTTACATTAACGGTAGGTTTTTATGCTGATTACGACGTTTAAAGGAAACTAATATTAACACTCATCAATAAGTAGTCGTGAATTGGAACAAGTATAAATTTAAAAAAATTGGAAAAGTAAAAAGCACTAGTTCGAGATAACCAACTTTCCGCACGCTAAACAGCTACGTAAAGTAGCACTTTTTGAGCAACTGTATTAAAAAATATTTTTACAATTTAAGTAAATTTAAGTAAATTAAATATAAAATTTTGGAGCAAACTTAGCAGCCAAATAGGCCATTTTGCGGTAGAAAACAATACATATAGTCAAAGTTAAAGGATTTGTTACGTCCAATGGCTGAACTTATCAATAAAAGTGAACTCTATTACCTACTAGAGAATGAAAAGGAACTTGTATTAAATAGCAACGAATGTTCTGATGTTATTCATAAATTCTTGGTTTTCTGCGTTCATTGTTATAATTTTTCATTTAAACACACGAAGGTTGTAGGAAAACAATTCTAATCAAATCAACATACATATAACTTTCTTATTACATTATGTAGTACCTAGGTAAATCCATACTTAATAATATTATAAAGGCGAAAGTGTGTCTGTTACCTCTTAGGTACACGCTTTAGCCGCTGAGCCGATATAGTTGAAATTTGGTACAGAGATAGTTTGAGTCCAGGGGAAGGATATAGGATAGTTTACATGTCGGAAATAATCCCTGAAGAGAGTGCAAAGGGGGTGGAATTGAAAGAGTTAATGAATTTCCTCATAATTGAATTAAGCAATGCGCGTATTCAATTATTGCTATTAGCATTATCCAGGCGCCATACCTACTTTAGCTGCTGTCACTAATTCCACGCAGACGAAGGCGCGGGCAAAGGCTAGGGTTATTATTAGCACAAGAAGACACTAATATCTAATACTCTTTACCTTGAATCTTCTGCATAATATCTTGCACAAAATTACGAAAAATTCGTAACAGTTTGTAATGTTTGTGTGCGCTTCGTTAGGTATGGATGTTTTTTTTGTATGCCAGTAAGTAGCTATAAAAGGTGGCTGTAACCATAAGTTTGGTAATTCATATTGAGATATTAAAAAGTTCATTTTACTACATTTCAAATACATCCAAAATAAAGGGTTAAAAACATGTGATTTCAGCTACATTTGCTGTTTTGCATATCCGTTCATTACAAAAGTAATATCGAATAGCCGGTTGCATTTTATGATCACAATATTTTATATAACATACTTAATATATTATTTACTGTTAGCTCAAGGTTATCATGACGTCATGATCGCAAGCAAGCAAGGGATATATTACACAAGCGAGTCTGTAGAATTGACGCCTAAATCTCTTACATGCGTCCTTGTTGGTGTATGTAGGTACTTAAGAGCCCATCAACGTGCACACCAGCGCCACTGCTAAATAATCGTGATTATTTAAATTTAACAACAGGTATTTAAAAAGGGGGAATACATTAAACTAGTTTTTATGTTGTTGGATTCGTCGATCTAGGAACTCAAAACAAAAACGGCCGTTTTAACTTTGGACACATAGATTGATGTATTCAAAAGGTACTTAAATACACGTAGTGGCCCCTTTTTTAAATACCTGTCGTTAAATTGAAATAATCACGATTACCTATTTAGCAGTGGCGCTGGTGTGCACATTGATGGGTTCTTAAAGAGCGCCTTTTGTCCAGTAATGTGTAATACTCGTAAAGTAGGTATTGTTTAGTGTATTTTTGTTTTGTGTATAATTAAACATATTTGAACATTTCTACAGCCACGCTTGAACAGTATGAACACGACAAAAGCCGTTATGCGACCATTGCTGATCTGGCTTTCCAGGAAAAAAAATAGGTATAATATTAATAAATTAAATGATGTCCGTCTAAACTTAACCTGCACTAATTTACGGTGACAAAGTGTGACCATGTCACTATAATTTTCAAATTTATCAGATACAATAATTTGTGTAAGGAATACTATATCATTATAATCATTAAGTCACAAAGAATTGCTGTTTCTGACAAGTAACTGAAAATATACAGGGTGTTTGGTACATCGTTTGCCAAATTAAAACTGCAGATAGGTTGAGTCATTTGCTATCTGCTCATGTCTATAAAAAAAAATGGCCATGTTTTTTTACTACTGCTCAAGTAAAAATTTGAAACTTACGAAAAACTGCCATAGAACTGAAAAAAAAATGCGCACAAATATAAAAATTTCTAGGCCTGGGAAAATAGCAAATGACTCAACCTATCTGCCGTTTTAATTTGGCAAACGATGTCCCAAATACCCTGTATTTTGATATAATTTACTTGTAATTAAAAGTATGCAAACGATAAATAAATACTGTTCATTCCAATTTCAAAACGATGGATTTGTTCAGAATCATAAATAATATATCTCCAATTTTTTTGTCTAGCGTAATTCTTAAAAAAATATGTCTCCGGTCTAATTTCCGCGACCCATACAAAATGAAAAGAGTCGTGGCAATGGGGCTGGCCGGTCCAAGTATTTAGCAGATGGCGCCAGCATAGCGTGCCCTGTCAATCCCTAGAATTGTGTCAATTATTTTTTAATGAAATTTTATGCCCTGGATGCCTTCAAGCCAAATCTCATAGCAAAACGAGCAAGTTATGATGGCGCCATCTATGCAAACCTTTGACAGTTGCCAACCCCATTAGACGTAACCGCAGACACGTTATCAGAGAATGACCCTCAAATAGTTAAGTAAACAAATCTTACTTTAGACAGCAGTATGAAGAAGGCGAGTCCAAAGGCGATGATCAGTATGGAGAAGACCATGAGCACCTTGAGGAGCGTCTGCAGGATCTCCAGGAACATCACCACGTAGATGCCGACCGTGTCGAACCGCTGCAGCAGCAGCAGCAGTTCGAACCAGGACAGGAACACGGTCATCGACGCCGCCGACAACTTCAAACATACACTTTCTTACACAGATTGACTAAGTCCCACAGTAAGCTCAAGAAGGCTTGTGTTGTGGGTACTCAGACAACGATATATATAATATATAAATATGTATATACTTAAATACATAGAAAACAGCCATGACTCAGGAACAAATATCTGTGTCATCACACAAATAAATGCCCTTTCTGGGATTCGAACCCAGGACCATCGGCTTCACAGGCAGGGTCACTACCCACTAGGCCAGACTGGTCGTCTATTGACTATTTGATCGGTAGGCTCAATAGTTGGATGTAACCAATAGTCGTTAATGTAACTAACTATACTCCATCCACGTTAACGAGCTAGTATAGCGTTCTCTTTTTTGCACTATTGTATGCATATGAAAGGGACAAAAAAGGGCAGTGGGCGTAAACAATGGCACCTCGATGTTCGCCACGGCTTACATGCCGTCGCTTCGATTATTTATTTTTATACATTTCTTATGGTTATAATATTAATTTTATACTCTATTTAGTTAAGTTTTAATAACCAACTGCTTGTTTTTGATCAATACTGAAATGACATATTGGTTGACTAAATACTTTAAACAACTATTTATTGATTATAAAATATATAGATAGAGTATAAATCGCATTACGAGTTCGCGCGCCGTCTAAATCAGCCCTAACACAGAGTTCTTATGGTACCATAATATTGCATTGCATTCACATATACAGTCAAGTGTAAAAATATGGGTGCATATGAATTACTCAAAACTATTTTTTGTTGTTACTGTTACTGACTAAATAATAGTCCCCGTTTGGCCTATTTTGACAGAATGGTAACTACGAAACCCTACACTGAGTATGGTCCGATATGCTCTTGGCCGATTATTCTACAGACAAATTGCTTTGACAGAATACACATAGGTACACACCTGTATCTCAGTGTAAACCCCAAGCACCGTCGGTAGAACCATGATCGTGGAACATATGTACAGCACCCACGACACCAGGTTAGACGGGTCGACCATGTAGTGCCATTTCTGCTCTTTCATCTTATACGCGCCTAGTACCAGGCAGAGCGCGTTGTGAATCAAAATAGCTACAGTACTCGTGTACATGGTTACTAGCACCTCGAAATCTGGGGAGAAGTACATTTTAGAGCACATAAATATCAATGTAAGCAAATCCGAAGTTTGCTGGATTATAAATAGGTCTGCCTTTCCACAGAAGATAGAAGAGGAGTGAAATTCGTCGATTTGCGCCGTGTCTTCTCATCTTGGCGGCACCCGAACGCTCCAGTTTCATAGAAAAACCGCAAATCGATGTACAGGTTAACTAGCCATTTGGCACATGTATACTAGAGGTGAAAACAAAATTTTTGACCCACAGTCAGTGTTGCCAACTCGGATTTTGAAAAAATGCTATGCTAATGTCTAGATTATGCCAAAATTATGCCAAAGATTTTTGAAACAACTATGCTAAAAATGCTAAAATATCACTTGAAATTAGACACTTAAAACACATACTTTTTTCAAATTTACCGCCTTTTTCTACTGACAAGATCTGCTTGACCAACTTTATATAGTCCGTTGACGTCCATTCGTCCACAAAAGTCAAAATTCAATTGAAAATATGAACCACATAAGGCGATGGCGCATATTGTTGCTGCCAAGTTGGTGCAAACTTGGCTTAGACTAAATTATGCTAAAAAATATGCCAGATGCTAAATGGGAAATTTTGGTGCTAAAGCGAGTGAAAATATGCCAGATCTGGCATCATTTATGCCAAGTTGGCAACACTGCCCACAGTTCCGGGGAAATGAGCCGAGTCTATTTTTTGTATGGAAAATTTTTTTTGAAACCTAATGTGTGTAGTATTATATGAAAGGGCTTTTTGAGACGATTCTAACAATCAAACCACATCGTTACATTTCAGCCATATTTTTTATAATTAAAACAAAAATATATTTTCCAAACATACCCAGTTTATAAATATTAAATAAAAATACTAAATGAAATTATTTTCATTATTGCTTAATTGTGGTTAGATATGAGGATGTCACGTATCATTTGCGGTATATTGTACAAAAAAATCAGCCATATTGTATCTGGAGGAGCCCAAACATGGTAGGTATGTTATAAAAAATATTGTTTTTATTTAAAAAAATGTCTGAAATGTAATGATCTGGTATATTTTTTAGAATCGGCTCAAAAAGCACTTTCATAAACGATACCACACACGATAGGTTTCTGAAAAAAAAAATCCCATACAAAAAAATAAACAATCACTCAGCACTCCCTCCTAAGGGAATTTATTTAGGAACTGCGGATCAAATATTTTGTTTTGTATGCGAGTGTCAAACGGCTAATCTGTACATCGTTTGCGGTTTTTTAAATTGAAAACGTTAAACTATCTCTGTCGGAGCGGAAAGGCACCCGAACTACATATTTTTAAACGAGTACACCTACGATTTTTGCGGGAGTCAGTAATGGACTGTTCCCGCAGAAGTGGAAAAGGGAACTTTACATTAGTTACCTAAACATAACTTTATATTATACCATTAATCCAGTGAAATTGTAGAATTTTGTCACGTGGCTCTTCTGCGTCAAATCCAGTAGTTCTGATTTTTTGTTAACTTATTTATGATGTTGGCCCAATTAATAATCCAAGTTTGTGACCTTGAGTGCCGAACGCAACTTTGTCAAAAATCGAAAAACCTGCGAAAATTTCGGTTTTTGTTTAGTTTTGGGCGATTCTAATCCTAAAGGACTAGTTTTTGATAGTATCTTCCTTAAACGTTTTTAAAGAAGACTAAATTTTCTACAATACGAGATTAGAATTGTCTCTGTAGATTGAATAGTTTTTGAGATAAAGGCTTTCATAATTATTTTTTTTTTTAAATTGAGCTCGTAAGGTAAGTGAGTGCAGTGAGCATGCACTTATGACTCAGGCGATGCTGCTGGGCACGATTGTTCCTAAGGTCAAACAAAGCTGATTTGGCCCAGTAGCTACGAGATCGTATCGTGCCTGCCCCCCAAAAAGGGAGGAGAAAGGTCGGATCCCCAGGTCTAATCTAAGAAAACTAATCCTTAGAATCGCCCAAAACTAAACAAAAACCGGTATTTTCGCAGGTTTTTCGATTTTTGACAAAGTTGCGTTCGGCGCTCGAGGTCACCAACTTGGATTATTCATTGGACTAACATTATAAATAAGTCTGCAAAAAATCAGAACTACCGGATTTGACGCAAACGCTAAATGTATAAAGGTCATTGGGCGTTTTTGACCCGCTTTATGAATTTTCGCGTACAGAGACCAAAACTAGTTTTAAAATAGAGAATTTAATCTCACTTTTCTAAATATGTATTTTTTTATGTATCACCCGGCAGAAAAAGTTATTCAACAGTACGTACCGATATAGTGTTATTAATGTTTTTACTTTCAGCATTGTGCAAAAGTGCAGGTTCATGCAGCATGATAAACGTTTTATAGCACAATGGCAAATGAAATGTTGTCAATTGCGGCTGTTGCCGGGGTGGTCTCCTCTGCAGTTTTTGCAGGTGGCGTTCTGGTCTAAAGGTCGCGTGCATTGGCTGGCCCAGTGTGATTCGACGCAGCGAACGCAGGCGAGCTGTCTGTGACATCCATGTGATGAGTGCCGGAAGCCCTGGCAGCGGTGACATTGCGCGGGCCCCATCTTTCCGCGCCATGCCTCCACCTTGACACTCCTCATGTGGAGAAGCTCCGATATCCCGTAGATGCCCATGTGCAGCCCGGGCGGCGGTGAAGGAGGGGAGACCCCTGCGGTACTCCGCCTCGGACGAATTAACAATTGATTTTGATCAAGCAGAATAAATCTAATTATTTTTTTTAGAACTGGATTTTATTTTTGTTCCTCTTGATATAAAACCATACACGGTGTAACATGAGGAAACCGAATAATTTTAACCACGCATTTCTGAGCTCAAAAGAAGGAAAAAATGTAATATAAGTTTAGGTCAATTTCGCAATAACAAAAATTTTATTGTTTTGTTTTTTTAATTTTTTTAATGTATTTGTACATAAAAAATAAACGTTATTGGTAAACTTGTTACTTAAAATTGATTTATACATTTTTTTTGTAAAACCTTCTTTTTGCAAAGTGTTACACCGTGTATAACAACAGCAACGCAATATAACAGCAGCTATTCAAAGTACATATTTTTGAAATGTCACTCGATAAGTTTTGAGATGCTCGAAATTCGAAAATGGAACGCACCTGAATTATATGTTATAGATGGTCAAGCAAATCTTGTCAGTAGAAAAAGGCGCGAAATTCAAATTTTCTATGGGACGCTATCCCTTCGCGCCTACATTTTCCAAATTTGCCGCCTTTTTCTACTGACAAGATCTGCTTGACCAAGTATATTAAAAAGCAAATTTATTTAAAAATAGAACACAAGTTGCCGTTTCGCTCCAATTTAAAAAATATATTACAGTCATTTTTCCAAAACGGTTCCCGCGTTTTTTCCTTGAAACGATGGAGCTTAACCGCGAACATTTGCGTGCTATGATATTTTATGATTTTAAATTTGGTTTATCTGAACAATTGTGTTTGCAACGATTGCAGTCAGCGTTAGAAGATTCTGCTCCTTCACGGGCAACAGTTTTTAGATGGTTCAACGAATTTAAAAAGGGTAAAACCAGCCTCGAAGACGACCACCGAAGTGGTCGCCCGCAAACAGCAGTAACTGCAGAAAACGTGTGGACTACTGAAATGTTGGTGCGAGAAGATCCACCAATAACATACAACGACATAGAGAAGATCCTAGCGGTCAATTCGGGGAGCGTTAATATAATCCTACATCAATATCTTGGAGTGAGGAAGCTCTGTTGTCGTTAGATCCCGCGTTTGCTCTAACAAACTGATGAAGTTGCGACTTCTGCCCTATAGTATCAAGACTGGCAAAAATGTTTTCAAAGTTGGTTTAGATGAATGGAACTTTGAATATAGAATGATAGAGAGTATTTTGAAAAAATGTAATATAAATATAGTGCTAATAAATATCTTGAATAGTTTTTCTGTATCTCAAAACTTATCGAGTGACCTACGTAATGAAGAAATTGGCTCCCATGGCTTGCAAGAATGCGACTAATACCACTGTGTAGCAGATACATTTACCTACATATTTACCTAGCCCTATTTCGTTTGTGTACGCTGTGGGTCATATACATATATGTCCGAACAAAACGCCCAATGACCTTTTACTGTATTTACTGTATTACATGAAATATGTCCCGTTTGTCTTATTTCTCTGTCATTTGTTTTTCAGATGTCACCAAGCGTAATGAACTGTTTGCCATCAAACAGCGTCAGTATGTATGGTACGCCGATTCGCGATTGATACGCCATTTAGGGTCCCAGCTAAATTGGTTGTCCCATACTTACACTATGAATGTCCAATTTAGCTAGAACCCTAAATTAAAAGCAACATAGACATTTTTTATACAATTAATGATTTAAAACAAATGCCTACTGCACTTACTTGCATGAAAATCTCCTCTGTTTCTACAGTACACCTCCGTGCTATTCTGTCCTGTGTCATTACCGGTCTTATTTAAACGGTTCGTCTCACACTTGGCATCGTCAAAGCTGGAGTTTGTATTGATCATTAGCAAGTACGAATACACCGTCACAAACGTTAGGAATATACTGTAGAACAATAAGTTGGCTAGATGGAAGTATTTCCCGTAGGAGTGCCACTTCATTTGAAGATATTTCTGGCTGAGGGGGTGCGCGAGGAGCTCTACTCGCCCGTGGGCTACCATCGCCTGAAATGTCATCATTTAGTAAGTCAATCATCAATTGTGAAGTACGTCAGTAGGCATCCCATATGTACCTCGAGAGCCTCAGGAAGCAAGTGCCTTTATATACAAAGAGTGAAGGCATACCTATGTTTTATGGTACATTTTGTAATGTACGGACAATTAGTCTTATTTTGTTCATGTAGGTATTTAAAGTAAAGGCACTTATCCACCCGACGTTGTTTGGTGGTATGTAAAACACAGTGAGTTGTATTTTACAAGTGCTTAAATGTTATGTGTGTGTTTCATACAAGCCATATAAGTGTGTGTAACATGTAAACCCACAACCCATGCTTATAGCTTTGACATGAGGTTTGCCATGAACTGAAGGGGGGGGGGGGATAATGTGATACTTACAGGTGATTATGTTAGGTACATTTCGATGAGGTTAGGATACTAAAAAATAGTTTTCAATACAGCAATGGCGGTCGCAGGATGTGATTTTTGGGGTTCCTAGACACATGAAATAGAAAGCTTATTATATGTGTGTAGATAATAAGGCCCTGATAAAGCAGTTTGTGTATGTACATAATAATAATTACTTATGATTGGATCCGCGTTAAATGATAGGTATTAGGTCAAAGTTAAGTAACGCAAAGGAAAACCAAAACAACTACCTACATGATATTATATTTCCCAGTTCATGGCATTAGTGACATACACGCACATGAGTAGTGGCAACACTAAAATACATTTCATATCTCGACATTTTTACTAAAATAACTACGAGAGAACTAAACTAAGAACGGCCAATGGATTTCTTGTCGTCATGGCGCGAAATAGTGACCTTGAATGACGTCACAATCGTTTTGCATCTCTTCTGCAGAGTGAATCACATGAAAGCTAAGAGCCCGTTCTGACTCGTCGAATCTCGGGCCCGGATTTTAATCGGATGTGCCAGTGGAATAAAACTGCCATATGAAACTACTCTTGCCGGACACCGATTTGTCTGCAACAGGGACATCCGATTAAAATCCGGGCCCGACATCCGACCAGGGAACACGGGCTCTTAATCTACAGCTACTTTCAAGAGAATCACCTTACCTTAGATGGAAACTGCAACGTGACGTAATCGAACATGTATTTCGCGCCACAAAACGAGTCGATGTGGCGAGATAAAGCAGACCATCTTATCGTGTTTTTCCAATAGTTTTCAATGTCTATAACTAAAGTCGACTCGGAATAATAATTAGCTATTGCTTAAAGAAATAAACTACGTAAGAGTGACATTCCATTTCCAACTGCAGCTGCAATACTGTTTATTTTACTATGGAAACGCGTCGCTGTCATTGTCAATTTCCATAGAAAATGAACAGTATTGCAGCTGCAGTTGGAAATGGAATGTCACTTTAAGCTTGTTTTCCATGAAATTTGTAAACTTTTGTCCTTGCGGTCATAGGTAACATACTTACCTACTAATTGCGATGGAATTCAGTGCAGCGGTGCAGTAAAACGCATTGGTGTAAGAAATGTCAAATATCTAGGATCGCATTTAATTCAAATTTCCTGCAGTATTGCAGACTGCAAGACTTTCTTTGCTATCCGATTATGTGTCAATAAATGACACATATTACCTACACATGATGTATTTTAGTGTCCCACGATCCCACGGCCAAAGCTCCAAGGTGAAGCATCAGACTCACGTTGACCACTGACAACGGTTCAGGTCTATACTTCGGGTCGTTCAGCGCGACCCTCAGCGCCTCCATCTCCTCCTTTGAGTGTTGGTAGTTGCCAAAAGAATACTTAATCTGTGACAAGAATATACTATTAATAACGTTTACTCTACTTACGTTTAACGCGGGGAGCGGTACGGTCTGTGATTTGGGGACGGCGTCCTGTTTCTTCGTTTCGTCGTCCGTTAGGACAGGGCAAAGGGCTTCGAAGTTGTATTTGATCTAAAGTGGAAAAGCCGCTTAGTGATTGCTTTGGTTCGTGCGTTAGCGTTCGAAATAATGCTATTCTATAGTTGAAAAGCCTGAATTACCTTTCCAAATTTTAAAACAGCGCTGGATTCAGGTTTTTTAATTACTTACCAATTGATGCAATAAAGAATATTTATTTAACTTGGGTACTTTCATTCTTAGTATATTTGTAAAAAAATGGTACTTTACGTAGCTGTCAAGCATCCGCAAATTTCGGTTTCGCAAAATATAATTTTTACTTCAAAAGAGACGTATTTTTAATCACTACGTATTTATAGAAATATAAATAGAAAACATTTATTTGGCGTAAAATATCATACATTTGGTAGGTACAACATAAAGATTATAAAAGAAACGTACACCAAATAGGATGCCGCTCAGCATATGCAGTGTCTGTAAGATACTGCGCTGGTTTTCAGGGCACCCAAAATTAAAAACTAAAACTTAAAACTAATAAACAGATACAGAACACGTGTAAGAAAGAAAGAGAGAGCGAGAAAGAGAGAGAGATCACAAATATTATTTATTTATATATAATTCCGAGGTTTTTCGGTTTAAGCCAGGCTGAAACCCCCGGACCCCACTCAGCATCACCTGTTATTGTACTTACGTAGAAGCTCTTAGAGTCCTTCTTACAATTAGCCTTGGTGATGCACTTGTCCTGCACGGCCTCAAACACGCGGGGCATGTACGCGATCAGGGCGAGAGTGACGCACGGGTGCCGGTCGGACCTTAGCGCCATTACTTCGTGGGCCCTGGATCAAAACGGGCACGGTTACACTCACAAGAACTGTGCACACCAGGTACACACACATCAGGTACACGCCAAAACAAATACACATCCTAAATACCCTTAAGGCCAGTTCAATTACATTATTTCATCAAAAACGATGTCATCGCGCGTGCATTTCGCTGGTACTTGTCGAGGCGAGGCGAGCGAGACGCGCGGGCATTAATAAACAACTTCGAAAATATGTATACCTCTGTTCGTGAGTGACCATAGCCAACGCGGCTTCAGGGAACTTGTAATAGATGGCGTAGTCGATAGCGCTCATGTCCATGTTGTTGTAGCTGAGGCGGCAGCCCATCGACAGCAACAATGCAATGGAGTTGGGCTTGTTCTCCATCGTGGCCAGGTGGAGGGGTGTGTTCTAAAAAAACGAAAGAAACGTTCTTGGATTATTGACAAACCACCTCGGCAGAGGCCCGACGGAATGACACTGGTGCCTTGGAGCATGGGTCGGCCGCTAGTTTGGGACGCTACTTGGGTTGATACCCTGGCACCGTCCCATGTTCCAAGCTCCAAAGATTCTGCTGGCGCTGCGGCTTCCTCAGCCGAAAGCCTCAAGCGTCGCAAATATGCCGCTCTGGGAAGCAGCTACATATTTGCGGCGTTTGGTGTCGAAACTTTGGGGCCGTGGGGGCCAGGTGCGCGTCGACTGTACAAAGACTTGTCGGCGCGCTTAATAGAGGCTTCTGGTGACCAGAGGGCTGGCCACTATTTCGCCCAGCGTATTAGCATCGCTATACAGCGGGGAAATACGGCCAGCCTTCTGGGCACCTTGCCCGTTGACGGCGATCTGGGGCAAATTTTTTATCTATAGTTTTGTAAGTTTTATTATGTTTGTTTATTTCTTTCTTTGTTTTCACAATAAAGTGATTTCATTAAGATTAACTGCTATTACAATATCAACTAATGTACGTTCGTTCGTACATAACGTACAAACAGTAAATTTTACTGCTTGGTTCAATAGGCTCATATTTAAAGCAATATTGTATTAAACGATTTTTTTTCTCAGTGATGAGTTCTAGGTATTTTATTAAAAATTGAATTTGTTTACTATAACTACGTAAACGAATGATAATTTGATGTCCAGAGAATCCCTTAACGTTTTATCTTATCCCGTCTTTATCCAAATGCGAATGTACTCAGCAGCTCATGGCCGCTAAGTCAATCGGGTTTCTGTTTTGAAGTTAATAGACACTCCACACTATCTAGCGTCTCCTGAGCGTCGGCGTTTAGTCAACTGATCGCCACGTTGGCGCAACTGCACAGCGAGACCATTTTCCATAGCGCTGGCTAGACACCGATGCTCAAAAGACGCTAGTGTGGGATCTCTCTAGCTAGAGTGTACGTAGTGCTTACTCCATCTTTATCCACTTGGTCCAGCAAATGCGAGTGCACAGAGCGCAGCAGCTCGATGGTCTGCGTGTAGCCGCTCATGGCCGCTAGGTGGAGAGGGTTCCTGCCGTTGTGGTCCCTGTTTTGACGGTTATAACATTACCACTAATAATATGATATTGATCAGGTTTATTCAGGTTACTGAAGCATTACTGAAGTAGCGTGTAGTGTGTTGTAGTAGCGGAAAACGGGTTACTTTTAATGTCATTGATAAATTATTAGCTACATGCATGAATCATTTAGCAGATGTCAATAGATTCAATAAGTTTTTAATGTTTCTAATAAACCTGCTACAGGTACAGATGTACTCGTAGTGCATAATTATTTTCCTTCGGTTTTTTCACTGAACCGTACGAACGTGTCTTGCTTTTTCAGTCAGCCTCGGTACAAAAAGTACTGAGGTAGCGTGAGTAGCATGGGAAATACGAACGTTTCCGAGAAAATACGAAGGAAAACAATTATGCACTACATCTGTATCTACTTTTCCCTAAGTTTTCAAATTGCGAAATTAAATGTAGCGCGCGCACCACGAGTAAATACGGCCCGTTTTTATTTAATATTAACACGTTCAATGCGAAGCTGCATTTTGTGAACTCGCTCCCAGTGCGTTACAACCCATGAGAGTCCAGTAAGTATTGAACTTTTTCGCTGTGCGGTACAAGTCAATTACAGCCTGTATGAAGGGGTTTATATTTTACCTAAAATATATTTACTAAATATATACTTATTAAATTTAATCATGAAAATGTTTAGTTTAATAACTAATCTACCTTATATTACCTTCGCCGAAGTTGATGACCTTTGGTTGAGCTTTTATAGACGAATTAATTAACAGGTCAAAATTGACTTGTAACGCACAGTAGGGCGGGTAGGGGTAAAAGTGTCGGTGATTTAGTAGTGAAGAGGCCGCATTTTCTCTACAATTTTAATCCTCTTTTTAAGGCTGAATAATATGCAGTCATTTTGCCACTATAATCATAATCAACAAACATGTATATAGATAACAGGGTAACAACACTAATGCGCATTGCCCTTACCTACAGTGCTACACAAGGCCGTAGTACACAACAGGTCATAATAGGCCCTGTTCCGCACTGAATAGCAAAAGTATTAATCTGGTGCGCACATGTCTTACGTGACCTGTTAATTAATTTACTTATATCCTGTGAGTTAGAATGTTAAATGACAAACATAAATGTATACTTGACTATATAAAACAATTAAAATATCACAACATTATCGCCTTCGCACCAAGGGGATGTTACGTATTTCGGTCGCCGCACCAGGCGAAAGTCCAGTACAGGGTCAAAATGACCTGTTACGCAGTGAACGTGTTAGATAAATAATAAATAGTTATTTGTTTTACAAGGGGGCAAAGTTGTTGTTTAATCGCTCGTGCTAATATTGATACCCGAGCAAGCGAAAGATTCCAAAATTGAACCACGAGCGTAGCGAGTGGTTCGAAAAATGGAATCTTGAGCGATACAAGGGTTTTAAAGCACGAGGGTTAAACAAAATTTGCCCCCGAGTAAAACACAAAATTTTTCACAATACCAACCCTAAGCAAATATTAAATGTAAAATATCAAAAAAAAATTAATGTTATTAAATATTTATCATCCAAAGTCATCATTTAAAAGTCAATTCTACCAGCAAACATAAGAAAACAACTCAAAATTTGCATTTGATTACTTTGCCTCACATGTGAATAAAATGCAACTTTGCTATTAGTTTTTGAAGTGCAAAGTTAGCCTTTCCGAGCTGGTGTGGTGAAAATATATTTATTTTCACCTCACAAAGGATACATTTAACAAAGTAAGAGTAAAGGACAACTTAGATTTATATCCTTTGTGAGAGACTGGAGTCTGAACTAGGCGTAAACCTGTATTACAGATCTCCAGGCCCTCACCCCGGAAGACGAGGAGTAAGATTTACTCTTAAAAATAAGTTGCAATGTAGTAAAATTACATTAATGAGGTATCAAAATAACAAAACATCCAAGATAGAGAAGTCGAAGAAAAAATAATCTAAAAGGTGTTTGGAATTGCATGCTAATGTGTGTGTGTGTATGTGTGTGTGTGTGTGTGTGTGTGTGTGTGTGTGTGTGTGTGTTTGTGTGTGTATGTATAAAAAGGCGGGGATATAGAAGCACATATTTGTTTGACACAAGATGGCAAAAATGACATTTCATTTCATTTTACAAGATACTCCAATTCCTTGTAAGTTAGAGTGATCAGCCTGGCCCCTGTTTCACCAATGTGAAATTGGGGCCTGGTAGTAAGTATTAATTCGATTCTATATTATTTAGGGCTCAGGTAGTGGAAATGACGACCGGAGTGCTTCATTCGATAATTATGTACAGCCGGCCTAGCCAAGGTTACAATCGCTATCGCTTCGACAACGAAAAGCATTATGTCTCTCTATCACTCTTCCATATACGTGCGACAGTGACAGCTGCGTTTCGATCGCTACGGAGCGTAAGCGATCGGCATCTTGGCTACGCGGCCTGCACAGACATGGTTCGAACGTCTCCTATTACGTGTAAGTTCAGGGTTAAATGACAATGTTTTGTGCTTCCTACTTATCACCTGTCGTATAAATAAGCCTCGTACAGTTAGCACTTTACAGTCATAGTAAAGTTGAACCGTTGGGAACAAATAAGGTTTTTTGGTCATCACTTTTAAAACCGCTCGCTGTGCACGTTCTAAACGTATGATAGTGTGATAAAATGTAAAAAAAAATGTCTATGGTTCACTTATTTGTCAGAGATGACAATTAAAATAAGGTTGGCAACACTGTATTTCATTCAATATTTTTTAAGTGGTCATTACACGAAGTATTGTAAAAGCGTCAAAAAGATACTGCGTGTATGCACAAATTCTTTTTTGGGGAATAGACTAAAGACTTGTCTTGACAACTATAAGGTAGGGGTTTAAAGGTGTGTGCACTGCCCTTTAAATGACAAATAAAAGTACGGGAGTAGAAAAAATATATAATTATCCGTTATGCGTTCCCACCTTCGAGCAACACCGGCTTCCGACACGTCGGAAGGTTCCCACTATGTCGGAACAACAGGACAGTCGTGCGTTGTGGCATTTAGATGGAGATGTCACATACAGAACGGTGATCGTCCTGTTGTGGCTTGTATATTTACCTACTGACGACTAAGTAAATATCTGTCGTTACGACATACCTAGTGGGAACGCGGCTGTCCCGGAATCCAGGACAATCAATTTACACTTCGATAGCTACTAAAAATCGGGAGCAACGAAAAAGCTGGGCTTTCACCATAGCATTTAATGACAACTGATCTAAAAACTTTTGTTTAAAACAAAATACCATAAAAACATACACAAAATGTATAAAAAGTATAAATAACATATAAAACCTCAAATTAGTCCTCGACATCGGCCTTACTGGTTGCTGTAGAGATTATTTTATCAATTTAAAATTGTAAATGATATCGGCCGTGTCTCAATGCTGCAACATTGCAGCTGTAAAGGGGCCCACTGATTAACAGTCCGCCGGACGGTCAGTTAGAACAAAATTTTCACAGTTCCGAACAACTGACAGGCCGATACCGTCCGGCGGACTGTTAATCAGAGGACCCTTCGAGCAACACCGGCTTCCGACACGTCGGAAGGGAGGGGCCCAAGCGATATCTCACCGTACAAATCTTTCTGCCATTTTTCGCGGGGGGAAAGGTGCACACAGACGCACTTCTCACACACTTACATACAAAATCCAATCTATAATGACGACACAAATACATAGAAAATGACGCACGTCAAAGACAAATCTTGCAAACCTCGATCTATTTTTGTGTACCGACGAGTGACTAGTGTCACAACACGCACACTAACACATTTTCGTTGAAGTATGTCATTGTATTCTGAGAGATGAGAAGTCGGATTTGTCGCTCGACCGATCCGCAATTTGTACTGAGCGAGCAAAATCGATAAATCCAACAATTAAGTTAACTTGAGACTAAAATTAAATAATTGGATTTAATAGTAGATTGTTAACCAAGGGTTGAAAGGCACCCATTTCTGTCGAGGTAGTTTGGCGCTCGAACGCAGTGAGAGCGCCAATAGTCCGAGACAGAAATGGTGCGTTTCACCCGAGTTAAACACTCTACTTTTCATATCGAATGCGAGGAAACCCAACAAAACAAGGCAATTTTGGCAAAATCAGTAGGTAATGGAAGTACCAAATAGACTACGGCCATGATTTATTTTCCTTAGGACTTACTTGCAATCGGATACTTTACATGTGTGAAGATTAATAACCCCTAGCCCTAGCGAAAATCATTTAGATTGCAATATTCACGAAAACACATTTTTTTAACAAACTGAAGTAATTTTAAAATGATTTGTTCATTATAGTATGAAAATCAACGGGATTGCCTCTTACTTTTTAATTTTATACTTTTTCGTTCTAAAAGCCGCAACAGACTACCGGACCGCATCGCGAGCTTGGTGCGCTGCACCACGTAATAACATAATGAAAGTATTTTAAATATTAAATAACAATTTGATTAATAATATAAGTAATTTTTATCTTGTATTTTATTTTATTTTCATGAATATAGTGCTAAATAACTTTAAAAATCAATTTAATATCGTACAAACGTTTAACTGTGGCTGTATAAGATTCTGCCTTTGCTCATTTACGCAAGTGTAAAGTTTAAAAAATATTTTTGGTGTATTCCTTTTGGTTCCCGCCTTATGAAATCGAGTAAATAGAATTCAACGAAAGAAATCAAGAATAATTTGTTATTAAGAATTCGCTTACACCTTTTTTTATAAAAAAAGGATCAACGTGGGATTAGTAAAATTAAACAATTACCTATTGTTCCAGGCGAGGAAATAAAGACACTATTTTTCCATTGTGTTTCCACCCAGTTGTTCGTGGGACGGGGACGTAGAGGAGTACACCACTTTTCTGCACTAGAGCATAAACGTATCACTTTCTGCGCACCTTTTAGAACAACAACGACCCACTTTCAGAGCATGAGATATGAAAATGTAATTTAACGTAAGATATGTAAAAAAAAATATTACATGTGAAATGTAACACTTTCTTTTTGTAAATTTGATGTCCCCGACCTCTTTTTATAACAAAAAACCGAGCAAACAGGCATTTTTGTGCAGCAGTCTTCACGCGCGCGTCTGGACTCGGTCTAGTGAAAAATCCAAGTGCAACTAGTTTTATTACCCGCGGTAGATTAGATTGACGCGCTAATCTTGTACCTCGGCAGAGGGGAAATAGTGCGAATGCCGCCTCCCTTCCGTGTTGCTCGAAGAGTGGACCCCTTAATAGCACGCAGTCGTAAACAAAAATGTAATCTTCAAAAGACGTCTTTTGTAAAACACATTGGCGCCCCGTGTATTTAAGCAAATTTGTATTTAAACTTTTAAAGGTATTTGTGCGAGACGCTGTGTTAAGTTCGGTCCTTAATTCATACCTTGCATTATATATTTAGGTACCAATGAGCAATGCTTGCTCTGGAATCAACGACGAAAACACAAAAACATTTCGGCTAAGGAACCCTAAAAAGTTTCATAAATTTCGGCAGATCAGTCAATGTTTTATAGTTATTAGACAGCCATCGGTCTTAAGATTGATTCTATTGTTAAAGTTGTTTAGTGAAACCTGGCGCAGTTGGCAAAACTCTGACAAACCACTCGGTACTGGAACACTGACTTTTACTTTTTGTGATTTAAAGATAAATATATAAGACATTTGATTTGTGACGATAAGAAAGCATGAACGAACATGTACAGACAACAAAAGCAGAAAAAACAGAACATTCAGTGTGCACCACGAAATGGACCCAACTCAGCATACTGGTAATAGGTAATCAAGGAGTGTTGGCCTTCCGTAGGGCCCATTCGGTGATTCAGAAATAGGACAGAACTTTCTCAAACATGCCTGGAAACATTTGCCTTTACTCGTAGATTCGTAAAAAGGAGGCTGCGAAATACAGTGTTGCTCGTAGGTACATACAGGCTTTTACACATTCAAACAACTACTATACATACTTGCAATCACTATACATACCTCGGCTGGGATAGAATTCACCCGCAAGCCCCTATTTTTCAGCCTTTGTAGAATCATAAGGTACCTACCATTTAAGTAAGAATACGCTTAATGGATTAGGGTTCCAATTGGGCCCCTTCGGGGCCTTCGGGTAAGCAAAACTAACAAAAATATGGTTAAATTGAATCTTCTAGCTATCAGAAACTCTTTCATTCTTTTATCTTCCAACTGTTTCCCTATGGTTAAACAATCCTTTTAAACTGCTACATCTAATCTTCTATCGAGCTCTTACACTCTCAAGTCTTCCATCCAATCCCCATCACACTCCCATACCTCTGCAGCACCGCGCCAAGCTTCAGCACCGCCCTGGCGTCAGGTGTGCCCTCCGTTGAGATACAGCCTATTGGCAGAGAGACGAATAGACGGACGGACAAAGTAACGTAAACGGAATTTGTTAAAACTATTAATTTTCTAGTGATGTAAATAACTAGGCTAGAGGTATAACGTAAACGCAGGAGTGGCCGACCTAAGAGGAGATGGCAGATACCTAAACATAGAAGCATGTTTTAACAGCCAGAAATTGCACTTAATCTGGAGTAGTGAAAGTGTACAGGGCAGCTGTTTGCCCAGCGGCGGGACACTATATAGACTTAAAAATACATCAGCAACTCTTTCATTCTCTTTTCTTTCGTCCATGCACAAACAATTTTAACTGACTTCAGAATCCCAGACCTATGCAGTAGTGCCCCTCGGTTCAGCAGCAACTGCACGACCCTAGTGTGGCCCTCGCGTGACGCTATGTGCAACGGCGTCAGGCCCTCGCCGTCGCTCTCGTTGATGATGAATGTGCCCTTGTCAGAGTCAAGCAGCTGGCAGGCTGTGTGGTAACGCCCGTATCTGAATAATTCACAAAACAGTTTAAAATTCGATCAATTTATGGTCCTCAGTAGTAGTTCCACTTTCCCAAGTGATTCTCGAGAGCAAATGCACGAGGTACTGTAAAAATACCAAGATTAGGTACCAAAGGTGAACCCAAGATATTTGAGGAGTTTCTTTGATTTCTCTAGGATCAAATGATCAGATTCTGACTTGATAACAATGATGACAATGCGACTAAGTAATTACGAAGTATAAGGAATCAAGCACACGATGACTTTTTGTAGCGATTCATTAGCGATGCAATCGCATAAAAGCCACGATACAGTCGCGATGCTGTCGCTGGTGTTACACTCTCGCACACGTAAACCCGATTATACATCGATACTATCGCGATACAGCATCAATACAGCCGTGATCATCGGTAAAGCCGCGATACAATATCGATACAGTCTCGATGTGATCCGCGGCAAAAGCTTTCAAACATTTCCAAATTGGTACCTGAAGCCTTCTTCGAAAAATAGGTTCAATAAACACAAAAAATAAATTAATAACTCCTCCTTTTTTAAGGAATGCTTAAGATATCAAGTCATACCTGGCCGCAAAATGCAAAGGGCTCTCATTATTGTTGTTTTTCAGATTGATGCAGGCTCCTAATCTGATGAGGTTCTCTAGGGATCTGATGTGGCCCTCGCGGCTCGCGTAGTGGAGGGGAGAGCAGCCGGTCATGTCTTTTTCGTTGAGGAGCTGGGCTAGGCTTTTCTCGCAGCGGTCCTGGTGGAGAGATTGTCAAGTGACGGTTTTAGCGGTGCTGATGTAAGAATGTTGTCATAGGCCTGATAATAATATAGGCATTAAAGTAGGAGCCACCGAGATTTTTGATGTCATTTTGGGGGGGGGGGGGAGGCTCTCAACTTGATCTTGATATCTATATCATTTAAGCTACTAGGCCAAGTTCGGTATCGTTTTCGTATAAATCGGGGATGCCGGATTCATTTATGATTTATCATAATGATACCATTCCGAAGTAAAAACACATAAAATATGAAAAAACTACTTTTTCTTAATTCCTCTTGACGCTTAAACCGCTAAACCAATTTAGTTAAAATTCGGTACAGACTACAGATATAGTTTGACTCCCAGGAAATAACATAGCATACTTTTAATCCCCAAAAATCATCCATTAAGTGTGTGAAAAGGGAGGTGGAAATTTGTATGGGGATCCAATAACCGCTGAACCGATTTATAAAAATATTGGTATAGAGATATTTTGAGATCCGGGGAAGAACATAGGATAGTTTTTAATAAAAAAAAAACGCTTAAAAGTGAAAAGGAAGGTGTAAGATAGTATGGGGTAATGGGTAATAAAATTGGGGTATCAATAAAGGCTGAACCGATTTAGATGAAATCTATGTCTACATCTTTGATTTCATTGAAAATGATACTAAACTTGACATAGAACCTACACTTAAAAAAATATTAAACTCAGACGTCGCCACGAACGTCACAACCAGGGGCAGTACATTGCGAGAGTTGAGGTACAGCCTTATGTCCGCGGATCTGGCATATCTCTGTCGATGGTTAAAAGTTGTGGCAGTTCTGCTATTAGCCTATTACCTTACAGTTGGCAGCGAACTCTTCCAGCCTACCACCGTTCATCACCACAAGGTGCAGCACGTTACGGGAGTTGATGTCCTTCAGCCGGATGTCGGCGCCCAGGCGGATCTGACAAGTTAAACTTGGTAAGAAAGAACTATATTCTCATGAGATATTAATCTGGAATATTTAAGAAAACTTCATTCAATTGGTATTTTGAGACGTGAGTGTTAATTAAATCACATACATAAATACATATAATCACGCCTATTTCCCGGAGGGGTAGGCAGAGACCACGGATTTCCACTTGCTACGATCCTGACATACCTCTTTCGCTTCCTTCACTATCATAACATTCCTCATACACGCTCGCTCGCCGGTTTAGGGTACTCTTGTCCTGGCCTTCCTTCAGGATTTCCCCAATCTGATCAGAGAAAGTCCGCCGACCCCTTCCAACTCCGACTTCCACTTCTCCCTTATACACTCTCTTTGTTAGCCTTCTTTCACTCATTTTTTCTACGAGTCCAATCCATCTCAACACACCTTTCTCAATTTTTGTCACTACATCTACATTCAGTCCACACTTTTCCCTTATCACACTATTCCTAATTCTATCTTGCAATCTCACACCACATACACTGCTCAACGCTCTCATTTCCACTGCATCCACTTGGCTTTGATGCCTCTTCTGCCATACCCAACTTTCGCTACCATACATAAGAGTAGGCACCAACACCCCTCTATGAACAGCCAACCGTGCTTTTTGCGACACCATCTGGCTGCTCATAAAAGCGTTTAGTGCCCCATTCACCCGATTTCAAGCATTCACTCTCCATTCAATATCTTTATCATGCTTACCGTTCGTAGTGAACAAAGTTCCCAGATACACAACTCTTCCCAACTCTTTAACTTGTTCCACTCTTTCTACATCATTCATCATTTTTCATTATTTAATTAAATCAATTAGTCAATAATTGCTGTAGGAAAGTATAATTTACGTATTAATATTATTATTATTTGTATGTCTTTTCCATATCTCGGGACCATGGGGTCCCGGACCTTTGGCGTACGTGGGGCCGAAGCCAACAGCGCAGAGGCCCTTTAAGACACTTTAATCTAAAAGCAAGGGATTATTATTAATATTACCTACTCAGATCGTTTTGTTACCGTGATCGTTGATCGTGTTTATCTACTCAGAACGCGACTTATAAACTCCGTCAAAAATTTGATGATTCTATCTAGATTACAGTAGTGAAAATTTTATTGTCTTCCTTGAAATATTGTCCATCTAAATATTTTAATGTTCCCACAAAAGACGTTAGATTTCGGGAAGTTTCTCTTCATAGGTAAACTTCCCAGCATATGTACCTTCCGCCGACCATCCTAAAGGCAGCGAGGCTTACAGTGATGTATGAACTTCTTTTCTGAACTCTCTCGCACCAAATATCACGAGCAGATCTGAAAGATCTCTGCTTCGTACCAGAGTATGAACTGTTCTCCATCCAGCTCTAGAGGCAGCCAGAAGAAGGGGTGATCTTCTCTCCTTATCCAGGGGGTTGATGTCCGAGCCCTCCTTCACCAGGTAGTCCACGATGTCCGGGTGGTCAAACATGGCGGCACAGTGGAGGGGCGTCATGCGCTGGACGTCGCAGGAGGTCAGGCAGGCTAGCTTCTCTTTAGGTTGCATTGTGAACATCAGTTTGACGATTTCTAGAGCACCCTGTGGAAAACAGAGGATTACGGACATTAATTGTACTTACAATTTATGTAGATACGGTAATTTGTATAGATACGGTAAGTACAGTTGCCATCAGATATATCGAAGCAGCCAAGGTGTAGAAATTTCCAAAAAAAATTCGTTCCTTCCATACCGTTACCGTTATAGAAATTACGAAGGGTTATGTTATGTAGTTAGCATAATTTCTAAAATCAAATTTCCTAAGTACGAAATTCCTAAAGACAGAACATCGAAAATCAAAATGTCTAATGTACGAAATTCCTAAAGATACATGTCCTAATACAATTTCAATCGAACGATCTCATTTTCGAAAATCAATATTCCTTTGTGCAAAATACCTATGGACAATACTTTGAAAGGCAATATGTTTAGTGCTCAAAATAAGTAGTTACGTTCAAAAAGCCTAATGACAATAATTATATTGAAAATCAATACCAACCAGAAATAGCGCTTCGCGCGTCGCGGGGCTCTGTCTAGTTAAGTTGTAAAGGAATGTTTTTTGAAAAGAAAGTTTCAAACGTTAGAAATTTTATGCTAAGGTCAACTGAACGTAGGAAATAGGTCGTTCGTATTTTCGTGCACTAATTGTACTTTAGAAATTTAAAAATAGGTTGATTAACCGTAGGACATGCATCTTTAGGAATTTCGTACTTTTTGATTTGATTTTAGAAATTATGCTATATAACCATACAAAGTGTATGAAAAGTTGTTTAGTTTTTATTTAGTTATTAGACTTATTAGGCATCATATAGTATGTGTCTGACCGTGGGGCTTTAATTCGAGGACTTGATTTTACTCGCTAAACTGAACTAATTTTACTATGGGACCAACCCTAAAATTAGGGAAAAAATTTTGGCTTTTCCATAGAAAACGTCGACATCTGATCAGCCAAAATGTATGAAGACGTAAAAATTTTTTCGGGTAGTCGGGGTTGGTGCCATAAAAAAAGTAGCTCAGTTTACCTAGTAGAATCGAGTCCTGGATTTAAAGCCCCATGGTCAGTAGCACCCTGTATATAGTAATTATTAAAATGTTTAGAGTAAGTAATATGCATGCTGCGTTCGCCTGTAATTGGTGGCGCAATAAATAATTGAATAGTACGCAAGCGTGCTAGTGCATAAGTTGTTGTTCCCACTGTTGGTGAACCTTAATAAGAAATAGTACATTGTGCAACATGGGGCGTAAGTTGAATATTGCAAACGAGAGTAAGTTAAATCGCGACGGCTTGCCGGAGCGATTTATAGACACGAGTTTGCAATATTATTACGCCCCAAGTTACACACAATGTTTTTCATCACACTTGCGATACGAAAATTAAGTATAAAGACAAAAAACTGTTGATTATGGCACTAGAAACTTCATAACTCCCTAGGAAGAACGCTTTTTCTATAACTCCCGCTAAACCTGCTTGCAATTCCATATTTACTGAGTGAGTGTGATGAAAATAACGCCAAAAATCTCCACAACCGTGAGGTATACAATCTCAGGAATTATTTCCTCAACAACGAGTGTGGGATGCATCGTGATGTGGTGGCCGCTGACAGGGGTCTCACGCCGCTCTCCTTGGCGAACGAGAACTGGCGCAAACCTGTAGTACTAAGCACCGAGAACCGCAAGGCGGTATGGAGGGATAAGCAGCTACACGGGCGGTTCTACAATGTAGACCTACCCGCGTCGGTGAACTGGCTACGATTCGGAGACCTCTTCGGGGAAACCGAGGGTTTTGTCTGTGCAATTGCGGACGAAGTTATCAATGTTATCATGATGAATAACTACCGGAGATATATCCTGAAGGACGGTACGGTCGACATTTGTCGGGCATGCCGCCGTCCCGGCGAGTCACTTAGGCATATTATCTCCGGTTGTTCTCATCTTGCTAACGGCGAGTTCTTGCACAGACATAATCTCGTAGCCAGAATTATTCACCAGCAGCTTGCCCTCCTATACGGCCTTGTGGACCGCGAAGTGCCGAACTACAAGTACTCACCTGCGCCAGTTCTCGAAAATGGTCGTGCCACGCTCTATTGGGATCCATCTATCATCACTGACAGGACTATTGTAGCCAATAAGCCTGACATCGTGCTGATAGATAGATCGCAGCGCCGGGCCGTGCTAGTCGACGTCACCATCCCCCATGATGAGAACCTCGTGAAGGCCGAGAAGGACAAGTCCAGCAAGTGCCTAGACTTAGCTCACCAGATAACCGGCATGTGGGATGTTGACTCTACGATCATTGTTCCTATAGTCCTGTCAGCGGAAGGTCTCATAGCGAAGAGTCTCAACCAACACCTAGAGAGACTCTCGCTATGTGGTTGGATCAAGGGTTAGATGCAGAAGGCGGTAATTTTGGACACGGCGCGTATAGTTCGTCGGTTCCTCACTCTGCGGCCCTGACCACCGGCAGCTTGGGCCCTGCCCCGCTGCCAGCGGCACCCTAGGTTAGGTTTTTTTATAATGTGTTTATACATATATTTTTTGTAAGTGTTTTTATATTTTACTTTTATACTCACATTGTAAAAGACCCCAATTGAATAAAGGAAAAATAAAATAAAATAAAACTTGTAAAGGAATTAAAAAACCTTGGTATACTTTTTCTTAGTAGATATCCACTGCAACAAAAAGCGGCCAAGTGCGAGTCGGACTCGCCCATGAAGGGTTCCAGTAGCAGCAACATAATAAAATTACGGTTTACGATTTATGATGTATTAAAAAAAACTAGGTACTTAGTAGATCTCGTTCAAACCAATTTTTGGTGGAAGTTTGCATGGTAATGTACATCATATATTTTTTTTAGTTTTATCGTTCTCTTATTTTAGAAGTTACAGAGGGGGGACACACATTTTACCACTTTGGAAGTGTCTCTCGCGGAAACTATTCAGTTTGAAAACATGATATTAGAAACCTCAATATCATTTTTGATGAGCTATCCCCCACACGTATGGGTTTGATGAAAACAATTTTTTTGACTTTCAGTTCTAAGTATGGGGAACCCCCAAAATTTATAAAATATAAAATAATAATAATATAATAACATAATTTATATTAATTTTTAGTGTTTATTTTTTATTTTTGTGTGAAAATCTTAATGCGGTTCACAGAATACATATAATACTGCGAGATCGCCGGCTTGGATGAGGCCAGGAATGCCTGGCTAGCCAAACTGCGAGATGTGCCACCTAGACCCGAGAGGCAAAGGGCCTGGGACAACTTGGCCTGCACCGCCATCATGAAATCCCTAGTTGACAGTTCGTCGGGAAGGGACCGCGCAAGGCTCTTAGCTGTGTCCAGACCAGAGTCTGGACAATGGCTACCCGCCTACCCATCACCTCACACCGGCACATTCATCGAACCAAACACACTAAGAATTGCCATCGGACTCCGGGTCGGGGCCGATGTATGTGTGGACCATAGCTTCGCCTCTTGTGGGGCCCCGGTTAATCGCCTTGGCCACCACGGACTCGCCTGCTCCTCGGGCGCCGGCCGCCTATCCCGTCATGCCGCGCTCAACCACATCCTGAGGAGAGCGCTTGTCAGCGCCGACGTCCCTGCGGCTCTGGAGCCTCAGATCGCAAGGGATGACGGCAAGCGCCCCGACGGGATGACGTTGATCCCCTGGCGGTTGGGCCGCGCGCTGGTGTGGGATGCCACCTGCGCAGATACGCTGGCGGCGTCCTACATTTCAGCCACCAGTAAACAGGCCGGGGCGGCGGCTGACGTCCGAGAACGTTCCAAGGTAAATAAATATAGTTGTCTCGGCGCACACTACGAATTTGTAGCCTTCGGCGTCGAGACACTAGGTCCGTGGGGTAGGGGGGCTCGGGGCTCCACATGGAGCTAAGCAAACGCCTAAGGCAGGCCACAGGTGACCCTCGCGCGGGGCAGCTTTCTCGCGCAAAGATTGTCCATAGCAATCCAGCGCGGGAACGCTGCCTGCGTGATGGGCACCTTACCAAGGGCGCAAAATTTTGATAGGTATTTTTAATTTTTAGCTTTAGTTTTTAGTTGTAGTTAATTTTAGTTTTGTATTCATTTTATAACACTTATTTTACAATAAATGAGTTTTCTAACCATCTACTTACCAAACTTCAACAGTATAGTTCTTATAGTTTCGGAAAAAAAGTGGCTGTGACATACCTACGGACGGACAGACGGACAGACAGACAGACATGACGAATCTATAAGGGTTCCGTTTTTTGCAATTTGGCTACGGAACCCTAAAAATGGGGGTCGAGCTAGGAGACACATATATAACTTAACAATAAATAAAAAGTGTTGTATACAACTTTAAATAAAATAGCCCAACAATTCTGTAAGCATGCTATAGGTTAACCGACCTGGGCGCACGCTAGATGCACAGGTGTAGACAAGTCATGTTGCTGTGTAGATATTTTCGCGCCGGAGCGCAGGCACAGCTCCACGGCCTTGATGTCGCCGCCGTGCACCGCCGAGTGCAGCGGCACGTTGCCCTCGTTATCGTATAGCGAGATCATCTAGACAATACATATTATACAAGCATAATATACTCATCATTCTCAATTTGGAAAAGCAACCTAGACTATCCACCATCTGTCTTCAACGAGTACTGAGATAGTTTGGTCACATAGCTCGCAGAGACCCTGACAACTTGGAGAGACTTGTGGTGATGGGAAAGGCGGACGGCAGACGGCCTAGAGGACCAAGTCCAACGAGACGGTGTGACCAAATATCCGCCCAGATGGACATCCTTAGCCATAGGAAAAGTTAACAAGCGGAGTCACGATCCTCAGCAGTGAGGAACCGACTTGGAAGAGAAATTCAACATTCCAAATAAATGAGAATTAAAATTATTTGTAGAGGAAATTGTATCTTCTTAGCAATTTTATTGATTAATATCTCCTTTATTGTTACCTACTTACCTATCTACATACTTACCATGTTAGGTATATACTTTTTTTTTATGTAATAGTCAGACGCAATAGTAATAGCAGACGAGTCGCCTGATGGGAAGCAGTCATCGTCGCCCATGGACATAAGCAACACCACAGGAGCCACTTAAGCGTATACTTACCATGTTATATTTTATTTGCACTATGAATGTCATTTATAATTATAAGAAGCAATTAATTAGGACTCTCAAAGTATAAGGTGTATGCCAGCCCTTCTGCAGGCGTATTATGGATGACTTTATCCACGTGACAAAATAACTGTCACTCTTTAACACCACGGGATAGCAAGTGACGGTGTGTAAAAACGATGTATTTTAACTTTTATCACGTTGTCAGCACGTAGATAAGAACGACCATCATATCCGTACCTATTGGTGTTGTATTTCGTCGGGTGACGAGCAAAAGTCACTATGTACCATCAAAAAATTAAAGTAACAATGCATTTTATTACACTTGTAACACGGTTTATTGTCCAATAATTTCAATGATGTTAGTTAGTGACTTTTGCTTGTCACCCGACGATTGGCTATATGCGCAGTTGGTGGTGGAGGTAATACAAACGATGCCAACGCGTGACGTGGTGAAAATATGAGCTTTCGTGTCGTTTCTTAGTATTTGGCAGCTGCCAACTGCCAAATTAAAGCAACATGTCCCACAGCCACACCCACTAGGCTGGCGCTACAGTCAGGGATGGAACGAATAGGAGGTATTAGGCGACGATAGCCGCTTCTCATCAAGTATCTCAAAGAAAATTGTCAATTGAAACTATTCTTATGAGCAGCCTATTAGGAACTTCCTCCTCGTTCTTGAAAGGGGCGGAGGGAGAGCTAAATCAATTCAGTATTAAGTCTACCTGCTCCCGAGTGCAGCCTAAAGCCTCCCCCCACTGCAGAAACACCTCCATGGTACGCGAGGAGGCGTTCTTGGCGGCCTCGTGGATGGGGTAGTAACCGTTGTTGCACGGACGCTTGCAGATGGCGCCCAGGTCGGTAATCTGTGAACGTTTTCAATGTGTTTTAAAGTTCTACAATGCACCAGAAGCTAAAGTAAAGCAAATGTAACGAGATACAATTTGAAAAAAAAAACTTAGGACTTCGAAACTTTCCTTCGTTCACTCCGAACCAGTGTAACACGTCAAGTTTAGACATAAATATTACGATAACTATGGGCACTATGGCACACAGAGCATGGTCATCTAAGGCATCAGCTGCTGAATTGGATCTTGTAATGTAAAACCTGCATTACACGTGGACAACATTACCAGAACTCTTGCGCATAAGTGGTGGCCATGAATGACCAGAGCTGTTTAACAGGTTCTTGTAATTCAACACCTGGAACAGCTGGGTTATAATGGCCTTACCAGAACTCTGGCACACAGGTCGTGGTCGTGGATGGCCGCGAAGTGGAGCGCGGTGCGGCCGTGCTCGCCGCCTAGATCCACGTTGAACTGGCTCTTGTACTTGGCGAAGGTCTGGAGCACCGTCACCTACACATGTAGGTATTACTATTTGTAAATATTTTTATTTGTAGGTATACAGGGATGGACAATGTAATTTTATAGAGTTGGTCATTATAGTTTTACTATAGTTTGCCAATCGAGGTACAAAAACATTGAATTGAATTGCTCGGATGGCAGAGCGCTGGAGGCCGTGAGTTCGTCCCACACAAGACAGTATTTTTTCCACTTTTAAATTTATTCTAAGCTTAATAGCATCGTTCGCAGACGTTTGTGCTTGTTAAAAAAAACATTGAACGTACATAATATTAAAAAGTTAGCTGTCATCCTTACCGAGAACGTTTAAAATAGTTATTTACGATACAAGTGCGAAAAAGTGGAAATTCGAAACGAGTGGCGATAAATTAAAACACGACCGAAGGGAGTGTTTTAAATCGACACGAGTTGCGAATTACCTATTCGCACGTTTATCGTACAACGTTTTACAGTACATATGGCCCTTTAAACTTTTGACATCGCACGAAAAGTGCTATTTTACGCACTAGTGCGGAAAAATAGGACCATATGTACTGTAAATATATTTTTATAAATGGTAATCCTACAGCTACGATAATTCAATAATGATTATTAGAGATGCAACGGATAGTTGATTGGACGGATACCGGATACCGGATATTCGGCCAGCGGAACTATACCTACATTTCGGTTTTTCAGGTGCGCATTCTGCAGGTTTGACCTGTTTCCTAGTAAACGTTCGCGCTTACTAATTTCTAGGTACGAAATGAGTGCGCGTGCAAGTCAGTGGAATGATTAAATTGTTTCAAAATAATAAACATGTACGAATATGACCGTGTCTGTTTCTTAAATCCAATTGGTTTACTCCGAAATCAAGCAATTGTAACTAAGCAATTGTTACTATCCGGTATCCGGCCGGATAGTAAGTCACTATCCAGTGTCCGGCCGGATAGGAAAATAGTGGCCGGATAGGCCGGATGCCGGATATCCGGTGCATCTCTAATGATTATCCCATAAGTATAAAGTTTAGACTCACTCGTAATGTGGATGTACTTACTCGTAAAAATAAAATAATAATATATAAATGTGTATTGTCAGTACATAATTATATTTAATAGATGTGTTGATGAGAAGCATAATATAAGAAAAAGGACTATAAACTTCACTTCACATTGGTTTTTTTGGTAAAAGTCAAACGTTGGAGGAAGGTTTCGTTCGGCGAAAGAAAATTAATTATCAACCTATTGAGTTGAGGCCCTTAATTCTTGGAATTAAGATGTCGCACGAAACTTCTTTTTGCGTTAGTACTTCGCGTGTCCAAACCCCGACCAAGCGTCGAGGTTGGCCGTCGCTATTGACATTCCACGCGCGCCAGTTGTTGCAGCCGGTTGTCCGCAAAAAATTAAAAAATGCCTCGTTGCGTGATAATTAACTGCAACAGCCCAAAAATTGCAAGCACCCAAGGGCAAGGACATATTTCCTATCACAGGTAAATAATTTTAAAATGATATTATGCGTAAATTCATTTTAAAACAATTTTTTAAGTATTCCAAGTTGTGATTCCAATAATATTTTCGTTCGTAAACAATTACAAAAGGCATAAGGTCCACCATAGTCTAATAAAACATGGTCTTCTCTTCCCAGAGTGACACAAGCCTACGTCACAATAACATGGAAGCTATATATAGTGCTATCGCATATTATCATATAGCGCTGTCGCATGATGACGTAGGCTTGTGTCAGTCAGGTGACCTAGAAAAGACGGGAAGAGAGTACCAGGCGGAGTATATTATTATACCATGAGGTCCACCGATGGACAGTTAGCAATGTTGCTGTTTGTAGCTACGCCGCAAAATTAAACCCATGGCTTTCTAATTGGCCTTGTGTTGAGTTGCGAAATGTTACTAGGTACCTAAAATGAAGTAGATAAGTATTTGTACTGTTGTATAAGTAGGTACTGAAGCAATGCTTTTTAAAGCCGTTTCTTAATATTAACACCCGTTTTGCATCTCGTTCTACAGCTAATTCCTTCGTAAGTAACTCAACCGCCGCTTTCAAGCAAATATGACTGCTATTTTTAAGACTATCGCCCTGCACAAAAATACAGCATTTATTTATTTATTTTATTTATTTAATCTTTATTGCACATAAGGAAATACACTGTACAAAAGGCGAACTTAATGCCATAAGGCTTAATACCATTATGAACTCCTTGCCTATTCGGTGATGATCCTGCCTACGAAACAGAAGGTCCCGAGTTCGAATCCCGGTAAAGGCCTTAGTTGTGTGTTTACACGGATATTTTGTTTCTGAGTTACGGATGTTTAAAATTTATTTAATTATTTATCTAAGTATATATTTACCTTATTGAGTTTACTGTGGGGCTAGGTCGATATGTGTAAGATTGTTCTATAATATTACGTCATCCAAGGTCATATTTCGTGCCTCAACGCAATACGATACAAAAGAACGAATGAATTCTTGGTACCTACTCGGCCAAAAAGTTACCTTTCTCGAAATAGGACATCCACACAATTTGTTTCCGAAAAACGTTGATTCAGTCAGTCATTGTGAAAACTTTAATTCATTTCTGCTCCGAGAACAAATGATTGCAATAATACTATAAAAAAAAATAAAAGTGAATGTTGTAACAAAAATTACAAGTCATTTTACTGCAGCCTGATTCAGAATTACGTAACCTTTTGTTTTGAACTGCGGTTTTGATATGTCCTCCTGGCTCGTTGGAGATTGGCGCTCATCTCGCGCAAAACTTTCACTTCATTTCGCATTCATTAATCAGCCTAAGCGATTTTCAATTCGTGTTATAACCATATCAAAACCTTAACAAATTTAAATATGCATTTTTAACTAGAAAAAACCACACTGAGAGAAAAATCATCACCAGGAATTAAAAAACAGTTCTGTACTGGGGGAAAAAATGAAGTTTTAGTAATAATTATGGACGTTTCACTATTTCTGTAAAGTTTATTTATTTCTACAAACAGCTCAGTAATCCCAAATATAATTTCAACAAACAGATAATAGAAATTGCAAAAGTCAATTTGTTCCTATTAGTTAACTCTCCTTGTCCCCGGATTAAGTTTATTTTTGTAATTCTAAGTGTATTTTTGTTGTACTTTTCTCTCAGTGCATTGTAATCTGTTAATCTGTTGAGCTACAATGTCACAGACACACTGTGTAATTTAAACTAATAACATCTTCTTTTCTTCTCATTTCTAAATGCACTATAATGTTCACAATAATACATAGTTATCAATATAAAAACTGTCTACGAACGTCCGAACTTCCCAACAATTGGCTCTATACTAACCGGCTCTTTATACTTGGCTTTAGCAGGTATTGAACTTGAATAGCTAATATGTTGACAACGAGAAATACACCTGTGCGCTGAAGAAACGTATCCCCAAATGAGGGTATACCTTACCTACACAATAAGGCCCACGTATGCAGCTGGGGATTGGACTGTAATATTTGTAATACGGCCTTATTAGGGCTAGTTCACATACGAGCTCTAGAGTTAGACCAAATTAACTTTGTAGGGTCAAAAACTTATGATATGAGTTAAAGTTATGAGCCTTTCCTGTGGACATCAAAATCTGAGGGTCACCAATACTATTTTATATTCACTTTTTAAGGCGGCCAAGAGTTGGGCCCGAAAAACGGCAGTTTTTGTTAGGTGGGTCGGAGCCCAGTCAACTTTGGGAACCCCTGGACTAAGGCAGTCCCTGTGGCCAAATGAGTTTATTTGGTCTGATCGGTAGGACGAAGCAGAATTAGAATTGTAGTCCTATTAATCGGAACAAGCGGAAAATGTGGTCCGACCGGTAGGACTAAGGCAGTAGGACCGCGTGGCCAGAGCGTCAAATTTAAGATCTATCATCTTAATCGTCAATGTCAAAAGAGAACTCGTAGACCATGACGTTGTTTGGTATTTGCTTTTAGTAATGAAAGTAACGAAACTATTACTACATACTTAATAGAAGACCAGCTTCTGGCCGCGACTTTCTCTGCGTGGGATAATGATGATGATCGATAAAAACTATCCTATTTCCTTCCACGCCCCTCACTCATCTCCGTGCCAAATGTCATCTTATACTTTTCAGCGGTTTAAGCGTGAAGGGGACAGACAGAAAGATACACAGAGTTACTTTCGCATTCATAGTAATAGAAGGCATAGACACAGGGCGGACACGCCATACATCAAAACTCGTTTGCGTGTATATGTGTGAACGGCACATCTGTACACGCGTCATTGTGTGAGTAAGTCGCTTAGGGCTACTATTTACATGTTTTTGAGTTCACGGAGCGTTATCTTTGTACTCGTAACGTAAATATCAAACATTTTTATTCCTAAAATGTCAGAACTCAGTCGCGGGGCGAGGTAATCCGAGTCGGGGCGGGGCGGTGCGTGTCCGTTCTGTATGATAATACTATTACTTATTCTGTGGCATAGATAAAGGGTACGGGTACAGCCGTGACGTTAGTCTTTAATCGACCATCTAGGTCTAGGCTGATTCCAGTCCCACCACCAAATAGCGTGTGCCCGCGCCCTAATATCCCTTGACCTTCGTCTCGCATTGTAATCCCCGTATATCTTATCTGTATAAGATCGTATCTCCATACAAACTCCTTTTACACACGACATTTGCACATTCGATTGTCAATAAAGGGTGTCAAACACATATATATGTCTAAATATATTAACAGTCACGTTGGACAAATGCTGACAGAGAACCAGCGACCAAATTTATATAGGCGAAAGGCGAAACTAACGACCCGCCCCGGCTTAGCACAGGTTCTCTCTCTTCTTCTTCAATTTAAGAGGTATCCTCTTGTCGGTGGAGTATTTTCCATTTCTCCCTCTCATAAGCCATAGCTTTGACCTCTTGATACACACACAACACACACACACACACAGCACAGCACACAGCACAGCACAGCACAGGTTACATAACATAAAACCTTAACAAATTATACACCTAATCTCTCCACAAGAATCACTTTAATGATAGGTGAAAATCCGTTCTGTAGTTTTTGTGTTTATCGCGAACATACATAAACGGTTCATATATGACTGACACATATTATATCTGACATGTATCAATAATCCTATTTACCCGACTACGGCAACGCAAAAGAAGGATTATGATTTTGACCGGTATGTACGAGTATGTGGGTATGTAATGTATGTATGTATGTATGTATCGCTCCTTGAGAAACATAGTGTCACTATACAAATGTAAGAACCATTCGAATAGTGACGTTGTTCCATTTTGACGTGGAACGTAGGTGAACCTCTTTAAAAACCCGTAGAGGGGCTCGGATCAAAAACCGATGTAACGAAAAAGTGCTATGGCGCGGCGGCTTATATCTCCGAAACTATAATACCTACCAACATAGTTTTGGCATGAATATATAGAAGAAAGTAGCCATTAATCGAAACAGTACATGCCGCTGACATAGATGGCGCTGATTCTGCTGAATTACTGCCTGCTGAATTCATGCGGAATTACTCGGTTAAATAAATAAACAGATTTGTATGTTTACGTATAAATACCTAATTTAGGAGTGTTTTAGGGTTCCGTACCTCAAAACGAAACAAAAGAACCCTTATAGGATCACTCGTGCGTCTGTCTGTCTGTTTGTCACAGCCTATTTTCTCGGAAACTACTGGACCAATTCAGTTGAAATTTGGTACACATATGTAAATTAGTAACCCAAAGATGGACATATTTTTTGTATAATTTAAAAATACATAGGTTCGCAGTTATTTAAGAAAATACAAATAGCCAAAAAATTACCATTCACCCTGTATCTCCGAAACCACTGGGTCTAAAATTTTGAAAAAAATACACAAAATAGTTCTTTACCAATAAATGACAGGAAAACCTATTAGAAATGTGCTGTCAAGCGTGAGTCGGAATTATGTACGGAACCCTAGAAACGCGAGTCAGACTCGCACTTGGCCGGTTTTTTTTTTGGATATTTATAATGTTAGTTTCGGCTCATACTATACAATAACCAAGCAAAATTTCATCGACTGAGGAATTAATGCATGGGTCTCCATACAACAACTTGCTTCGTTTACTACACTAGAGTTCCTAATGCTAGAAAGTATATAGTAATCTTAGGTACTATCTGATGTACCTATGGGTAAAACATATTTTAAAAAAGGTCACTTCTGTGGACAGTAGGTACTATAAAAGGTAACGACTGTGGTTCATATATATACAGTTTTTCTCATTTGAGTTTCAAGTACTGAATAAAATATTCCGCCTGCCTTAAATGCGATGGCTACAGGAAAGACACGAACGAGTTTGCTATAAAACGTGTATTACCCGTATTAAATATCTATTCTCGTAATTTTGGTGTATTATTTACAAAAAAAAATTACCTAATCGTTACATTCATTACTCCAAAATGAATTGATCATTTAATTAAGTGGGAGTGACGCTGTAATTAATTATTTTAAAATTACCCATCAAATGCTGTATTCAAGTTCATTTAGATACAGTGACTCATTATGACCCCAAATAATCCTTACATATAAAATTTAAGATATTGCTCAAAATTATTATAATATATCACGCATTCGCGAGATGCGGGAATTCGGTATTCAAACACAATAGTTAGTACAAGAGTCTAACTAAATCGGATTCGAAGGCAAGAAGCGTCCAGGACATTAGTGCTTTAGCAGAGAACAATAGTACAAGTGTCTAAATGCGAAGGCTGAAGGCCGAGCTCCACGAAGGGCCGAAGGCCCGAAGCGTCCAGGACATCAGTGCTTTAGCACTGTGATGTGTTTAACCACTGACATCCTGGACGTACTATATTGTTCTGTGATAAAGCATTGACATCCTGGACATTTCGGGCCTTCGGCCTTACGCGGAGCTCGGCCTTCGCATTTAGACACTTATACCATTGTTCTGTGCTTTAGCACTGATGTCCTGGACGCTTCGGGCCTTCGGCCCTACGTGGAGCTCGGCCTTCGGCCTTCGCATTTAGACACTTGTATTATTGTTCTGTGTTTTGTGTTGCACTTAAATCCTGGACGTTTCGGGCCTTCGGACCTACGCGGAGCTCGGCCTTCGGCCTTCGCATTTAGACACTTGTACTAATTGTTCTGTGTTAAAGCACTAACAACCTGGACGCTTCGGGCCTTTGGCCCTACGCGGAGCTCGGCCTTCGGCCTTCGCATGTAGACACTTGTACTATTGTTCTGTGATAAAGCAGTGACATCCTGGACATTTCGGGCCTTCGGCCCTACGCGGAGCTCGGCCTTCGGCCTTCGCATTTAGACACTTATTCTATTGTTCTGTGCTAAAGCACTGTCCTGGACGCTTCGGGCCTTCGGCCCTACGCGGAGCTCGGCCTTCGGCCTTCGCATTTAGACACTTGTACTATTGATCTGTGCTAAAGCACTAGCATCCTGGACGCTTCGGGCCTTCGGCCTTACGCGGAGCTCGGCCTTACGCGGAGCTCGGCCTTACGCGGAGCTCGGCCTTACGCGGAGCTCGGCCTTACGCGGAGCTCGGCCTTCGCATTTAGACACTTATACTATTGTTCTGTGCTAAAGCACTGACGTCCTGGGCGCTTCGGGCCTTCGGCCCTACGCGGAGCTCGGCCTTCGGCCTTCGCATTTAAACGCTTGTACTATTGTTTTGTGTTAAAACACTAACATTCTGGACGCTTTGGGCCTTCGGCCCTACGCGGAGCTCGGCCTTCAGCCTTCGCATTTAGACACTTGTACTATTGTTCTGTGTTAAAGCACTAACATCCTGGACGCTTCTGGCCTTCGGCCCTACGCGAAGCTCGGCCTTCGGCCTTCGCATTTAGACACTTGTATTATTGTTCTGTGCTAAAACACTGATGTCCTGGACGCTTCGGGCCTTCGGCCCTACCCGTAGCTCGGCCTTCGGCGTTCGCATTTAGACACTTGTCCTATTGTTCTGTGTTGTAGCACTTAAATCCTGGACGCTTTGGGCCTTCGGCCCTACGCGGAGCTCGGCCTTCGCATTTAGACACTTGTACTATTGTTCTGTGTTAAAGCACTGATGTCCTGGACGCTTCGGGCCTTCGGCCCTACGCGGAGCTCGGCCTTCGGCCTTTGCATTTAAACGCTTATACTATTGTTCTGTGCTAAAGCACTGATGTCCTGGACGCTTCGAGCCTTCGGCCCTACGCGGAGCTCGGCCTTCGGCCTTCGCATTTAGACACTTGTATTATTGTTCTGTGTTGTAGCACTTAAATCCTGGACGCTTCGGACCTTCGGGCCTACGCGGAGCTCGGCCTTCGGCCTTCGCATTTAGACACTTGTACTAATTGTTCTGTGTTAAAGCACTAACAACCTGGACGCTTCGGGCCTTTTTGGCCCTACGCGGAGCTCGGCCTTCGGCCTTCGCATATAGACACTTGTACTATTGTTCTGTGATAAAGCAGTGACAACCTGGTCATTTCGGGCCTTCGGCCCTACGCGGAGCTCGGTCTTCGGCCTTCGCATTTAGACACTTATTCTATTGTTCTGTGCTAAAGCACTGATGTCCTGGACGCTTCGGGCCTTTGGCCCTACGCGGAGCTCGGCCTCCGGCCTTCGCATTTAAACGCTTGTACTATTGTTTTGTGTTAAAGCACTAACATTCTGGACGCTTTGGGCCTTCGGCCCTACGCGGAGCTCGGCCTTCAGCTTTCGCATTTAGACACTTGTACTATTGTTTTGTGCTAAAACACTGATGTCCTGGACGCTTCGGGCCTTCAGCCCTACCCGTAGCTCGGCCTTCGGCGTTCGCATTTAGACACTTGTACTATTGTTCTGTGTTGTAGCACTTAAATCCTGGACGCTTTGGGCCTTCGGCCCTACGCGGAGCACGGCCTTCGCATTTAGACACTTGTACTATTGTTCTGTGTTAAAGCACTGATGTCCTGGACGCTTCGGGCCTTCGGCCCTACGCGGAGCTCGACCTTCAGCCTTCGCATTTAAATGCTTATACTTTTGTTCTGTGCTAAAGCACTGATGTCTTGGACGCTTCGGGCCTTCGGCCCTACGCGGAGCTCAGCCTTCGGCCTTCGCATTTAGACACTTGTATTATTGTTCTGTGTTAAAGCACTTAAATTCTGGACGTTTCGGGCCTTCGGGCCAACACGGAGCTCGGCCTTCGGCCTTCGCATTTAAACGCTTATACTATTGTTCTGTGCTAAAGCACTGATGTCCTGGACGCTTCGGGCCTTCGGCCTTCGCTTTTAAACGCTTGTACTATTGTATTGTGTTAAAGCACTAACATTCTGGACGCTTTGGGCCTTCGGCCCTACGCGGAGTTCGGCCTTCAGCCTTCGCATTTGGACACTTGTACTATTGTTCTGTGTTAAAGCACTAACATCCTGGACGCTTCGGGCCTTCGGCCCTACGCGGAGCTCGGCCTTCGGCCCTACGCGGAACTCGGCCTTCGGCCTTCGCATTTAGACACTTGTATTATTGTTCTGTGCTAAAACAGTGATGTCCTGGACGCTTCGGGCCTTCGGCCCTACCCGTAGCTCGGCCTTTGGCGTTCGCATTTAGACACTTGTACTATTGTTCTGTATTGTAGCACTTAAATCCTGGACGCTTTGGGTCTTCGGCCCTACGCGGAGCTCGGCCTTCGCATTTAGACACTTGTACTATTGTTCGGTGTTTAATCTTCTCGGGGCAGAGGTGTACGGTTGGAGCCGGTAAAGGTTTATTTGACGTTCATAAGCGCATTGTAATATGCCTACTTGAATAAACTATTTTTTATCTTTTATCTTTATCTTTAACATTCTGGACGCTTCGGGCCTTCGGCCCTACGCGGAGCTCGGCTTTTGGCCTTCGCATTTAGACACTTGTACTATTTTTCTGTGCTAAAGCACTGATGTCCTGGACGCTTCGGGTCTTCGGCCCTACGCTGAGCTCGGCCTTCGGCCTTCGCATTTAAACACTTGTATTATTGTTCTATGTTAAAGCACTTAAATCCTGGACGCTTCGGGCCTTCAGCCCTACGCGGAGCTCGGCCTTCGCATTTAGACACTTGTACTATTGTTCTCTGTTAAAGCACTGACATCCTGGACGCTTCGGGCCTTCGGCCCTACGCGGAGCTCGGCCTTCGGCCTTCGCAATTAGACACTTGTATTATTGTTCTGTGCTAAAACACTGATGTCCTGGACGTTTCGGGCCTTCGGCTTCGCATTTAGACATTTGTACTATTGTTCTGTGTTATAGCACTTAAATCCTGAACGCTTCGGGCCTTCGGCCCTACGCGGAGCTCTGCCTTCGGCCTTCGCCTTTTGACAATTGTACTATTGTTCTGTGTTAAAGCACTGATGTCCTGGACGCTACGGGCCTTCGGCCCTACACGGAGCTTGGCCTTTGGCCTTCGCATTTAAACGCTTGTACTATTGTTCTGTGTTAAAGCACTAACATTCTGGACGCTTCGGGCCTTCAGCCCTACGCGGAGCTTGGCCTTCGGCCTTCGCATTGGCGGTCCACACCACGTTTCACGTCAGCCATAGCGGCTGTGTCCCTGATACAGCCTCTCTCAATTATTTGAAAAGTTGAATTTCCAGGCACAAATAATTTTTTACACATCTTTTCAAAACATTATTACATCTTATAATTAACATGCATTACTAGTAATTAAGAAAAATCCAATTTAAATTACTATAGAATTCATGCAATTTTACTCAGTGAGTACATAACTTTATAGAATTTGATATAAAAAATAAACATATATGTACATGAAATCATACAAATACGTAGCTCTTTCAGAAAACATATCAAATTCTTACAAAAGGAAAAGAAAATAAAATCAATAAAAGAAATGAGAATACATATTATATGAATCGGACTGATTGTTATGAGATGCTTTCATACAGTTTGATGTGCTTTCTTACCTGAGCTGAGTCACCTTTAACTCTACACATAATACAATGCTTTTAATTGCTACTTGTCGTTATTACAGTTTCTGGTTTGGACCATCCATGTTTGTCTGTCAAGTAGTCCTCGACTCTGTAATAACTTAATAGGCCTCTGTAATAATGTAAGCGAATCTTGACACTTAATTACCTTATTCAACTCGGTAGCCAGGTGTATGGGCGCCTGGCACTTCACGTTCCTGATGCCGGTGTCCACGTGTCTGTACAAACACGCGATTAGGGTAAGAGTGCGCAGTGGCGTTGCAAGTGTTAACTTACAGTGGGTCATGAAAACTGGCGTTCAAGATTCCGATCTACATAATGCCACGTAATTAAAAATGTAAGGAATATCGTTTTTATGTTTGCATGTGTATTGTATATAAGTAGTTACATAAATATTAAAGAATTATTAAAATAAAAACTTCAAAAAATCCCTACGCTATATCCCAAAAATATCAATCGTACGCTAAAGATGCATTACACGATTTTGGAAAGGAGATGATACTCTTCAAGCTGCTGAGTCGATTTCTATGAAACATAAAGAATTAAGAACCATCGCAAGGAACACGCTTTCACGTAAAAGGACCGCACTGAAATCGGTCCATCTGTTGGAGAGCTACGATGGCACAGACAGACAGGTAGACATTGGCGTCAAACATTTACCTACTCGTATAAGTAAGTAATGTAGCGAATGAACCGATTTTGATAAAACATGTCTTTAAAACCAGCGCAAGAAAACTTGTGACAAAAAAATCCGCTTCTAAATCGGTTTACTAATTACTGTACAGGAGCTACGATGTCACATACAAACACACACACAGCGGTTTTTGCGTATAATGCGTATAAGAATTACCTATTTAAATTAATTTGTTAAATCTTCATGCCAATTAATATATTTTATAAATAATGTGAATACCTTTAAATCCCGGTTTTTAATAAAAATAAAATCAGGTCTCTGCAGTATTTATGCTGATAAAGCCTTAAGTCTAGCGTGAGTCATCCTTTATTTTTATTAAAAACCGGGATTTACATTATTTATTTTGCTGCACCTGTTTTTTACCACAACACATGATCTATGTAAAGTATGTCAAATAACGTAAATTGCTATTACTGCTATTAGTGTCAAATTGTATGTTGCCTTTATCTTTTTTTGTCTCTTGTCAACTTTCTTCTTGTCTCTTGTTATTATTTATTGTGTCACAAAGCATGTAAGTTTTGGTTGAATAAAGAATTTATCTATCTATCTATCTAGACCGGGCCGGGGCCGGGGCTGGAGCTTCCAACGCTTCGTTTTCTATGGAAAGCACCACGTGATCACCGATCAGCCGTCATAGAAATGACATGTCGGACGCCTCGGCCCGGGCACGGCCCGGTCTAGCGTGAGTCATCCTTTATGATCCCATCCGGCAACTTGGGATGTTAGTAGCTTATTCAAATACAAATAAACAAATTTACATGTCGTCCATTTTTGGCAATGATAATAATGATGAATAACAAAACCAAGTTGACGATAACAATAACATTTATGAATACAATAACGATGTTGACGATAATGACGTTGACAATATTGGCGGTAATGATAATGATGATGACAATAATGATGTTCATTATGTAAACCGTATTAACGATGGAGATAAAATAAATGTTGACAACAATGCCGGTGATGATAATGATGAGCTTACTGTTGCAACAAGAAGTCGATGGCGTCCAACGCCTCGTTCTCCACGGCCGTGTGCAGCGGCGTGTTGCCATTATTGTCTTGTGCGTTTAAATCTGAAACATGAATTAAATATGCTTAACTTAAGCAATGAAATTATAACTCCAGAGAGGTTATAGACGTTCCAAAATTGAAGAGCTAACATTGTACAAATTGCGCCTGAACAAGTTATAAATCACGTCTCTCTCAAGTGCCGTCCTCAGAACATGACCTAACTTGAAAGTGACCTCCTAAGAAAGTAAATATACTCCGCCTATACCGTGACTTCGATGCCTAAACTGTCAAACAATTACAATATGGCGGACGATTATTTGGAATTTCACCGTAGGTATTTATGAATTTTTCCGTTTAAAATTTAGTTTCTTCTTCGCAAGTGTGATGGAAAACATTGTGCATAACTCCGGAGGTAAGAATAATATTGTAAACTCGGGTCTTTAATTCTCTCGTGCCCAATATTTCACTTACCACCCTAGTTGCATAATGTATTACCTATACTTATATTATTGGTGTCACCGCGTGACGTCTCAGATATGTTTATTTCCTACCTCCGCCATAGTTGGTGATGATGTGCAATATGTTGGTGGTGTTCCTGGCGGCGGCCTGGTGCGCGACGGTGCGCCCCCTGGCGTCCCGGACGGCCAAACGCGAAGGCTCGCTTAGGTACAAACGCATGAAGTCCTCGGCGTTACCACTTTCCGCCGCCTGCGGGACAAAATTGACGTAAAGTTGAATACCTACCTTGTGTTGTAAGTATCTATTATGTGATTGTTAGTGACGCCCGTCCCCTAGCTGGCGCGGGGGCACGGAGAGAATGAGCGGGTTAACACAAAAAAATGTAAATGAGCAACGCACTGACGCGGACGCGTGCGACGGATTTTTCCTACAATGTGGCCCGCACGCGCGAAAATGAAAATAACTAACCGGGCAAGTGCGAGTCGGACTCGCGCACGAAGGGTTCCGTACCATAATGCAAAAAAACGTTGCAAACGTCTGGTGCCCGACGTTGCTTAACTTTGGTCAAAAATCACGTTTGTTGTATGGGAGCCCCATTTAAATCTTAATTTTATTCTGTTTTTAGTATTTGTTGTTATAGCGGCAACAGAAATACATCATCTGTGAAAATTTCAACTGTCTAGCTATCACGGTTCGTGAGATACAGCCTGGTGACAGACAGACGGACGGACGGACAGCGAAGTCTTAGTAATAGGGTCCCATTTTACCCTTTGGGTACGGAACCCTTAAAAGAGCAGTATAAAGATAAATTGCAACATAATCCTGTTTAGAAACCTTCGCGCGAATAGATACAATACAACTTAAACGGAGTTAGTTTTCCTTTGAACCGAAGATGCCTTTAACTCTAAACGGGGAAATGAGATTTCCAGCACCGTGCGATCCTATTAAAGTGACAGTCCATTTCCAACTGCAGCTGCAATACTGTTCATTTTCTATGGAATTTGACAATGACAGCGACGCGTTTCCATAGTAAAATGAACAGTATTGCAGCTGCAGTTGGAAATGGAATGTCACTCTTAGAATACAAGACGGGTTATTTACTGAAGCACCCTGTTCACTTAGAAATGCAATCGGAAATGTATCCAGTAAATAAGATAAAACTGCAGACATGTAAACATGACACTAGCTTTTGCTTGCAGCTTAGTTCGCGTAGAAAATTGGGGATAGTGACGAAAATGAATTTTATATGACAAATTCCAGTTAGGTAAATGTTGGATGGAAAAAAAAAATACAAAATCTAAATGTATCAAAATTAAAACATTTTTACATACAAAATAAAACAATTGCATCATTCAATACCTTAATTTTTGATTAAAATAAAATTAAACGCAATAATTCAGCGTCTAAATATAGCAATTTTCTTGTTTTCTATACTTCAAGATATAGTTGAGTTTGCTCAGAGCAAAAAAAGGTCAACCACGGCGTTGCATGAAACAGAGATTTTCTTTAGCAGGATTGGTCCTTAGGACCCAATGATGGATTTAAGAAGTGGAACCACCCAGATTTTTGATGCAGGTGGGTGGTGGGGGGGTTTTTAAGTGTCTGCGACGTCTGAGGTTAATAATTCTTTAAGTTTAGGTTCTAAGTCAAGTTTAGTATCATGTTCAACTAAATCAAAGATGTAGACATAGATTTCATCGAATCCGTTTCAGCGTTTATTGATTTCCCATACAATCCTACACCTTACCTTTAATTTATAAGGTATTTTTTTGGAATAAATAAATAATAAATAAATATTGGTGGACGTCTTACACAGATCAACCTAGCCCCAAACTAAGCAAAGCTTGTACTATGGGTGCTAGGCGACGATAAACATACTTATATAGATAAATACATACTTATATACATAGAAAACACCCATGACTCAGGAACAAATATTAGTGTTTATCACACAAATAAATGCCCTTACTGGGATTCGAACCCAGGACCATCGGCTTAGCAGGCAGGGTCACTACCCACTAGGCCAGACCGGTAGTCAATAAAAACTATTATGTGTTCTTCCCTGGGACTCAAACGATCTCTGTACCAAATTTTATCTAAATCGGTTCAGCGGTTATTGAATCCCCATACAAATTTCCTCCTCCCTTTTCACACCCTTAAGGGATGATTATTGAGATTAAAAGTATGCTATGTTATTCCCTGGGAATCAAACTATCTCTGTACCAAACTTTAACTAAATTGGTTCAGCAGTTTAAGCGTGAAGAGGAATTTAAAAATAGTTATTTGTACAACAAGAGATCAAAGTTTGATATTTCTTCGAGTGCTTATTTTCAGTCCCGTGCAAGCGAAAGATTCTATAATAGATTCACGAGCGTAGCGAGTCAGACTCAGTCAGACTCAGTGAGCAAAATCGCATTAAGAAGCAAAGTACCCTTGTTCGAGCTGCTGAGGTGAAAAAGTATTTTTTTCATATTTTATGTGTTTTTACTTCGGAATGGTGTCATTATGATATCAGAAATGAATTCGGCACCGATTTATACGGAAACGATACCAAACTTGACCTAGTAGCTTAAGTGATACAGATATCAAGATCAAGATGAGAGCCCCCCCCCCCCCCTAAAAATTTACACAAAAAAACTCGATGGCTTCACTTCTTGAATCCATCCCTGGGTCCTAAGGACCAATCCTGCCAAAGGAAATCTCTTGTTCATGCAACGCCGTATATTAGCTCCAGCGCCATCCGCTAATAAGTTTAATTAACTTATGCGTAACGTTACAATCAAGTACCGTTTAGTAAGGGGCGTTTTGGTATAATAAAAAATAATCTGCTCTTTAAGTTAATAAAAAAGCGGCCAAGTACGAGTCGGACTCGCCCATGAAGGGTTCCGTAGCAGCAAGTAACATAATAAAATTGAGGTTTACAATTTATGACGTATTAAAAAAACTACTTACTAGATCTCGTTCAAACCAATTTTCGGTGGAAGTTTGCATAGTAATGTACATAATATATATTTTTTCAGTTTTATCATACTGTTATTTTAGAAGTTACAGGGGGGGGGGGGGGACACATTTTACCACTTTGGAAGTGTCTCTCGCGCAAATTATTCAGTTTAGAAGAAAATGATATTAGAAACCTCAATATCATTTTTGAAGACCTATCCATAGACAACCCACACGTATGGGTTTGATGAAAATTTTTTTTTTTGAGTTTCCGTTCTAAGTATGGGGAACCGTAAAAATATATGGTTTATTTTTCTATTTTTGTGTGAAAATCTTAATGCGGTTCACAGAATACATATACTTCCCAAGTTTCAACAGTATAGTGCTTATAGTTTCGGATAAAAGTGGCTGTGACATACGGACGGACAGACAGACAGACATGACGAATCCATAAGGGTTCCGTTTTTTGCCATTTGGCTACGGAACCTTAAAAATGATCCCTTTCTTTAAACATTCTTCCATTTCGGCAAAATATCTGTTTGTTTGTAGTCGGGATATTTGTTATTTCTGCCTACTTCGGTATTTGTTTATGGTGTGCAATAATGAGTATTTGTAAACAATACAAATACTCGGTGTTGTATGAAAAGAACCATCTGAAATATTATAAAATTTTGCTCCATTGTTTGTTTGTGTAAGTGATCCTTATACTTAGTATCCATGTGAAAAGTAATGTCATAACTCATAATATAACTATGACAAAACAATGAATGTTGGGCGTTGGCATTTTAAACTCTGTGACGTGCAGTAAAGTCAATAAAACTTAAAATTCCTTACATGCTATTTTTACATTACAACTCAGTAGAAACGAACAAAATACTTTTCACCACACCAGCTCGGAAAGGCTTACTTTGCACTTCAAAAACTGATAGCAAAGTTGCATTTTATCCACGTGTGACGCAAAGTAAACAAATGCAAATTTTGAGTTGTTTTCTTAGGTTTGCTGGTAAAATTGACTTTTAGATGATGATTTTGGATGATAAATATTTAATAATTAATTTGGATTTGATTTTCTTTGATATTTTACATTTAATATTTGCTTAGATGTGTTGAGGTGAAAAATTTTGTGTTTTGCAAGGGGGCAAAGTTGTTGTTTAACCGCTCGTGCTAATATTGATACCCGAGCAAGCGAAAGATTACAAAATTGAACCACGAGCGCAGCGAGTGGTTCGAAAATGGAATCTTGAGCGTTGCTAGGGTTTCAAAGCACGAGGGTAACAATAAGGTATGTACCATTTTACCTATTCAGCATGTCAAACGGTACCCAGTAGGTATAACATAATCAACTAGAACGTTTACAATGTTACTAGGCAGTCTAATCTCCAGTCCAACCATCCTGGTGACCGTATGAATGCGTTGAAGAGGCCATTATTTTGGCAATCCGAGTTGGCAACGAGCTATTTTGGCAACATGCGCGGTGGGTGACCCCGCGCGTTTTGCGATTGTCTTTTTGTTTGGGACTGGATGTTTCAGGGATACACACAATCTTTTAGTTCAGGGTGAGGTTCTGTCCCTTCGTTCGTTCAACACAGTGATTGAAGATGGCCTGTGGAATATCAAACGTGCGTTTAAAATGTTATGTGCCGTTGGAAGTATTGATTCAGATTTATTTATTTCATAATAAGTACAGATTAAATTATAAATTGCAGGTATGTCTGTCTACAAGAATTCATAATTATTAGGATCGTCAAAGTACAAGAATATAATTAATAAAATAATTAAATTCAGATATAAGTAATAATAATATGTGATTGCGTGAATTGCTTGTTTTTTTATTATCCAAGATATACTTAATCACCCACCATATGTGAAAGAATGATAGGATTCAATGATAGTATATTGTGTGTATCTGTATTTGACGGATCAGCTCAAAGAGGTATCATCGCACCTAAATTTCAAATTGAATTCAATTTATTTACTATCAGTTTCTCTATAAATAAAAATGTAAAGCTGTTGTTGGTCTGGCTAAAACTCGAAAACGGCTGGACCGATTTGGTTAATTTTGGCATTGAATTATTTGTAGAAGTTAACGGAAGGTTTGAACGGTGAGAAAATATTGAAAAATCCAGACAATGATAGTAAAAACTAACAATTTTGTTTTCCCTTACAAACTGCTCCTACCAACGAACCTGTCAAACATGATAGCTGTCCTGGTACGTTACACTGGAGTTCCGCAAATAGAAGATTATATTAAATCAAGGGGTGCCGAGGCACGGTCCGTGCACGGTGCGACGGCACGGCGTCGTGCCGCAGCACGGTGCCACCACACCGGCGGACGGCGGTGCCCGGTGGTTATTGTTAGCTTCCACTCGTGAAATTAAAAAGTCGACATCTAAATTGTCAGCCATTTTTGTGCATTAAGTAGCACGTGAGAACTATGCAACAGCAATAACTACCGAGCGGTGCGCCGTCTGCCGGTGTGGCGGCACCGTGCACGGCACTATACACGGCACCGTGCCGTCTCACGGTGGCGGCACCGCGCCGTTACACGGCGGCCGGCGCCGCACCGTGGACATGAATAGGGTTTCTGCTCGAGAATTCCCGAGGCGAGAAATCTCGAGAAATTTGTCCTAAGTCGAGACGGGAAAAAAATATTCAATGCCTCGAGAACTCGAGAAATAAATCTCTTTTGATAAGTAAAAAGATAACACGCGTATAACACATGATGTATTTCTTTAGGTAGTTAAATAAATATGAACAATGTTTTTTTTTTTACGTTTTCAGGTAGGAACCTAATTAAAACATTTATTACCAACCAAATAAAAAACTACCTTGATCCGTCCCCTATCCCTAGCTAGAAAGCTTTAACCGATTATCAGGTTTTGAAACTTTTCATGACATTCATGTAGTGTCTTTTTATTAAAAACGCTTTAAAAATTTTTGTAACGAATTATAGGACCATGTAATAAGTGTAATAACAAATATTACAAAACTAAATTACTATTGATAAATCAAATCATCCCAATATATTCCTATTAGCAACATATTACAATTTTAGCAGCTTTACGAGTAATTAATATTACGTAGTAATACTTCTGTAAGTTTTGTCACATCGAGTTAAATTTATTGATTTGAATATTGCTGCCTAATAAAATAGCATATTGTAGTTTGTTTTACATTTTGTTGAATACCTAAAGACATACACTATAGCATAACACATCGCCGGTGCGCACGCCTGCACCTATAGTTTTTTTGTTGTTGTATTTTTGATTATTAAGTGCAATTTATGGTAACTAAAAATGTATCAAATGTTTGATTATTGATCTCACCTACGATTCCTACGAGTCTGATTTGTAAAAAAGCAAATAAAATTAAATAACATGGTGTTTTTCGGAGCTGTCAAAATTTCTCGAGATACTCGAGAAACTCGAGAAATCTTGGTCGAGAATTCCCGTGCCTCGAGAAATTAAAAAGGTCGAGAAACCAGAAACCCTAGACATGAAGCCGGGCCCTTAGACAACAGATCTACAATGTGCCAAGATTGCTTGTCAAATATCACATGTATGTGCGACCAAAATCAGAAAGCAATCAAGTGCCATTGGAAGTAAGTACCTATATTATATTGAAATCAGAATTATTAATTAAACGAATGCATAATTTTTTGGATTCCGTACCCAAGGGGTAAAAATGAGACCCTATTACTAAGACTTCACTGTGCGTCTATTTCACTATTTGTCTGTTTGTCTCTCTGTCTATCACCAGGCTGTATCTCATGAAGCCGTGAAAAATGGCAGTTGAAATTTTCACAGATGATGCAATCTGTTGCCACAATAACAACAAATACTAAAAACAGGAATAAAATAAATATTTAAGTGGGGCTCCCATACAACAAACTTAATTTTTTGCCGATTTTTGCGTACGTAATGGTACGAAATGCTTCGTGCGCGAGTCTGACTCGCACTTGGCCGGTCTTTTGCTTTTGTAACACTAGGTATATTCCATGATCTAATCAACCACCGTGTCTCCTGAATACAGCTTTTTTGTATTTCCCCGGCCGCTAATCTTACATTTTGGTACATTCAAGCGCAAGCGGTCGGCCACGTTTTTTTGTTATTCGTAGCCTGTCTCTTTCGCACTTATGTAATGTAGGTACATTGAATGTGATGGCTTCCCTTTTGCACATTTCAACTTTAAAACAAAACTCTAAACGGCAATGAAGAAAGAATCTTCTGATCCTCTCTACTTAATTCTTATTATTTTGTGATAGTTAACACACTTGTTACGCCGGTTTTGCAGCCATAATAACATTACGGTTGTTTTCGTAAATTGCGTAAGACTAGGTCAGAGAAAAGGTCCCAAGTCCAGTCTGTATTTGGACAACAAACCTGCTTATCCTATAGAGTAGTAAGGGTCAAAACAGTGTACACTTCGTCGACTTGCCTCATTTCGTGTCTCAAACACACAAAGTTTTGTTTGACTTTTAATAAGGCAAATGTAAACTGTGTTAAAATTCATAATTAAACAACGTTATTTTCACTATCAAAAGGGTAAAGTGCGAATTGTTATTATCGACATATTTAAGGGACTTTGAGCTGTAACGACAGTCGCTTTAAAGCTATTTTCAAGATATAACCACTTCTCAAATACTATCTAAAAATATAAGGTAGTAAGTAAGTATGAAGTATGTATACTTTAAACCGTTTTTGGTTTTAGCGATATTTTAACGAGAAAATGGAAGGTTTCTTCAATTTGTAGTAATTGCTCTGAGGACAAAATCGCGTAATTCTCTTGATATTTGGTGATATCTGTCAAATTGACACGAATGTTCCGGAACACGTGTTTCATGCGGGTCATTTAGGGGTTGAAATAGTTATTTGTACAACAAGAGATCAAAGTTTGATATTTCTTCGAGTGCTTATTTTGAGTCCCGTGCAAGCGAAATATCCTATAATAGATTCACGAGCGTAGCGAGTGAATCTAATTTAGAATCTTGAGCATAGTAAGGGATTCAAAAGCGCACGAGATGTAAATACTTAACTTTGATCTCGCGTAGTACACAAAAATGTTCACCCTAAGCAGTGAGAACATACCTAGATGGACAGAGATAATAGAACCCAAGTATATCGAACTTGTATTAGACCCCGCATGTTGAAATGACATTTGACTATAAAGGTCACTTGAATATCATTTTGTCTCACTCATTGAGCAAAATGCGATTTTGCTCACTGAGTGAGACAAAATTATTCAGTGAGCAAAATCGCATTTTGCTCACTGTTTTTAGGAACCAAAGGAACCAAACCCTTGTTCGAGCTGCTGAGGTGAAAATGATTTTTATTTGCTTGTATTTTATTTTGGGGATGAAATGTAAAATCGTTATCTCTAATGTGTTACAAGTTATAAGTGTAAAGAACTGTACTGAACGTCATTCTAATTATAGATAGCAAGAGTTACAGGTACTGGAGTCAGTTATGTAACGCTGCCATACATGACCCAAAAAAATTTTATTAAGCTATGAGCTTCATCACATCTGATATTTGAGTAATTCTAAGCATTTCTAGCGTGAAGTGGGGGGGAGGGTGGGGTACAAAGACGGCCGCCATCCGTCATCTTTAAAAAAAATCTACTCTGATCCTGGTGGGTACTAGGGCAAGTTTGGTATCATTTTCGTATAAACCAAAGACGTAGAATTCATTGCTGATATTTGTTTTTTCAATTTCATAGTAATTTTACAAGAAAAACGTAAAAAGGTGAAAAATTTGGTTGGAGATTTTTGCTACGCGGAGCCGAAACTACAAAAGATAGAAAGTTGAAATTTGCACACTAGATTACATTTATAAAGTGTACAAGAGATAAGAAGCGATTTTGAGAAATTCAACCCCTAAGGGGGTTAAAAAGGGGATGAAAGTTTGTATGGGGTTCAAGTTTTATTTTAAGCTAGGAATTTGAAACTTCGTAAAACGATATATTATTAAAATACAAGAAAACTAATTTCAGCGTTTTTGAAAATTCATCCCCTAAGGTGGTGAAAAAGGAGTTGAAAGTTTGTATGGATATCAAAAAAATTTTCGAACGCGGGACTTGAATCTTTGTATTTGGGGATATTATTAAAAGACAGGAAAAGTAATTTCAGCGTTTTGTAAAATTCATCCCCTAACAGGGTTAAAAAGGGGTTGAAAGTTTGAATCCATTACAAATCCGAGTAGACACACATTTCTTATTGGCTCCCAGGCTTGAAATGCTTAGAATTACTCAAGGAACATATGTGATGAAGCTCATAGCTTAATAAAAAATTTTTGGGTCAACTTTATAACTGCTTCCGCTAAGGTTACATCATCAATTTAAATCTTCTCGAGGCAGAGGTGTAGGGTCGGAGCCGGTCTAGCTTTATTTGACGTTCATAAGCAAACATCGGATTCTCGGGGGCAAATTGTATGACGGGATCTATCTGTCATACAATTTGCCCCCTAGAATCAATGTTTGTTCATAACTGCATTGTGATATACCTACTTGAATAATAAACTATCTTTATCTTATCTTAATTTATACCTTTAAACGAGCAATGCTTCTTTAATATATATTTCGGGGATCTCGGAAACTGCTCTAACATTTTCGATGAAATTTGCTATAATAGGGGTTTTCGGGATCGAAAAATCGGTCTAGCAAGGTGTTATCTCTAGGAAAACGCGCATTTTTTAGTTTTCATATGTTTTCCGAGCAAAGCTCGGTCTCCCAAACATTTAACAATTAGGTCCCTACCTCAGCAACGAAATCTAGCCACTAGCCTAGACGTATGTAGGTAGGTAGATAAATTTTAAGGAAATTATCATGCCAAGTTTATCTTATGCCTAGATCGATTTTCCGACATCCCCGAACTGTATAATTATTATAAATATAAATAAATAATTATACAAAAATTGCTCGTTTAAGGGTATAAGGTTGAGAGAGGAGAGCGAGGTTTGCTCTAAAAACTCAAAAATGCGCGTTCTCCCAGAGATAAGAGCGAGCTAAATCCATGTTTCGCTTCCCCCGCCCCCGAAATATAGTAGGGTTAGTTCCGCCGGCCAAATATTCGGCCGATGATCAGGCCGAATATCCGGTATCCGGCCAAATAACTATCCGTTGCATCTCCAATAGTAATACATAGGGGCTATTCATAAATTACGCCCTTTCAAATTAGGGGGGGGGTCTGGACATCGGATGGTGGTAGCATGACGTAGGAGGAAACGGGGTCATTCGAAGCATGATTTTTGGATGATTTTAGGGGGGGGGGGGGTCAAAATAAGTCACTCATGGGATGTTCATATACGTGATGGCTTCCCTTTCGCACACTTAAGCTGTCTGTCAAGCGTGAGCGCGAATCTTATGTCTGTGGGTGGGATCGCAGGGGAAGAGGCGTGATGGTATTACGATCGCCACTCGCCCTATCAAAATATCAAAATATCAAAATATCAACATTTATTCAGCAAATAGGCCACAAGGGCACTTTTACACGTCAACATTGAATTTACATAAAAACAAAAATAATAACATCAACAATTTTATAAATTAAAACTAACAATTCAATCTAACGTATTACAATTACTAAGAGATGTATATGGTCTCTTAATGTCGAATTACATACAAAATACAGATAAAAAAAACACACACAAAAAAATTTATAATATTTAGAGGTGTAAATGTCTCTAGGTGTCAGAACTATAAGATTATATAGTTTATCAAGTTATCCTTAGAGATGTATAGGGTCTCCAAGAGTCAATATCCTGTATAATTAATACATTCATTAAAAGAAAAGAAACATACGAGAACAGAATGAGGCGTCTCACTGTAATTAATTAATAAAAGTTACTAAGTATAATAGCTCGTGTTAGCTTAACAGACCAGTCTCCACAAACAGCACCCGTTCACGAGTATGACGCGTATCTCAGCCATCGCCTCCCTCAACCTTCATTCGGGAAAGTGGCGACCCGATCAACAACGCCACCGTAAGCAAAGACTTTTAAGCGAGCATGACATGTTCAAGCTACCGGCCTATATTAATATTAAAATAGTAATAACATGTAGCTGTAAGACACGGCATTCTGTGCTCATATGTTACATAAAAAGACAGTAATATAGCTTCACATAATTACTAGCCTAAGTTGACTTAGAGATGTAAAGGTCTCTAAGTATCAGAAACATTAAAAATATAGGTAAGTATGTACAATCAAAAATAAAAATCAAATAAATAAATATGTACTTAGAGATGTATAAGGTCTCCAAGTGTCCAAAACTAAAATTAAATTAAACAATATAATCAAGCGAGAACATCATTGTCTCATGTGTCAATTCTACTGGACACTAGCATATTTAATTCAGTGTAAAAAAAAAACAATATTTATTTAATTCTTATTATACTAATGAAACCAATCAAGCTACCGGCTTAAAAGCATCTATATCGTTTATAAAATCATTTACAGTGTAGTACGCCTTACGTAACAAGGAGTGCTTAATGTGCGACTTAAATTTGTGAAGTGGTAAATTCACTACATCAGTGGGGACTTTGTTATAAAAACGTGTACAGTTCCCGACGAAAGACGTACTAACCTTACGGAGGCGGTGGGCGGGCACAGCAAGTTTATGTTTGTTTCTAGTGTTATAGTTATGGATATCACTGTTAACCTTGAATTCGTGGATGTTTTTCCGAACATACATAATATTCTCTAGTATGTATTGAGATGCAACGGTAAGAATGTTAACTTCTTTGAATTTCTCTCTTAGGGATACTCGAGCGCCCAGTCCATAGATGGAACGTACAGCTCGTTTTTGCAGCACAAATATAGTCTGAATATCTGCCGCTTTTCCCCACAACAGAATTCCATAAGACATAACACTATGGAAGTAACTATAGTATACCAGCCTGGCCGTCTCTACGTTTGTCAGCTGTTTGATTCTCCTCACTGCATAGGCTGCTGAACTAAGTTTTCCGGCTAGAGTGCCTATATGTGCATGCCATTGCAGTTTGGAGTCTAAAGTGACTCCCAGGAAAACAGTTCGGTCCTCAAATTCCAGCGTATCACCTTTTATTTTAATCTTGCTGTTATTTACCTGCTTGACGTTAGGTAGCGTAAACTTGATGCATTTGGTTTTCTTGGCGTTCAAAAGCAAATTGTTTGCCGTAAACCAGTTTACAATGGTAGATAGCGCGTCATTAATGCTCTCGAAGCTATTTTCCTTTCTGTCCACTTTAAATATAAGGGAAGTGTCATCTGCAAATAACACTATATCATGTCTATCTTGCACAACTTTTGGTAAGTCATTAATGTATACCAAAAACAGGAAGGGACCAAGAATTGAACCTTGAGGCACTCCGAGGGCTACCGGGGACCCCGCCGATTGAGTTCCATTAATAACTACTCGCTGAGTTCTATCCGAAAGGTACGATGAGACCAGGTCAAGGGCACTAGCTTTTATCCCATAGCGGCTTAATTTTCTCTTTAAATTTTCGTGATCAACGCAATCAAATGCCTTTGACAGATCACAGAAAATTCCAACAGCATCTTGAGCTTTTTCCCAAGCATCAAAGATGTGTTTTAGAAGTACCGCACCGGCGTCAGTAGTTGATCGACCTTTGGTGAAACCAAATTGATTGCTATCAAGCAGTTTGTTTCTGTTGAAATGTGACAATAGTTGATTCAGAATAAGTTTCTCAAACACTTTGCTTAATGCCGGTAGTATTGAAATCGGTCTAAAATTCGTGGGATCTGTTCTCGTTCCTGATTTAAACAGAGGGATAATTTTGCTATGTTTCATAATATCTGGAAAAATTCCAGCATCAATGCATCTGTTGAAAATCTCAGCTAAGTATGGTGTAATTGACTCAATGATGGAATCTAATACTTTGACAGACAGGCCCCAAAGATCTTCTGTTTTCTTTAAATTTAAAGACCTAAAAGTCTTAAGAACTATATTCGATGAGACATACGAAAATTTGAAGATTTCTGTACATTCTGCCACATTTGTCTTCAAAATTTCTTCAGCGACGTCTGGCGATGAATTAAGGGATCTTGTTGTTTCTACCGGGATATTCGAGAAAAACCGCTCAAAATGATCTGCTACTTCACGGTCGGAACTTACTAAAGTGTCAGCAATTCGTAGGTTGTAGTGCGGATCCTTCAGTTTACGTTTTCCAGTTTCATTACTGATAACTTGCCATACAGTTTTGACTTTATCGCTGGAATTTAGGATCTTTTTCGACAAATAATCGGCTTTAGCGGCGACACACCGCGAACCCCCTGCGAACCTGGCGGGGCAGTTCCGCTGTAGCGGCGTTGGTGGGGCTGCAGAGGAAGAGGAGTGTCGGTGTTACGATGGGCCGTTCTCCCCGTCCTCTGCAGCCGAATGGTGGTTTCGCGGGGCAAATGGGGCCTATCCGACTTAGCTGTGACTTACAGAGAATAATTTTGTCCATTGTCCTTATATATCTTAGGATGTGATTGCTGCTAGGCACTTTAGAATAAATAATATTTTGAGTTTGACCGTAGTTTGTAACACCTTCCCCTTAAGGTTAAGAGGAGGCTTAGGCAAAATTGTAGTTTATATACATATAAAATTTTTATGGTGTTAATATATTGCAAATGCACATTAAAAAAATCTCACGGAAACTGAACATATTTGCAATGGAAGACTCCAACCTGAAAACTAACCTAAAACCATTATAATAGGGCTCATTTAGATGATGCGCGTTTCATTATCCATTACATTGCGGGTTTTGATCGGTCGGTTGAATTGGACGTAACCAACAGTCCGCAATGTAACTAAAATCGCATGCGAGTTCGCGCGCCATCTTAATAAGAAGGTTTTGCTCGATAGAATAAAAGATAACTCGCGTTAGACCGGGCCGTGTCCGGGCCGGAGCTTCCGGCGCATCGTTTTCTATGGATAGCATCACGGGATCGCCTGTCATGTCATAGAAAAGTAAGCCAGGAAGCTCTGGCCCGGACACGGCCCGGTTAACGTAAGTCATCCTTAACTATTCAATTTTAAAACCCCCCTACGCTATAATATATACCAAAAAAAATAATTTAGTCCATCGGTTGGAAAGGTACGGTGCCGCAGACAGACAGACACACATCGACGTCAAACATGTAACACCTCTCGTTTTGCGGTGGGTGGTAAAGATCACGAGTCATAAATCTAATCTAATTCTAAATTATTTTGAGTTGTATATCGTTACCTCGTATAACATGGCAGGACAATGTCAGTATGAAATATCAAGTGATACACTCCCCAGGGAGGCGAGCGACCTGACGAACTAAATTTTAAACGAGTATTTGAGCTAAAAGGTACCCTAAAAAGGTACCTACCACCCGCGCGATGGCCGTTTCTTGACATATTGTCCCCATTTTCCTTTTCATACGAGTACTATATAATAGAGTTAGCCCGAACTGAAGATGAAAAACCTTAAAAAACACTAGAATTAGACCAAGAAAAGTCTGCAACGATTTTGATAGCACACGCAGTGCAAGTGTTAATAATTTAAACGTCATAATTTCATAGAAGTTTGACGTTTAAAATAACACTTGCACTGCGTGTGCTTTCATGATCGTTGCAGACTTTTCTTGGTCTAATTCTAGTGTTTTTTAAGGTTTTTCATGACGCAACCTCGTTGGCATAAAATTTTCCTTTCGACTCCACTTATTATGTAATAAAATATAACCCACTGCCCTCAACAGATATTTTGTTTACTTGTAACCTGATATTTTATTTTTAATTGAAGCTTGGCGAACAACACAGGTTGAAAAACACTGAAATAGAATATTGTAAGTAGGATTTTATATGAGGAGCAATAAACAATACACAGATGTAGTGTATAATTGGCGAAAATGTACTGGGCTCAGTAGATTTTCGCCAAATGTAAACCTCCAGCGTTGAATAACCAAGGCCAAGTCAGTAATAAGACGTCATGCGTATTCGGCTGGAACCGTAATAGAACGTCCATATGATAGCGGTTATATCAGCGACCCCCTTTTCAAGTTTTCTAAAGGGAACCGGTGTTCACAAATATTGGAGCACGCACTGGCCAATACAATAGACAATAGAGCCTTGTCAATAGAGGCGTGTTCAGATATTTTTGAGCACCACGGCCGCTCCAATATACTGGTTGATTCATGAGACTGACCTCCAACTCTTCAGTTCTGATGCTGTAGGGTTACTGCCTACCTTAACTACCAAGAGTAATAAAGTTCTGATTTCAAAGTAGGATTTAATAAGTATTGGACAGGGGCACTTGCATTTAATAATGACCTCCAACTCCTCAATCGTGATGATGCAAGGTTACTGCCTGCCATAACCGACCGGTTGGAGAATGTGTCAATTTTAAAGTAGAGCTCTATGTTTTGGGTAGAGGCATTTACGTTTCATATTGTCCTCCCATATCATCAGTTCTGATTCTGCAGGGTTCAGGGTGCAGGGTACTGCCTGCCATAACCACCCAGATTAATAAAGTTCCGATTTCAAAGTAGGATTTGAAGCATTAGGCAGTAGGGGCATTAGCATTTAAAATTGCCCTATTTTCTAGTTTTTGGTACACTTTCTGATTAAAATAAAACCGTTTAACTTAAAACTTTTTTACCTAAATTTTATTTTGAAGTGAAAATTTCTTTAGCGGCGGCGCTGTGCACTTTTTCAGGTGGAGAAAAAATGTTAAGTCCTGGGTTCGAATCCTGGTAAGGGCAGTTATTTGTATGATGATACAGATATTTGTTCCCGAGTCGTGGTTGTTTTCTATATATGTAAGTATTTATATATTATATATATCGTTGTCTGAGTACCCACAACACAAGCCTTCTTGAGCTTACCCGGGGGCTCGGAGTAATTAACAATGGAGCCGCCATTAACAGGCGTTCCCCTCTGTCGAAAATAGGCAGCCAATGGTCAACCACATGTCAACCATATGTATGGACTGACGTTTATCTGACATGACGTACCTATACATTTGATGTGCCCCTCCCCCGCAAAAAGCGGCAGACTATTTTGTACCGAAAATTTTAGACATGGCGTCTCCGTTGGTTATATCCTCTAAGCCCGGGGGCCTTGGGGAATTTGTGTAAAAATGTCCTATAATATTTATTTATTTATTTATTATTTAAGCATCAAGCAATACAAATGAATGCGGGCAGTTTTATACAATACGATAGTTAGCCAGCCAAGGTTCAATCGTCTCAAAAGGTATGCAAATTGAATGTATTAAAAAGTTCGGTTCAACGGTTTATATATTGGATTTCTGTTCCAAGTTTGAATCGCCATAGACATTATTAGACTTAGATTATTAGACGGTGTTACCTTGGATTTGCATATTTAAATGTATGATTGGAAGGATTAGTTCGGGGAGGTTCGGAAGGAAGTACTCGTAATTTGAAAAGAGCGAATTTTCGAGAATAGATTTGATATACATTTGACGACCGGTCTGGTCTAATGGGTAGTGGCCCTGTCTGTGAAGCCAACGGTCCTGGGTTCGAATCCCGATAAGGGCATTTATTTGTGTGATGAGCACAAATATTTGTTCCTGAGTCATGGGACTCATGGGTTTTCTATGTATATAAGTATGTATTTATCTATATAAGTATGTATATCGTCGCCTAGCACCCATAGTACAAGCTTTGTTTAGTTTGGGGCTAGGTTGATCTGTGTAAGATGTCCCCAGATATTTATTTATTTAATATCGTTTTCATTTAAACACAACTTTGTTGTTAACAAGCACGGTTCTCCATACAAACGTAGTTACGCTCTCATTTTAAAGCTAGATTGCTCTGAAGCTTTGTAGGTATACATACAATATAATATAGTATATCTACGCCTGTAATTAGTTTACGTCACTTCAGATAGGTACCACTGTTAAAAAAATACAGCGAGTTTAAGTTTTTCTTACAAAATTAGTTTTTGCTCTATGCTATAGGTATGTATGTATATAATATGTATGCATGTATGTATGTATGTATGTATATACTTTATTGTACACAGAAATAAAAACACGAGAAACACAATTACAGAGTGAATTAAATACAACAAAGGCGAACTTATTCCTGTATGGGATCTCTTCCAGTTAACCTTTAAGGAAATGAGTAGGACAGAAGTAACAATGGATGACAAACAAAAGCAAAAGTGTACAATCATTAAAATTGAGGAAATGCAAGTTTTGAATACACATTACTACAAATAATACGTTTCGAACTCGATGTGTAACATGACAGGTGTCATCCCCATATAATTTATAACCCAAAAACGTCAAATCTCGCAAAATTTTATTTGAATGACAGCTGTCATATACCGGACGAATTTGAAAAATGCAATAAAATTAAATATTGAAAGCTGCGAGCAGCATATTCAGGAGAGGAGAAGAGAATGCATAGAGAAGGTTTGTCAAAGTAAATTATGTATGTAGCCACTGTATATTTACTGCCACTAAAACTGTTAGAAAGCCATTTGACTTTGATACTTATCATTTTACAGATATCTGTTTACTTATTAAATATCAATATTAACGCCACCTACTCGACTATAGGCCAAAGGTATGCAATCTTTTCGAGCGATGGCGCCATAACTTTCAGCCTAATCTCGATTGGATGGCGTTAATATTAATATTTAACAAGTTAACACGAATCAGTCAAAGAATAATGATCAAAGTTTTAATCGTCTGTCGAAAGATGGCAGACTTTCAGGGTTAACAGAAATAGATTCGTATTAAGAGAAAGACAGAAACACAACTCCTGCGGCTTTTCTAATGCACTAAGGAGCACGTTCAATCTTGCGCTTTGTCATACCTATGCCATGTGCCATCAAAGTAAGAACTTCCGATGAGTCACTCAACTCACGAATCCTTATACCTAGCACTTCATCAGCAACTCATTCTTTGCTAGTAAAACAATTATCAAAAAAAATAGCGCTTCCAACAATATTGAAGAAACAGAATTCGATTATACAGCCAGTAATGCTGGAGCAGCAAAAAGCAGCAGTTGAAAGATGAATGGGGACCTTAAAAAGGGGTTGAAAGTTTGAATCCATCACAAATGCTTTGAAACTTCTTAGAAAGTGGTAATAGCTGATTACAAAAAAAAGTAATTGCAATGTTTTTGGAAAACAACCCCTAACGGGGTTAAAAAGGAGGTGGAAGTTCGTCTTGGGGTGCAAATTTTATTTTTAGCTAGGAACTTGAAACTTTGCAAAAAGGTATTAAATTAAAATACAATAAAAGTAATTTCAGCGTTTTTGAAAATTCATCCCCTAAGATGGTAAAAAAGGGGTTGAAAGTTTGTATGAATATCAAACATTTTTTTTCAAGCTTTCAAGCTAGGAACTTCAAACTTGGTAAAAGGGCATTAACATTATAATAAAAGTTTCTATTATAAAGTTTACATCGATGAAAATTATAGGCACTCAAGATGTAAAATGCTCAAGATAAGAGTCCACGCGGACGAAGTCGCGGGCAACAGCTAGTTAAGAATCTTTTAAGTGCTACCTAAATGCCACGAGTTACCAATGTATAGCTATGACCTTGTGGTGGTAATTAGTGAGTTTTGGTTGTCACCTGACGATTTATAGGTTTACGAAGTTGATTGTCGTTTCATTCAAAATAAAGCCTATAAGTGTAGTAATTACTAGAATTACGCTACGTCTTACGTAGGCGAACAACGCGCGAACGCGGCGCGGCGCGGCGCGGCGAAATCAATCCTTTGATGCCCATAGAAGTGTCCTACGTAAGCGATCTCGTTGCGAACGCGGTGCGGCGCGATTTGCACGCGAATGTCAGGCGGCGCGGCGCGGCGCGGCGCGGCGGCGGCCGCTTTCGCCGCGCCGCGCCGCGCCGCGTTCGCGCGTTGTTCGCCTACGTAAGACGTAGCGTTAGTATATTTCCCTGGTAACATGATGCACGAGAGCGCGGCGGTGCCACGCCGACTCGTTTTAGTGGCGCGCCGCCGCTGCCACTTTTACCGTCGGCGCCCACCTTTATATATAGTCCTGCTCGCCGTGTCCGACGATGGCGACTCCTCCAAATGTTTTAATTAGGACGATGGAACGCTCTAATGTGACTTGCGAAGCCAAACTTGGTTTTGAAGATGCAACCGCAAGGTCCGCAGTGGAGCTAGGCATCGTCATATGGACCGTTTTTTAAGCCCCACCAAACGAGATCTAGTAAGTAGTTTTTTTTTTAATAGGTACAGTACTGCAATAATATGTTACTCTTCGAAGGCCGCAAAAATATGTGACACGCTCTTACGGCTTCATAAATAAGATCGTGTCAGATATTTTTGCGGCCTTCGTTGTGTAACATATTATTGCAGGTGACTGTACGTCATAAATCGTAAACCGCAATTTTATTATGTTACTTGCTGCTACGGAACCCTTGGGCGAGTCCGACTCGCACTTGGCCGCTTTTTAGGGTTCCATACCCAAAGAGTAAAACGGGATCCTATTATTAAGACTCCGCTGTCCGTCCGTCCGTCTGTCACCAGGCTGTATCTCACGAACCGTGATAGTTGAAATTTGAAATTTTCTAGACTAGACAGTTGAAATTTTCACAGGTGATGTATTTCTGTTGCCACTATAACAACAAATATTAGAATAGAATAGAATAGAATAGAATAGTTTTTTATTCGTAAACACACAGACAACAGACATACTTAGAAAAAACATAGTGAAAAATAAAGTGTCACGAAATGGTCCCATCTCAGCATGTTATATGTATATTACTTATAAAGTACGGAAGCCTCGGTGGGCAAGTCCGACTCGCACTTATCCGGTTTTTTTTTATTTAGATATAACACGAGTGCCATTCATTGATTCCCGCAACATCTCCTCTCATCTTTGCCTCAGTGTAAAGGCACCCTTAGCGTGCGATTCTAATAATATTTTCACTTATTACTTATTATAAATTGGCCAATTCGACCACACAATTGGATGATGATTGACGGACCGTTATCAGTTCGTCAGAACTCACTTTAATTTGACACGAACACGGACCGATTAACCGATTACGAGGCGATAGTCGCAGCGTCGACACCAAATGTGGAACGTCCTTGTGATTCAGAGAATTTGAAAGAATAGGCTAGTTGCCTAATAGCTAGTTAGGTACCTAAAGGCACAGAATAAATAATAGTACTACGTACAGAAGACTCACTCTCTAACAAAACGCGTCTGTCACGATCAGCACAGATATCGCCGCTAGGTGGCGACAGCGCTACGCGCGGCTTATGGCAAACCCCAAAATTGGGGCCGAACGGATGTACTTTTAGCTACCTGTAGGAAAGCGACGAATTCGCGGAGTGAGACACGCCTGCTAAAGGGCCTGTCAGTTAGAACAATATTTTGTCAGTTCCGAACAACTAACAGGCCGGCACCGTCCGGCGGACTGTTAATCAGTGGGTCCTTTACCTTTTTATGAGACGTCAATAAATGGTTCTCGAAAAAATGCAAAAAGATAACTAAAATAAATATTCGCTCCTTAACATACCATCACGAGATTAAACGTAAATAAAAGAAAATACTTAAAGCATCTAAACATGATTATAAACAAAATACAACAATACAAGACGTTAGACGACCACGTGCCCTTTCCGCGGCCGTCGCCCGCACTATAGCATGCGATCTACATTAAGTGCATTTGGTACATTCTAATAAATTACTACTGGAGTCAATTATTTTTGTATAGCCCCTTCGGAAAGTTAATTGGTTTGGTTTATCGTCATCATTCGTCGTTTAGGTCTAGGGTTTGCACGACGGATCCGAAATGTATGGGAAGATCCGCGGATCCGGATCCAGATCCGGATAATTTCATACATTTCGGATCCGGATTGCAAACCCTATTTAGGTCCTACACAGCAACGGGTTTACTGGACAACCCCAAAGTTAACGCATTCACTGCTAGCAACCCGCTAGGTGGGTTCAATGTTAATAAGCACTTTTCGCTACAAACAGGAAAAACGGTCTCATCGGCTACGCTCGTAGCCTGTAGCTCGCACTGGCAAAATTTAATTTCTGTTCTGAATATCAAATTTAAAAAAGTATATATTTAAGCATATGACAGATAGATGATAGAGCATTTATTGAACAGAAAAAAATTATTCGTGCCATTTTTAATTCACGTCCTTATAAGTCATGTAGAGAAATGTTTAATAGTACATTATTGTCGAGGCTCGGAAGTAGCTACTTGCAGACTGAGGATTCGTTTTAAACGGACGACCTTGGGAGTCCGTTTAATTGAATCCGAAGCCAGCAAGTAGCCTTCCAGCCGAGTCATATATAGTGCTTTTCTCAAAAATGGTGCAAGAAATATAAATATCATAGAAATATTTTACAAAAGCAACGTTCTTACGTATATATTTTCACAGAAAAAAAGCCCTTGCCGCCTTTTTATTTTTTTCATAAAAAAAATAGAGGTGTATTTTTCTGCCGAAAATACGCCAACCTATTTGAGACAACTAAATAGTCGTGGTACTAATCATCTGTTTGGCTGTTTAATGGGCCTGTGCCTTCATTTGATATGGCCATTTCAACTTTTAAAAAGTTTGGAACTCGACAAATAATGGAATTTGTATGCAACATTGCAGTCCCAAAATCGAGACTGCAATGTTTTTAACTTTTTAATTTTTGACTGACCATAAACTAATCGCTTCGCGACCTATTGTTTAGACGGCAAAGTCGACTTTGCCGTCCATTTTTGAGAGAAGATCCTTACGCTTCCATCTTTGTATATTCTGGAGTCGTGCATTTTTGTCAAAAATCATATGAACCTTTTACGACGACTACTTAAAACTGTATTTCCGAGGGGCACGAGAAATGAAGGTCGTCTTGTAAATGAATATATTCCCAGGACTTCATTATATAACAGTGTTTTGCAATGTGCATTAAATTGTATAATAAGCTACCGTATTGCATGAAGGAGCTACATTTAAATAAATTTAAAAGAAAGCTTGTCAGTTATTTATTAGAAAAAAATTATTATTGTCACTGTGTTTCATTTAACAAAATTGTTAAATGAAATTGTTATTAGGTATTGAAATTTGAATTTGTGTAAAATTTTGCATGCTAGTATTATCATATACAATATATACATATAGCAGGATAAAGGGCCAAAACACCCACGACACGACGCCGTATCGACAGCACATAACGTGACATCGTCTCACGTTGCGACGTCGTGTAACGTTACGACGTCGAATCGTGGCGCGATACGACGACGTGTCACGGCACAATACGAAGTCGTGTCACGTTGCGACGCCGTAACCTGGAAATCTACGATGTGCATTGATTGATTTACGACACGATATCGTATCGTAGTTTTAGTCGACCACAATCAGACTACGATTCGAAAGTACCGTTAGCACAACAAATTAATAATTAATTAATTAATAATTGTACTCATGTCATATGCCTTCATACTACAAGCACATGCACTTTTTTTTCATAATGGCGTGACCATTGGGCTTGCAAGGCAGCTCGCAAAGGCTCTAATGGTAATGACAGTAAACAGTCACTACAGGCATATATTTTAGCGCTATTCTTAATACATATTATGCTTTTTAGGGTTTCGTACAAAAAGGTGGTTCCGTACAAAAAAACAGTATACATAAGGAACTACACCTTACAGTACAGATAAGGATCTGACTCCGTCTGTCCGTCTATCTGCCACGTCTTTCATAACATATAAATCGCCATATCTGTCAATAAAATATGAATCGTGGAAAATTAAGAATTTTCCACAAACATTGAATTATTTGTATAAAACCGTTTAATACAAGTAATTCAATATTTGTGTAATAGACAACTGTTTTTTTTTTGTTTTCACACCTTTAAATCTTCTTCATACAGAAGTACCTACCTATTTTCATTTAGCAGAAAGTTTACTTACTGTTTACACCGTAGGTTTTTACGACACGGTGTCGCAACGTTATACGGCATCGTATAGTGCTCACGATACGACGTCGTAGGTATCTACGACACGACGTCGCAACGTTATACGGCATCGTATAGTGCTCACGATACGACGTCGTAGGTATCTACGACACGACGTCGCAACGTTATACGGCATCGTATAGTGCTCACGATACGAAGTCGTAGGTTTCTACGACACGACGTCGCAACGTTACACGACGTCGCAATGTGAGAACACGCCGCGTCGTCCCACGATACGACGTCGTATATCGTCATATCGGCCCTAAGCAACAAATTGTCAAAATTACACCCGTGGAAGTGTGGACACAAAATATTTATGTATCTACTTATTCTATGCAAATAAAGATATTCTATTCTATTCTATGGCGTAACAATGTAACATGTATATAGGCAATATATGTATGCTAATAGCATACATATATTGCCTATGCGTCAATATCCACTAATATATACGTATTTCATTGAATATCTCACAACACAAATAAGAATTAGCATTTATTGACATATTATTGACACTATAATGTTGTTTTTCGCTGCTGTCCTGACTCTATAAAGGGTATTTATTCATATATTAGGTATATCAAGAAATACATGTAATATAAACATAAAAAATATATAATAATGTAACGGTCTTACTCACGTATCAGTTACGTGCGACATGATTCGAAGAGCCTAGGTCTCCTTTTTCAAGCACTTAGAGTAGATACCGACAACTAAAATAAACAGACGACCGGTCTGGCCTAGTGGGTAGTGACCCTGCCTTTGAAGCCGATGGTCCCGGGTTCGAATCCTGGTAAGGGCATTTATTTGTATGACGATACAGATATTTGTTCCTGAGTCATGGTTGTTTTCTATGTATTTAAGTATTTATATTTATATATTATATATATCGTTGTCTGAGTACTCACAACACAAGCCTTCTTAGCGTGGGGCTTAGTCAATTTGTGTAATCATGTCCTATAAATATTTATTTATTTATTTATTATTTATATAAAAGTTTGTCTATAGCTCAAAAATTACCGCTCGGGAATTAGTACCGCAAGCGACTGAACTGTAGAATATTATTGCCAAGAGGTTTGACAATAGTAGTTTGTGTTACAAGGGATCAAAATGATATATTTCCGTCAAGGGCGTACATTGAATCCTGAATGAAGCGATGGATTCTACCTTTTGCAAGTATTTGATATGTTTTCTGAAAGAGCTACGTATTTGTATGATTTCATGTACATATATGTTTATTTTTTATATCAAATTCTATAAAGTTATGTACTCACTGAGTATACGAGTAATTGCATGAATTCTATCGTAATTTAAATTGTAATTTTCTTATTTACTCGTAATGCATGTTAATTATAAGATGTACTTACCTAATAATGTTTTGAAAAGATGTGTCCCGCCGAGTTTGTTAACGGTCCTATATTGGGATACCCTCCTCCAATTGAGGGGGGATTTAAATCTTCTCGGGGCAGAGGTGTACGGTTGGAGCCGGTTTAGGTTTATTTGACGTTCATAAGCGCATTGTAATATGTCTACTTGAATAAACTATTTTTTTATCTCTTATCTGATAACAATGTATTCATTGTATTATTAAACAAGACTGTGAACCAATAAAAACTTTTCAATTCATATAGATGTTGCCATTCTTTTAGTTGTTACTACTAGCCCCGAGCCTGTTACAACTAGCCCCAAAGATGGGGTAAGTTGTAACAACTCCCATTTTTTCAAAAAGTGTCTGTTGTAAAAGATGTGTAAACATTTTAAATCATTTTTTTATCGGATTTAATGCCTAGATAAATACTTAACAAACCCTCTTACTCAAAATCATAAAAGCTCCCCTACCTTTAAAAGCACATACATAAATACGTCAACTGCAGCTGCGATATTGCTCTACTCACTGTCAATTTCCGTGATAAACTGAGTGACGGATTGAACGTTCCAAGTGCTGCAGTAAAGGTGACAGTCCATTTCCAACGACAGCTGCACTACAGTGCAGCTGCGGTCAGAAATGGAATGTTACCCTAATGCGGCTACTAACGTCAGGAGTGTCAGGACAGTGACACTGACAGCGCCCGCATCAAAGTTGCAACAGCAAAAATAATACAGCTGCAGTGGTCACCCGAAGTAATCATTACCCGCCAGCCACAGATTCGTGCAATTAAAAAAACCGGGCAAGTGCGAGTCGGACTCGCGCACGAAGGGTTCCGTACCATAATGCAAAAAAAAAAACAAAAAAAGAAGCAAAAAAAAACGGTCACCCCTCCAAGTACTGACCACTCCCGACGTTGCTTAACTTTGGTCAAAAATCACGTTTGTTGTATGGGAGCCCCATTTAAATCTTTATTTTATTCTGTTTTTAGTATTTGTTGTTATAGCGGCAACAGAAATACATCATCTGTGAAAATTTCAACTGTCTAGCTATCACGGTTCGTGAGATACAGCCTGGTGACAGACGGACGGACCCCAAAGGGTAAAACGGGACCCTATTACTAAGACTTCGCTGTCCGTCCGTCCGTCCGTCCGTCCGTCTGTCACCGGGCTGTATCTCACGAACCGTGATAGCTAGACAGTTGAAATTTTCACAGATGATGTATTTCTGTTACCGCTATAACAACAAACACTAAAAACAGAATAAAATAAAGATTTAAATGGGGCTCCCATACAACAAACGTGATGTTTGACCAAAGTTAAGCAACGTCGGAAGTGGTCAGTACTTGGATGGGTGACTGTTTTTTTTTGTTTTTTTTTTTTGCATTATGGTACGGAACCCTTCGTGCGCGAGTCCGACTCGCACTTGCCCGGTTTTTGTTAACCCTAATGCAAACAAAATTCTTGAATTTTGCAGCAGCGGCGGGGTGAGTAAAATGTACCGTTGACTGCTAAACTTAAACGGGTTAAACGGTTAACGCAGTGTCAAATTGTACCTACTGGTAACCATAGTTACTCCATGTTAAACCGGTTAACCCCGGGTTAGTGGTGTGGTGCAAGTGGCGTTTAGTGTCCATGTATAGAAAATGTGATGTAAGACTTGGAAAAATGTCTCTCAACTCTCAATTAATGGTTAACTTATGTACCTACTTAATCTCCGCAAAAAAGACGCTAGTTTTCCCGAACATTTTTGACTCCCGACGCTCTGTCTGTCTATGACATCGTAACTCTGATACGGATGGACTGATATCGATACGGTTTTCTCTACGCGAAAGCGAGTTTCCTTGCAGTGGATCTTAACTTATGATTAATCGATCCAACAGTTTAAAAAGTTTTCTCCAAAATGATGTAAGGCATTTTTTGGCATAATTGTTTTTTTAAAGGGTTTTTTTTTATAGTTATAGACCCACAACTCAAAGACGCAAGCGGAGGGTAGTACACTTATAAAATAAGAGCACGGCATAAATCTAGCATAAAATATGATATTCATAGCGCAGTCAAGGCTTCATCTCATTATTCTAAAAGCGTTTTGTACTAACAGCCCGATGCAGATAAAACAACTTGTTGCGGTTAAGATCTTATTTCGATACAACCTTGAAGAGCACACGCAGCACACGCTGATTAGGGCATGCAAAATGTAGTGAGTGTCGCGCGTGTGTGCGCGCCAATCACAACAAACTATCGTCGAGATCCTATCACAACCGTAACAGATTGCTAAAGTTGAAACGACCTCTAGGTTACAACGATTTTAGCTACTAGTTTGAACTTTGGTCTACAGTAAATAAGGTTTAGAATTGAAAGGCAATGTTTTATACTCATTAAATGCATTGTTAAGGCTCTTAAATTGAGCGCGATTTTTAAATAATTACAACTGACGTCGTTGGTAGATGGTAGAATAGCGGCTAGGCCGTGCGACTTTCAATCCGGAGGTCGGGGGTTCGAATCCTGGCTAATACGTACAAATGTGTTTTTCGGAATGTAATATGTGTATGTACGATATTTTCCAGTCACTTTTCAGTGAAGGAAAACATCTTGAGGAAAGCGCCATAATTCCAACGTAGGCCAGTTTAGTAAAATAAAAATATCTAGACACGCGGTAGCGTGTACAGCAAAGTTCAAAGAAAAAGGAACTGGCGACACAGCAACCGTGTGTAATATTACACGAACCATTTAGAGCTACTTTTGCCCTTCCCTCTTCACAACTTGAAACCTACTAAACCTACACAAATGAAATTTGGCACATGTATTGAAGCCCCTTAGCTTGTCCAAAATACAAAATTTCATAAACGTAGCTCAAACAGTTATTGATCAAACCGGCATTTTTGTGACTGACTGACATATTGATCAAAAACCTAACCCACTTCCAGATGACCTAGGAACTTGAAATTTGGCATCAAGGTAGACTATTAATATTATATAAAGCTGCAACACGACTGACTGATGACATAATTGTTCTCCCAGAAGGAGGTTCGTGGGGTATTTGAATATGGTACGGTCGTGTAGTGTGTAGAGGTCGTGGTCTCATAACCCCCAGAAAATTCCGACTTTTGGTCTACCGCTTCCGGTCAGAAACATGTCTGACGGCCTGGCCAAACGGTAAGACTTTGACGCCGCCATTTTTTTTTCAAAATGGCCGACTCTTAATGGCGCCCGATTTTCAAAATAGTCCTAGCGCGCTGAAATTTTGGTCACGGAATCTTCAGGTCCCCTAGATTCCTATGAAATATATTTTTTTTGGAAAAATGCTATAATTGTGGGAAAACTGGCCACTTTTATTTTGCATGGCAACTTTTAAACGATGCGAGATAGGTAGGGTGTGCTCAACCAAATGTCATAGAGGGCCCCGAGACAACACAAACTGCATTTAAAATATTTCAAAATGGCCGACCTTTTATATATTTTATTCAAGTTGATCCGAGCGCGCTGAGATTTGGCATGCGGCGAGCCTGGGAGTCCAAGATTATCATGTGAAAATATATTTTTGGGCAAATTCTAAATGGAGGTAGACACGGGCAAAATTAAAATTTCCAAGTAGGTTAAGCGAGCCCGAAGGGCGAGTTTCAGGCTGGGAGGCCGAAGGCCGAGCTGCGTGAATGCGGTACTTCTAAGCGTTCTACCAAGTCAACTGTCTTGATAAGCGAAGTCGGCGGGCCGAAGGCCCGACGGCGAAGTGTCAAGGCTTGCGAAGGCCAAAGGCCGACTTCCGCGTAGGGCCGAAGGCCCGAAGCGTCACACGAGAGAGGGAAGTTGGAGCTTAAACACGACCCAACAGGAAAAGTGTCTTAGTCTAGGTCTTTGTAATTTGCCTTAGTTTCTGATACCTGAAGCTTTTTCTCACCGATTTATGCATATCGGGGCCTTGGAAAAAAAGTAAGATCCTATATTTCCACAGTTTGTCGCACAATATTATTGTATTATGTGATTTGACAGCGACAGCCGACAACGATGAAGGTGCCGCCTGGCGGGATAAAATATTAGTAATAACTCTGCGATAATGTAACATAAGATATTGTACATATATTATGAACAGCCCTGCGATAATGTAACATAATATATTGTACATATATTATAAACAGCCCTGCGATAATGTAGCATATTGTACATATATTATGAACAACCCTGCGATAATGTAACATATTGTACATATATTATGAACAGTCCTGCGATAATGTAACATATTGTACATATATTATGAACAGTCCTGCGATAATGTAACATATTGTATTTTCGTAGCTCAGCAGTTCCACACCCTGTAATGGTTCTTTAACTCTTGTTACTACAAATTCCATAATTTATTCTGATTTTTTTATTATTGTGTAATCTTGAATAATTACAGGGTGTGGATTTTTTAGTGAATTTTTAAAGTGACCATAATTTTTAAAGAACATGAGTTGGATTTTTTTAATATTTTGTATGATAACTGTTATGACTTGGTCTGTCATCCATTTACGGCTTGACGTCGAATTCTGGGACACCCTGTACATATGTTTTTGAACACTTACTTGTAATATTTCTTCAGCGGACACTCTATCCAAATTGCCGAGCCCCAACATTTTCGACCAATGGCGAGGCAGCTTTATGGCGCCACTTTTCAAATTGTGCAAATTCCTCAACCGCTTGGTCTGATTAAACGAACCCATCGCAATTAAATAACCAAATTAAAACTCTAATTCAGCTATAATAATAATAATAAAGTTAATTTTCACATGGGAACTCGCGCGGTGGAAACGCGTAGCGCGCTCGGCTACATGACGTCTACTAGCGCTACGAAATTCGCTACGACGCTGGGTGCTACGCTTCCGCGGATCTCGTCCTCGCCCTTGCCCTTTGCCCTTGGAATGTCTACTTTAACTTCAACGTACAGAGTCTATTTGTCATCTACTAGTGTAGAACATAACGTTAAACGAAAATTGAATTTATGTTCTATTTCATACACGATATGGTTTATTTTAGAAATGTAGAATGTTTTTTTTGTGCTTACAGAAGTAATTCTAAGTTTAACGGTAACGGAATGGAAAAAGTGACGGGTAAATATGTTGTTTTTAATGTGAATAGGGTAACATATAACAAATAGTGTGGTAGAATGTGATGTATTTTGGTCCTCGTGCAAGCATGAGGTGAATGACCTTTAGATTTCCGTGTAGTGTAGTATAATAGTGTCGTTTTAATTTACTTCTAAGAGTAATTTATTTCTTTTTATAGTAGTTTCTGTGTCAAAATTACACGATTATGTAGCATAATTTATTTCTAAAATCAAATATTCAAAGTACCATAATACTGCATTGTCGCCTGAGTTACATATTATCAAAAAGAATAGATAGTATAGAGGGGTCCTGTCATTGTCAATTTTGTAGTCACGGTACATTTACTGCCATCTATCGACACACGATTAAAACTTAAAATAAAATTGAAAATGTATAATATAATCAAAATATGTTTACGGATAAATGATTCTTAATTGTTATTGTTCCATACTGACCCATGTTCTTTCACTGATATGTGTTAAAATTGTTAAATACCAAACGGTGTCGTTACCGCCATCTAGCCGAGAATAGGCCAAAGGTAATGGCGCCATCTATTCGAGAATGACTTTTTCTTGGCCGTCCGTGGCACGTTTTTTTCTTAGACTTTATTTATCTTATACGGAGTTATATATATCTCTGATATTATTATGTATGTGTGCAAATTTTCAGCTTCATCAGAAATCGGGCAGTGGTCAAACTTAACTTTCAAGATCTGATTACTGACCAACACACAGACAACGGGAGAGATGAAAATGAAAATGAAAAATGAAAATGAAAAATGATTTATTGGTTACACAATAATACTTTTTAACTAGAACTACAACAAGAACCTTCTTTTAAGTAAACAAATACTTGTGCCAGAAGGCTCCGCTCTTCCATTTGTTACAAAGATTTACCATAATTCTCTAAGTCTTAATCTTATACTTAATATAGGGTAAGATACTTTAAATTAAAAACTAAATCAAATTTTAATACAATTTACCATGCATGAAACTCAATACAGATGTACAGTCCGTGAGATCTTAGAAGAACCTTCGGGTCTCGGCTATAATCGGACGTAATCGTGTAATAGAAAATGACAGTTTCAATTACTTTGGTTGACGAATTAGTGGCAGTCCCACACCCAAAGAGTGCAGTCGTTTTTCTCGTCTTGAAGTATATAGAGCAGTTAATACCACCATAATATATTCGTTATATTTCATTAGATATTTTAAAAAATTGATTTTAATGGAGACACGTTTTAAAAAGCGTATATCTGTAAATAGTCAATCGCGGGATATAATGTATATAAATAGTTTGCGAAGGAAGCGGCAACTTTTAAGAAGAGCGATCATTGTAAATATTTTAATAAACCTCAAGACCGGGTGATAGAAGCAACAGGCATTTCAAAAATTACTTTAAAAAGAATTTTAAACGGAGCCAACCAAAAATCTCCATCTATGCCTTTTGAAACGCCACAGAGAAAGTCCACATGAAGGTGTATAGATTACACTTTGTGTTTAGTACAATTAGAACCGCCTTGTGACCACTTAGGGCCCCCCCACATCTGGCGTCTTTCGAGCGTCGGCGTCTACAATTCTATGGCCGACGTCGACGCAACGTCGACGCAACTGCGCAGCGACGTCATTTTCCATAGCGCTGGACCGACGCCGACGCTCGAAAGACGCCAGATGTGGGGGGGCCCTTATAAACGAGGTAGGTACCAATGAAGGATTGACTATGAAAATAAACAACCAGTCACAAATAAAGCCAATATATTATAAATAATTCCCAACCCTTATATACAATCCCAATAAAAATGTCGTTAGCGCGATGTAGGAATCGCCGCTTTCGGTACAGCGCCATCTCGCGTGATATTTAAGATTATTTATTAAATTTAGATAGTTTTGATAACGACGTAATCAGGAAAATGGTATGTAAATGGTCGTATTAGATTCATAAATGTTACATATTTGCCGTATCTTATTTTTAAAATGTGGTTTTCAATTAAAAGACACATCAAGATTGTTTACCTTATTTCTAATGCTAAAAAAACGAACTATAGCTATTACGGTTCGTGAGATACAGCCTGGTGACAGACGGGTGGACGGACAGCAGAGTCTTAGTAATAGGGTCCCGTTTTACCCTTTGGGTACGGAATCCTAAAAAGGGATTTCAAAATTTGTCATTAGGCCAATTTGCGAACTTCGGTGTTCGCGGTTGGCCCTTAGCTATATAATCTGTTTGAAAAGGACTTTATATTAATGCAAATAAGGTAGAAATTGCTAAATTATAGTTGTTAATTTACGGGTATAATGATATATTATAGGTATGCGAGGATGCGTTTCGACCAGACGTATGCGAGGATGCGTTTCGACCAGAGGTACGCGAGGATGCGTCTCAGCCAGGGACGGAGGTCCCTTAATAAACACATCCCTCGCAACTCGCAACGCATCCTCGCACGTCTCTGGTCGAAACCGAGCGTGCGTTTATCGCATAAAACAACCGCACCGCGCGGTTTACGCTTCTCTTATTAACTATCTTATTGCGTCGGCGATAATGCGAACCTCTCTATAATTCAAAGTTATCACGAGTTCCCTAGAAGAACTCTTTAGATTTCGAAAAAGTCAATACATTTTTAAGCACTTGGTAATTCGAACAAAAAAATCATCGATACGTGGCAAAACGACGCGTTAATTCGAACTCATAGGCGTCAAACACTCGACAATTCAAAGTTATCAGATTGCAGAGGTACGTACGTACCCTACATTTTGAGACAATTTCAAGTTCATCGTTGCATGAGCATTTGTTATTGTAATTTGTATTGTATTCAGGTAATAGGTATTTCTGATAAAAAAACTAAAAATGTTATTGATCAGTCTCATCAAGTGCTTTGAAGCAAACTAATAGGTACATAGACTTTTTCCGAAAGACTAATAGGTAGGTAATTAATTCACATTATGTCTGTGCATGTAAATATGTACCTCTAACCTTTTGATATTGTTAAAGAATTTGCAGTTAGTAAATCATAATTAATTATTACTCAATAATTCGAACTCTCGATAATTCGTAATATTATCAAAGTCCCTTGAGGTTCGAATTAACGAGAGTCGACTGTACCAATATCACCGCCATAACCAAACATAAATCTTTTCAGCACTTTTTTTAAAGTGGAGTAACCTTCAAAGTTCAATCGAAATAATAACTTACAAAGACAAACGAATATCAAAACCCGTGAAACAATGCGGGTACATTCAGCGAAATAAACTTGAGGCCAATCAACTTTGTGGTACACGTAAATGTAAGGGGTTGTTCACATGGCTGCGGTCCGTGCGCCGCCCCATGTGTGCTAGCGGGACATCCCTACACTACACACCGGGTTTTTCAACCCTAAGGGCCACTTGTACCATTTACTAACCCGGGGTTAGCCGATTAAACCTTTTTTTTCCTCGCAGGGTAAATACATTTACTTATATCACCCCCGGGCTGCGAAGGCCCGTTGGGGATCGGTTGGTATGTGGGAATCGCACCTCCCGTATTTCCGCTGTTACTCAGTGGGAGGGGAGGAGAAACCCACTAACTTTTCCCGCGGCGTTACCCTCTCTCCCTGCCGTTTTTGGGGAGCATCGTGAGGTCACGAGTATTCTTATTACGAGAGACTATTATTACGAGTATTATACCACGATGCTGCCCCGGCTAACCGAATAAATCTGGAGTTACCATGGTTACCAGTACAATTTACTGGCGGATGGTGCAAGATGGCGCTTAGTCACGCTGAGCAACTTTTACTATGGGACCAACATCGAAATAGAAAAAATTTGGCTCTCAGACCGTGGGATCCTCTTACATCTTCAAATTTAATGCATTATTATTATTTACTAATATTATTTAACATCTCTGTTATATTGTTGCCAAAGCGTTAGCGAAGGTCTCCGATTTGTGTCGGGCAAACTGTTTTCGTATGTCCGGATGTTCTCCTCTACAAGTCGCAATTCTCAACCGATTTCTGAGCAGGTTCAGTACTAGAATACATACGTAGAATTTTCTGTAGTTTCGTTTTTTGGAAAATCATCAAAATGGTGGAAATTGACATAAAGAACTTAAGTGCCATTTTGGGGTCTCTGGCACTAAAATTCACTGTCACGTTTTAACATTACGCGATTGAAAGTGATGAACACTGGCTATATCAGGCCACCACATCTAGACAACAACTACCACAATAAAACATGTATATGAATTATAACAAATACAAAAAAAATACAAAATCGTTTATTGGTGCAACACAGGTATGAATAGTACATAAGTACAGATCTTATAATATTATACATAGTACTAGTTGGCCTAAATCAGCTGCAAACGGTGTTAAAGGTATGAAAACCGGCACCATTAATCTTTAGGCCATTTGAATCAATTTGACTCGTAGCACTAGAGAATAAAAAAAACGGAAAGGAGATATTACGTCATCTTTTTATGTATGAAAAAAATGTTTATTTTTCATACATATCGTATCTGGATGAGCCCAAACTTGGTATGTTTTGAAAATTATTTTAATTTTAATTGTATACAAGTGACTGAAATGTAATAATGTGATATATTTTTAGAACCGGCTCTAAATGCCCTTTTATTTAATAACACACACGTTTTTAGGGTTCCGTAGCCAAATGGCAAAAAACGGAACCCTTATGGATTCGTCATACCTGTCTGTCTGTCTGTCCGTCCGTATGTCACAGCCACTTTTTTCGAAACTATAAGAACTATACTGTTGAAAGTTGGTAAGTAGATGTATTCTGTGAAGCGCATTAAGATTTTCACACAAAAATAGAAAAAAAAAACCGGGCAAGTGCGAGTCGGACTCGCGCACGAAGGGTTCCGTACCATAATGCAAAAAAAAAACAAAAAAAAGAAAAAAAAAACGGTCACCCATCCGAGTACTGACCACTCCCGACGTTGCTTAACTTAGGTCAAAAATCACGTTTGTTGTATGGGAGCCCCATTTAATTCTTTATTTTATTCTGTTTTTAGTATTTGTTGTTATAGCGGCAACAGAAATACATCATCTGTGAAAATTTCAACTGTCTAGCTATCACGGTTCGTGAGATACAGCCTGGTGACAGACGGACAGACGGACGGACGGACGGACGGACGGACGGACGGGCGGACGGACGGACGGACGGACGGACAGCGAAGTCTTAGTAATAGGGTCCCGTTTTACCCTTTGGGTACGGAACCCTAAAAACGATAAATTTTGGGGGTTCGCCATACTAAGAACTGAAACACAAAAATGTTTTTTTTTTATCAAACTCATACGTGTGAGGTACCTATCTATGGATAGGTCTTCAAAAATGATATTGAGGTTTCTAATATCATTTTATTCTAATAGTGAGACACTTCCAAAGTGGCAAAATGTGTCTGTAACTTCTAAAATAAGAGAATGATTAAACTAAAAAAAATATATGATGTACATTACCATGCTTCCACCGAAAATACGCTAATTTTACTTCATGTTCGAGTTGAAAGTGTCTTTGTGTGACGTCCGTGAACTCGTTCGCCGTTTGAACGGACCAATCACGGCACGGGACTTCGCTCACCTCGTCCCCCGCACCCGCGCATTTTTGGCAGTATCGGTTGCATGAAATAATTGCTCTAAACTCCGTCTAGAGGATTCCTATTCTATGTATCAGTGTCAAAAGTGACGTTTCTGTTTATGTTTCTTCGCCGTAACGTTGAAATTACTGAGCTGATTTTCATGAGGTACTTCCGGTTCGAGCGCCATCTTGATAGTCACGCGTCGTGATTAATTCCTTTGTGTTTTGCTCATTAATATAGTTTAGTCCAGCGGTCGGCAACCTGCGGCCCGCGGGCCGCATGCGGGTCGTAAACCTGTCACTTGCAGCTCGAGAGCCTCCGTGGCTATTTGGTATGTAATAGTGACAAACGACAATGTCTCATAAATTCATAAATATTAACAAAGTTCGGCCCGCGTCACCTCCGTTAACTACTATGTGGCCCTTGGCTGCTAAAAGGTTGCCGACCGCTGGTTTAGTCGATCGATCGAGTGTAATATCGATGGCTTATTATAGTTAATATCTGGAAGACTGAGCTTTGCTCGGAAAACATATAAAAACTCAAAAATGCGCGTTTTCACAGAGATAAAACCTAGCTGGATAGATTTATTGCCCCCAAAAACCCCCATATAGCAAATTTCATCGAAATCGTTAGAGCCGTTTCCGAGATCCCCGAAATATAAATAAATAAATAAATAAATAAATAAACAAATAAACAAGAATTGCTCGTTTAAAGGTATTCGATTATTCAGTTTACTAATGTGGTAGTTAGGGTGGTTCAAAAAACATTTTATTTTATTTTCCGACGGGGCACCTCCTTATTTTGTTACACTTATTATGCTGATAAAATGCACCAAGTTTCGTAATTTTATCTCAACTACAAGGGGGTGCTCAACCACTTTGAACATTTTGAATGTTGTATGAAAACAACAAAAAAAACAAGTATTTATTATTGAGAATTTTATTTAAGTGTCTGCTTTCACATTATTTGTACATGTGATTTATAAGTTTTTAAATAGAAAAACATTTTTATTTCTATTTTTTATAATTTTTCAAAAGTAAGATTATTAGAATCTCATCTAAATATATCATAAAAAATATAAATAAAAATGGTTTTTTACATAATTACTTTTAAATCACACTTTCAAATAATGTGAAAACTACTAATTACATAAAAATCAAAAAAACAATGACTTGATTTTTTTGGACATTATACAACTTTGAAAAAAATTTAAAATGTTTTAGCACTCCCTTGTAGTTGAGATAAGATTGCAAAACTTGGCGTATTTAGTCAACATAACAGAGGGTGCCGCTTCTTTTAGCTAGAGTTTGAATTTTTCCCATACAAACGTGAACCGTAGTGTAGTATGTAGTGTGTAGTGTGCAGTGAATGGAGATTACAGTGAAACGCGTTTAACCACCATTTTGGAGTCAACGGCCGGTAGTCCACGTGCTACTTGTAAAGTCCAGCTATCGCTTTACAAGAGCTAATATATATAATCACCGTACACTGTCTTGTACTATCCGTACAATTTTAGTCGTATTACCTAGCTTGCTCCTAATACCATAATGCTGGCAAAATAGTCTCACTGGACTGAGGCCATAATTTTAAAAGAATGAATTAATGATTTCCATGAATGAGTTGCCAATCGAGTCGTCTGTAACTCTGTATGGTGCAGGTGGTATAGGTCTTTACCATACTTGAAATATACCTACAGGTAGAGCCAAAAATACTAATTTCAGTACCATTTTGTACCATGTTGCAGTGACAATCATTATGAGAGTCGCTAGGGACCTCATACTGTAGGTAGTCGCCGTGGCAACGTATGAAATGGTACTGAAATTAAATTCTTCAATGGTCAGCATCATAAGTAGAGTATCAGATTTTGCGTTAATAATCTGATACTCTACTTTTTCTGTATTTAATTATCGCTCATTTTCTAATCCATCATTAATAATCCCGAAACCTCCCTGGCAATAGAAATGCAGTTATTTTATTTAGCCAGCGTATACACTCGTATCACAATATGGAAAAGTAATCAAGGGTGTAGGTCAAAGAAAATAACTAAATCGGGTTATAATTAAGCATTCAAACGTTTTCCTTTTAAAAGTCTCTTTAAGACAGTGTTTTAATATCCACGCTGTATTCGTGCTTAATTTAAAAACTATTAAAAACTAACCAATCCAAACGCCGTAAAGTCAAAAACTAATTTAAAGTCACTCCGGGACTTAAAGGCGTGAACTTCATAATAAATCCCTCAAACAAGGTCAACACAAGCATATTCAGATACCGGGGACTATTATACTAATCTGATATTGAATAGAATAGTATTTATTCGTAAGCACAAACAAACGAAACAATACATAGTAAAAAAGAGAACAAAATAAGATTAAAGTGCCACGAAATGGGCCCATCTCGGCATGTTGCTGGTGGCTTCCAGCGCTGATCTTCCGATGAGACCATCAAGTGAGAAGAATCACGGAAGGTAACAGACAAGAAGAACAAACATAATAATTTTTAAGAAAAAAAACCGCCGGTGAAAGATTATTGTAGATGGTGCACTATGTACATAGAAAAGGAGGTAAAACCACCCACTTTTCTAGTAGCATTTCGCTTCTGTAAGGCTCGCAGTTCTAACCTAACCTAACCCTACTTCGGTTCTGTGAGGATCGCAGTTCAAACACTACCTAACCCACTTAACGGCGCATGCGGTGCGGTGTACCTACGGGGGTTTGAGCGGGAGGGGCTACATTTTATGGTAGGTAATCAATAATCATAGTGGTTTATTTAGCTAATACAATACATACGTCACAAATATGTCTCTTGATGATATTGAAGTAACGGAAGTATCGCAAACTGACTTCACATAACGAGCTTAACACCAGCTTTGACAGAACATAAAAAAATCACACCAAATATGAATGCTGTGGAGATCACTGAATTAAAAGATAAACTCGAGAATGCTACAGCTGAACTATCGAGTGCTCATAGTGAAATAGATCGATTGAACAGTGAAAACAACGAACTTAAAAAACAAATAGAAAGCTATCAAAAGACGCATGATATACATATATAAAAAATTACTTAATGAGGACACACCAAAAAGATGTATGCCGCAGCGAGAGCTTAGAGCTTTAGCTACCGATGAAGCTGGAATAAACAAAATTACCCTTCTAGAGGATGAAATTTCTCAATTAAAGAAGAAAATACAACTTCTTAAAAGAAAAATTTGTAACGTTCTGAATGAAAATAAGCAAATTAAACAACGACCAGATAAGGAAACGAATACAACACTCTTGAGCATAAAACGATTAGTAATAACATTACAGAAAATAATGAAGGATTTGATAGTAAAATCACCATCTCACGTGAATCAAGCATCACCTACAGATACTAATACGAATATCGAAGAGGACTTCACAAATATAATAAAAAAAGATTTCGAGACTAGCAATGCAAGCAACAACCAGAAAAATGACAGCAAAAATAATAGTACGAGAAAGAAAATCTGCATTCTGAGTGCAAATAATACTAATCAACTTCTACGTATTGCACAACGTCACCTAAGTGTGCATTATGATCTCTGTCATTTCTTGTATCCACATGCAGGAGTAAGACATTTGCTGCAAGACTTACCGACAAAGTTCGCAGGGTTCACAAAAAATGACTATTGTATTGTATTCATTGGCGAGGAAGACTTTAAAGAGTCGCAAAACTATGCTGCGTTAATTACAGATATTAGAAAGAGCATTCTAATAGTAAACCATACAAATGTAATTGTATGTGCTCCTATCTTTAACTGCGGGGACAGAGTAAATATGTTAAATTGGAGAGTAGAATCATTCAACAGGTTACTTTATCTAGACATACTTAAAAACACATGAAAATGCAGACATATTAGATTATAACAGAAACCTTTCGTACGACTATACTATGTTTTATCTGCGATCCGGTCAAATTAACAACCGTGGTTAAAATCAAATTTTCCAGGACATTACTGTTTATCTATATAATTTGAGCGATTCTTTTATAGACGCAGACAACACCCTAACTCAGATAGATCAATATTCAGATCGAAATAGCAATAATGTTAAACCGAACAACTGTACCAATAAAATCACTAACTATTTTAAAGTCACAAAGAAAAGTGAAGAGAACAGTTTTTTAGACCAGGCCAGTTAGGTCTCAACACGGGAAATAGGGGGTCAAATAATAATGTAATTGTTGATCAGATGGCTAAAGATAAGTTAATTTTGTTACATCAAAATGTGTGTGGAATATCAAATAAGAAAATTGATCTCGAACTCTACCTCGAAGAGCAACGTAATACTGTGCAATATGTATGTTTAAGCGAACATTTCTTAAACAGAAACTCAATCGCCTCTTTCAACCTCAATAAATATAATTTAGCCTCCTACAACTCAAGACCAACAAAAAAACCGGGCAAGTGCGAGTCGGACTCGCGCACGAAGGGTTCCGTACCACAATGCAAAAAAAAAAACAAAAAAAAGCAAAAAAAAAAAAAACGGTCACCCATCCAAGTACTGACCACTCCCGACGTTGCTTAACTTTGGTCAAAAATCACGTTTGTTGTATGGGAGCCCCATTTAAATCTTTATTTTATTCTGTTTTTAGTATTTGTTGTTATAGCGGCAACAGAAATACATCATCTGTGAAAATTTCAACTGTCTAGCTATCACGGTTCGTGAGATACAGCCTGGTGACAGACGGACGGACGGACGGACGGACGGACGGACAGCGAAGTCTTAGTAATAGGGTCCCGTTTTACCCTTTGGGTACGGAACCCTAAAAAGGGGGGGCACCAGCGACTGAATATATATATATATAGACATCGCTCTCCATAGAAAAATGCCTTCCAAAAATGACCCCAGCCACACTGACACTGACAACTATCCCTTCTCTATGAATATGTCCCACCAGTTTTTAATTATATCTAATAATCAATTTCCCGCTATTAAAAAAAAGTTGTGATTGGTCAATATAAGTTTTGATTGGCTATAATAACATTCTATGCGTCAAACCTCTTGCGCGGCGTTACAATATTTTGACGTTGTCAAATCTTATAAGGATTATACTAACCAAGGGGGAACCAATTCATATAAATATTATTTTGACGCGTATTTATTGTTCATACATTGAAAAGTTGAAGTATAATATTAATGAGTAGTATGTATTTTGAAACAGTGTCAGTACAGTGATAGACTACCCGTCCCTCTTTTTAACATAAGTAGTTAGAAAAAGACGGGTAGTCTAAGACATCGGTTACACGCTAATTCTGGCGTCAGTTCAGTCATAACTCTTATTACAGTTTTGACTGATGCCTAGTACTATTAGTTATTCTGTGGTAATGCTATCTACTTCTTTTGTTATGTTTTTTTTTGACATTTAGATTTTATTCTAGAAATTCTAGTCTAGTATTTTTTATACAATTTTTTTAATGTTTGACGATCCTTTTGTGAAATTCTTAGTGTTATATTTGATCTGTATAATAATCCAATGTTATTATGGAATAATATTAACATCAATAAATTGCTCTAATAATTAGATTAAGATTAATTATGATTCATAAGAGCTTGCATGCTTACATGAATAAAGTATATTTTGAATTGAATGAATGAATGAATGATCATTTATTTGTCAATAGTGGGTTTACAAAAAGGTCTTAAAACTATTTACAATATGTAAGTATATAGGACCTCCACATTGTGCCTACAAACTAGCATACAAATTTAATTAAACTAGCCTAATTCCATGCAAATATATTATAGCTAATAACTTATCTATTAAGAAACTCGCCCACACTGTAGAAACATTTCTCACACAGCCAAGCTTTCATCATTTTGAATTGAATTGATAAAAATAAATAAAAAAACATACAACCGAATTGATAACCTCCTTCTTTGAGATTTGGAAGTCGGGTAAAAATAATCATTAAAGGTCTACTATTAGCTAGTTCAGAATGGCAGTAGCTCGTCCACGCTTTGAGTGGCGCCATCTCATATATTAGTGCTAAACTAAGTTATGGTCAGTTCACGGCGGCTCTTGTTTCACTACCAAGTTGATAGATGGCGGTGAGTTTCAATAGGTTCAGAGCCCTTACCATGTTTACTATGTTTTTACCGTGGACGAATAAGGGCTTACACTAACAATCTTTTTCTAACTGTATGAATTATGCTTATAGAAAGAATTTCGCAGAAGTAAGCTCGTGGTTCCAAATCAGGCACTTTATGCGGTAAAATTTTGAAGTGCATAAATTATACAGTAAGTATATTGACCATTCTATATTAGATGATGTCATTATTGTGTGTGTTTCCCATCACGGAACAATGGTGTCCCGGACCGTTGTTTGCGCGGAGCGTAATAAAAATCACGCTTACTTCTGAGGAATACGAATGAAAAAAAAACGAAGTATAGATAGGCACTACAGATACGTGACACTTATATAGTCTCTAATGATAATAATGATAACATTTGATTCAAACAAAGGAGCATAGCTGTGGTTAAATATACATCAAATTGCCTAAACATATTTTCTATATCCAGGGAGGAAAATGGGGCAACGTTTGTATAGAGAAGTGGTCGTCCCTTTTCCTCTTAAGCTGGGTAACACAAAACAACTCGGATAGCAAGATGCAGAGACCCCGTTTATTAACAATCGACTTTAACACTGGTAGATCGAGTTCGTCTCTTCTCCTTGGAGGGCGTTCGAACCTAACTACAAGTAGGTAACCTACGGTAGATACGGGCGTACACGCTGCCTGGACCTCTACAGTTATTTACCTTTCAGTGTTCAGTACATACTACATAAAGAGTGTTTTTTTTAAGGTATACAAATTCAAAATGAAATAAAACACATAAATATAAATTTGATTAAGTCATGGTATTGGTTTTATTTCATAGATATTCTTATGCAATAGTTCTTAAAAATGATTTCGGGCATATGAGCGCCACGGCTGGCTCAAATGAAGCGAAGTGTGCGTGGTACGAAAACGATCCATGGTTTTCAGAAAAACTTGCTCGGATGGAAGATTATGTCAACCGTAAAATAGACGTAGCGCACGATAAGTTTGTGCGAACTGAACCATGATTTCAAAATAAATTAGCATAAGTGGCAATCGTTGTTCTGAAGTAAGTCTATTCATTGTGAAAATGGCAAAACGTACTGACCACAAATATCCCGCCAAATGTTAAATTAACAATCACAAGAAACAGTGTTGCCAATTTAAAAGCCAAACCTATAAAAAAACATCCTTTATATACCTATACTACATGAGTAATAATAGGTACAATTCATCAGGGTGTGATGTGTATTTTAGGAATGCCGGCAGGTTGAAAATTGTATACACATGTTTTTATAAATTTTAAGATTTTAAAAATTTAATTGATAGATATTACTGATAAAATAAAATAAATTGTAATCAAGACATGATGATTAAACAACTTATGTTGATAAACTAAATATTAATAAACAAATGAGGAGTGTCTTTTTAAAGGGGCTTATTTTTGTATGGATTCCATTGAGAAATAAGACCTTTTGAAAAGTTCTCAAATTATCTAACATAATATTATATGACTGATAATAATGTGAATGTTAAATTATACTTAAGAAACTGATAAAGTATGTAACAGTTGGTACCTCGTTCCACCGGCACCGCGGCACCGGCAGTGCCGGCAACGTCTGCGCTCTCCTGAATATCCACATCTCCACATAGCTGAACGCCCGCCGACTTCTAGTTAAACGGTTACATTCCACCACAAATATATATGTTATGTACCTAAATTAGCTTAAAGTACACTAGATTATAAAGCTGCGTTTTTAAAAAGATGTAAGAATAATATACATATTACCTACAACAAGACATAAGTACAAAACAAGTAGGTAAAGCCTGAATTAGCGATGGGCGAGTCGAGTTATCTGATTCGAATAATCCGAATCAACCTACAGATGAGTTGATTCGAATCGAGACTATTGGCAATCCGAATCAACTCGGCCACTAAACTGACTGGTAACTTGGTATCCGATCCGCTGACTCGGCGAATGAATCGCCAATTCACCAACTCTCCGAGCCGAGTCAACGCTACGCTAAGGCCATTCAAAAATAAACCTTTATTCGATAGCCCGAAGGTTCTTTTTACAACAACTGCCGCTTGATTTGCCGTTTCAATCCGAGTTGACTGGTACTATGACCATTCAAAAATAAACCTTAATTCCGTAGCCCGAAGGTTCTTTTTACAACAACTGCCGCTTGATTCGCCATCCCGAGTCGAGTTCACTGGTAGTATGGCCATTGAAAAATAAACCTTAATTCGGTGTCCTGAAGGTTCTGTTTACAACAACTGCCGCTTGACTCGTTTGCGCCTCCGCGGCCCGTGACCTTGTCGCGAACCACGCAAACCGTCGAGTCGAGTCAGTTCGAATTTCAACTCGGATCAGTGGCCGAATCGATTCGAATGATTCGAATCGAAAAAAAGTGGACTCGTCACATCGCTAGCCTGAATCTAAAACGCAAAGCTATATATTCCAAATTCACAAAAGTATTCTACAAGTAGGTTTAACGGCTCGGCCACGATATCCAGTGAGTTGCGACGGGGGGAGCGATAACCATAGGTTGGAGAGTGACACAGCAATCGGACCTTTCGCTGCAACCTATGGTTATCGCTTCCGCCGTCGCAAGTCGTGGCCGATCAGTAAAGGCACTTTGACAGGTCACTTGACGATGCCAACTATTTATTGAACTTTATCTACATCCATATCATAACCACCCTATAAATAATATATTCAAACACGATAAGCTTACGGTCTGTATTAATTAACAAACATGTATCTGTGGTTGCATCGTAATTTTGTTTTGACTTTGTATCGATAACCGATAGCAACCGATCCCTTAAGTACCTACATTCAAATTTAGAACATCTCTGAGAAAAAAAATGATTTGGTATCAGTCGATATGACGTTTTTTCGAAAATAAGTGTCATTTATTTGCATGTTTTTTGGTATCGAACGATAAGGCAGTCGGCCGCCGACTCTAGTTTGTCTCTGAATTAAAAAAAATAACCGATGCGTGACATGCGCGAAAAAGTTTGCATTACCGCCATTTGAAGTTTAGTTTGTCTTTTAATTATTTTGTATGTATAAAAGTACATTGTTTTATTGGAGCTTATTATGATATTGATATAGATAAAGCAGTGTATGTAGCTGTACATAATTATTAATTAGGCATTAAAATACTCAAATGATCCTTATATGAAACTCATATAATTCGTGTCATAATCCCACACTCGCATTTTAATGGCTCAAATTATGTAGTCACAAAAACTACTATTATGTAACCTTATACATATTTTAAGTGGACAAAATTAATTATATTTCTTAGCTTAATAAGCAAATATAATACCTCTAACCCTCGTATTCATAAAACTATATGGACCTGATTTAGTTAAATTATGTTGGGTAAATCCCTTTTTTACAAATTTATACATGAAACAAAATCAAAATGCCAGTTATGGACAAAATAATCCAGTGAAATTGTAGAATTTTGAAACGTGGCTCTTCTGCGCCAAATCCGGTAGTTCTGATTTTTGGCAGACTTATTTATGATGTTGGGCCAATTAATAATCCAAGTTTGTGACCTTGAGCGCCGAACGCAACTTTGACAAAAATTGAAAAATCGGTTTTTGTTTAGTTTCGGGCGATTTATTTTTATTTTTAACCGACATCTCAAAGACATACATATACATTTTTTGGTATTTCATCATAAAGTCAATCATTTACATTACAAACTGTCGCATTTGATGAAGTGGAATTGCTGATGATGATCAGAACAGAACTCCTCAACAACGCATAGTACACGTTTGGTGATTTTTAACTTCGATTTTGACTTGCACTTGGATCCGGACTCGGACCCAGAACCGGACTAATACCCAGATCCGGTTCGGACCCGGACTTGGACCTGGACTCGGACCCGGATTCAGACCCGGATTCGGACCCGGACTCGGGCCCGGAACCGGACTCGGAACCGGACTCGGACCTTGACCCGGAAAACCACTTTGATTACATACCATAAAATGTAGGCCACACCAATGTTACTAGCCCCTCCCGTTCAAACCCCCGTACACCGCACCGCATGCGCCGTTAAGTGGATTAAGTTAGGCTTGAACTGCGATCCTCACAGAACCGAACTAGGGTTAGGTTAGGTTAGGACTGCGAGCCTTACAGAAACGAAATGCTACTCGAAAAGTGGGTTTGATTAGGTTCGAACTGCGATACTCACAGAACCGAACCGCTATCAGAGAAGTGGGTTGGGTTAGGCTAGAACTACGACCATTACAGAAGCGAAATGCTAGTAGAAAAGTGGGTGGTTTTGCCTCCTTTTCTACATAGTGCACCATCTACAATAATCTTTCACCGGCCCCCATAGAAGTCGGTTCTTTTTTCTTAAAAATTATATTTTATTTTTTAGGTCTGCCAACAGCGGTTACAATGATACATTGTTAGTTATATGTACATACATTCGATAGGTGTCTTTAGTTTATTGCACAGCTAATTATAGGCACACACTACATGATTCTAACCCTAAAGGACTAGCTTTTTATAGTACCTTTCTTAAGCGTTTTTAAAGAAGCCTAAATTTGCTAAATACAGTACGAGATTAGAACTGTCTAGCTATAGTATTGAATGTTTCCGAGATTTAAGTCTTTCAAAATTTAGATTTTTTTGAAATTGAGCTCGTAAGATAAGTGAGTGCAGTGAGTACTTTTGACTCAGGCGATGTCGCTTGGCACGTTTGTTCTTGTTATCTCGGAAACTATTCAGTCTTCAGAGATAGTTTTAATCTCGTATTGTAGCAAATTTAGTCTTCTTTAAAAACGTCTACGGAAGGTACTATTAAAATCTAGTTCTATACACTGACAGAAAAATCATCACCAGGAATTAAAAAACAGTTCTGTACTGGGGGAAAAAATGAAGTTTTAGTAATAATTATGGACGTTTCACTATTTTTGTAAAGTTTATTTATTTCTACAAACAGCTCAGTAATCCCAAATACATAATTTCAACAAACAGATAATAGAAATTGCAAGAACTAATAGAAATTACAAAAGTCAATTTGTTCCTATTAGTTAACTCTCCTTGTCCCCGGATTATGTTTATTTTTGTAATTCTAAGTGTGTTTTTGTTGTACTTTTCTCTTAGTGTAGGGTTAGAATCGCCCAAAACTAAACAAAAACCGAAATTTTCGCATGGTTACCGATTTTACACAAAGTTGCGTTCAGCGCTCGAGGTCACCAACTTGGATTATTAATTGGGCTAACATCATAAATAAGTCACCAAAAAATCAGAACTACCGGATTTGACGCAAACGCTAAAAGTATAAATTTACTGTATTAAAACGATTATTAGCTAATTAAAGTTCGTATCAGGGGATTAGACCATATATTATTACAAATTACAGTGGTTAAGATCCGCACGCGTCGCCACTATGTACTGGCCGCATAGCCAAAATGCCAATCGCTTACGCTCCGTAGCGATCGAAAGGCAACTGTCACTGTCGCACTAATATGGAAGAGTGATAGAGAGGCACAAAGCTATTCGTTGTCGAAGCGATAGCGATTGTAACCTTGGCTAGGCCGACTGGTCCGCCGTTTAGCTGGGGCAGCTGGTAACATTTAGAGTCGGACCAAAAAAAGTCTGAAGCGGATTTGATAGCCCACGCAGTGCAAGTGTCATTTATACGTCATATTTTCATAGAAGTTCGACGCTTAAAATAACACTTTCACTGCGTGGGCTATCAAATCCGCTGCAGACTATTTTTGGTCTGACTCTATTATTTTATTATGATCGACTGGAATAATTGAAGGCTTGCCTCCATTAATTAAAGCTGATTTGTAAATTATGTTAAGAAATTAAATATGACACTTAGGTACTGTATTGTAGTGAAAATTATAATTTATTAGTTAGTTAGATTATTATTGTGAGATAAATGAATAAATGTAACAATATTTCAAATTATTGGATTGACAAATGTACATGTTATAAATCTTAGGTACTAGAATTAACTAAGTAGGTACACCGCGCAACAACTTAACCAACAGGCCTTATAGATAAGTGTTAGAGACACACGAGGGCTTTAGCAAATCAATATACAGGGTGTTTGGTACATCGTTTGCCAAATTAAAACGGCAGATAGGTTGAGTCATTTGCTATCTTCTCAGGCCTAGAAATTTTTAATTTGACGCAATTTTTTTTTTCACTATTAGGTAATTTTTTTGTAAATTCCAAATTTTTACTTGCGTAGTAATAAAAAAACTATAGCCAGTTTTGTTTTTCTAGGCATGAGAAGATAGCAAATGACTCCGCCTATCTGCCGTTTTAATATGGCAAACGATGTACCAAACACCCTGTATATGTAATTTAAAAATATATTATGTCAATCACAAACTAGACGTAAACACACTTTAAAAAATCCCGTCAAATAACCGTCACTTTGTAATGTTGTAATAACACTGCCATTGGCAATGAAAGGATGATGTACTTCTACTGGACAAGGCAAGGGTTGATTACGTATCGGAACACTGTCGATAATGTATTCGTGTTGTGGACATAGCGGAGTGGGCCGCGTGATATCTGCATTAGGGTTCCCCTAGATATGTCGACGCGGAATCGGCAAAATACGATAGGAAAAAGCTTTATGTCCGCGCAATAAGAGCGAAAAAGTCGTCGTTTGGCTCGGCTCGCGACGGCCGACGACGCCGGACGCGTCGACCGGTTTTTCGCTCTTATTGCGCGGACATAAAGCTTTTTCCTATCGGCTTTTGCCGAATGCGCGTCGATATATTTGGGGAGACCCTTAGTGGCGTACTAGGGTGACTGCTATTAATAGTTATTGGCCACTACTTAGTAATTGGTCACTCATAACAATAAGGTTTATATTGGCTTGTTTCTTTCTGATTTGTTAGGAGCAGTGATCGTTATCAACGTGCTGTACTGGCGGCAAAGTATGGTTGACAAAAAAAACAAATACGCAATTATTTTAAACATTATATTTTTCACAAATTATAGAGATCTTCGAGATAATATCAAAACCGGTCACTTCACACAAATGAGGCTTAAGCTAGGTTTTTTATCAAATGAGGCTTTAGCTAAGCTTTTTATCTACCTACAATAGGTTATTTTCCTACTAGTCACATCAGTTTCTGTTTTTAGAAGTGTCAAAACGATTTGCTAATATGGAAATTATATGAAAACTAATATAGTGATGTCACGGTCAACTCACCTACGTTTCCCCTTTCTATCCGGTTTGTTAAATAGAAATCGTGTTTAAATAAGTTTTTAGCAAAAATTCCATTTTTGGTACAAGCTTTTATCGCTGACTGTACTGTACATAAGGTATAAAAGACTAAAAAACTTATTTTTGAATTTTTCATAATTATTAAATTTTTTTAAAAAGTGTAGCAGGAATCTGAAAACAAAAAACATAGTCGTAAAGCTACACTTATTACGTTTAAGAAAATAAATATATAGTTTATTATACAAAACTATTGATTGTTATAAGTAACTTTCCCACATTCATAATATTATTTTGTATTGAGATCACTCCACGCTTAATATTATTTTTTATCTCCCATTTATCAACAGTTTTGTATAATAAACTATATATTTTCTTAAACGTAATAAGTGTAGCTTTACGACTATATTTTTTGTTTTCAGATTCCAGCTACACTTTAAAAAAAATTGGTAGTTATGAAAAAAACAAAAATACGTTTTTTAGTCTATTCTACTTTATGCTTTTTTTTGTTAGAAAGTACATTGTTTTTGTTCCAAAACTAGATTCCTCATCCTTAATTTATCCGGAAATGATATATCACATGCCCTAATAGGTATAGTTTTAGAGAAATATTGCTCCAAGTGAAGCGTGGCGGCGTCGAACTTCCCCCTTCCCCCCCCCCCCACTAAATGAGAGGTGGCTCTCGACGGCTCCCGGTCTGTTTCTGCTCAAGACCAGCTAACAATCAACTGTGCCAAGTTTCAGCGCATAGTCTCAAAGTGCAAGGTCCCCATACCACGGTGTGCAGTAACAAACCAGCTAATATCAGCCTGTCAGTTAAACGTAAAATTTGACAGCTCCGAACAACTGTCAGGCTGTAACGCCTGTAACAAGAATTTCGAATGTGTATCAGGCATCATGCCTAAATTTCAGTAACTATTGGCTATGTGCGAAGTACATAGTGGGGGTAAGGTAAACCGATCGCAGCGCATGAGGTGGTCAAAATTTGAAGTAACATCGGATAGCGTCTTTAACAATTCATACAAGTTATATGGCTCGAAATGGAACTTTAATTTACGATCACTCCCGAGATATTCATTTAAATTGTATGTGTACAGGACCATTGTAATCTGTATGAAATGCTTAATATAACTAACGTATTTTATTTGATAATTATTAATACTGTATCCGTGTCAACAGCTTTGCAAAAACCACATACTATGAAATCTTAATTGCAGAAGATAAGAATGGGTATAGTAAGTTATCCTTAAAAGATAGACATACACCGTCGCGGACTTTTTTGTTGACCGATAAAAGAGAGACAATCCCGCCATACATTGTGTTGTTATAACTCCAACGGATTGAGCAGCGTTTTCGATTAAAGCTCCTAGACAGCGTGATTTTTTCCGACAACATCGTCATATTTCAACCAATTTATACAAAACCTTAACAAGTTATAAACGTAAACCTTCCTCACGAATCCCTCTATTGATAGATGAAAATCGTGTAAAAATCCGTTCAGTAGTTTTGGAGTTTAAAACTGCCTTAGGCCCTGTACAAAAGAAGACGGCCCCCCTTAAAGAGATTGATGGCACTGTTATCAGTGATAATAGTCGCCAACTCAATCGATGGGTTGAGCACTACACTGAGCTTTATTCTCGACCAATTGAAATCAGTCCCGTAGCTGTGGATTGAATCCCAAATCTTCCTGTTCTGACTGAGCTCGACAATTTACCCACGGTCGGGGATCTTCGTGAGGCCACATTGAGGCTTAAGTCAGGCAAGAGTCCTGGGATAGATGGTGTTCTCACCGAGATCCTAAAACTCGAGTGCACATTGCCACTGCTTCATAACTTCCTAAGGAAATGCTGGGAAAACGAGGTTTTGCCGCAGGATATGCGCGACGCAAATATCGTGACCTTATACAAAGGGAAAGGTAACCGCGGCGATTGTAACTGCTACCGGGGTATCTCCCTACTAAGCATCGTCGGCAAACTTTTTGCAAGAGTAGTCCTTACTAAATTGCAAAAACTTGCCGAACGCGTGTATCCTGAAGCGCAGTGTGGCTTCCGTTCCCAGCGTTCTACGGACATGATTTTTACTCTCCGGCAACTTCAAGACAAGTGCCGGGAACAGAACACTCCTCTGATGATCGCGTTCGTCGACCTAAACAAGGCCTTCGACACGGTCAGCAGAGAGGGACTGTATGTGGCTCTAGAGAAAATAGGATGTCCCCCAAAGCTGTTGAGTCTCGTTAAATCCTTTCACGATGGCATGAAAGGTTCCGTTGTCTTTAATGGTCAACAGTCCGACTCGTTTGTGATGCAAAGAGGGGTTCGGCAAGGCTGTGTTTTAGCACCAACGTTATTCGGCATATTTTTTTCTCTGTTGCTAAAGGTTGCCTTTGGTAACACGCAGCAGGGAATTCACCTACATACAAGAGCCGACGGAAAGCTGTTTAATGTCAAGCTTCTGAAGTCTCGACGCAATCGCGAGGATTTATTTCTTGACAGCATGCTCTTTGCCGACGACGCAGCTTTCGTAGCCGAAACTCCCCACGAGCTCCAAGATCTGCTGGACAAATTTGCCTACGCTTGTACCCTATTCTCTATGTCAATAAATACGAAGAAGACTGTAATTCTAGCGCTAGGTTACTCTTTCCAGCCCTCCATCTCGTTGGAAAGTGTACCCTTAGAGGTAGTCGATAAGTTCTGCTACTTAGGGTCGACCGTGTCGAGCAACCTCTCCCTCGATGCGGATGTCAATGTTCGCATCGGCAAGGCGGCCACGACGTTCGGCAGGCTACGTACAAGAGTGTGGAATAACAAACACCTTACGACAAAGACCAAGATGACTGTATACCAAACTTGCGTCTTGAGCATACTCTTGTACGGGGCCGAAACCTGGACGTCGTACGCTAATCAGGAACGAAGACTTAACACCTTCCACATGCGCTGTCTTCGGAGTATACTAAACGTAACATAGAAAGATAGGGTCACTAACGAAAGGGTGTTGGAGATTGCTCAGCTTCCTAGCACCACTGCGCTACTCAAACAGAGACGCTTGCAGTGGCTAGGGCATGTGCAACGCATGGACAGTGCTCGTTTGCCCAGACAGACTATGCTGAGCCAAATTGCAGTAGGCAAGCGCAACGTCGGACGCCCATTACTCCGCTTTAAGGACTGCGCAAAGCGCGACATGGTTGCGTTTAACATCAACTGCGACTCATGGGAAGACCTAGCTATAAACCGCCTGACGTGGAGGAACAGCCTTCTAAGAGGTCGCGAAACCCATGATAGGTCCTGGTTTCAAGACTTGGCCCGAAAACGGGCAGGGACTGAAAAGGTACCTTTAAAAACGGTTTTGACCGGTCTTTTGAAAAGGTACCCGACCGTTAAAAGTAGCATTTCGGTACCAATATCAATCGGTACCCGTATCCAAACAAGCTTCCGTTCAAACGGTACCGTTAAATAAAAGTACCTTTACGTGTTTTGTTTATAGGTATCCGACCGTTAAACTGGCATTCCATATTGATATCAATACTTTAGGTATCCAAATAAGCTTTAGTCCAAACGGTACCGTTAAATAAAAGTACCTATACGGATATGTTCAAAAGGTATCCGACTGTTTAAATAGCATTTAGGTAATGGTATCAATAATTTAGATATCCAAACAAGCTTTAGTCCAAACGGTACCGTTAAATAAAAGCTTACCTCCAAACGGTACCTTTAAATAAAAAAACCTTATCGCGTTTGATCTGATACCCTTATTCTAACCGGTCACTCGCGAGAGCGGGGAGGTAACGCGTGTCTCACTTATATTGTATGGAATCAAAAAAATACAGTTGCCTAAGGACTTCGAAGCAGACCTGGACCTGGACCTGCAAACCCGACTACTTTGGAATCCAAGATGTATGCCGTGCACTTTGTCACAAAAGTCGTCATGGGTGTCGTCAATCATGTAACTAAATTCGCCTAAACTTCGTGTTTAGGCTTGTTTGATTCGTCTCGACAAGATCTTTGACATTATGTGATACTCAGGGTCTGATGATGGAGCTGGAATGTGGTCACCAGTACCAATCAACCATGCAACTAAACCACTTCGTGTTTAGGCTCGTTTGATCCGTCTCGACAAGATCTTTGATACTAGGTCATACTCAGGGTCTAATGATGGAGCTGGGTGGTCACCGGTACCAATCAACCATGCAACTAAACCACTTCGTGTTTAGGCTCGTTTGATTCGTCTCGACAAGATCTTTGATACTAGGTCATACTCAGGGTCTGATGATGGAGCTGGAAGGTGGTCACCAGTACCAATCAACCATGCAACTAAACCACTTCGTGTTTAGGCTCGTTTGATTCGTCTCAACAAGATCTTTGACACTAGGTCATACTCAGGGTCTTATGATGGAGCTGACTGACTTTATAGAGTAAGAAGTAAGTTAGGACTTACAAAGTAAAATTCTTGGTACCTACTACGGGATCTGATAACTTTCGAGTGTAAAAGCTTTATACATAATGCGCTTGGCCTTGGCAACACATCACATGAAATGTGTTTGGATTTATGCATGTTTGTATTATTTTATTTGTTAGCATTGTTTCGTTTATTTATATTATTAATTGTAGTTAACCTGTATGGATATGATGGTCATTCTTGTCTACGTGACAGGGTGATAAAACGGTGTCCGTCACTTTCTATCCCATGGTGTTAAAAAGTGACAGGTGTTATATCACGTGGATAAAGATCAAAGAATATAATACTCACTAGGAGAAGAACGGTAACTCCATACAAAAAAATGTCCCCAACCGTTTATACGTTTATACTACTGGCGCCCTCGATGTGTACCAATGGAACTAAAGTTAACAACCGGTTTAGCCTGGCGGGTATTGGTATTATAGGTATATAGTAATTATGTTGATAAACATATTTGTTATCTTCATATCACGAAATATATATATGAAAGATGCAAATATTACCCCTTGTTTGTGGTATTATCTATTGATTTAAATAAAAGGCATATTTATGTTTATAACATTGTATTATGTTTTACATATAGAAATATACACTGAAAATTAAACCCTGACAACTTAATAAAAATAGACATTAATAAAGCGCATTCACAAAGTTTTCAGTATTATACAAATAACATTAGGCATGCCTACCTATTACACTTTACACACAGATACACTACACTTTACACACGGCATTTTACACAGATTTCTAACTTGTATTCATACATTTCTTCACGGTTAATTAATACGTTTTCCAGATGCGTTATGACTCGGTTCCTTCTGAACCAACTAAAGCTGTATAAATTTCACTCTGGCTGCTTCAACAGCCGTTACTCCGCATTTAGCACATTTTCTATGTGCATTGCTGTAATCTATGTAGGTACAGACTTACAGTCTTAAGTGCCGCTACGTTGTATTTATTATTTAAAGATTTAATAAATAAAATGTTCGTTATGAACTTTAACCACAGCAGTTGGACAGAGTCATTGACAAATATATTTTTTTATTATGGTGGGTAGACGTACCTACCCTCCATATATTTTATGAACATTGATAAAGACAGTTGGAAGCAAATATTCATTATAAAACTTAATCGCGTGTAATTAAGTTTTAAGCGTTTTAAGTCCCGTTTTATGATTAATTATGTATAAAATTCGTGATAATTTAAATCAGAGTTGGGAGCAATGTTGCTGTAGATAAATGTTTTTATTTTTATTACTCGCAATTTTTTCTCGGAGGCCAACGCACACATAGAAGCTTCAGGCGCACACATGCGCAATTATTTGGGGACATAACTTTCTTAGGAAGTGAACAGGCCTTGATAAAGATGGACCTATCGTTTATTGTTATACATTTATAATCGATTTTTATCAACTTATGGAAATGTCATATGAATCGAAACGACAGACTCGGGGCCCGATTCGGATTTTGAAATAGACATCTATTAGATATCTTTTAGACATCACCAAGATACGATAACGATATGTTTAAGATCTAACCTGTCAAATTTGACATTTGCGCGATTCTGGAGATACTCTTGAACGATTTCCTCAGGATATGACTTAAAGATCCAATTCACATCTAATAGATATCTTACGCATCTAACGTAAAAGTGACATTGGTTGCTTGAATTGCGCTGCAAAAGAGAACTAATTTATATCTAAACTATAACGTATCTAGAATGGATCTAGTACGTGTCGTCTCTTGTGAATATCTTGAAGTTCGAGTACAGCAATCGGTCACAACACTGCTTTAAAAAAAATAGGTAACTGGTAATACATGGTAAATTATTATCGTAAAATATTCAATTACTATTATGGGGCATGGCACTTATATTCTTTGCATGGCACACTGCGTCCAATTCGCACGACCCGACGTGCGAGCGGGATATCGCTATAATACGCGCATAGCGTTGTCTCGCTCAAACTTCGGAGCGAAGTGCGAATCGGACGCAGTGTGCCATGCCCATATGATCTAAAAAAAATCAAATATGTTTAAAATTTATTATAAATATATTTTACTGATTTAAGTACTTGACAAGCCCTTATATTATTACGGAATTTTATTTATAATTTCAATGGCCATGCACGTTTACATTCTATGGGCGTTGTGATGTGATGTGTCAAATGTTTGAACTTAGAAGTAAATCTGACAAGCTATTATTCGGCTGTCCCATAGCAAAACCCAGTAAGTGCATCAGACCAAATTTTACAGAAGAGCGTAACAACATAAAATGTGACAGCCTCAAAAAATGTTTTCAAATTTTAATAAAATAAATTTTCTACATGAATAACTACTTAGTAACTATTCCATGTATCAACATCAATATTATATAATAATATTGTATTTATACACGTTTATACCCCTTACTAACTTTGAAAACGTGAGCACCGATGTTTTGTGTTACATATTCCCACTCCAATACCTAGTAGGTAAGTGCTCGTTTTAGGTGTGAACCTGGTGTATCACTTATCAATATTCAAGACATTTCGGGGTTTTTCCCACTAGTTACCACCAAGTTGTTACCAGTACCTTCCTAGATTTTGCTAAACCGTCACTACACATGCTACTTACTAGGTTTGAAGGTGTCAAAATCTCCGTTATTTATGCCGATTTTTGAGCAGGTGTCTTTGTAATCGGGTGAGGACTTACTAGGTGGGTCCAAATTAGCGTTGAAAATTTCTGGAAAAATCCCGTTTCTTTCCAAACGGCTCTTTTTTTTCGGATTTTTACGGAAAAAAACCATGAGATTTACCGCTTTAATTTTTCCGAATAAAACGAAAAAAGCGACTTAAACAGGTTTCGATCGGTTATTTTTCTCAATACTGGTGACATTTGACATCGGATCGGTGTCAGTGTCAGTTCAGTTCAGTTGTCACAGTTGTGTCATTACGCTTATCAGTCGGTTGGTTTTTTTCTTTAAAAATCCGAAACAAACGGACAAAAACGAAAATTTAATAAATTCTCGAAAAAAACATTTGATTTTTCCGGCATTTTCAACGCTAGTCCAAATAACATAAAAACAAATTTTGAGAAATTTGTCATTTACTAGGTTTTGATATGGAACAGCCGTATTGTGCGGTTTGTTTTTCGGTCGGGTACCCTTACCTACTTCAAACGGTTAGCCTTAACGGTACCGTTTCAAAAAGGTACCTGTTAAATTCTATTTGTTCGGGTACCGTTACTGTTGGATACCTATTCAATTGATACCTTTATTTTAGGTACTGGTATTTTTCCGTTTTATTCGGGTACCATTACTGTTGGGTACCTATTCAATTGATACTTTTATTTTAGGTACTGATATTTTGCCGTTTTATTCGGGTACCGTTACTGTTGGGTACCTATTCAATTGATACCTTTATTTTAGGTACTGGTATTTTGCCGTTTTATTCGGGTACCGTTACTGTTGGGTACCTATTCAATTGATACCTTTATTTTAGGTACTGGTATTTTTCCGTTTTATTCGGGTACCATTACTGTTGGGTACCTATTCAATTGATACTTTTATTTTAGGTACTGATATTTTGCCGTTTTATTCGGGTACCGTTACTGTTGGGTACCTATTCAATTGATACCTTTATTTTAGGTTACCGGTCTTTTGCGGTTTTTCAGTCCTTGAAAACGGGCAATAAAACACATGCGCGATGAGGGTCACCTCGATGCGGATCCTCAATGCACTTTTATTTGTCACAAATGTGGGCGACTGTGCCGTTCAAGGATCGGGTTATATAGCCACGAGCGACGCTGTCGCTAGATAACATAGGTAAGTCATAGATGCTGCTTAAATCATCTGTAAAGATGCACAAGGCCTAATGATGATGAGTTTTGGAGTTTAGAGTAGTTTTCTAAGATGTAGTGAATTGACGTTTTCCGCTAGATTTGCAGACGCTAGGTTGCGTGGCAGTCGTGCACGTAGCGAATACTTTTAATCAAGTAGGTAATCTATATCTTCTATCTATACATCTATCTATCTATCTATCTATCTATATCTGTCTATATTTATTATCTATCTGTCTATACATATAATAAAGCTGAAGAGGGTCGAAAGTCTGTACATGGAAGATATTTGAAAAAAGATGGCTGGGGATACTTAGAATCGGTAACAGAACACGTTCCAACAGTTTTTATTATTAGAATTATTATGTTTGTCTGTTTATTTGACCGCGCATCATGTGAAAACGGCTGAACGGATTTTGATGAAATCTTTACTAATCTGTCGAGAAAATCCCCGGCCAGGTCATAGGCTATAAAAATTCAACCCCTAAAAGGGGGGGTAGCCACAATACTCGATTGACTTAAGTTTGCCCCTGAATCTTATGGTGCTACTTAGGAAAGATGGGCAAACATCTTTCAAATATGTGCTACCACTATAGAGTACCGTGGTAAACAAACCGATGTCACTGAATTTGATACGTTGTGACATGAATAAACCACTGAGGAAGGATTTTGTCAAATTAACTCTAAGTTTAGAAGAGGGGGTACGGATATCAATAAATTTAATTGAATAATTGTGTTGATTTAATAATACATCAAAATTAAACGACAATAAATTAATTGCCACACATTGCATACTGCCATCTTTTGGGGAACTGAGTGAACATTAAGTAAGTAATAAAGAAAACTAAAAATGAGTTTACATAGTTACGTCGTGGTAAAATAAACACACATAATTATCTACACCAGTATAATTGCATAGTTATTAAAAATTATTAATTTTCTCCGTCATGAAATATACCTAATCGTAATTATATCGCATCCATATCAAATCCATATTCATACGTATTAAGCACTTAATAATGGCCACGAAAATGGGTACTTTGAAAAAAAACATTGAACCCTGTCATTCGCAGTGCCAGATTAAAGTTACATTATGTCTTTGATTTTAGTAACAATAATAACTACATTCCTACATTAAAAAAAATGTGTACACAACTCGGGAATCGAACCCATAGGTATAGGTATCGAACCTACGTTTTCAAAAATTAAGCTAACACTATAATGTATTTCTATTTAGATATCGATTGTGTATGATGTCTGAAATGAATAAAATACATTGAATTAATTTATTTTATTTTAGTAAGTTTTCGAAATGACCACCATTTTACGAGTTGATAGGTAATTGTATTGAAAAAAGCGGCCAAGTGCGAGTCGGACTCGCCCATGAAGGGTTCCGTAACAGCAAGTAACATAATAAAATTGCGGTTTACGATTTATTACGTATTAAAAAAAACTACTTGCTAGTTCTCGTTCAAACCAATTTTCGATGGAAGTTTGAATGGTAATGTACATCATATATTTTTTTTAACTTTATCATTCTCTTATTTTAGAAGTTACAGGGGGAGGGGGGACACATTTTACCACTTTGGAAGTGTCTCTCGCGCAAACTATTCAGTTTAGAAAAATATGATATTAGAAACCTCAATATCATTTTTGAAGACCTATCCATAGATAACCCACACGTATGGGTTTGATGAAAAAAAATTGAGTTTCAGTTCTAAGTATGGGGGACCCCCAAAATTTATCGTTTTTTTTTCTATTTTTGTGTAAAAATCTTAATGCGGTTCACAGAATACATCTACTTACCAAGTTTCAGCAGTATAGTTCTTATTGTTTCGGAAAAAAGTGGCTGTAACACACGGACAGACAGACGGACAGACATGACGAATCCATAAGGGTTCCTTTTATTGCCATTTGGCTACGGAACCCTAAAAATGGTGATCAATTTGAAAAACTTACTAAAATAAATTAAAGGATATGAAAACAATGCATTTTCTTCATTTCAGATATCATGTTTCATAGTAACATTTACTGCTTAAGCCCTACACAATTGATATCTAAATAGTAATAGTATTAGTTTTTTTTTATTTTTCTATCCGTCCGGGTTCGATACCCGAGCTGTGTACACATTTTTTAAATGTATAAATAAAGTTTTTCTTGTTAATACGAGTAAAATCGATGACATAGTTTCTAACAAGAGATAGTCGTATGTGTTATAGTTTCAGATTTTCCCGCACTGACCGATCTAAATGGGCCATCCTGTATACAGTAACCTAAATATGTTCGTACAAAACCTTTTCAGCTTTGTCAAAGCCTTTTATCATTGGATTAAGTGTAATTTAGCAAATCATGCGATAAGCTATTTATCTCGAGTACTAGCACATTAACCAATACAGGCAAGCTTTTTACGTGAAAAATAATGGCGACACGACACGGTTTTTAGACTTATTCGAACTTCAAGATATTCACAAGAGACGACACGTACTAGATCCATTCTAGATACGTTATAGTTTAGATATCAACTAGCTCTCTTTTGCAGCGCAATTCGGACCACCGATGTCACTTTTACGTTAGATAGCGTAAGATATCTATTAGATGTGAATTGGATCTCTAAGTCATATCCTGAGGAAATCGTTCAAGAGTATCTCCAGAATCGCGCAAATGTCAAATTTGACAGGTTAGATCTTATACATATGGTTATCGTATCTTGGTAATGTCTAAAACATATCTAATAGATGTCTATTTCAAAATCCGAATCGGGCCCCTAGACCAAGAAAAGTCTGCAGCTATTTTGATAGCCCACGCAGTGCAAGGTGTTTTGTATACGTCATGACTCATGATGTCATAGATTAAGTTTGACGTTTAAAATAAAACTTGCATTGCGTGGACTATCAAAATCTATGCAGACTTTTCTTGGTCTAACTCTATTAAAAGTCATTACAAGTATTTTCGTCATTGTCTAAGTCTAATCCAATGAAGTGTAAAAATATAATTTTTAATACAGTTGCTCAAAAAGTGCTACTTTACGTAGCTGTTTAGCGTGCGGAAAGTTGGTTATCTCGAACTAGTGCTTTTTACTTTTCCAATTTTTTTAAATTTATACTTGTTCCAATTCACGACTACTTATTGATGAGTGTTAATATTAGTCGTAATCAGCATAAAAACCTACCGTTAATGTAAGAATACGAAAAATATTACATATTTCATATTTAATTACTTACCTCTTCATCATTATAACACGTTTATTTTTTAATATTCAATATTGAAAATTCCGTTCTTAATAAGTTGACTGAATGGAACGGAATAGCTGCCAAACGCCCATAGATATAATATACTTAAAGACGACGTCTAACCGAGCTGTCACTGTTACCACTTTTGTTTAGTGTACGATTAACAATGTTTTTCTTATTTTTTCGCAACTGTATTAAAAAACGTCGTTCGATACACGTGCGGAAATGTCATTCTTCACTCGTCCCGAGTCTTGCCACTCGCCTGCGGCTCGTGGCAAGATATCTCGGTACTCGTGAAGTAATGACATACCTTCCGCACTAGCATCGAAATGTACTATTACAGTACATAATATATGGTCCTATTTTCACGCACTAGTGCGTACAATAGCACTTTTCGTTTCGTGCGATGTCAAAAGTTTAAAGGGCCATATGTACTGTAAAACGTTGTACGATACACGTGCGAATAAGTAATTCGCACGTGTCGATTTAAAACACTCCCCTCGGTCGTGTTTTGATTTATCGCCACTCATTTCGAAATTCCTCTTTTCCCTTGTTTCGTAAATAACTATTACAGTATAAATAGTCCTCCTTTCATTCCATGCGTGTGTCAAAAGTTGAAAGAAAGTGTCATTATGTACCTACCTACTGTAAAACGTTGTACAATACACATGCGAATAGGTAATTCGCAACTCGTGTCGTTTTAAAACACTCCCTTCGGTCGTGTTTTAATTTATCGCTACTCGTTTCGAATTTTCTCTTTTCCGTAGGTAGGTATATCTATCTATCTATCTTCTATCTATCTATCTATCTACCTATCCATATAATAAAGCTGAAGACGGTCGAAAGTCTGTACATGGAAGATATTTAAAAAAAGTGGGCTGGGGATACTAAGAATCGATAACAGAACACGTTCTCCAGTTTTTAGAATTTTTGTCTGTTTATCTGTTTATTTGAACGCGCATCAAGTGAAAACGGCTGGACGGATTTTGATGCAAACTTTACTAATCTGTTGAGAAAATTCCCGGCCTGATTGTAGGGTATAAAAATTCAACCCCTAAAAGGGGGGGTAGCCAAAAGACTCGATTGAGTTAAGTTTGCCCCTGAATCTTATGGCGCTACTTAGGGCGGAGGGGCAATTTTTTTTCAAAAATGTGCTACCACTATAGAGTACCCTGGTAAACTAACAGATGCCGCTGAATTTAATACTTTCTGACATGAATAAGCCACCGAGGAAGGATATTGCCATATTAACTCGAAGTTCTAAAAAAGATGGGGTATGGATATCAACAAATTTAATAAATTTTATACCTTTAAACCTTTTCCTAGGACCACGCTAACTCTGCATGTCATTTACAATGACAAAGAGCTGCAAATACTATCATCAATGTCAACTTTTTATAAAAATGCGACGTTTATAATGAGACTCCCTGACTTGGTTCTGCTGCAGTCGGTGCAAAGTGAGCTTAGACGGAGTCTGTCTTTTCCAGGCCAAAAGACCACGAGGGACTCTGACCATGTCAAACCAGGGAAACCGCAGTGTATATTTCGTAACACACCCTAATATTCCGATGGCTTTATTGCCCTTACTCTGACTTGGTAACCACAGTAGAAGGTTGTAGCGCTCTGACCCCATCAAATCTGGAAAAATCTTAACAGCGCGATGTAGAATTTACAACGCAACTTGACAGCGCCATCTATGACATAATCTCTAAACTACTTACCCGAAGTATCCTGAATGGGCTCTCGGCGAGCAGGCAGACGTCGCCAACATTTTTGTCTAATGGAGACAGCATGATTTGCAGCTCGCCTCCGGGGTCGACAACCTTCGGTTGGCGCTCACGACGAGTCAAGGTCATCACCCATTCCTGTAACAATCACTGATATTAATCAGTCATCAACAACGTACATAAATGTATGTTTTGACAAATTTATATTTTGGAAACCACTGCAAGGAAACTCTCTTTCACGTAAAAAACCGCATCGAAATCGGTACATCCGTTTGAGAGCTGAGCTACTTAACGATGCCACTAACAGACATTGGCGTTAAACGTATAACATATATCTTTTTGCGTTTATTTAACGCCAAAAAATTCCCTAAAGAAAAATAATAATAGTAGTTATAATGTAGGCAAAAGACCATTTTGGCTTAAAATTGTATACCTACGTGTAATAGCTTTCGTAAATTAGTGCCTGCGCTAATTCTTGGGATAAGGTTACCCAGCGGACTAGGCTCCCCAAGGGGTAAAAAAGGATGATGACATATGAAATTGACAAAAATCTCATAATAAAACGTATATACAAGGTACACTAACATATGATATATTATACTTGTTGCTAAGGCACTTTAATGTCCATTAAATATAACGAATTGAATAAAAGCCTCACAGAGCTCAGCATTTACGATAAAATCTCCACTTACTCAATTACCCCGTAATATACGAAATCGGAGAAAACTTAATAAAAACAGCTTTTACGGAAAATTATTTAACGAGGTTAATATAAATAGTTTAGGATTTCTGCATGTGTATACGTAGTCGTACCTATACTTACACCTCATTATTTATTACAGAGCAAAGTATCATCTTAATGTCTAAGAAGAATATTTAATAAATCGGGGTCGAGATACCTTAACATACATAACATCGAAATGTCGCTATCTGCCTCTGTATCGCTCTTGCACACAGTCAGCAGCAGAAGTTGCTAAGCGGGCGAGGTGTCCAAAATTACCGAGACAATAGACATGTCTCTTGTTGTCTTAACAATAAAGTCGCGTCAGATCATTTTGAACACCTGGCCCGCTTAGCAACTTCTGCTGCTGACTGTACATAACATACATGACATACGTAACGTCGAAATGTCGCTATCTGCCTTTGTATCGCTCTTGCAATTATAACATACATAACATCGAAATGTCGCTCTTTGCCTCTGTACCGCTCTTGCATGTATAACATCTCGTACATAACATCAAAATGTATAACATACATAACATCAAATGTCGCTATCTGCCTCTGTATCGCTTTGCATACATAACATACATAACATCGAAATGTCGCTATCTGCCTGTGTATCGCTCATTGCATGCATAACATACATACCTAGTTACTGATTTATAAAAAGCGTATTTCAATTAAAAGACATGTCAATATCGCTTACCTTCTTGCAAGTTCTTTCTAATGCTAAAAAAAACGAACCATAGCGATGACAGGAAAACCTATTAGAAATGTGCAGTCAAGCGAGAGTCGTACTTAATTACTTAGTTTTTGTTCCTTCCGACCCACCGGCTTGGCCACGACATTGGTCTAAGGCGATCGGCGGGGCGGCGGGCGGGGCGGAAAACGCGAGCGACCGCCAGGCATGCCACGTACTTTCAGTAGCGGCGGCAGCGACTAGGAGCGGCTGGGACGTAGACGTATTTAAAATCATGTTTTCTTGTTCAAAAGTGCCTAGAATATATTTCATTGTTTGTCAATGGGTGCATGGGCTAAATACAGGACGACAAATTTATTTACATCTAGTTTAGTATTTTATATATTGTATATATAAAGCACCCAAAAAAACGAGTACTTACACAAGAATAAGTGTGGAGACGTCACAACATACTTAAATACGCGAAAGTACATTTAAAATTTCAATAATAAACCCTTCCGTCTCCATGTCGCTCGAAAAAAAAACAAAATGTTTTGTTCCGCATCGCCCCGCTCGATCCGTCGCGCCTACTAGGCCGGTCGCGCCGCTCTAAGGTCGTGGCATCGCCCGCGCTGCCCGATACAAATGTTCGAGTCGCGCCCCTCCCCGCTCGCCGCCGCCGCCGGTCGCCCGGTGCACGCCGCGCGCGTTGCCGCTCGGCGACAAGGCTCGTGGCATGCATTATGCGTCGCCGGGTTATTGTTTTTGCGACTTACCGCCGGTCGCCGCCGCCGATCGCCTTAGACCAATGTCGTGGCCAGGGTTTTTTAAAGATATTTCATTCACGTTCCACATAAAAAATACATTCTTATAAATTGAATAATGTACGGAACCCTTGGAACGCGAGTCCAGCTCGCACTTGACCGATTTTTTCAGTTTTAAAATGTAAGGTCAATGTGGATAAGTCCGTCTACAAGGCAAGTCCGTCAACACGTTATAACTTTTGAATTTGAAGGCGTATGCGACTTTGGAGTCCAGTCGATTAACCAGTTTTTCGCGCTAGTTCCGTCACTGTAAAACAGATGGCGCTGTGACAACCAACTTCAGAGCAATCCGCTTCAACAAGTCATTTCGTGTTTTGAACTCGAAGTCATAGTGCGACAGCAGATCGAAAAAAAAGTGCTAAAAATAGTTTTTGAAAAGATTGTGCATCAGAAAGTAACTACGTAGGTAGCATAGGAACCAGCTGTCTTTATTCTATTTTTTAAATATCGGAAATTAGCCTTGTTTTGTAATTATACGTTCCACAGTTTATCATATTAAAATTTGACTAAGTTGTAAAGTCCGTCTATTATGTTCATGGCAAGTCCGTCATATGCCGGACTTTCGTTAAATCAGAGATTAACGACTGTTTTTGCGACTTTAATATTATAACGATTTGATAAGGTATCAAAAAATCCTCCTGACTTTGCGCATGATGTTACTTTATTATATTTTGATCTCAGTAAATTGAAAGAAACGATTAAAATTCATTTTAAAATCACTATTGATCAAAAAAATAATTATGTTTAATTATTTGGCAAAAACGGTCTACCACCCCATTTTTGTAGTATATACCGACTTGCCTTTGTTTTAGAAAAATGGTGTTTATTTCGAATCTGAACCGTATATTAACAAGTTTAAAGTACACTTTTCATTGTCTCGATCCGTTCTTTTTAGGAATTTGACTAGGAATATATTCGCACCCATAGATTGGCTGATATCATAACTAGACGGACTTCCCTTAAACTGCACGGGAAGTCCGTCTACTCGCCGAATTTTAAATATGCCATTGTTTTTGCTTAATTTGTGCTTGAAATGATCTGTCACTAAGGCTAAACTATTAATTATTAAATTCTTCATCGTATGCGATTACAAGCAGTAACATAGGTGAATAATTAACGGAACTAGATCAATCCAAAGTAAAAAAAAAAGTATTAAGACTTCGCTACATTCACCTTACCAAAGACAGGTTCGCGGGGTCTACTAGTATTAGTTAAGCCACGCGTTAGTGTCTTCAAGTCTAGCGAGTAAACTCCCATAAGTTAGGAAGTGGGCAATTTCTCAAACAGTCCCCGCAACAAGTATTGTACGTGCCTCAATACGGCAGGGCCAGCATGACTTCATATTTCTACTTCAACATTAATAGGTCTGATGACAGTAACAAAGATTCATGGAAATAATGGTTTCAAAGAAACATACATATATTATGTTAATATGATTCTAAAAAATGGCCCAATCTCGGTATAAACTGAAGGATTATTAATTATGTTCAATAAAATAAAAGTACAAAATTGTCGAATCGGCCATTTTCACTGAAACACCAATCATGAAGCGATCTAAGTAGTGACGTCATCAATCCATGACATATATCCTAGAGCAGCATAGACAACCTCATTTACCGTAATCCATACGTCCTCACCAAAGAGTTAGGAGGTTCGAAAAAAATATTATTTCGCCACTAAACATTTATTACGTTCAAAAAATATTATTAGGGTAACAGCACCAGTGGCCAGCCAGGGACCAGTGGTCAGCCTTTTGAGTCGTTTATTGGTCATAAATATCTGGTATATTCGTTTAAACAAATCGCGAGTACTCAAATAGGAGCTTTGATTCCTTATTGGTTAATACGTCACACGACAGGTGCGGTGAGGGAACGGGGGGAAGAAATATACTCGTTCATACAGGTGCTGTTTGTCGATGAGTGCAAAAGTGTCATGACCGCCATATTTTTTACTGCACGTGGTGTTCTCTTAACAGGCAAGCAAAACTATGTTTTAATGTTATAAGTTATTATTTTTGTTAATGATTGGTTTGTTTATTAGTTTATCTATTAAATTGGATCATCTTTTGATGAAAATATCAATATTTCACTTATAAATTGAGGGGGCTGGCCACTGGATAACACTTTTTTCCAAAAAATCCAGTGTTCAGCCCCCCACGGCTGACCTTTGGGTTATTCGTTTATTTTATTATTTTCGAGCCAATGCGACCGTTAGGACCGTTAAATTTACATTTTCAAATTTAGTTAGGCATGCCCTAGTCAATTTTAAGTAAAAGCCAGTAGTCAGCCGCATTTGAAATTACGTTATAATGCGGCTGACCACTAGAACTTCTTCACTTCACTTCGCGGATCCAATACTCAGCCATTGACGTTGCTTGGTACGTCGCCGCCAAAAATATGTCCACATTTTTAAACCCTATCTCATTGAAATAAGGTTCAAAAGTGTATACATATTTATGACGTTAACTATACATAACTATCATTTTGCTTTTTCCTGGTAGGTATATGACTTTGTTTATTAATGATAATTAGATCTGCATAGAATAGTTTCATTATTTTTTACCGAATAGGTACTTTCTTCTTCCTCGCGTTATCCCGGCATTTTTGCCACGGTTCATGGGAGCCTGGGATCCGCTTGACAATTTTTTTTATTAAGTACATAGTACTTAACTAAAAAAAATCATGTCATAAGAATTGTATGTACTTATAAGAAAAAATAATGATAATCATATTGTTGGTTAAGATATAAATATAAGTGATTTTGATCAAATTATTATGAATATTATAAAGGCTGAGTACTGGGTACACAGAGGCTGCTTACTGGATTTTGGAGGCTGACCACTGGAGAAAAGTGCCACTTTTTGTTTAAACTAAATTAGAGATATTATAAAGAGGATTGTTATTTTTTTAAATATTTTGTTTTAAAATTATGATAAACAATTGATCTAACTATGTCATTTGTTTAATTATCCGAGTAATCCTGTAGAAATGCCGAACGTTCAAACTTAAAAAAGTCGTTATAAGGCTGACTACTGGTGCCTTTACCCTACACGATATCTGACGATATAAAGTACCTAAATATTTATTTGTTATTTTATAAATAAAATGCTAAATAATACGATATTTAACCAAAAAACATTTTAAATTATTTGACTGAATGGAACTATCATTGCCATGTTGGCTGTCGTAACCAGAAAAAATTAAATTGCAACCGTGTGAGAGTTTTTGTATAAAATGAGTTAATACAGTAAAATTAAACATTTTGCGTTTGCGTCAAATCCGGTAGTTCTGATTCGATTAGATTTTTGACAAAGTTGCGTTCGGCGCTCGAAGTCACAAACTTGGATTATTCATCGGGCCAACATCATAAACAAGTCTGCAAAAAATCAGAACTACCGGATTTGACGCAAAAGAGCCAGGTTACAAAATTCGACAAAGTTACTGGATTAAGTTATTCTGATTAATTTTTGTTATGTATTTATCACCCTTAATCGTAACATATGGTGCTGAATTAACAATATCGTTCGGGTTCAAGGCAAAATTCGTAACTGTAAGTATGTAAATAATATCTACCACACTACACCATCTAATTTATGACGTCACAAATGGCGTGCGAGGCGTTTTCGCGCGAGAATTAAACTAGCTACAATAAAGTGCAATTATTTACGTTAAATCTTATGAGTATAGCTGAAATATTGTGTTTTTGGAACCAATACAAGTGTACCGACAATATTAAAAGGGATCACAAAATTTGTCATCAGGCTTTTGTAGCTGTGGCTAGTGGAGTTGAGACCGTATAGAGTCTGGCTAGCCAAAAATTGTTGACAGATATTTCGTTGCTGTATCACCAATTGTCTATGATTAAAAAAAAAGCTAAAAGTCAGTTGTCAATTTATGTCATTCATTGCATTCATTGAAATTGTTTGCGGTTTTTAAGGGGTTTATTTTAAATAATATTAATAATGTCTATACTGAGTAAGGTTCGCAAACTATTATTTAAGCTCGTAAATAATTACGACAATGTGCGAAGTCGACGTATACCGTTGTATAACGAAAAACTGCAATGTTTACAACTCCTAAACAAATGTAAACAAATTAGGAGGTTGGTGCTCTATAAATATTTTGATACTTAGCATTTAGCATATTTGGCACAGTAGTTGTATTTCTTTGGTGATGGATTAATATTACGGTATTATTGAGCTAGGTCTTATTTACACTAGGTACATTTCATTTTTCGCGTTGTTACAATGGTATATGGTGAGAAAGTATTAACATATGTGTTTATCGTTGACTGCACTTTATAGTTCGTTTTTTTAGCATTAGAAAGAACTTGCAAGAAGGTAAGCGATCTTGACATGATTTTTAATTGAAAAAACGCTTTTTAGAAATCAAAAACTAGTAAAGTTATACCTTATGAAAGCAGAAGAATATAAATGATCGTATTAGATTCATAATTGTTACATATTTGCCGTAACTTATTTTTAAAATGTATTAATTAAAAAACATATCAAGATTGTTTACCTTATTTCTAATGCTAAAAAAACGAACTATACATAGTGGTAGAAATTATGTAAACTGACTTAGAGCGCACGTCAACGTATATTTAACTTATATCCTTAGGTACCTTACGTGTGCATAGAAAATCAAAAATATTTTCTGATAGTATCAAAACTATAATTCCTACTAAACAGAGTGTGACAGCCCAAGATTTTTTGAATTTCCCGCCAATAATTTGTGTTATTTCAGTACCCAGATTCTATTATCATGTAACAAGAGCGCGATTTTGAAATTAACAGACATGTCAACGTGTGCACACGCAATCAACAGCCATGTCAACGTGTAGACACGCAATCAACAGCCATGTCAATGTGTGCAAACGCAACACAACAGCCATGTCAATGTGTGCACACGCAATCAATAGCCATGTCAACGTGTGCACACGCAACACAACAGCCATGGCAACGTGTGCACACGCAACACAACAGCCATGTCAACGTGTGCACACGCAATAATTTGTGTTATTTCAGTAGCCAGATTCTATTATCATGTAACAAGAGCGCGATTTTGAAATTAACAGACATGTCAACGTGTGCACACGCAATCAACAGCCATGTCAACGTGTAGACACGCAATCAACAGCCATGTCAATGTGTGCAAACGCAACACAACAGCCATGTCAATGTGTGCACACGCAACACAACATCCATGGCAACGTGTGCACACGCAACACAACAGCCATGTCAACGTGTAGACACGCAATCAACAGCCATGTCAATGTGTGCAAACGCAACACAACAGCCATGTCAATGTGTGCACACGCAATCAATAGCCATGTCAACGTGTGCACACGCAACACAACAGCCATGGCAACGTGTGCACACGCAACACAACAGCCATGTCAACGTGTGCACACGCAATAATTTGTGTTATTTCAGTAGCCAGATTCTATTATCATGTAACAAGAGCGCGATTTTGAAATTAACTGACATGTCAACGTGTGCACACGCAATCAACAGCCATGTCAACGTGTAGACACGCAATCAACAGCCATGTCAATGTGTGCAAACGCAACACAACAGCCATGTCAATGTGTGCACACGCAACACAACAGCCATGGCAATGTGTGCACACGCAACACAACAGCCATGTCAACGTGTGCACACGCAATAATTTGTGTTATTTCAGTAGCCAGATTCTATTATCATGTAACAAGAGCGCGATTTTGAAATTAACTGACATGTCAACGTGTGCACACGCAATCAACAGCCATGTCAACGTGTAGACACGCAATCAACAGCCATGTCAATGTGTGCAAACGCAACACAACAGCCATGTCAATGTGTGCACACGCAACACAACAGCCATGGCAACGTGTGCACACGCAACACAACAGCCATGTCAACGTGTGCACACGCAATCAACAGCCATGTCAACGTGTAGACACGCAAACAACAGCCATGTCAATGTGTGCAAACGCAACACAACAGCCATGTCAATGTGTGCACACGCAATCAATAGCCATGTCAACGTGTGCACACGCAACACAACAGCCATGGCAACGTGTGCACACGCAATCAACAGCCATGTCAACGTGTAGACACGCAAACAACAGCCATGTCAATGTGTGCAAACGCAACACAACAGCCATGTCAATGTGTGCACACGCAATCAACAGCCATGTCAACGTGTGCACACGCAACACAACAGCCATGTCAACGTGTGCACACGCAATCAACAGCCATGTCGACGTGTAGACACGCAATCAACAGCTATGTCAATGTGTGCAAACGCAACACAACAGCCATGTCAATGTGTGCACACGCAATCAACAGCCATGTCAATGTGTGCACACGCAACACAACAGCCATGTCAACGTGAGCACACGCAATTCCTCATTATGGCCGACAGCTAAAAGCCGTCGCAGAATAATGTTTGCAGTGCCGAGTTTAGTTGAAAATTCATGAAGATTTCGCAGAAAAAAATCCAAATGTACTAAAATTCACTTTTCTCAAAACTATTAAAATTACTGTGTAATTTTTTCCCTTTTTATAAGCTTAGTAAAATAGGTCTGTATTAGGTAATATGTTTATAAAATTTAACCCAATTAACCCATCAAACTAATATGTCTGACAGAACTAATGCTTATTTAGAAATTAGATTAAGTAAAAGTTAAAAAAGACACTATATTCTCTAACCTTTATTTGATTAAGCTTAAGAAAATGATAAAATAATAATATATTAAAGTTTAAAAGTTTTAGAGATAAGTCATATTTTCTCACAGCAGTGCCTCAAGTATGGAGAGTCGAACCTGTCCGCGATAGAACGTAGGCCGCGGTTGGGGCTGGCCCGCGCCCGGCGCACCAGGGATGAGCATCGCTTGCGTATGGTCAGGCAATCCATGCGCGCCTCCGCAAACATCCCAGATGCGCTACAGAAGCGGGGCAGCCCCACCAGCACCCGGAACGCGTTGTAATATTGGATCCGGACTATCCGGAGGGCTCCATACGCTCTCTGCGTATAATCCTACCATAAGCTTTTTTTTTTTATTATTATGAATGGGCTTACTCATGGCCACAGACTAGCCGAGTCGTAGACGTAAGCTGCACGTGTATAAGGATGTACAAAAGGCTCTAAACAATGTGACTTTCACTTCTCTTGTATGTTATGCTAATATGTCCCTTCGTTTTTTTTTTGGATTTTAAAATTATGTTTTAAAAACTTGTATGGAACCATAAGAGTCTAAGTGCAAAAGTTAATTAGAGATGCAACGGATAGTTGTTTGGCCGGATACCGAATACCGGATATTCGGCTTAACATCGGCCGAACTATACCTACGTTTCGGTTTTTCAGGTGCGCATTGTGCATGTGTGCATATTCTGACCTGTACCGACTCCCAAAACGCGAGGCCGAAGGCCGATCTGCGTGAATGCGGTGCCTCCAAGCGTTCTACAAAGTCAACTGTCTTGATAAGCGGAGCCGGCGGGCCGAAGGCCCGACGGCGGAGCGTCGAGGCTTGCGAAGGCCGAAGGCCGAGCTCCGCGTAGGGCCGAAGGCCCGGAGGGTCCCTTACGCATGCGCTAGCACGCGAGGCCGAAGGCCGAGCTGCGTGAATGAAGTGCTCTGAAGCGTTCTACCAAGTTAATTGTCTTGATAAGCGGAGCCGCGGAAGCTAGCGAAGGCCGAAGGCCGAGCTCCGCGTAGGGCCGAAGGCCCGAAGCGTCACACGAGAGGGGGAAGTTGGAGCTTAAACACGACCCAATAGGAAAAGTGTCTTAGACAAGCGAAACGGCGGGCCGAAGGCCGAAGGCCGTAGGCCCGACGTGAGCTTGTCAAGACACTTTTACTATTGGGTCGTGTTTAAGCTTCAACTTCCCGCTTACGCCCCGAAGCAAAACCAACCCTCCAAGTGTTTTAATAAGCGAAGCGGCGGGCCGAAGGCCCGACGCTGAGCTTCGAAACCCAGCGAAGGCCGAAGGCCGAGCTCCGCGTAGGGCCGAAGGCCCGGAGCGTCCTTTACCATTTCCCAAGCACGCGAGGCCGAAGGCCGAGCTGCGGTAATGAAGTGCTCGCATGCGCTTTTCTTTCAAGCAAAAGTACAACTTCATTACTTTTTCTCTTTGGAAAACAAAACTACAGCACAAACAACAACACCAACAACAACATTACCAAAAACAACAGCACCAACAACAACAACAATACCAACATCAAAACAACAACAAGAAGACCGCGGGGCCCTCGGGCCCCGCGCACAACGCACAAAACTAGTAAATGTAACATATATACCTATACTCGTACGTACAAGGTATTTACTCAATTTGTCACAATTCGTGTTATCTGTAGGTATTCTTACGATTTCGAGTGTCATGCTAGCACGGCCGCCATATGCACGACAAGTAAAAGTTAACGATGTTGAGTTATTACCCTCTCACTCTTACGTTTCACCCCGAGACGTGCCCCGAACACTAACATTATACAGGCTGGCTTTGTTTTGTCTGACCTTAGGTACTCCGAGGGATAAATATCACACTGTACCTACATATTTTACTATGAAGCTTATTCTTCTTCCTCGCGTTGTCCCGGCATTTTGCCACGGCTCCTGGGAGCCTGGGGTCCGCTTGGCAACTAATCCCAATAGTTGACTTAGGCACTAGTTTTTACGAAAACGACTGCCATCTGACCTTCCGACCCGGAGGGGAAACTAGGCCATATTGGGATTAGTCCGGTTTCCTCAAGATATTTCCGTCACCGAAAAGCAAATGGTAAATATTTTAATATTTCGTACATAAGTTTCGTAAACTCAGTACAAGCCGGGATATGAACGAGCGACCTCTAGATTGAAAGTCGCACGCTCTTACCGCTAATAGGCAGAGAGCGCAACTTTGGTGCCGATGACAGACGTATGACGTGAAGCTAAATACAGAGTGTTGTTATCTAGATTATAGATACTTAAACAAATAACAACTTATTAGCCTCTTTAGTTTACTGATATTGAAACTTGAGTTGAGAGTTTTTATACGGCTTGGCCACGTATAAAAACATAACTGTCTTTGTCATGTTAAAAATAAGATTGTTGGAAATGAGAACCAATTACTGTTTACTTATTTTTTTATTAGTAAAATATAACCGAAATATTATTGTTTGAAGTCGCTATGGAGTCTTTGCAGCCGTATTTGCAGAAATTTCATTTTCTGATTGTAAAATATAAAAAAATGTGACCAAAATTTAACAGCAAAAGCAAGCAATATTGAAAAACATTTGAAAACAACAAAGCATATTGAATGAGAAGGAGATCGTTTCGTATCGTTTTTTAATGTTTACATTATTTTTTGTGTAAATTACCAAGCATTTTTATAAATAAACAATTATATAGTATATATTATCATTATTAAGAATCATTGAGGTGTTACAACGTTGTTTTAAAAAAAACATCCTATATGCGACTTAACGTCATAATGACGTCATCGGCACCAAAGTTGCGCTCTCTGCTAATAGGCCACCAGTCCAGCGCTATATTTTACTATGAGGCTAACCCCGAAAAATTACTTGTTTCAGCGCAGGCTAACGCAAAATCGTAGTTTTTATATCGAGTACCTTTAAACGAGCAATTCTTGTAGGTATATTGATTTGTTTAAATATATTTCGGGGATCTCGGAAACGGCTCTAACGATTTCGATGAAATTTGACATACGGGGTTTTTCGGGGGCGAAAAATCAATCTAGCTAGGTCTTATCTCTGGGAAAACGCGCATTTTTGCTTTTTTATATGTTTTCCGAGCAAAGCTCAGTCTCCCAGATATTTCATATTTGCACGTAATCAAATAACAAACAAACATTAATTTATTTGCAAAAAAGGGTAACAATTACCTGCAGGTCTTAATGTAAGTAAACAGTAATAGCATTTATGCTATGAAAATAAAACGCTCGGAAACTTGACTAAATCGGGGGGACAAATATTTGCTTGCTTTTGCAAGCTACACTAAGCAAAAAAGACTAAATAAAAAAAAGCTAAAAGGTTAAAGTTTAGGTACTTAGTATACTGAGGTTACGCAACCACTATCGCAACCACATCGCAGGCACAACGCAGCCACAAAGTGAATACAAATGATACCTAATAAGGGTCGGTGCCCATATATGTATATATGTATATGCATACTGACCGTGAGTTTATGTGTGTTGGGTGCCGCCACGTCGGCTGCCGGCGCGGTGAGCTGCACACGCCTTGCCCACTGCCACATGCTCAGCTCAGGCTACCCTGAGAAAAAAATAATACGCAACTTTACAGGCTGCCTTTCTAGGCGTATCTGCCGTGATGAGAGACGGGCGGGGCGGGGATCCGGAGTCAACCAAATGCTATTGGTTGTCTCCAGCGGAGTGGAGAAGAGATGTGGATTGCCAACTATTCAATGCTATATCGGTTGATTCCCTTCTCTTCTCTTGTGCACTCATCTCCGCCTCAGAAGAAAGGCGGCCTTAAAGTGAAGGTATAGAGACAGGCAAAATAGAAGTTAGAAATACGAGTACATAATTATTACCTAGTTAACTTCATTTCACAAAAAAACCGGGCGAGTGCGAGTCGGACTGGCGCACGAAGGGTTCCATAAAGCAAAAAAAAACGGAAAAAACTGCAAAAAGAAAACGGTCACCCATCCAAGTACTGACCATGCCCGACGTTGCTTAACTTTTGTCAAAAATCACGTTTGCTGTATGGGAGCCCCACTTAAGTCTTTATTTTATTCTATTTTTAGATGGTTTTTAGTATTTGTTGTTATAGCGGCAACAGAAAAACATCATCTGTGAAAATTTCAACTGTCTAGCTATCACGGTTCGTGAGATACAGCCTGGTGACAGACAGACGGACAGACGGACAGACGGACAGACGGACGACCGGACGGACGGACGGACAGCGAAGTCTTAGTAATAGGGTCCAGTTTTACCCTTTGGGTACGGAACCCTAAAAATACAAACAATAAGGGTCGATACACGACACAAACGAAGCGTTTTTTTTACTATTTGTCTACGTTACTTTTCTTAAATTTGGTTTGTTGGTAAAAACTAGCCTAGACAAATCGTTTATATTTTCAGGATTTTCTACGCAGCACAGAACTTGGCACCCATATAGATCTCAATTCTTTTGTCTGCGAGTCAACCACGACACATAATTATTCTTAATATTGAACTTGGCTCTATGGCTCTCATTTCACATTAATGTTTTTCTTGGAATTATTATTACTGAATTATTTTTGAGTTTATAGACTTGGCTTTTATTTACACTTATAAAATAATGAATCAATATAATTAAATGTTGTATAAAAACTTATGAACTAAAATTATACTAAATTAATAAAAATAAAACCTAAACTACAATAAAAAATCGCCCCTCGGCAGGGTACCGTAGACGCTGGCAGCATTACCTCGCTGAATTGCAATGCTTATGCGTTGTGCGAGGAAGCTGCCAGCCCTACGGTCCCCAGTTACATCCACCAGCCTAAAATAATTAAATAAAATACATAAATCCACATAAAAACCACTCGCGTCCCCACTCCCAGTCAGGAACACTCCATACAAGTGGCTGGTGCAAAAACCCGAATTACAAAACCGAAGTGATCGCACAAGTGCTACGTGCCGTGGACATAGTTTTGTACGAAGCGCTAAGAATGTTAGGTAATCTTAATCTAAGGTTAGAGCCTACAAATTACTTAGTTCGCGTAAGTTGTTAAAAATGTTCAACGCCATTGCCCAACTCCTTGGGGGTTGAATTGAAAAAAAAAAACATTTCTTAATGCACCTCTTCAATTGAAGAACATATTTTAAGAAGATCTTACTCTTCAAGCAACACGGAAGGGAGGCGGCATCCGCACTATTTCCCCTCTGCCGAGGTACAAGATTAGCGCGTCAATCTAATCTAGCGCGGGTAATAAAACTAGTTGCACTTGGATTTTTCACTAGACCGAGTCCAGACGCGCGCGTGAACACTGCTGCACAAAAATGCCTGTTTGCTCGGTTTTTTGTTATAAAAAGAGGTCGGGGACATCAAATTTACAAAAAGAAAGTGTTACATTTCACATGTAATATTTTTTTTTACATATCATACGTTTAATTACATTTAAATACAATTATTATATTTTAGTCTCGAGTAATTGTTGGATTTATCGATTTTGCTCGCTCAGTACAAATTGCGGATCGGTCGAGCGACAAATCCGACTTCTCATCTCTCAGAATACAATGACATACTTCAACGAAAATGTGTTAGTGTGCGTGTTGTGACACTAGTCACTCGTCCGTACACAAAAAGAGATCGAGGTTTGCAAGATTTGTCTTTGACGTGTGTCATTTTCTATGTATTTGTGTCATCATTACAGATTGGATTTTGTATATAAGTGTGTGAGAAGTGCGACTGTGTGCACCTTCCCCCCGCGAAAAATGGCAGAAAGATTTGTACGGTGAGATATCGCTTGGGCCCCTTCCCTTCCGACGTGTCGGAAGCCGGTGTTGCTCGAAGATCTTACTATTTTTATGGTTATGTAACAACAATATACAGTAGAAGTAAGTATACACGATGATTTTTAATCGGTGATCAGGAACATTTTTTTCTAACTCACTAATTGATGTAGATCACGTTGAAGCCGTAATTACATTAAACAAACTTGTTTTTTTATCATAATTATAATTTTGAGATTATTAATAATTAATCTTTATCCTAAAATCCTTGTCACTCTACTAATCGGTACCTATCTATGAGTTATAGCCTCTTTACAAACTTAATGGCAATTGATAAATTTAGAGCAAACTTGTCATTGTCATAATATGCATAAACAAAGTCATAGATCCGTCAAATTTCCCGCCATATCGTAGTTACTTCATGTAGGATAACCATGTATTTAGTGGTTATTAGTTTTAATTATGTTTTAACTTTTAATTAATTAAACAATGAGATATTTGCGTGAGACCTAGCCTAATAAGTTTAATTTAGTCTGGATATTAATATTTTTCTACTCCTGATCAGCTGACCTCCGATCATCATCATCATCGTGTATATCAACTGAACAAAAAATCATTTGAAGTAAACAATTATAACTTAAAATGTGTTTCACATTTAGAGGTTATGCGTAACCTAGCCTAAAGGGGCCCACTGATTAACAGTCCGCTGGACGGTATCGACCTGTCAGTTAGAACAAAATTTTGACAGTGCCGAACGACTGACAGGCCGATACCGTCCGGCGAACTGTTAATTGTCCCCTGAAATAAGATTAGGTAAATTTATTTGGAAAGGACATGGGAAAAAGAAAGGTTTCTCAACTAAAGTAGTTATTACCTTGATAACTAGCACTCTTAACCCTACTTGCTACACATATCAAATGTGACGCTAGTATCATGTATCATCCTCGACATAGTATGTACTAGAAATGTTTTCAATAAGCAAATTTATAAGCGTTTGTTTGCGTTACTCGTAGTCTTGTAGAGTACCTAGAAGCTAAATACAGACAATAGAAACAATAGAAAAATACATACTTTACTGAGAAAATTTAACCCTTTAACCGCCAGAGTCTTATATATAATACATTACATATCCAGCTCATTTCGCCACAGTCTGATAAATAAGACAAAGATCTAATTTGGTTTTTACAGCACATTTATAACTCCCGTAACTATGCCAACCTTACTCTGCGTGGTACTATTACTCTCGGTGGCGACACGAGCACGCTCGACCAAAAATTGCTGGCGGTTAAAAGGCAATCTATATAACGGTTCTTGAGATAGACGTTGCTGACAGATATACGGACAGCGTAAGCCTTTTCTAGGTACTTACGCAACCTTAATCTATGTCCTAGCCATGTAACTAGGTACCTATACAGAGAGCGCCAGGGAACTAAATATACAGTCTCTACTCTAACTAATATATTATAGGTAAACTAGTGACTTGCCCCGGCTTCGCACGGGTTGACAAATGATACACTTAAACCTTCCTCAAGAATCCCTTTATCGATAGGTGAAAACCGCATTAAAATACTTTCAGAAGTTTCTGAGTTTATCGCGAACATACATACACAGAAACAGGAAGACGCGGCCGGGGGCTTTGTTTTAAATAAGCTGTAGTGATGTTTTTAGTCCTTTATCCGCATTTATGTTGTATACGACAGTGACCTCGGACAGTGACTGTATTATTTATGAGGAGGTCCTAAACTAATAAATACAAGAATTGTATAGGTACTAGCAATTAATAAACCTTAGAGAACCGAGTTAAATTCCACTAATTGCCAGTTAAGTGTGTAGCTGCTAGTACAGTTGGCAGCAATAATTGAACGTATATAAGTATAATGACACATTTTACCATTTTCTACAGTATTTAATTTCAGGTGTATGCCTCTCTTAAACATGTATTCTGTCCCTTTCAACACGGTTTTCTTAAACAAAGATCTACTGATTCCAACCTTATATTATTTAATGATTACCTGTCAAACAGCCTGGATAGTGGAGACCAAGTCGATGCTGTGTACACAGATTACAGTAAGGCGTTCGATCGCATCGACCATAATTTGCTATTACAAAAACTTTTATCAGTAGGTATAAGAGGTGACCTCTTTCGATGGTTCTCCTCTTATGTATTGAACAGATCTCAAGCGGTTGTCTTGAACGGATTCTCATCATCGTGGGTGGAAATCCCTTCAGGAGTGCCCCAGGGATCTCTTCTTGGACCATTATTATTCACCATCTTTATACATGATATTTCCCAATGCTTTAAACACTCAAATATTCTTTTATTTGCGGATGATATGAAAGTCTTCCGAGTAGTCAATAACACCCTTGACGCTACTTACCTTCAAGAAGATCTTTGTAGACTAGATAATTATTGCGCTATCAATAAACTAGATATAAATGTGTCCAAATGTTTCACCATCTCCTTTACTCGGAAGCGTAATGTTTTCAATTCTAACTATATGTTAAAAAATGAGGTTATTTCCAAGTGTAGTGAAATAAGAGACTTAGGTGTCGTAATGGACAATAAGTTGATCTTTGATCGGCACGTTGATTCAATAGTGAATAAAGCATTTAAGGCACTTGGTTTTATCTTAAGATCGTGCAAGAACCTCAAAAGATTAAAATCAATTAAAATTGTCTACTGTGCATTTGTAAGAAGCCATCTAGAATATGCCTCTCAGGTTTGGAACCCCTGTTATGACATCTATACTTCAAAAATTGAAAGAATCCAAAAAAAGTTTATTCGTTTTCTGAGATTTAAATTCAAAATTCCAAAACAAAGTTATAATCAGCATTGTACCAAACTTCATCTTCTACCTCTCTATATCCGGCGTAATATATCTGACGTAATCTACATTATGAAAATTGCTCAGAACTATGTAGACTGTCCTGATCTATTAGCGAAATTGATGCTCTCAGTCCCCTCACGCATACCTTGTCGCACCAAAAAAACGTTCCATATTCCCTTTGTTCGTAGTAAATACAGGAAAAACTCCTTTCTTCTAAGAGCTTCTAGGTCTTTCAATCAGCTTTGCAAACATCATGATTTCATCGATCTGTTCTGTGACAGCTTTAGTTCTATACGCAAACTAATGAGCCAAGACTTCTCCCACTGTTAACACTTATGTACCTACTTCTGTCGTTTTTTTTTTTTTTAATATATTAGTATTTCTCTCTTGTTCTTCTCGTCCACTGTGTAAGTCTATTCTCCATGTTAAGCAAAATATAATTGTAAGTAAGTATTATTTATTAAATTTGTAAGTTCGCACGCTATATACTTTATACAGTTTCTACCTGTGGAAACTTGTAATTGGCTTACTGTTTCTATGTTATTACCTGTAGCGATGCTACATAATTTCCTATACCAAACATGTACTTTCTCATACAATGTGACCTGTACAACATTAGTGTCGCATTTTGGACAAAATAACATACACCAGAGTATGACACTTATGTAAAACTGTAATGTACCTTCCTAGCTGCAGGTTGATTAACATATCCTGCCTCCTGGCTAACTGGTTTCGAAGAAACAAGTCCAAAGAGCATGCCACTCGAACGGAACTTGTCACCCAGATTGTACAGAGATTGTTGAACCAAACCTGGCTTCACGTATATCAAAATTATCCTCGTGATCCGCTTTAACTGCCCAAGTAGGTCACATCCTAATTTAATTTGTATTTTAGAATCATTTATGAAATTATATAAAAAACATAAAAAAGACTTTCGTTGGGTAGTCGTAAGCGTGACAGCCCGGTGACAGCTAAGAATATAGGCGTTTTGTTCAGGCATAAGCAAGGATATATTCCAAAGGAAACAAAGTAGAAACGTACGATAAAAATATAATTATTAGTAATTATTATTAACCACTTAAAATATTACAAGTATTAATGAGCATTGACATTTTTCGAGAATCATTTGATTTAAAAAAGATTTAAGTTGGTTTGACGTTTAATGTGTTGATGTGAATCGAAACGCGACGTGACAGGTAGGATTTTATTTCGAACTGTCACGGGCACTTCACTTGGACTTGGAATGGGAATACGCTAGGATGTAGATGGTTTCTAATTAAAGATTAAGAGGAACGGCCTCGTCTCCTTCCGCCGCCTGGTCCGGCTGGCGGGAGACCGATTTGTAAAGTGCGTATATTGCTGTGCGTGAATTGTGTGCGTGATTTACTTGGTGCGTCCGGTGTCGCCGATCGACATGAGCACGGTTGGTAATCGTGTTCCCTGGCGCGCTGTTGCGCGTCCCCGATTTTGCTGAGCGTCATGCTGACGCTGCTTCTACGCCGTAGGACGCGGCCTCGATCTGCAGGCCGTGTGTCGGATGGCTATGCTGCCGTCCGACGACTCCAAGGTGTCTTCGTGCGGGTCCTTCCCGTGAAAGTCCGAACGCCGCGGATTGTTCTCGCCTTAGCTTGTCACAGCTGGGGCTCGATGAACGCCCGCCGCTGATCTACGTCGATCTGTCTGCTACGCTAAGTTCCAGGATGAAAGCTACACCCGGTATCAGTGAGTGCACTAGACTTTCGTTTTAGGTTTTGGCCAAAACTCCGCGTTTCGCCCGTCTCGCGATCGTAGATTAAGGTTTACTATGGTGTCGCCCCATAACCGCCAACGGTTTATAAAAACAGATTGTATTTTGAGTAGCGCCCGCCCTAAAGCGGAGTGCCTTGTAATTATCTAGCGGGGTATATTAAATTGCATGTCAGATATTTGGTGTTATCTTTTCAATATCCTACCAAGTTCCCGTTAACCAGGTTAGAATAACAAGAGGACCCTTGTACTCCAATAGTCCAATGTTTTACTGCGGATCTTATCCGAGGCATTTTTCCCATTAATTATTTAAACATTTAAAATCCTTATTATTTTTTATTCACTACAACACACTTTAGAATCTAATTATTTTTTATTCACTACAATGGCGCCCGAAGAAAGCTTAAATTCAATATATAGCCTGGTTACTGTGAGCTTGGGAGAGTGATAACATAAATTTATAAAATTTTTGTCATTTAAAAAAACTTAATATTTAAAAAATTGAGTGAAATTGTTTGTTTTAAAAATACAATATTAATTAATTTGTAAGTTTACTTGTGACAGGGTAGCAAATTCATCAATTATTACAATTATTATTAGGCTACACTATGACTAGTTAGCATAGCGCTCAGCCACATATTATTTTTTTTCACCATGCTCCATTTGAGAGGTAGGTAATTTATTTTAACACTTCCTGTATAAAGTGAAGTGTTACCAATTTATTATACTTTATTACATACCCTGACACAAGCAAACCATTTTTTTCTACCGACATGCCGGACGGGGAAGGAGAGGAATTTCATGAAGTAGGAGGGGGGGGATACCTTATCTACCCATCCCTACCCATGCCTAATGCCTCATTGTTTAATACGCGACCATGGGGTGCCGCGTTAGACAACCACCCGCCCGACCCACCCATTTCAAAAGTATTAAAATATTTATTCATTTTTATTTCTCAAACCAACTCAAACTTTTCATTCCGGTGACTTAGTATGATAGACGAGACACTCTAAATTTCTTTGTTTTTGACTTATTCGGTTCTAAATAGAACTATTTTATAGAACTTAAATGTTCATATTATTTGTTTTTGTTTTTTTGAAATTTGAGGAAGTTGGTCTTAGAATCAACCTCAATTTCAGCTATCTTAGCATAGCATTTTTTAAAGTTCTGCTGAAACATGCACCATTTGTATTCGCTAAAGGTAGGGACATGTTGTTGAACGGCATGCTGCATTCCATTTGGAGTAGTATTCCTGATTCGTCACATAACCTCCGAATTTCCGACTGCTAGAGCAAACCGCTTTGTAGTTAAGGTAATCTGAAAAAAATCAGTTACCATTTAATTTCAAAGCATTGGTTCAGTGACATTATGCTCAATATTATATTTTACAAGGTGTATTTTCAAGTTAGTAACTTATTTTTTATTTGGGTGAACTCAGGTAACAACCCATTTTTTTGAGTACGCGTACCTCCTTGACTCATTTGGTCAAGATTTTTTTTTTCAAGCGTTTCCAGGGAAACCAAATTTTTTTGTGACTACACACCCTAAGGGTCCAGGGTGATGTAATTATATTGGATATAATTCACTGACTTAGACATGAAAAATAAAACTAAGTTTTTTTTTCATTTAGTGTAAGCCCGCTGGCTACACATTGGGATTTGACTTGAGTGTGAGCTACAAGTTAGCCTCCACTATTGTATTGTATAATCTGTAGATATAAATTAGCAACTAGTTCCCACATTACACTAAGGTACTAGTAATTTAATTTTGTAGTCATAGGCATGCACATAGTAGGGCATGCCATATTAAAACTTAATTCTTAGTATTCCATTATGTATATGATTACTTGTAATATACTAAATAGTAAGAATTTATAAATATAGTTGAAAATACTTAATATTTAAATTGGATTTAAATACTTTAGTGAATCTTAGAATAGGGAGTTAGTTTATTATTATTTATGTCAAATGGTGACTAGACCAGTCAATTTAGGATTACTTGAATTGAAAAAGTATTTTTTAGTTAGGTTGCAGAAACCACAGTGTAGTGGCCACGCACTGTGATTTCTAATAGAGTTAATATTTAGAAATAAAATTTACAGTCCCAGAGATGGACATAGGTAAATTAAGTTTTAATGACGGTTAGCATGCTCAGTAAATACGGTTCTAAGCTTAATGTTAAACGAATATGTATAATTAACGTCCTAACGGACTTGTTGATTAGGTATTCGGTTAATTTTTTTTTCTCCGGTTACCCCGGCTGCCTCGGTTAACCGGTGCTTAACCTCTTTGCCGAGAGAGGGGATATTGTAGCGATGCTACATAATTTCCTATACCAAACATGTACTTTCTCATACAATGTGACCTGTACAACATTAGTGTCGCATTTTGGACAAAATAACATACACCAGAGTATGACACTTATGTAAAACTGTAATGTACCTTCCTAGCTGCAGGTTGATTAACATATCCTGCCTCCTGGCTAACTGGTTTCGAAGAAACAAGTCCAAAGAGCATGCCACTCGAACGGAACTTGTCACCCAGATTGTACAGAGATTGTTGAACCAAACCTGGCTTCACGTATATCAAAATTATCCTCGTGATCCGCTTTAACTGCCCAAGTAGGTCACATCCTAATTTAATTTGTATTTTAGAATCATTTATGAAATTATATAAAAAACATAAAAAAGACTTTCGTTGGGTAGTCGTAAGCGTGACAGCCCGGTGACAGCTAAGAATATAGGCGTTTTGTTCAGGCATAAGCAAGGATATATTCCAAAGGAAACAAAGTAGAAACGTACGATAAAAATATAATTATTAGTAATTATTATTAACCACTTAAAATATTACAAGTATTAATGAGCATTGACATTTTTCGAGAATCATTTGATTTAAAAAAGATTTAAGTTGGTTTGACGTTTAATGTGTTGATGTGAATCGAAACGCGACGTGACAGGTAGGATTTTATTTCGAACTGTCACGGGCACTTCACTTGGACTTGGAATGGGAATACGCTAGGATGTAGATGGTTTCTAATTAAAGATTAAGAGGAACGGCCTCGTCTCCTTCCGCCGCCTGGTCCGGCTGGCGGGAGACCGATTTGTAAAGTGCGTATATTGCTGTGCGTGAATTGTGTGCGTGATTTACTTGGTGCGTCCGGTGTCGCCGATCGACATGAGCACGGTTGGTAATCGTGTTCCCTGGCGCGCTGTTGCGCGTCCCCGATTTTGCTGAGCGTCATGCTGACGCTGCTTCTACGCCGTAGGACGCGGCCTCGATCTGCAGGCCGTGTGTCGGATGGCTATGCTGCCGTCCGACGACTCCAAGGTGTCTTCGTGCGGGTCCTTCCCGTGAAAGTCCGAACGCCGCGGATTGTTCTCGCCTTAGCTTGTCACAGCTGGGGCTCGATGAACGCCCGCCGCTGATCTACGTCGATCTGTCTGCTACGCTAAGTTCCAGGATGAAAGCTACACCCGGTATCAGTGAGTGCACTAGACTTTCGTTTTAGGTTTTGGCCAAAACTCCGCGTTTCGCCCGTCTCGCGATCGTAGATTAAGGTTTACTATGGTGTCGCCCCATAACCGCCAACGGTTTATAAAAACAGATTGTATTTTGAGTAGCGCCCGCCCTAAAGCGGAGTGCCTTGTAATTATCTAGCGGGGTATATTAAATTGCATGTCAGATATTTGGTGTTATCTTTTCAATATCCTACCAAGTTCCCGTTAACCAGGTTAGAATAACAAGAGGACCCTTGTACTCCAATAGTCCAATGTTTTACTGCGGATCTTATCCGAGGCATTTTTCCCATTAATTATTTAAACATTTAAAATCCTTATTATTTTTTATTCACTACAATGCACCGCTACTTCTAATTATTTTTTATTCACGACATACCTAACTTGTTACTCAAGCTGTAAGTTTTCCTAATAAATAAAATAAATAAAATAAATAAAAATTAATTACACAAACGGGTCTACAGCGATGTAATTTGATTGTTTTTACCTTAAACGGGTCGCGGTAGACCCGTTTGTGTAATTAATTATGTGTGATATTCTATTCTATACCTACTAAACGCGAGAGTTCAAAGACTTTAAAGTGTTAATTTTTCTACAGTAATCCATAGGTTCATAAGCAGACATCTAATTATAATTTTAGTGATAATGTGAGTTTATTTTCAGTTTCAGGTTTTAGTGATAATTGCTTACTTAATTTTATGCAGAATTGCATATAGCACCACTCAAATATATGTAGGTACCAGTGGCGACGCGTCAAACATATCCATAGGCAAGCCGGGGCTAATTTGGTTTACATATTTCCTTTACAACACTGCCTGAACGTCCAAAGACAGGCAAGCCGGTGGGAATCGGTTTTTATGGACGCGCCGCCACTGGTAGGTTATACTAGTTGTTCAGCATTTTCCCCGAATACGAACATTGAAAAAATTGCCGATTGGGTGTATCAAATATCGAATATTCGGTCCATCTATAATTAGCTGGTTTATTGTTAGTGCACGACACCTTGCACTTTGTGACTATGCGCTGAAACTTGGCACAGTTGGTTTTTAGCTAGTCTTGAGCAGACCTGATACAAACCGGGAGCCGTCGAGAGCCACGTCTCATTTAGTGGCGGGGAGAGGGGAAGTTAGACGCTGCCGCGCTTCACTTGGACCAACATTTCTCTAAAACTATACCTATTAGGGCATGTAAGTAATATATCATTTTCGAATAAATTGAGGATGAAGAATCTAGTTTCGGAACAAAAACAATGCACTTCATACACAGCGCATCAACCCCTGATCCATGTACCCCTCGGCCCTGAACCAGCAGCCCTTCAACCACCATTACCCGACCCCTTAACTCCTAACCCTAACCCCCGATCAGTAGCCTTACCAGCTTACCAAGAGTTTGACATTGATTTATTCGCTAGCGTGTGTGTAACTTACTTTCTTTGCGTCTCGCTCTTACTGGCGTATTAGTGCGAGCGAGATGCATAAAAAGTAAGTTACGAAGACTTCAGCGTCGCTAACTTAGCGAATATGTCAATGTCAAACTCGTGGTAAGGCTACACTTGCACTACATCAAATTGGCGGTGTTCGGAAGCAATTGTTCGAGTTACTTTAGAAAACACCGAAATCACTTTACACGTGCCTTTAAAAACTGAGGAGTTCCCTCATTTCCTCATGGATTCCATCATCAGACCAGAACCAAAAATAATACGGAAACACCTTGGAGGCAACTCCTTCCAAACAAAAAAAGAATTACTCAAATCGGATCACAGGTGCCGGAGTAATCGCTGAACATACTACATTTAAAATAAGTGTTCCGTGAACAAAGTTTTGTACGGAACACTAAAAATCATCATCATAATCATCAAAACAATCATCATCATCAGGTCTACTTCATCAAAGTGGTGGTTTTCGGGAGAAAATGCTCGAGTTGCTTAAGAAAACACCCAAACCACCATGCATGTGCCTTTAAAAATTGAGGAGTTCCCTCAGTTACTTATGGATCCCATCATCAGAACAGAACCAAATTAAAATGGAACCAATTCGAAGGTAGCTCCTTTCAAACAAAAAAAGAATTACTCAAATCGGACTACGGATGTCGGAGTAATCGGTGAACGTAACATAGTAAAAAAAAAAACATAGCCACAACCGAATACAGAACCTCCTCCTTCTACCTATCTACTTCTTCTCCTTTTACCAAAAAAAATCAATGTAATCTTGATGACCCTAGGGAGAGGGGCACCATGGTCTAGAAATGCTTAGGGCATCAAAATATCTTAATCCGGCACTGGGCTGCAGAGGAAGAGGGGTGTCGGTGTTACGATGTGCCGTTCTCCCTGTCCTCTGCAGCCGAGTTGTGGTTTTGCGGCAGAACCACAGACCTGATCTGCCGCCGGGCGCCGGAGAACTTTCTGGCGCCCGTGGCTTCCATGTGATGGGTTTGGGGGGGGGGGTACGCTACAGTGCAGAACGGAGGCCGAGGAGAAAGGCGCGTCGAACCATCTGGCGCGCCTAGCGCGCATTCACGAAGGAGCCGCTTGTAGGTGGGTGCCGCCGGTGGAGTCGCGGTTGAGTACGCAAGCGTTCCTGGAACCACACCAACAGGGCGGCGAAGGCGGAATATGGGGGGTTTTTAGTGCGTATACCGTGGGCCTCATTAGACTAGACGGGAGTCCCACATAACCACACGGGTCACCGGGTTTCCGGAACGCATTTTCCCCTCCTACAAAAAAGGTAACCAAGGCTGCTGTAAGTATTTATAAATGTTGGTATCTGGTACAAAATCTAGGCATGTATTTTCATGTCACTATATGGCGTGAATCACGTCACTGTAAATATATTGAATGAATGAAAATCTCTATATTCAGGCAACTATTGGCCCAAAAATACCTTAAAACTAACATACATAATTTTTATACAATATACTTATCTTGTGAAAGAGCCCTTGAGGCCTACTAACGTGGTCTGTATGTATGTATGTTCGCGATAAACTCAAAAACTACAAAGGATTTTCATGCGGTTTTCACCTATCAATAGAGTGATTCTTAAGCAAGGTTTAGGTATAGTTTGTTAAGGTTTAGGTGCGAAGCCGAGGCGGGTTTATGGTAAATTAATGAATTTTGAATTTCGTTACTGCGGATGAGTATACTGTACGTATCATTATCTATTCCACCTATCGGTACACAGGTACAGCTGGGCGCGGGCCCATTAACCGATGAGCGATAGCGTCATACTAATTTGATTACTTTCAACTTGTTGATAGTAACCATGAACTTACCAAAAGCTCTCGCATTTTTAATTGACTTGAAAAATGAGGTTTCGTCCGTAAAGATGCCCGCTTTGTTTTTTTCAGAAACCTGTAAGTATTATAGATTAAGTATTAAGCCTCAAGTGGGATAAGAAGACGTTTGTAAGTTGCGACATAGTGCTAGTTACAAACACAATGTCGCTGTGGGGGCACGACCTTTAATTGGCGTAATTACGCGAAGTGGTACAGATGAGGCTTCCTTGATGATTAAGTGGCACTCCCACGCGCTGCTAGCCGAGAAGGCCGGGATGCGGCATTACCTACACACTTTTTTACGGTGAAGGAATTTTTCAGGACCATTTCGTACCTTTCGTACTTGTCACAGTGACAATAGTATGGAGTCCTTAGCAACTTTCATATTGATTGTCACAGTGACAAGGTACCTACGAGTCCGAAATGGTAGGTACTGATTTGGGGCTTAATCATCCGTATGGCAAACTTCTGCATCTAGAATGCGAAATTAAATTGATTGACAGAATGTTAAAATTCTCAAAAGTGATGTACATAGGGTAGGACCAAGCTAAAGGATGAGTCACGCTAGACCGGGCGGGGGCCGGGTCGGAGCTTCTGTGCTTCTGGCGCTTCATTTTCTATGGAAATCACCACGTAATCAGCGATCGACCAGCCTCGGTCCGGCCTTGGCATTAGCAATCACAAAGTGTGGCGATGTCATCATTAATGAAACATTTCAATGAAAATATGAAGTTTATAGTGACCCCCCCCCCTCCCTCTCCCACATACACACACACTTTGTTCTATTCTAGTAGGCAAAGTTAGCTTTTAATGACTCTTGGGATGGAAGTCAAGTGTTAAAATTACATTGCCAATATTGTGGTCCTTAAAAAGATACATTTTTTGCTGAATTATACAATGATTAATTCCATCATTTACAATTGCTCCGACATTGTTCGTTTTCTTAAATACCTACCTTAAATACTGATATTATGAAAAATATTGTAGGTATACACAATCTGTATAATAATTTATTAACCATAGTTATGAAACTTATGAATTATATAAGAGTTACACGCGAAACTAAAATTAAAAACATATTTTTGGAAGCTCTTAACTCGTTTCATAGGTATTTAATAAAAAATTACATTGTTTAAAAATATTTTATAGTACACCAGTTCGTAAACTCCGGGTACTCTTCAAGAACTCATGAGAAAGTTGAATTTTATCCACCAGTGTGGCAAAGTAATTTGCTGCTTGAATTGTTTCCTCGTGTTGGCTGGTCCAGTGGACTCCATTTATAATAAGCCTAAGAGAAATGATGAATAAAGAAAAAATAATAAATAATTTTCCTCGCGCTGTTGTGGTAAAAAAGATTTGGTTTCAGGCGGTGACAAAGTTTATTTAACCTTCGTGCCTTCAAACCCTCGCAAAGTGTAATATGTGTTTGTCTGGACCGAAAGAGCTTGACAAGTGTTTTAGGAAATGGACGGTGAAAACAGTTAACCGCATCCAAAATCCAAATTTCCCAACTTCAAGTAGACGACGTGTTCAGCCCCGTGCCTTTTTCATCTCACACTACTACTTATAGCCATTGAACCTTACTGCCTTCATAACAAGGTCTCCATTACCGCAGCAAGCAATCTTCGAGTCGCAGCAATGAACCTCCTATCTTTACAGCGTTTTCACATTGCCCGATTCGATATCGGATGTCGGATGAAAGTAAAATGTGTATTTCTGTATTTATTTATCCATTTAATAAATCATTATTACTAAAACACGTCATAATTGGCCTTTGCGTCTATTGCAGACGATTTATGGTGTTACACCAGAGAGACACCGTTTTAGGTGGCTGAATAGACCGATGCGAGACAGACACGGCACTGAAACACCTTGTTGTTGTTTTTGCCTTTTGTCAGAACACGATAGATCCGCAAAAAGGTGGACTTGATGCCATATGACACTCTCCTGCAGCTGTTTTCCTAACCCCATTCCTTATCGGTCGGTGCTTCCGATAAATTCAGCCATGTCGGAGCCCCCGTCAGGTGTCGGACCGATAATATTTGTTACTGGGTGTGTATGTCACGCATACTAGTCTATAGTATGCGTGACGCCCCCGCAGCCTCACTACATGGATGTACTCGTAGGATCCGACATATCCGATGAAACCATGTGAAAATGCTCTAAAAAGGTCGAGATTACTGTAGATTACTGTAACAGGGGGTCAAGTAAACTAATTTAGTCGAGGTCATATAATGAACGTCACGAGGGTAGCGGGTGATAGTTTTGACAGATTCGAATGTTTAGATAAAGGACACTTTGAAGAAACCTTAAAACCCTTCAATCGATGTCGTGGACAGATCATAGAATTGATCTATTTATGATGTGGCAATAACCTCATATCATATTATCATGAAAAAGTCAAAGTCAACCTAACCATATCAAAGTTAGAAGCGATAATTTTGAAGAGCGGACCCATGCAGATTTGATGTACCTACATAACGAGAGCGGACCACGCAGACTTGATGTACCTACATAACGAGAGCGGACCCACGCAGACTTGATGTACCTACATAACGAGAGCGGACCACGCAGACTTGATGTACCTACATGAGAGCGGACCCACGCAGACTTGATGTACCTACATAACGAGAGCGGACCCACGCAGACTTGATGTACCTACATAACGAGAGCGGACCACGCAGACTTGATGTACCTACATAACGAGAATGGACCCACGCAGACTTGATGTACCTACATAACGAGAGCGGACCACGCAGACTTGATGTATCTACATAACGAGAATGGACCCACGCAGACTTGATGTACCTACATAACGAGAGCGGACCACGCAGACTTGATGTACCTACATAACGAGAGCGGACCACGCAGACTTGCCTACATTATGAGAGCGGACCCTTGCAGACTTGATGTACCGACATAACGAGAGCGGACCACGCAGACTTGATGTATTACCTACATAACGAGAGCAGACCACGCAGACTTGATGTACCTACATAACGAGAGCGGACGACGCAGACTTGATGTACCTACATAACGAGAGCGGACCACGCAGACTTGATGTACCTACATAACGAGAGCGGACCACGCAGACTTGATGTACCTACACAACGAGAGCGGACCACGCGGACTTGATGTACCTACATAACGAGAGCGGACCACGCAGACTTGATGTATTACCTACATAACGAGAGCAGACCACGCAGACTTGATGTACCGACATAACGAGAGCGGACCACGCAGACTTGATGTATTACCTACATAACGAGAGCAGACCACGCAGACTTGATGTACCTACATAACGAGAGCGGACGACGCAGACTTGATGTACCTACATAACGAGAGCGGACCACGCAGACTTGATGTACCGACATAACGAGAGCGGACGACGCAGACTTGATGTACCTACATAACGAGAGCAGACCACGCAGACTTGATGTACCTACATAACGAGAGCGGACCACGCAGACTTGATGTACCGACATAACGAGAGCGGACCACGCAGACTTGATGTACCGACATAACGAGAGCAGACCACGCAGACTTGATGTACCTACATAACGAGAGCGGACGACGCAGACTTGATGTACCTACATAACGAGAGCGGACCACGCAGACTTGATGTATTACCTACATAACGAGAGCAGACCACGCAGACTTGATGTACCGACATAACGAGAGCGGACCACGCAGACTTGATGTATTACCTACATAACGAGAGCAGACCACGCAGACTTGATGTACCTACATAACGAGAGCGGACGACGCAGACTTGATGTACCTACATAACGAGAGCGGACCACGCAGACTTGATGTACCGACATAACGAGAGCGGACCACGCAGACTTGATGTATTACCTACATAACGAGAGCAGACCACGCAGACTTGATGTACCTACATAACGAGAGCGGACGACGCAGACTTGATGTACCTACATAACGAGAGCGGACCACGCAGACTTGATGTACCTACATAACGAGAGCGGACCACGCAGACTTGATGTACCTACACAACGAGAGCGGACCACGCGGACTTGATGTACCTACATAACGAGAGCGGACCCACGCAGACTTGATGTACCTACATAACGAGAGCGGACCACGCAGACTTGATGTACCTACATAACGAGAGCGGACCACGCAGACTTGATGTACCTACACAACGAGAGCGGACGCGGACCCACGCAGACTTGATGTACCTACATAACGAGAGCGGACCACGCAGACTTGATGTACCTACACAACGAGAGCGGACCCACGCAGACTTGATGTACCTACACAACGAGAGCGGACGACGCAGACTTGATGTACCTACACAACGAGAGCGGACCCACGCAGACTTGATGTACCTACATAACGAGAGCGGACCACGCAGACTTGATGTACCTACACAACGAGAGCGGACCCACGCAGACTTGATGTACCTACATAACGAGAGCGGACCACGCAGACTTGATGTACCTACATAACGAGAGCGGACCACGCAGACTTGATGTACCTACATAACGAGAGCGGACCACGCAGACTTGATGTACCTACATAACGAGAGCGGACCACGCAGACTTGATGTACCTACATAACGAGAGCGGACCACGCAGACTTGATGTACCTACATAACGAGAGCGGACCACGCAGACTTGATGTACAGGTTGGCCCAAAAATTCATTCATGATTTTTATTGAGGCATTTTTAGGGTTCCGTATCCAAAGGGTAAAACGGGACCCTATTACTAAGACTCTGCTGTCCGTCCGTCCGTCCGTCCGTCTGTCACCAGGCTGTATCTCACGAACCGTGATAGCTAGACAGTTGAAATTTTCACAGATGATGTATTTCTGTTGCCGCTATAACAACAAACACTAAAAACAGAATAAAATAAAGATTTAAGTGGGGCTCCCATACAACAAACGTGATTTTTGACCGAAGTTAAGCAACGTCGGGCGGGGTCAGTACTTGGATGGGTGACCGTTTTTTTTTGCCTTTGTGGTACGGAACCCTTCGTACGCGAGTCCGACTCGCATGTGCCCGGTTTTTTTGTTTCTGCTGGAACGACCGAATCGCCTTCGTAATCGCTTCATGATGCGGTGTCTGCGTAAAGTTATCTGTGGCTTCACAGTCTTTACACAGAACTGACGATTTAATCTTTGTGTACAACTTGTTAAGTTATATTAAACAAGCACTATATTTAATTAGCTGGGACGACGGCCATTTAATGGTTGTAGTCAATTGATCTGTTAGCATCAGGTAATTTTGTAGGCGTAGAGATATAAAAAGTAGGTAAGTAGTTTTCTTACTTAAAAGTTAATAAGAATAGTAAAACTATTTAATAACTTTAAAAAGCTTAAATAAATTTAGTCAAGGTCGGCTAAAATTTATTGTAAAATGGGTTTCTATCAATGTATGGAGTGTATGGGTTTCTATCAATGTATGGAGTGTATGGGTTTCTATCAATGTATGGAGTGTATGGGTTTCTATCAATGTATGGAGTGTATGGGTTTTTTCTATCAATGTATGGAGTGAGCACTGTATACTTACTTATTACTCTATGGTAGTGGTTGTAAATATGTACAGTCAAACCCACATAAAGAGGTTCTGAAGCAACGAATCAGAAAAAATAGAATTTCGTAAAAGTGTCCGATATTCAATAAATACGAGTAGGTAGCATTCTTGTATGTCTAACCTAGGGTTTGCAATCCGGATCCGAAATGTATGAAATTATCCGGATCTGGATCCGGATCCGCGGATCTTCCCATACATTTCGGATCCGTCGTGCAAACCCTTGTCTAACCTAAACATTAACGGGTTCGAGTAAATGGTTTTAGTTATTTAACATGATGTGTAGCACAGTCACCTGCAATAATATGTTACTCTTCGAAGGCCGCAAAAATATCTGACAGGGTCTTATTTGTAGAGCCATAAGAGCGTGTCACATATTTTTGCGGCCTTCAAACAGTAACATAATATATTATTGCAGGTGACTGTACATACTATATATATATGTATTTCATTTCCTCGCTTCATGCACGATTCTGAATGTATTCTTTGTTTAAATTCTGACGTGGGTCGAAAATAGATCATGGGAAAATGGAACATGTGGCCTAGATTAGATACCAGAACATTTTATCTTCATACACATACGAGCAGTCAACAACAGACCTATGAATACAGGCAAAGTGCCAAAAATATGTATACACGACCTTAATGTACAGGCAATAAAGTACTGTATACATATTTTTGACACTTTGCCTGTATTCATAGCTCTGTTGTTGACTGTACCTAGTACCTAGTGCATATTAATTCAAAGATAAACGAGTGACTAATCATCCGGCAGGCTAGGAGGCCGTGAGGCAGCCACTTACCCCACCTACAAAGCAAGGCCCAGGTTTTGAATCCTTTTTCTATTATTTACCATTTAAATATGCATTTATTATATGTATAAATAGGTACCTACGGTGTGTAAATTCAATACGGGCAATAAATCATATATAGAATTTATCCGTCCAATCAATAATTTATTTTTGTTTTAAGTAACTAGGTAACACTTACTAGTTCTGCCCTGCTTATTGTATGTGCAGTACTTGCATGAAAATCATCGTTTAAATAAAGAACTTATTCAAAGAGAACAAGGTAGACAATTGAATAACTTTTCAACCGCGATTACTGCATATGTTGTTAGCACGGCAGAGTTTACATAATTAATTTATTATGACCCCGTATTTTTTTTAATTTACCGAGCATCAATGCAAACATTAAGAGACATAAGATGACATGACATTACGGGATAGATAGGAGCTTTTAATAGTAACTGCCAACAAGCGTTGACAAATAAATATTCTTTATTGTTGTAAATATTCTTTAATGTGCACCATTAAAACGATTGTGTTTCTAAGCAAAATTTATCTAAATACAATTCTAAGCCCTCTCGCGCTCGAGAGGAGGCCTGTGCCCAGCAGTGGGACGTTTATAGGCTGAGATGATGATGATGATGATAATTCTAAGGTCCTACGCTCATCCCCGTATAAATATTCACCCGTATATATCCTCGTCTAGGACTAGCACTTCCATTTTAGGGCTCCGTGCCTCAAAAGGAAAAAACAGAACCCTTAATAGGATCACTCGTGCGTCGTGCGTCTGTTGGTCCGTCTGTGACAGCCCATGTTCTCCAAAATTACTGGACCAATTAAGTTGAAATTTGGTACACATATGTAAATTCGTGACAGAAGACCGACATCTTACGTCAATAAATGAATTTTAAACATGGAGGCCACTTTTGGGGGGTAAAAGAAAAAATAAAAAATAATGTTTTTTGAACTATATGGTGTTACATATCAAATGAAAGTGCTCATTTTGAGAATCTCAACCATCCATCAAAGTCAGAAATGTCTCCAAGACAGGTATTTATTGAAGTGAAAACTTCTTTAGCGGCGCTGAGCACTTTTTGAGGTGGGGCAAAAATTATAAACTCGATTCAGCGTAACGCGTAACGTAACGCTGACGTCATGCGTCACGGACAATCTTATTCACCAAAGAACTTTAGTCATAACGTATCATAATCAGGTCAATTATTTAAATTTTATATTTTAAGCAATAAAGCTCAATGTTCTAATCTTGTACGGGCTGAAATACGAGGATCTCACTGTTACATTCTAACGTTATATCACTCAAATATAATTCAATAAAGCTACATCTTGATGAAATTGCTAATAAAAGTGAACTCTAGTACTGGTGAATAAAACTCAAAATATCATGACATTCATGACCATTATATATTTAGATGTGAGGTCTGCAAGGTAACAATTTCTATTCGAATTTTAAACAATTAACGCTACAAATTTAAGCTCACTGGCCAGCAATATAAGAACTAAAGTTTTTCAATAGAAAGGAGGATGGGTCAATTATAGGTACATAGTGCTGCAGACATTTTGGACTAGTCATTGAGTTTTCACTTCAGTCGGCACTCCCGGAGTGCAACCCGTTGTTTTTTTGGTTTAACAAAATACTACATACGCAATAAACAACAGTACATACCTATATATATTATAGTTTTTTTTGTGTATTGTATTATGTAATAGATTTTAAGTTGTTTGCAATAAAATAGTTCAAAATAGATGTTTTCTTACTTACAATATTTTTAGGTCTCTATTTGCCCTATGGTTAACTGGTAGAGTAGAGAATGCCATACGGCATTAAGCCCACCATTTGTACGTACGTACCTATTCTGTGCAATAGGTAACGTTAAAAAACTGGAAATAAACTTTATCCGCCTAGACGACTTTATTGAAGTTGAATTTCAAAAAATCCTTTTTTTGTGGAGCTGGGTAAATTTTAAGTATATCAGGCGTACTATGATTAGCTAGCTATTATGATTTTAATACGAGGTTATGAATTTGTTTTCGATTAGTGAAGGATCTTAATTGACCTGTTAGCTATTAAAATCAGGATACGCCTGATTTCAAATTTTAAGGTCCTATTTTTACCGAGGTATATTAGAAATATCCAATCACCCACAACGTCGCCAAATATAACACAGAACCGTAAAGAAATAAAAGCAAGCGAGTGTACAGTCAGCATCTTATTACAGCCAAATAGTTACAATACAACACAACAAAAACAATTTCAATTAAAAGGGGTCGTCCAGAAATCATGTGATCGTTTAGGGGGAGGTGGGGGTAAGAAAAATATCAAGAATGATCACGATGGGGGATGGGGGTCAGGGAAGATATCACGTGTCATTTTTTTTCAAAGAGGGAAAATCAAAAACAAGGATATTACTCAAAAATTTTGGCAGATTAAAAATCTGCTCTATTTAAATGCGTATTTATTAGGGGCATCATAATTATCACGTGATCTTGTGGCAGGGGGAGGGGGTTGCGTTATAATCCCCAAATATCACCAGGACAAGGGGGTCACAACTACGCCAAATATGATCACATGATTTTGGAGGTGACGTGACATGTTTGGACGGGTTTACTAACGAATGGGCCAAAAACGTTTCCCAAAGTATCACATCCCAAACTATGTTTCCGAAATTATCATTTCCCAAAAAAATTTTTGGCAAAACAACTTATCGCAAATGTTCAGTTAGCAATAGTCTTTTTTGGCAAGTTATTGTTTAGCAAATAATTACTTGGACAAGTTTCATTTTACCAAATATTATTTGGTCAAATGTATCATTAAGCATAACTTACATGTCCCAAAATATTGCATGGTATACAATTTACATACCAATAGAGAGCTTACGAGGCTGCAGAAAATGTAACGTCAAAAAAAAAACCTTCTCACTGCCAAAAATATGTAGTAAACGATCACTAAAATTAAAACTCCATTTTTATGTAAAATGATAACCAAATTTGTGACATCTTGCTATTCTATTAAAGCAAATAACCACCAAAGTAATAATTGTAACCCAAAAATAGTAAATAACCACCAATATTTAAACCACATTTTAGTTTAAAATGTCATGCAAATTTTTTACATCTCGTTATTCTATTAAATTAATTAATCCACTTCTATGACCCTTTTCTGGTACATAGTATTTCGTTTCTGTAAGGATCGCAGTTCTTACCTAACCTTTCTAATAGCACTTTTCTAATAGCATTTCGATTCTGTGAGGGTCACAGTTCTAACCTAACCTAACCCACTTTTCTGATAGCGGTTCCGTTTTGTGAGAATCGCAATTCAAACCTAACCCAACCCACCCAAATTACGTAGAATTTAACGTACCTATATTAACATAACAAAAAGTACAAATTTAAATAGTGATGCCTATTTGTCAAATTTGCGAAGTGACAATTTTGACCAAACATCTTTTTGGAATATAATATTAGACAATAAAAAACGTTTGCTAAATAAGTTTTTGTCCTAATAACATTTGACAAAGTAAAATCATGCCAAATGATAATTTGACCAAATAAATTATATGCGAAGTGTGACTTTGCTAAAGGATCCTTTGGGAAATGAAACTATTGCGACAAGTTTGTTGGGAAGTGAGAGTGAAATGTATTTGGCCCAAACGAAAGTACACCGTTTGGACGACCCCAAATAGGCACAACGGGCAACGGTTGTCGATCTGCGGAAAATGCCCAGCAAAAGTAACTAAGCCCCAAACTACTCTAGCCTCACTACTCAGCCTTCTGCTTCATATCCAACCGTACTTACCAGGGCCGGGTCGGCATGCAGTTCGACGGTGTGGTGACACTTTTATGACTAGGCTTGGAACCGACTTCAAACATAACTTCATACAGGCTAGCGCATTTAAAAGGAATATTTTATTTTAGGTATCCTTTTCAAAGCTGGTTTTTCTTTTCTTTATAAATCTATTAGGGAATAGAAGATAGGTATTTTATTTTTGGCACATTGTGTGTTGTGAGAGATATAGCCGATATAGGTATCTAACTATCTATCATGTACCTATCAGTCGATATCCGCGCGTCTCCTCTCGTCTCCACTCATCTCAGCCTCAGTGGAAAAGCAGAACGATACTCGTATACCTATGTGTATGTGGATATGTATATACAGGGTGATTCAGGAGACGTGAGCAGGACTAACACTGCGCATTTAGCCAATTATAAGCAACTGTTTCGTATCAGTATTAGTGAAGTTAACGTTAATTTTCTAGTCGTGTTGAAAAAAAAAAGTTATTAATTTATTTACGACATGCATGGTCATCCTACTAATATTAGAATACTAAACTACCGATATTCTGTGTCAAATTGAATGTCATCACAGTCTGGTTACTTTTGAAAACTCGTATCTCACTCAAGTTTGACAGTTTATTTTCTTCATAATCATAATGCTGTCATTACGGTTAAAGAGGTTTTATGTTTATTAATTAGGTCTCGTAGGGTGACCATGATTGTAGAGTGAAAGTGAAAATAGGAAAAAGTGTGGTTGTTTCACCTAAATACGAGGGTGATCGATCAATTATCAGTTACTGAGTGTGCAGGATTAGTTCTGCTCATGTCTCATGAATCACCCTGTATATAGTCATGTCATGTATGTCAACTCAAAACTACGCCACCGATACCGGTGAAGATTCATTTGAAGCGTGACATATGCAATGAATAATATTGAATACATTTCAAACATTTCGCTTTTTTTATAACGGAAGCAAACGAGCATTCGAATCGCCAGTTGGTAAGCAATTACCATGGCCCATGGGTAACTGCAACACCAGAGGGAATGCAAGTGCGTTGCCGGCTCTTAGAGTAGGTATAGGTACTGTACAGAGTTGTTATGCCAACTGTACGGTATAATGGCGGGCAGAGTGGCTGCCAGCGCGCTCGCTGCGCTCATTCCTCACCCGAGCTTGCTTTGCATGCGAAAATAACTTCGTGATATATACATTTTCTAGATTCTACTTACAAGAAAAAAACATTATATACCTCAGAAGAGCCTCAGAACGTCATTTCTGAACCGATTTGAAAAATATATATTTTGTTTGAATGTCCCAAATTGAAGCCGTTTTTGTCATAATCGTTATCATGGCAAATGTCGGCTTCTTAGCTTTGTCAGAGGTGTTCATATAAAGGACGACTCACGCTAATAGGCCGGGCCGAAGCCGAAGCATGCCATTTTCTGTCATGTGTGGTCCTTTCCATTGAAAATGACGTGCCGGAAGATCCGGCCCGGCCCCGCCCCGGTCTAGTGTGAGTCAACCTTAAAGACGTACCCGATACTTTTCCGGAATGCCCCATAAACTGCATTGTTTTCTCTTTGGTCTCAAATTATATTCAATACCAAAGTTTATCTAACTTGGTTCAGCCGTTTAAGCGTGAAGAGATAATTAACAGACAGACATACTTTCGCAGTTTATATTAGGTATAATAATTATCATTAAGTAGGGATTACATTCCCAGCCCATTTGAGCGCTTACGATAAAAACTCATAAAACGTATCTGATGTACTAATAAAGTAGTATTACTGAATCGCAATTAAAAAGGGATTGAGATAGCTGTCAATCCATATTGATTTTGACGTAAGTGTATGGAAATCTGTTATTTCTAATCCCTTTCTGATCGCGGCATGATAATAACAACCGCCTACAATCATAATTAAATACATAAGTATTTTGGTATGAAATTAGGAAAAAAATATGTAGGATGCTCTAATGTATTGTATTAGTTTTAAGCAATACTGTAAGCGTCCTGAATAAATTTATTTTCTTTCTTTCTTCTTTCTTTCTTTCTAATGCTTTTGAATTTTCATAGTTATTAGCTTCATAGCCATGTGGTAAATATTATTTGATTTGACTGTACAAGTGTACATAGTAGGTAGGTAGGTACTTTAAATCGAAAAAAAGTGGGACCATGATAATAATGGCAATGTCATCATCACCGAGAAAAGTCTGCAGCGATTTTGATAGTCCACGTAGTGCAAGTATTATTTTAAACGTCAAACTTTTATGATGCTATTATTCTTTTAACTCTATCACATTTCTAAGATAATACATATGACGACTAATGACACCTCGTCACACCAAATCGGTGCAAACTTAGCTTAGGTGGACTCCAGTAAATATTTCACTGTCCCAATTTTTAGGATTTCGTAGTCATCTAGAAACTCTTGATTATAGTTTCGCCATGTATGTCTGTCCGAATCTTTGCCCCGTGATCGTTAGTGCTAGAAAGCCATTTTTAGGGTTCCGTACCTCAAAAGGAAAAAACGGTACCCTTATAGGATCACTCGTGCGTCTTTCTGTCCGTCCGTCTGTCCGTCTTTCACAGCCGATTTTCTCCGGAACTACTGGACCAATTAAGTTGAAATTTGGTACACATATGTAAGATTGTGACCCGAATACGAACATCTAACGTAAACAAATGAATTTTAAACATGGGGGCCACTTTTGGGGGGTAAATGAGAAAATTAAAAATTAAAGTTTTTCAAACTATATCATGTTACATATCAAATGAAAGAGCTTATTGTAAGGATCTCAAATTTCTCAAATATCAAAAAAAAATGGTCATGGGTCTAAAATTAGGAAAAAAATACATCAAATAGGTCTATAACTATAGATGACAGGAAAACCTATTAGAAATGTACAATCAAGCGTGAGCCGGACTTAAGTACTTAGTTTTTGATCCGACCCCTACGGATTTTTTAAAGAGATTGTTAATCTTACCGGTATTTTCTGAAAAGCCAGAAATTTGTCCGGTTTAGACGCTATCTGTTTACATAGATAGAACCAAATTGTTACGTCACAATCACGAATCTCTCTTCGTGAGTCTAAAAAAACCTCATAAACCAGTAACTTCACAAACGATAAGTCGTTGGATTCGTTTGACTTTAGGAGAATGCGGCATAGATATCACAACGTTTACCGCACATAGTACGCGACATGCAGCGACCTCTAAAGCGCATAGTCTGGGAGTAAACTTGGATATAATAAGAAAAACCGCTGGATGGAGCGGGTCTTCAGTTATATTCGGTAAATTTTATAACAGATGTATTAAAGAGACCGATAATTCAACATTTTCCTAATGTATTATAGTTAATTGGGTTAATACTTTGGTAACCATTCAATGTTTACAGACAATTTGTTTTGGTTAAAATATTAAATTTATTTTCACCTCAGCAGCTCGAACAAGGGTACTTTGCTTCTTAAAAACAGTGAGCAAAATGCGATTTTGCTCACTGAGTGAGACAAAATGTCATTCAAGTGACCTTTATAGTCAAATGTCATTTCAACATGCGGGGTCTAATACAAGTTCGATATACTTGGGTTCTATTATCTCTGTCCCTCTAGGTATGTTCTCACTGCTTAGGGTGAAATATTTTGTGTACTACACGAGATCAAAGTTATTTACATCTCGTGCGCTTTTGAATCCCTTACTACGCTCAAGATTCTAAATTAGATTATTATAGAATCTTTCGCTTGCACGGGACCCCAAATAAGCACTCGAAGAAATATCAAACTTTGATCTCTTGTTGTACAAATAACTATTGTTCATTATTAACTTGGTTTATTTATTTTATTCGATATTTCACTATTTCTCTCAAGGTCTAGTCTTCTTTATTTCTAATCTAGAAGACGAAGCAAAGAGGATAAATATAGATTAAACGAACTTACCAATCTTACCATAAGTGAAGTTCTATCATAATTATCCGAGTTTCTTCGTCGAATAGATTAGAATCCCGCCCTCCCTTTTATACTTGACCCTATTGTGAAATATCTTCATTAAATAAACATAAATAGTGATAGGTATTAACTACCTATATGCATACAAAGACGTATGCACATAGGTATATTAAAATCTCTTGTATCTCTGAACTAAATGATGGTAATGTCAGATGTCAATACGTTTTTAAATTTTTTACTTTTTCTATTGTCTCAACTTCAGTATTACAGGCCAAGCATTACGTGAAAAGACTTTTAGTAGTGCCTACGTCAAATCATGGGATTAGTTGTCAAGCGGACCCCAGGCTCTCATAAACCGTGGCGAAATGCCGGGATAATGCGAGGAAGAAGAAGTTCATATTTTCGTAAATATGTGCTCCGAAAGAAAAAAAATGTGCCCCCCCCCCCCACTAACTATTTAACCACGGGTCCAAAAAATAAGAAAAAAACAACGGGTTGCAATCCGGGAGTGCCGACAGAAGTGAAAACTCAATGACAAGTCCAAAATGTCTGTAGCACTATGTATCAATTGACCCATCCTCCTTTCTATTGAAAAACTTTAGTTCCGAAATTGCTCACTGGTCAGCAATTAAATTTGTAGCTTTAATTGTTTAAAATTAGAATAGAAATTGTAAAGTTACCTTGCAGACCTTGCATCTAAATATCATGAGTCATGATATTTTGAGTTTTATTCACCAGTACTAGAGTTCACTTTTATTAGCTTAAAGATGTAGCTTTATTGAATTATATTTGAGTGATATAAAGTTAGAATGTAACTGTGAGATCCTCGTATTTCAGCCCGTACAAGATTAGAACATTGAGCTTTATTGCTTAATATAAAAGTCCAGTTTTAAATAATTGACCTGATTATGATACGTTATGACTAAAGTTCTTTAGTGAATAGCATTGTCCGTGACACATGACGTCAGCGTTACGCTGAATTGAGTTTATAATTTTTTCCCCACTTCAAAAAGTGCTCAGCGCCGTTAAAGAAGTTTTCACTTCAAAAATCGTGAAACTAAAGCTTAATAAATACTTCCAATGAAACTATAGCGAACATGATCGGTCCAGCCGTTTATAAGTTATTGCAATAAACCTTCTTTTCTCAGAAAAAAGACGTAAGTACAAAGTGCTGCAAAGGTACTCCCTTATGATAGGTACTTACCTACTAATAGCCCCCGTTTGGCCTATTTGGACAGAATGGTAACTACGAAACCCTACACTGAGCATGGCCCGACATGCTCTTGGCCGATTTTATTTAGTTTTAATGTAATACATACACACATAATGTAGGTAGCTACTTAAAAAGTGTAGACATGAGTATATGGTTATAATTTAAACTCGATACCTCCACGTATTCACGAGATAAAGGGTCTTGACAGACTGATGGACGGACGGATAACAAAGTGACCCTATAATGTTCTATAATCTTCTGTTTTTGCTTTTTGAGGTACGGAACCCTAAAAAAGTTAACAATGTAAAACATACTAACTTATTTAATTAAGTTTTACTAACCTACTTGTTACTTTTTTTTATACCGGGTGTGGCCTGTAATATGAGCAAAAAATTAAACTGTAGGCTGTACTCCTCATACTGACCAACATTTGTTCAGCGACTGTTAAAAATAACTTGTGGTTTGATTTTTAATACACTTTAAAGTTTATTCTAAGACGCAATGTATTGCGAATTTCGTTATGTTTAAGGCGTGACAAGCAAAGTCAATCACAATGATATGGCGTGGCGATGGCGTCCATTGAAGATAATATTTATTTTGTATGAAAAATAGAGAGTCAAAATACTTTAAAATTTTTAAAAGTTGTAGAACAAAAGTGTCACCGTTTGAGGAGTACAATCTATGTTTTAATTATTTGCTCATGTTACGGGGCCACACCCGGTATATTATAGGACATTTTTTTTACACAAATTGACTAAGCCCAAGCCCTTGTGTTGTGGGTACTCAGACAACGATATATTATTATGTAATATATAAATACTTAAATACATAGAAAACAACCATGACTCAGGAACAATTATCTGTATCATCATACAAATATATGCCCTTACCAGGATTCGAACCCGGGACCATCGGCTTCATAGGCAGTAGGGTTACTACCCACTAGGCCAGACTGGTCGTCGTTATGCCGACTTACTACAAAACTCACTTCAAATAAAAACTCACCTCAAATTGAATCATGAGAGCGGCAATAAAACAAAAGGTCGGTGCGTTCGGAAACCGATGTAACACACACGAGCGCGAGACGCGGCGAGAGGGTGCCCACTGGCTGGACACGCGGCGGCCCAGATCACTAGCCGCGTGTGCTAGATGTAACACACACGAGCGCGGGACACGGCGAGGGGGTGCCCACTGGCTGGACACGCGGCGGCCCAGATCACTAGCCGCGTGTGCTAGATGTAACACACACGAGCGCGGGACACGGCGAGGGGGTGCCCACTGGCTGGACACGCGGCGGCCCAGATCACTAGCCGCGTGTGCTAGATGTAACACACACGAGCGCGGGACACGGCGAGAGGGTGCCCACTGGCTGGACACGCGGCGGCCCAGATCACTAGCCGCGTGTGCTAGATGTAACACACACGAGCGCGGGACACGGCGAGGGGATGCCCACTGGCTGGACACGCGGCGGCCCAGATCACTAGCCGCGTGTGCTAGATGTAACACACACGAGCGCGGGACACGGCGAGAGGGTGCCCACTGGCTGGACACGCGGCGGCCCAGATCACTAGCCGCGTGTGCTAGATGTAACACACACGAGCGCGGGACACGGCGAGGGGGTGCCCACTGGCTGGACACGCGGCGGCCCAGATCACTAGCCGCGTGTGCTAGATGTAACACACACGAGCGCGGGACACGGCGAGGGGGTGCCCACTGGCTGGACACGCGGCGGCCCAGATCACTAGCCGCGTGTGCTAGATGTAACACACACGAGCGCGGGACACGGCGAGGGGGTGCCCACTGGCTGGACACGCGGCGGCCCAGATCACTAGCCGCGTGTGCTAGATGTAACACACACGAGCGCGGGACACGGCGAGGGGGTGCCCACTGGCTGGACACGCGGCGGCCCAGATCACTAGCCGCGTGTGCTAGATGTAACACACACGAGCGCGGGACACGGCGAGGGGGTGCCCACTGGCTGGACACGCGGCGGCCCAGATCACTAGCCGCGTGTGCTAGATGTAACACACACGAGCGCGGGACACGGCGAGGGGGTGCCCACTGGCTGGACACGCGGCGGCCCAGATCACTAGCCGCGTGTACTAGATGTAACACACACGAGCGCGGGACACGGCGAGAGGGTGCCCACTGGCTGGACACGCGGCGGCCCAGATCACTAGCCGCGTGTGCTAGATGTAACACACACGAGCGCGGGACACGGCGAGGGGGTGCCCACTGGCTGGACACGCGGCGGCCCAGATCACTAGCCGCGTGTGCTAGATGTAACACACACGAGCGCGGGACACGGCGAGGGGGTGCCCACTGGCTGGACACGCGGCGGCCCAGATCACTAGCCGCGTGTACTAGATGTAACACACACGAGCGCGGGACACGGCGAGAGGGTGCCCACTGGCTGGACACGCGGCGGCCCAGATCACTAGCCGCGTGTGCTAGATGTAACACACACGAGCGCGGGACACGGCGAGGGGGTGCCCACTGGCTGGACACGCGGCGGCCCAGATCACTAGCCGCGTGTGCTAGATGTAACACACACGAGCGCGGGACACGGCGAGGGGGTGCCCACTGGCTGGACACGCGGCGGCCCAGATCACTAGCCGCGTGTACTAGATGTAACACACACGAGCGCGGGACACGGCGAGAGGGTGCCCACTGGCTGGACACGCGGCGGCCCAGATCACTAGCCGCGTGTGCTAGATGTAACACACACGAGTGCGGGACACGGCGAGGGGGTGCCCATGCACTGGCTGGACACGCGGCGGCCCAGATCACTAGCCGCGTGTACTAGATGTAACACACACGAGTGCGGGACACGGCGAGAGGGTGCCCACTGGCTGGACACGCGGCGGCCCAGATCACTAGCCGCGTGTGCTAGATGTAACACACACGAGCGCGGGACACGGCGAGAGGGTGCCCACTGGCTGGACACGCGGCGGCCCAGATCACTAGCCGCGTGTGTTAGATGTAACACACACGAGCGCGGGTCACGGCGAGGGGGTGCCCACTGGCTGGACACGCGGCGGCCCAGATCACTAGCCGCGTGTGCTAGGTGTAACACACACGAGCGCGGGACACGGCGAGGGGGTGCCCACTGGCTGGACACGCGGCGGCCCAGATCACTAGCCGCGTGTACTAGATGTAACACACACGAGTGCGGGACACGGCGAGGGGGTGCCCATGCACTGGCTGGACACGCGGCGGCCCAGATCACTAGCCGCTTGTACTAGATGCAGCATCACACCCTTACAGATTTCCTTGACAACCTGCCTGGCCTAGTGACCTTGCCTATGAAGCCGGGCCCCGGGTTCAAATCTTGGTAAAGAGGCCCATTGAGTAACAGTCCGCCGGACGATATCGGCCTGACAGAACAAAATTTTGACAGTTCCGCACAACGGCCATGCCGATTCCGTCCGGCGGACTGTTAATCATGGGTGTTTTCTATGTATTCAATAATTTATAAATGTTATATAATATATATCGTTGTCTGATTGGATCCACAACACAAGCCTCATTGAGCTTATTGCGGGACTTAGTTTGTGTAATAATTTATTAACGCTAATAATGTCCTACATGTAATATTTATTGTTTATTTATTTTCATTTTTCTATTTCTTAGCAGCGGTATGATTAATTTATGTATTTATTTAACCTTGCCTGTGTCAACGTACGTGGCTACGTGCGAAGGGCATGCGGGGGGAGGTAAGTAAAGCGATGGCAGCACACTCATACGTAGTGATGAAAATTGGAACTAACAAAGGATTACTTGTTTTGGCTCCTTCGGCGTTGGCCCAGCGCCGGCCACTCCACGGGACGCATTTATGCGTAAGAGGGAGCAAATGACCCAACTAGCAAAATCACGCTAACAACAGTCTCTAGACTACAATTTTGTCGCTCTTATATTGATTTTATATCATCGTATAAGCCCGGGTTTGGGCACAAAGCATAAGCGTATTTATTTTAATATCGTTCTAATATCAGTCTAATTGAATGTTGTTTGCATTCACAGTAATCTTTTTCAAAACTATATTAAGCTGCTTTAGGCTAATATCGCTTTTACGTAAGTATCTTGTAAGCCTACATAGGCTTATATTGGTCGAACGTAAGTATCTTGTAAGCCTACATAGGCTTATATTGGTCGAACGTAAGTATCTTGTAAGCCTACATAGGCTTATATTGGTCGAACGTTAGAATCTTGTAAGCCTAAACAAGCTTATTTTGGTTTGAAACATTCTATTTGTGAAGTATAAATATACGGGTGAAATTAACTGCAACGTGACAAAAACATATTAGTGTAAGTGTTTATCAAACTTTTTATGAATTATGTTTAAATATAATAACGTGCTGTTTATCATCGTCTGTTTATGTTTCAGGGTAAGTATTCACATGGGAAAATATTATTTATTGTAAAGTAGACCCTGTTTTACACTTCAAACTTTATGCGCCTACTCAAATATGGTATTTGAATATTTTTATAATTATTTTATTTCTTTATTTTGTATTGATAGTCAGCCATTGATGTAGGTGCATTTTTCAAGCGCACTATTAGAGTATTTTAAGCATTCTGAATACAAATGATGTGGCCATGTTGAATTACTTATACTAACAATAGTGTTCCCAAAAACGATTTAAGATCAAACCATCTGATATTGATCTTCTCTATTGTGATATAAGTGTCTTGATCTTATATCACTCTAATATCTTACTAAAGTGCTGCTGTTGATCTTATTATAGCTTTAGTAAGATCAGAAAAGTACGTACTTACAGTGTTCTTATGCGATGTTAATATTAGTCTTACATTCTTACAATAGCATTTAGAAATCTAATATAAAATCAAATGAACTAAGAGAATGAGGATATAAGACCAGGTACTCTCAAGTTCAATGAGACTTCGTAAATGTTGTTGTAAGAGCAAGAGGCTTATAATAGTATTATGCTATGTTGATATTAGTCTTACATTCTTATAATAGCATTTAGAAAGTCTAATATAAGATCAAATGAACTAAGAGAATGTGGATCTAAGACCAGGTACTCTCAAGTTCAATGAGACTTCGTAAATGTTGTTGTAAGAGCAAGAGGCTTATAATAGTATTATGCTATGTTGATATTAGTCTTACATTCTTATAATAGCATTTATAAAGTCTAATATAAGATCAAATGAACTTAGAGAATGTGGATATAAGACCACGTACTCTCAAGTTCAATGAGACTTCGTAAATGTTGTTGTAAGAGCAAGAGGCTTATAATAGTATTATGCCATGTTGATATTAGTCTTACATTCTTATAATAGCATTTAGAAAGTCTATTATAAGATCAAATGAACTTAGAGAATGTGGATATAAGACCAGGTACTCTCAAGTTCAATGAGACTTAGTAAATGTTATTGTAAGAGCGAGAGGCTTATAATGGTATTATAAAATGCTCTTATATACATATATAAGACTAGGTAATAAGACTAAACTTACTAAAGTGCGTATTAGCTTGTCTAAGACTAATATAAGAGCGATGACAAGTTCAAAACAAAAATAAGAGCGCTATAAGCTCACTACTCTTATAAAGTGCGCAATCTGAGACTTTTTTGCTAGTTGGGGATATTGCTATCTCATTCTAACGCATGGTTGTGTCCCTTGGAGTGGCCGGCGCTGGGCCATCGTGTAGAGGAGCCATTATGTGGCTCGAAATGTAACTTTAATTTACGATTACTCCAGAGATATTCATTTAAATTGTATGGTGTCCCTTAGACCATTGTAATCTGTATGAAATGCTTAATATAACTAACGTGTTTAATTTGATAATGATTTGATATTTATACTGTATCTGTGTAAATAGCTTTGCAAATGCCACATATTATGTGATCTTTTACTTGAAGTTAAGAATGGGTATAGTAGATAAGCTGTTATATCCTTTAAAGATAGATATTATACACCATCGCCGATTAAAGCTCCTAGCCACCGTGATATTTTCCGACATCATTAGCAAACACATCATTCATTTTTCAACTAAGTAATTTAAACAAAACCTTAAGGGGCTACCCAAAGGTTTTCATCTATTTTTGACAAGTTTTGAATCGTATCTTCTTTTTTTGCACTACAGATAGAATTATAAGACAAACGGTTATCGGTTCTTCAATCTTTTATCTCGAAATTTTTTTTTGAAAAAAAATAATACTTAT